>NC_139217.1:76248005-76848005 GCF_055691185.1 Crinia signifera
AAAAGAATTGGGGGAATCAATTTTTAGTCACATTTCTCTAGTAAAATCTACTGTATTCGTTAGAAAAATGTATTAAAATTGAAACTCTGCAAAAAAAAAGAAATTTTGAAATTTCACCTACACTTTGTTTTAATTCCTGTGAAACACCTAAAGGGTTAACAAACTTCCAAAATGCTGTTTTGAATACTGTGAGGGGTGCAGTTTTTGAAATGGCATCATTTATGGGGGTGTCTCACATACAAGTCCCTCAAAGTCACATCAGAACTGAACTGGTCCCTAAAAAAATCAGTGTTTGAAATTTTCTTGAAAATTTGAGAATTTGCTATTCATATTGTAAGCCTCCTAGTGTCCCAAAAAATTAAAAGGAAGTTGAAATAATGATGTCAACATAAAGTAGACATATGGTCTATGTTAGTTATTCACTATTTTGAGTGGTAAGATTATTTGTCTCACAAGCAGAAAATTTTACATTTTGCAAATCGCAAAATTTTCCATTTTTTTCCGACATTTTGGTATTTTTCACAAAAAAACACAGACTGTATCGACGAAAATTTACCACTAACTTGAAGTACAATGTGTCACGAGAAAACAATCTCAAAATCACTGGGATAAGTAAAAGCAAAAAAAAGTTATCCCCACTTAAGTGAGACATGTCAGATTTGAAAAAAATGGCTCTGTCAGGAACGCAAAAACTAGCTCTGTCAGGAAGGGGTTAAAAAATCCCTTAAACCTGTGGAAGGTCCTACGGCCTGAAAGCGAGGAATGAAGAAATTTGGTTATACAAGTTCCATACAGGAGTGTTCGGGACAGCACTAATGACTGCAATGTCTAGCCGTAGGGAAAAAGTTACCGTCAAAGAATATTGCCAGATTAATCAACACACCTGGTTACTCGCATTATGGTGATTTTCTTTTCTGGCCCACTAGGTTCTTTATTTTCAAGAGTGCTCCAATCGACCTTTGTTAGTCTGGCCTTTGTTCCGGTGGATATAAAAATTCATCTTGTTCAGGCCCAATGCCACAGCAAAGAGTAAAAAGAATGTCTCACACAAAATCCTGCATGGTCTGCTTCGCACAGGTTATTACTTTTCACCCAAACTGCTGGTGGCATACCTTCCAACATGACCCTCTCCAGGAGGGACACAATGATCTGTTCCTGCACTTTCCTCCCAATGTATGATTGTCATCACCTGTGGTGAAACACCTTTCTTATCGATGTACCTGTTCAACACAGGTGATGGCAATCCTAAATTAAGAGGGAAGCACAGGAACAGAGCATTGTGTACCTCCTGGAGTGAGTCATGTTGGTAGGTATGTGGTGGATGCATTCCTAGTTAGTAGTTAGTAGCGCACAGGTCTAATGCTGCCCACGCATCAGACCAACTTTCATCCAACCAACCAACTAGCTGGTTGGATGGAATAAAAATCTGGTACTGGATGGGAGCAAATGTAATTTGTAATTCAGTAAATTTGCTCCGAAAATCTGGAAACGGACAAAACCTGTCGCTAAGACAAAGTAATGTAGTTGTATCTGTTTGATATAAATAATTTCACTGAATGTTTTTGTCCATTTTCCTGGGTTTGTGAGCAAATTGATCATTGTCATTTGCTCCCATCCAGTACCAGATTTCTATTCCATCCATCCAACCAACCAACTAGTTAGTTGGTTGGTTGGTTGGTTGGGTGAAAGTTGGTCTGATGTGTGGCCAGCATTACTCTGTGCAAAGTGTAGGTTTGCATCCCTTTTCAAGTGCATTTTCTGGTATCCCCAGGCCCAGGCCAAGTCCACTGTGCAGGGCAGGGGTGATGACCTGGCATAAAGGTCTCATAAAATCATTATTCATATATGGCTGAAAAAGCATGCAAACCATGTCAGCAGGTGTCCCATCAGCAAGCAGTCAGTGCTAAATGTAGTGGCGCTCAGCAGTAGGGCAATAGTGTAATCGAGTTAAGGTGGCCATACATCAGAAAGATATTGTACCCAATCATACAATCTCAATTGATTGTAAGATGGCTTGTATGCAGATTGTGTGCACATCTTGTGTACACAATCATACAATCAATCATCAGATGGATTGTATGACTGATTGTAAGATGGATTGTATGCAGATTGTGTGCACATCTTGTATACACAATCATGCAGCAGATGGATTGTATGACTGATTGTATGATGGATTGGGTGTAGATTGTGTGTACAAAAACCACCAAGGACTGCCGGGGATTTCAAGGGAAATTGTACACAATCATGAGCACAATCAATCTTAAGATCGATCTTTCTGATGTATGGCCAGCTTTAGTTCTAAGTTACCCAGGAATTTAATGTAAAAAAAAAAAAAAAGGTTTAGAACAACACCTGCAGCTTGATAGATGCACCAGTTACAATCTGCTCTACACCCGATAATCTAACCAATGGATGCAGCATTTCTAACACAGTCTATAAATAAACCTCACTGTGTGACAGTTTACCTTGTTACCTTGTACAGTATATAGATTTCCTTGATGATCCTAATATTGATTTACTTGCCGGTCTGTCTACATACATCAGGATAGGGAGCTGTGCATTTGCTTTTATCCCTGATGTTTTTCAATGCTTTTACTGAAACCTTCTAAATAGAAATATGCATATATAACTAAATATGTGTATATTTGTTAATCTATCTGTCTGACTGTCTGCCTATGTCTAAGTAATATGTAAAAACGTAAGCGAAAAAAATAATATAGAGATTAGGGGTTTCTTTCTACCATCTTTTTTTTTTCTCAACTCTTTGGACCCAAGGCATTCAGACTTCTAGTAGGATATGAACAATATAATATCCTCCAGGTCAGCATCTTCATGACACCCAAGTTTTTGATACCCATTGGAGTCCTAGCAGCCTCTTGTCATCAGAACAAAATGGCTTCCCAGTGGAGACATTAAAACATCCACACCGCACTGGATAACTAAATCCAGCATATACCCATCATATGGAGTACCTCTAATTTGATTATTTTGGATTCCACCATCACCTTCCCTCCGCTTTCTCACACAGTAGCCACAATCCCACCCCCTCCCTTTCTCCTGACATCTAAATTTTGTTAACGGAGAGCTGTCTTGGTGTTTATATGTATACTGCTGCTGTGCCGCTCTTCCTTTGGATGTAATTTGTTTTTATTTGTTTATGTGTTAATTATCTGACCTATTTTTCTACATTATAACAAATGACCGCAATTTTTATCTGTAGAGAATGGTATATATGCCATCTGTAACCACTGCTGTTATCTCTCGTGTCTGATGGTGCTATTCTTACATGCAATGCGCCAGTTGCAGTCTAAACACTAGAACAATTTGGTCAGATTTGCAGGTTGAAGTATATAGGCCTCCATTCGCTAGCACAGAGTATCGCATGCGATACCTCGCCGACTCACCAAGCAGCTCCCTGGCTGGGCTGCATACGATGCATCATATGCGGTTCTTTTGCATAGGGTGTATTGTATGCAATCCCAGTCATGGCAGCCATGACTATCTTCGACAATCTGAGGAGCATGGGAACCCACCTCGGATCGGAGTCTGAGAAAAATGCATGCAATGTGGCCACTTTTCATCCGATCTCGTTCCGAAAGCTCGGAATCGGATGATAAGTGGCCATATCGAACTAGTGGATGGGTGCCTTAAGGGTTTAAAATGATCCTGCTATTTTGCAAAATGGTTTTCTCTTCATATTGTTCTGCAGCGGCTCTCCATGCCTGGATCTTTGTGCAAGCTTAACATTAAAAGATAAAAGTTGGAGCAGATGTTTTCTATAAAGTAACTTATTACTGCACATGAAACAAAATAGTTCTCCATGTGAAAATCTAAATGAAATCTGAGTGATGCACGATGTAATCTGTACTTTTTAGCAGACACTTAGAAATGTTGTTTATGGTGGTGGACCCCAACCTGAGGAATTCCTGTTCTGGCCGGTGACTTCCTTGTTTGTACAATCCTGACAGTGGAATATGCCAACATGACCCTTGCGCTTAAAGGCCGGACGTTGGAGGCTGCCAAAAATGTGGCTATATTGGTTTTATTTTTCTTGAAACGAGAAGAGGGAGGGGGGTTATTAATGAGGAGGAAGAGATTCTTGTGGTGCAGCGGCTACAAAAGAAAAGCACTACTGATGATGTACAGTTCAGTCCTGTATAATGCAATCTTCTGCGTTGTAACCTTGCAGACTCTGCCAGACCACCCTCCTTGCTTCCTGTTTATCATGAAGTCCATTAAATCAGTGGATCACTCAGATGTAGCCTCAATGGATCATCGAGATGTAACCTTGACTTAGTTTTTGCACATAAATGTGTAACAACAGAACTAACACATACATGGGCTTTAGCGGAGTAATGAGATCTTCTAGAATCAAGTGTCTTCTGACCTTACTAAATACATGCTATGAAGGTTAAGCTACGATTGGCTCAGTTTTCATTTTTGCAGCTGGGAGACGTTGAAATAGAGCTCCCGAAATGCAACATGTGGAACACCTGGGATGCTGGGCTAGACATGCTAAGCCTTAATACTAATGCCATTACCATTCCCCAAATAGAGTCTCCGTGCTGTGGTGCTTGATTAAACGCAGATCACCTTTCTGAGCCGCAGCTTGTAGCAGGAGCTGATCATTAGACGAGATCCTACATTCCAAACCAGTATCCCTTCCACAGTTTGAACAAATGACCCATTCTATTTCTTCCATTTCAGTCTTTGCTCGTGGTTTATGTAATAATGCCACTTCACTGCAGCCATTGGGTGCAGATAATGTAGGGCCACCAAGGATGACATGTCGACATTCTTACATGTCAATATTTCATCACAGTCGATATGATGACTGTCAACATAGTCTCCTCAGTTCCCTCTCCCCCACTGGCTGCTCCCACCTTGCTCACCTCTTTAACCTATCTCTTTCTACTGGCATCTTTCCCTCACCCTTCAAACATGCTCTGGTCTCTCCTATTCTTAAAAAACCAAACCTGGACCCTTTATCTCCCACAAGCTACCGCCCTATCTCTCTTCTCCCATTTGCCCCTAAAATACTAGAACGGCTGGTTTACAGGTGTCTCACCAGCTACTTGTCTGACCACTCCATCCTTGATCCCCTTCAATCTGGCTTTCGCCCACTTCATTCCACTGAGACTGCCCTAGTGAAAGTCACCAATGACCTGCTGTCAGCCAAATCCAAGGGTCACTTCTCCCTGCTTATCCTTTTGGACCTATCTGCTGCCTTTGACACTGTGGATCACCCTCTCCTCCTCCACACACTCCAAAACATTGGCCTCTCTGGCACAGTCTTCAACTGGTTTTCCTCTTACCTCTTCAACCGTTCCTTCTCAGTCTCTGCCTCTGGCTCTACCTCACCACCTTCTATCCTTCCTGTCGGGGTCCCTCAGGGTTCCGTCCTTGGCCCCCTTCTGTTCTCTCTGTACACCTCCTCTCTGGGTGCACTCATTAACTCCTTTGGCTTCCAATATCACCTCTATGCGGATGACACCCAAATCTACCTCTCCTCTCCTGATCTGTCCCCCACTGTTTTCTCTCAAGTTTCCAACTGCCTCTCTGCCATCTCCACCTGGATGTCTGAGCGATTTCTAAAGCTGAATATGGACAAAACCGAACTCATTATCTTTCCCCCACCCAGAGCTATGCCCCCTACTAATATCTCTATCACTGTTAACAACACCATCATCTCCCCCGTTCCCCAACTCCGCTGCCTGGGTGTCACTCTTGACTCCTCCATCTCCTTTGCACCCCACATCCAAGCCCTGGCCCATTCTTGCCGGTTCCAGTTATGCAACATTGCTCGCATCAGGCCCTTTCTCTCACAGAGTGCAACTAAGCTGATGCTCATGCACTCATTGGTCATCTCACGGCCTGACTACTGCAATGTTCTCCTCACCGGCCTCGCTCAATCCCAACTGGCTCCTCTTCAATCTGTCCTCAATGCTGCAGCCAGGCTTATCTTCCTCTCCCGCCGCTCTAATTCTGCCACTCCCCTTCAACAAAATCTGCACTGGCTCCCATTCCCCTACAGAATCCTCTTCAAACACCTCACACTCACATACAGGGCCATCTCTAATTCCATTGCTCCATATATCTCTAACCTCATCTCCATTCATACACCCTCCCGCCCTCTACGGTCAGCTGACGACTGTCGTCTCTCCTCCACCCTGATCACTGCTTCCCATGCTAGAGTACAGGATTTTGCCCATGCTGCACCCTTTCAATGGAACGCACTCCCTCGCTCCATTAGACTCTCCCCGACCTTGCAAAGCTTCAAACGGGCACTGAAAACTCACCTATTCATCAAAGCGTACCCTTCCACTGCATAAACCAGCTGGTTCTCCGACCCCTAACCTTTTTTACATCCTGCTATCTAACCACCACCCACCTGCTTGCACCTCTTGTAATCTGTCTGTCTCCCCTTCCTACTAGATTGTAAGCTCCTCCGAGTAGGGCCCTCTTCCCTCCTGTTGTCAAAGCCCTCTTCTCTTCACATGTCACTCACAGCTCTCCTATACTCAAACACTCAGTGGCCATCTTCGTCCGCATACTCATCTCCATCATTGGCCTCAAGCCTCTAGTTGTATGTTGATTGAGTCCTCACTACTTATATCCAAGCTGTAATGTGTATTGAACTGTGGCGCTCTTTATTTGTACTGTATTTTTGTTATTTATTCAATGTTATGCCAAGCTTTGTCTCCCTGTATTGTTCCTTTGTACGGCGCTGCGAAACACTTGTGGCGCCTTATAAATAAAATAATAATAATAATAGTGACTATGTTGAAATGAGGAATGTCTGCATTCTGGCATCATAGAACCCCACATACCTTCCAGGGATAAGATAGTAGGGTACTTGTGTAGTTTCACAATGCCACAATATGTTGTCAGTGTAGGCCAATGGCAGCTCAGCGTAGTCATCATAGAGTATCCGCGGCAGCCCTATGTAGTCAGCATAGTGTCCCCGTCAGACGGCTTAGTGCCCGTACTGTCCCCGCAAGCTGCAGCTCTGTCCCCGGTGTCCCTGGCAAGCCTAGTGAGCGCCTCTCACACAGCACCAGTACCTGCCAGATCCCCTGTGCTGGCGGACGCTGGCGGACGCTGGCGAAGAGGCAATCAAGCGTGCACCGGCGGAGAGGCGCTCCATCTGCCTGGGACGCATGAGCGTCTCATACGCAAGTGAGTCTCAGTAATTTGTGCAGCAGGGTATGGCAACCCTGCCCTTGTCCACTTCAGGGAGACGGTCAGGTTAGGGGTTCTGTAGCGTGTTCGTCTCATGCACAAAGGGGGGGGGGGGGTGTGCGGATAAAGCACACATTTGCCAGTGCTCCATGTTACATACTGGCAAATGCCTCCATTTCAAACCCTCCACTATCCATGTCAGCCTGAAGCGTGGCGAGGAGTACTCGTCCTCCTGACCTGTTCATACCCCCACTATCCACGTTGACATGGAGTTGACTTTATAAAGTGTGGTGAGCGCAGCGAGCCACCGAGCCCGAAGTGTGGTGAGCCCCTCGAGGGGACGCGAAAAATGACCCCGAAGCATGGCGAGTGTACGCGGAATACACGTTGAGTAATCCGCGGGGGAACGCTGCGCTCGCCATGCTTCGGCCTCGCTGCGCTCGCCACACTTTGTAAAATTTAAATCCGCACCGACGTGGATTGTGGGGGTATGAACAGTTTGGGAGGACGCGTACCACGGCCCCCTCGATGCGCTTGCCACGTTGTGGTGAGTTGATCCCATGGACTCAGTGCTGTGAGGCAGTAATGCTAAAACCATGACACCATCTGTACTGCCCCAAGTAATACGAACCAAGAGGAAATAGAATATTGCCTGCGAATCCGTCCACTTCCATGCAATACATATCTAAGCTTGTGCAAAGAACATAATAACAAATATGTGTAAAACATGGTTCAGGAGTCATAAACCAAATGGGCAGCTTTTAGAGTCGGAGAGACATATTCTTCTTATCCCAGAGACAAATACATATACCAAGGCCTGAGACCAGAAATCAGCCTCTAGATGCCAGAAATCAGCAGCCATCTCGCCACATTTAGGACACCAAACAGAAGTAGAACCTCCAATTTTTCCAGGTTGCCCCAGAGTCAGCTACCCCTAAGGAAAAGGAATTGTATCTGCTAAAATCTTGCATAAGATGTGGTAACACAAGATGAACTAAGAAGGACCTATTCCTCATCAGTAAAGGTAGCCACATTTTCCCTCCTATTTAGATCTCAATACCAGACAGATCCATAGAAGAGAGTCTGCAAGTAAACACTGTAAGGGGTACAGGAAGAACCAGTCTTCTGATGTAGTACCCAAGGAGCATCCCTACAGTTTGATAAAATTCAAGCTTACTCAAGATCTGTTGTCAAAACCAACATGAGTAGCAATAGAAGAACCAGTTCTAGACTAGAGACATAGGGACCTCTGAACTAGTGTCAGGGTCCAATTATATTTACAGTATATCCCAAAATATTTTCTTTGGGTTCATTCCTAGAAGTGCAACTGAGGGGTGCTTGGCAGCTGCAGATTGGATCCTTGGTAGACGTCCGTGATGTTTTGATTCAAACTGAGCCCAGGTGTTATCTTTGGAGTATGACTTCAGAGCTTCTGTTGCCAACAGTGGACCCAAATCAGACCACCAATCCTGATATTTACTACTTCAGTCTTGGCCTTTCTATTGTACATATGTTAGACAGCTGTCCACTGGGAGGCTGCCTCCCCTTCCCCTGAGTTTTTGTCTGATCTGTGATTATAGAGGTACACTGGGGCAGCATCCAGCAAAATAACATTTGCTTTCAGGATTTCAGTCAAATGAAAATATTTGTAATGGACTGTGTTTCAGTGGCAATGACTTTTTCAGGACCTCATGTATGGGCAGTCTATTAGATGGGAACAATGGCTTTGTTGCAGAAGTGTAATCATTGAGTATTGTTTCACATACTGGTAAGAGTCAGGTACATAGTGAGTGTTCTAGGTTTAGGGGAAACATACAGTATGTACATATGACTGAAAGGTAGAAGACTTGGGATCAATATGACACACAGTTATGGCACCTTACTGGAAGAACATCAAAGGGGCTGGTGACCTCATTTTGGAAGGAATGGAAGGGTTACCTTTCCTTAGAGGTTAAAAAAATATGTATGTTACAGAGAAGCCTTTGAGATCATTTAATTAATAAGTCTAATTATGTCCAGTTCAATCAAATTATTTGTTCCATTTTCTTTTTGTATCACAGACGCTATGAATGAGCCACCAGTTGCGGAATAAGAAAGGTTTAACCATGAACATAGTAAAGCGTTCTGTACTGTAAGGGTTGTACCACTTGATTTGGTAATGGCAAACTTTCTGGCCCTGTTATGGTGACCAGGATACAGTGTGGCCCAGTTTCTGGTGGCTAGGATCCCTAGTGACCCTGTTTCTGGTGGCTAGGATCCCTAGTGGCCCTGTTTCTGTTGGCTAGGATCCCTAGTGGCCCTGTTTCTGTTGGCTAGGATCCCGAGTGGCCCTGTTTCTGGTGGCTAGGATCCCTAGTGACCCTGTTTCTGGTGGCTAGGATCCCTAGTGGCCCTATTTCTGGTGGCTAGTATACTATAGGTACCATTTTCTGGTGGCTAGTATACAGTAGGTTCCGTTTTCAGTTACTAGTGTTGTATACAGTGTTGAATCCATTTTGGTAGCCAGAATAGAATTAAAATCTTGATGCCATTATACTGTCGTGAGTGTATTATTTAGAAACCTAGCTCCGTTGTCTGTCTTGATGGTGAACACACTGAATAGGAACTTTTTTTTCCCCCCTCACAGTATAGGAAGTGAATCTGTAAACTGAGGCTGCAGGAAACTTTCCCAGCAGGCATAGTACTCAGCATTTTGCATTACCACGTACACAGAAAGTTGTACTGCTGCAATTTATCATAGTTGTAAAAACTTTCTGGTGATGCAGTGTTACCTGATACAGCCGGTGTAACTCAAACTGCGAGATCCAGGTCCATTTTCCAGCTGTGCATGTGCAAGATGAAATATGTTTTGTATGCGCCGTAAACCACTGAAAATCTCTGCCATTTTACTTTAATGACATATTGGGTACTTGTTTCCTAGCACGGCGCCCATCGCATCGTATACCATAAGCCTTACATGGTATGCGATGCGACGCGATGGCACCCGATCTTATACAAATTAAAATCATATACCATTGTATATGGCATACAATGCGTTGGGATACGATTTTAAATTGTATAAGCACCCTAATGGGTGCTTACAATGTTAAAAGCACCCCCACGCCACCCCCACTATCAACGCCAACCCTAAGCGTGGCGAGGGCTGCGAGCCCGCAAGGTGCTGCGGTACACCTCCTCTGACCTTTTCATAACCCCACCATCCACGTCGGCTTGGAGTTGATTCTAGATAGTGTGGCGAGCCACGGAGCCCGAAGCATGGCGAGGGGACGAGGAATACATGTAAAGTAATACGCGTCCCCTCGCGGGGCTCGCTGCGATCGCCACGCTTCGGGCTCGGTGGCGCTCGCCACACTATATAAAATCAACTCCACGCCGACGTGGATACTGGAGGTATGAAAAGGTCGGAGGACGCGTACCGCCGCCCCTCGCGGGTTTGCTGCGCTCGCCACGCTTCAGGTTGGGCGTTGATAGTGGGGGTGGCGTGGGGGTGCATTTAACATTGTAAGCAACCATTAGGGTGCTTATACAATTTAAAATTGCATATGGCATGCGATGCGATACAATGCATAAGATGCCATACGATTGAAAATCGTGGGCGCCGTGCTAGGAAACAAGTACCACATATTGCATAATTGTGAGAGTTTATTATTTTATTTATTTATTACCAGTTAGTTATATAGCGCACACATATTCCGCAGCGCTGTACAGAGAATATTTGAACATTCACATCAGTCCCTGCCCCAGTGGAGCTTACAATCTATATTCCCTACCGCATGCACAGACACACAGACATTCTAGGGTTAATTTTGGTTGGCGCCAGTTAAACTCCCACTATATTTTTGGGTTGTGGGAGGAAACCGGAGTACCCGGAGGAAACCCACGCAAGCACGGGGAGAATATACAAACTCCGCATAGTTAAGGTCATGGTGGGAATCGAAACCATGACCTCAGTGCTGTGAGGCAGTAATGTTTTAAGTTATGTTTTTAACTCGAAATGCTCAAAATCCATTTCTACGTGAACAGCCGATATATATCACAAGCGGGTCACAATCGTTCACATCCATATGTTAGCTCTGCAGCACAGCCAATGCCCAAGATATATAGGCATATCCGCTATGTATACGCTTTCTGCAGAGACTGACGTCACAGCTAGGTGGGCAAATTCAAATGGCTGGAGGCAAGGACCAACACATAGAGCGGCTGATTGATAAGTACAGCGGGTACAATGTATGTAACATCTGTACGCAGATGATACTCATCACTACCTATCCTCCCCAGCTCTCTCACCATCTGTATTGAGCCGTACCTTTATCATTTCAGAGTTCATAAAGTTATTAGGACAATTATTTTTAATTGTTTATGCTTCTTTGCAAACATCCATTGATCTTAGATTTATGGATAATCTACTAAAATAAGGTTGCTACAATCTGCTAATCACCTATTTTTTAAATGGACAATTAAAGCCCAGTCTGCCACTTAACAGGACAACAGTACACTGTTAAATGCTGTTTTTGCCCTCATGGCTGTGGATGGAGACAGCTGCCGTCTTCCTATCCAGTAGCGGATATAAAGTTACACGTCTGTGCCACACATTTAGATGCAATAGGAAGTTGCCATAATAGAAAGAAAAGCAACACTGTTGCCTGGGGGAGGGGGGGGGGGGGGGGGGCTGCTGCTGTTTATAAGAAAGGGTTAATGTACACCTTCATAAAGTTAGCTGATTGCATCTCCCTCTGCGAATCTCCTTGCTGTGTCCGTCTGTATATAGCCTGGTAGTGGGACTGTTGCTTAGCATCGGTTTGATTTATTTTAGATACAGGATTACTTGGAGGAGAATAATTCAGCACGCATGTCACCTTTTTATATAAATACAAAGCGATGTTGAAATGCTGCAGTTAAAATGTATTGATTATGTCATAAATTCCTTTCTTTTCTCACACAATCAATAGAATGCTTTTCTACATTCACAATACATCTGTATCTTTATTTGCAGGACAGTGTTTCAGGTATTGTGTGTTTTATAACCGTTTCCTGGAGGTGTCCTGTCTTGTATTGATTGATTGGCAAATGTACCATCAGAACACACAAGGTACACACTAATAGTCTTTAACCAGATGTGTGCTGGGCCTTTGGGGCCCAATTATCAAAGTATACTTGCAACTATATTCCTAAAATCATTGGGTGGGACCGCAGCGGGGATCGGAGATACTTGTCGCGATTCCTAAATTTCCGCCGCCAGCTGCATCCACCATAGGTCTCTATGATGGATGCGACGCTGGGTGATTTACCAATATCGGAAATGCTGAGCAGCTATCGATATCTGGAAATGGTTGTAGCCCAATGTATCCTGTGGGCTACCCACCGTACCGCTTTTAGGCAGATGGTTCCCCCAGAACCCTCTCCAGCAGTGTTCTCTGTTAGTTAGACTAACCACCCATGAGCAGAGCACATGGCAAGGACGGCCCTTTCAGGGTACTGCTTCCCGCAGGTGCTTCTTCATACAGTACATGCTGCTGATAGGATCGCACATTGCAATGACATCCTGGTAATATTCCTCCCAGATCGCATTGGATATACTATCTGTCATAAACAGGCCACAAACTTTTTTTGGGGGGGGTTTGTCTGTTTCTGGTCAGTAATTACATGTAACTCCTGTACAAGAGACCATGTTGGACTGGATTTTCTTTGTGGGTCAGTCCAACCCTTGTAAGAGATGGCACAAGTTCGGCAGGAGCTGTAATTTGTGAATTAAAAAATGTGTCCACATACATATATGTCACATTACGCCAGTTATCCTCTGCATGGCACGACATGGACTTTGCAACATGCATCATGTGACAAAAGTACATTGCAAGGTTACACTGCCTAATAGGGATGTCATTACTTGTACCTCTGTGTGCAAATCTGGGTAAAAGACAGAGATCCGACCAGACACTGTTCCCAATGCATATACCTCTGGTTCCACCACTGCAGTGTACTTAGGTAAATTTTTGAACATTATATCCTATTTTAATATGAATTTCCAGTGGATACTGCTGGTGCCCTCTTATAGTCATGGGAACAGGCACTGCTTTGCTGAGGGTCTGTTACCCCTAATTAGCGTGGTTTGGAAATGCAGTATACATGAGGTCAGTGGCGTAGCTAGAAATTTTTCTCCCCCCTGCCAAAAAATTCCAGCGCCCCCCCCCCCCCCCCCCAGAAGGGGCGAGCGATGGACTATGGGTGCTGCTGGCTGCGCTGTAAGGTGACCCAGGCAGCAGTGAGCGCTGAGCTGGTCCCGCTCCGTGCATATCTAATGAGCGGGGACCCAGCGCAGTGCATACTTAAGGAACTCATTACATATGCACGAGGCGGGACCCATTCGTTCAATATGCACTGCACTGGGTCCCTGCTCATTAGATATGTACAGGGCTGCTGCCTGGGTCGCCTGTCAGTTCACCCAGCGGCACCCACCACAGACCCCGCTGGCTCCACTCCCCCAAGCTGCCGCGGGGTCTGCCACATATGTAGTTACGCCACTGCATGAGGTTATTGAAGGAGTTTGCCGAGTATGTGAATCTTGCCTGAGATTGTTGTGTAGAAATGAAAGGATACGGTTACTAGGTTGACACTATGAAGGTAGACCTACATTAGATTGACTACTTAAGGTCAACAAGGCATACTGTAGGTCGACACATGAAATAGGCCGACATGGCTCAGGTCAACAGGGTCAGAAGGTCCACACAAGCATATGGTCGACAATGGGAAGGTCGGCATCCAAAAGGTTGACATTATTTATTCACGTTTTAGTTTCGACCCTATGACCCATGCCCTAATGAAATATACTGTATATTGCCATTCATTCACTTAATTTTTGTGCTGGTATTACAATGCTAGGGAAACTGCTATAAGCAATTGGTCCACCATTTTTGGGAACATTTGTTTGTCATCTACAGCTGAGGATGATGGAATTTTTACAAGTTTTGTCAGATCTTCAAAATAATCTTCCTTATTGCCTTGTTTCTTCTTCATTCTTTTGGCAGGATTTGAGGAATATGATTCTTCTGCTTGTTCTCTGAACTGCATTCGATTAGTAATAGTCCTGTAACATATAAACAAGTGTAAAGTAAAGTTTTAATATTTAAAAAAAAAAAAAAAATCTTTCCAGAATGCGGTAAGAAAGACTGATTCAATTAAGTACATCCATATAGTGCACTATAATTCTTCTGACAATGGAGCCTTGCTTAAGCTGAACACACATCTGACCTCCGTGGCCTCTGAGGCCTTACGCTAGGCCAATGGTTACCTAAACTTTGTGCCATGGCACCCTGGGGTGCCTCGGGACACTTGCAGGGGTGCCTTGGATTGGCGGTCCAGGACCAATTCAAATTGTTTATATTTAGTGCAATAGAAAAAAAAAAACATTTCTGGTGGCTTCTAGTTATAAAATACGTGGACAAACAGAAGTGAATCTTATCCCTCATCCTTCAGGATGACATACAAACAGAATTTACTAAATTATTATTTTTTTTTTTAATTTCTCAATAAGAAAGTTTTGGCCTAGGGGTGAAAACAACTCTGATACTCTAGGGCAGGCATGTCCAAACTATGGTCCTCCAGTTGTTGTGAAACTACAAGTCCCATCATGCCTTGCCACAGTTTTGCTATTAGAAAATACTAAAACTATGGCAAGGCATGCTGGGATGTGTAGTTTCACAACAGCTGGAGGGCCATAGTTTGGACATGCCTGCTCTAGGGTAACATGATTGAAAACCACTGCACTAGGCCTAAATACTGCTGTTGTATATAGTCTGCTGGCCTAACATCCTCTCTCTTTTTTTTTTCTATTCAAATGATGAGAATGATTTGAGTGTTGTGTGCTTATATACAGAAGTGTTGCAAAACTTAGTAAATATGACGCACAAACAGCTTCTGCTGATTAGAATGACATGCAGCATGTCTATGTTCTGTTTGTCGCTGTATCTGCATACTGTAAGTAATGGAATATTACCATGTTTTCCTGGAAAACAGTGTATGCAAGTACAGCCGCAGTCACACACAGAACATAGGCATGCCACATATAACATGCTTTTAATTGTAAACTTGCAAAAAGTACGCTGGGCACTACTGGGTTGCGCCATGGCATGGTTATTAAGGAGGACATGGATACATCTGTATTGCGGTTTAAACATGGATTGAAAAGTGCCAGTGTGAGCAGGGCTGGAGCTAATGTAACCAGAAGCCTCGGGTGCCATACTGCAGGTTAAGGAGCACCTGAGATAACATAATGTCACTCATCCATTGTCAATAAGGTCACCATGGTGACCCCTCACAGATCTAGGCTGTGGACAGGGAAGAGAAGCAGCTGGCAGATTCCTTGCTGACTATGCTTCTCAATGGCCCTTATTCTGGTTCACTCGCAAATGCAAATTCCTTCTCAAAATTGACAAAACCATGTGCACTGCAGGTGGGGCAGATGTAACAGGTGCAGAGAGCGTTACATTTGGGTGAGTAATTTTGTTTCTGTGCAGGGTAAATACTGGCTGATTTGCAAATCGGCAGGATGATTCATATGTCAGCTCCTATTATTCCATAAATACTTATACAGAGGAGCACAGATGGGCAGAATTGCTTATGCTCATGTCTTTCTGAGTATTAAGACGTCAACTGCATCATTAGCACAAATAAATAATTGGTGTATGGATAAATAACTATGTGGATGGATACAGCAGTTGTAGAACATTGGAAGAGTTATGGGGCCTACACACGGGATGATTTGAGAACATCGCTCTGTTTATATTGGCCATAGCGATACGCATTGCTATCGCCCTGCGATTAATGTCTAGCATGCTGGATAAATCTATAATCATTGATCAGTGTCAGTGTTTTCACCGGAGAACACTGGTCCTGACAGATCACTCAGCACACATCACTGTGTGCTGAGAGATCTTGCTGACAATCTCCTTTAGAACATGGTATCAGCTCTGTGTTATTGATAGTCGTTATTTCATTTCAGTAAAGATTTTGTGCAGCTGTAGGTTCCTTAACCAATCAAATCGCAGCAATGCAAAGTTCTGTACAACAAGCTGGTATTGGTGAGGGGACCAAAATGCTGCTCTCTGTAGTGTGTATTGTATTTGTAAAACCCCCCTATAAGCAGCAGTACAAATAAGCAGCTCTATTAGGTCCAGATTTATCTTTTGTGCCCGGCAGAAAGATAATAGGGGGGATAGATGTAAAAGCAGCCCTGTGTCACCCTGCCACAGATCAGTCATGCAGACGTGTGAGCCAGGAATTTGATGTGTGGAAGAAACGGTGATAACATGTTCGATTGATGTGTGCACAGGGCGCCGCGTAATGAAATTTAAATTGCACAGCGAGACCACCCAGCCCCTCGGGTTTATTGAAAGCTGCTGAGATGCATTGTTTTTATTTTATTCATTGCCAGCACAGTTAATGCTGTGTATTTCAGTAACCGTTTAATACCTATCGAGCACTTAATAAAAATATGTTTGTGGGCCTCTTATTGGGAATAATATATAAAAGATTTCAGGTTCATGTTTAACATCTGTCTGTCTGGACTGGCAGTCCCAGTGGTAGATAACACCTTCCCCTGGCAATGCCTGCCTTGCGTATGATTATCAGATAGAGCCTCGGCTTCCAATGGGAAGTGACTCAGACTGGGCAGCTCTGCAGCCCCTAATGTAAAATCCACCGCTGCTGACGACCATAAGTGTGTATGGGGTTGTTGAAGCCACAGAGTTCTATTCCTATAGAGTAATTTTTGCCACCTAAGGTTTATGGTGAGCGTGTCATATGGATGCCTGTGTAAACAACTGGATGGGTTGTTTTCATTTTCTATCATAATACAATGTTAGAATGGGCATGTGGACATATCGCGACCATCGAATGATTTCTCCCCCGCACCCAAGGCTGCGAATGGATGTTTATTCTAAACATCCATTCGCAGCCGTGCAGGCCGGCATCTGGGGGAATCGCAAGGCTGCAAAATTCGCAGCCTTGTGAGTCAACCAGAATAACCTCCTTATTCCAAGTGGATGGTAAATGGTGAATATGTCAAGAAAAAATGATCGTCCATTGTCATGTTGACCATGTCAAGCTTTTGTACCTATTGACATAATGCATGTCGACCATAATGCACTATCGACTTACCATCTGGAACCCTCTGAAATCATGGCACCATATTTTTAACAACATTTATTAGTAATGGAAGTCTGACCCCTAAGCCCCATACACCCATACGAGCAGGTACTGCCCCTGACTTAAGGTGCAAGGTGTTTCCTTAATAAATAAACTATAATGCTCCTTAGTTTACTGCACTACATTAGCAGTATGAACCAAGAGGCAACTGAATTATGAATCATTGGGAAAGGAAAATATCTGCATCTCTTATAGAATGGGGAAAACTCTCCTAAAAATGGATCATTGTCAGCCGTCAAGGGGAAGAACGATGTGGGATCGGAGGAGTTTGGCCGGTCAGAATATTAATATAGGACATACAGTGACAGCCATGTGGAATACATTAATACCAATGAACGTAGGCATGTTCATGGTCTCTCACCTACGGAAGTCGTGCAGATAAACAAAGGAGAGCACATTGGTTTTCATTTAGTTTTTCTTTATCGGGATCTCTGTAAGGCTGTTGGTTAATTTTTAAGACACCAGAGCCAACTGGCAGACACACAGAGAGCCTTGTAAACACTTTAGATCTTCACATGAATGCAGATTATTTTAACTGCATTTTAAGTCTTGTTTGTGTCTGTCTGTCAAAAATTAAGCCAAATTAGCTTTCATTTCCAGCCAATAAACTATGATAATTAGCCAACACTAGTAATCTTATTATTTGTAAGAGCCCACTTTTTTTTTTCTATGTTAAATCGCATATTAAATGTTTGTCAGACCTAGGATTCAATTGTTATTCCTAGAAGTTGAACGGCTACATTTTTGGATAGATTCTTGGAGAGTTTGTACAGCAGGAAAAGCAATTGTCAGTTACAGAGATGAAATTTAAAAATGTGTTTAAACACATTTATTAATGGGGCCAAACCAAGGGCCTTATTTTGGTTCATTCTTTCTGACAAAATCCTTCTTAGATGGGCAAAACCATGTGCACTGCAGGTGGGGCAGGTGTTACTTGTGCAGAGAGAATTAGATTTGGGTGGGGTTTTACTTCAAAGTGAGATCTATATTGCAGTGTACAAATAAAGCAGTCAGTATTTTCCCTGCACAGAAACAAAATTACTCACCCAAATCTCATACCCCTTTTCCACTTGCAAAAATATCCCGGGTTTTTGCACATGAACGCGCATCAACCCGGGATTTAGTGCAGTGTGAAAGGGTCTTTGAGGAATATCCCGTGTTCAGCAATCCGGGATCTCTACCCAGGTCCTTACCTGGGTAGGACCCGGAATCAACACGGGATACGGTCAGTGTGAATGGTCCTGTGGGACTTTTACGCTACCCCAGAATCTGCTGCTGCTGATAACTGCTCCTCCGTGCACCAGCTCTGCACATTGGCCAGCCAGAGACCCAGGCGGCGCCCGTTGTCCGAGCGGCACGGAGCGCACACCCTCAGGGGGGAGAGACAGCTCATGGCGAGCTGCAGCCACCGCTATACGTCCTCTGCTGCTGATAGCGGCTCGTGTGGCTGTGGGCAGCCCAGGAAAAACTGGCACCGGAGCAAATTTCGTAACGCCGGACCATAAAAACCGAAGCTCCCTGCAGCGACCTGTGCCGCTGAGGAGCCTGGAGCTGTGCCGGAGGGGGTGTGACAGGCAGTCACCCAGGATTTCCCGGGATCAGTGTGAATGGGGCTGTCCCGGGTCAATCCCAGGTCTGACTGTAGTGTGAAAATGTAAATTCCCAGGTAGTGTCCCCGGGAAGCATCCGGGAACACATTCCCGGGTATGACCCGGGACTACAAGTGGAAAAGGGGTATAATTCTCTCTGCACATGTTACATCTGCCCCCCCTGCAGTGCACATGGTTTTGCCCATCTAAGAAGGATTTTGTCAGAAAGAATGAACCAAAATAAGGCCCCAAGTGCGATTGGTCCATTTTTCTTTCACTGGTGACCTTTTACAGATGTTCCTATTGAAATATGATCAACTCTGATCGGGTTTTTAGCCATCTTGTCACGCAGGTACCCAGTTCGATCACTAATGATTATGTTTCCAGTATATCTTCTTCTGGGACTTTTTTTAACTAATCACATTTATTAAACTTTCAAATGTGACGTTAGGGTGCAAAGAAGAACAAACGGTACTCTTTACTTAGAAGGGCGCCCACGATTTTGATCGTGGGCATCGTTAGTAAAAAATCTCGGGCATCTCGGGCATTGAATGCACTAAAAAATCGGGTGCGATCAACCGACGAGATGCCCGAGATTTCCCATAGGGAACAATGTTAAATGTCTCAATTGACCCAATTTTTCTGTTCAATGCCTCAATTGACCCGATTTTTCCATAGGAAACAATGTTAAATGGGCCACAGAGGCCAAATAGGCACCCTGAAGTGTATAATGGCCACCCAAATTGTTAACGCCACCCCACGATCAACGTCAACCCGATGCGTGGCGAGCGCAGCGAGCCCGCGAGGGGCGGCGGTACGCGTCCTACGACCTTTTCATACCCCCACTATCCACGTCGGCGTGGAGTTGAGAATAGAAAGTGTGGCGAGCGCAGCGAGCCACCGAGCCCGAAGCGTGGCGAGCGTACGCGGACAGCTGTGAAGCCCGCGAGGGGACGCGGATACCTGTGAAGGTATCCGCGTCCGCTCGCCACGCTTCGGGCTCGGTGGCTCGCTGCGCTCGCCACACTTTCTATTCTCGACTCCACGCCGACGTGGATAGTGGGGGTATGAAAAGGTCGTAGGACGTGTACCGCCGCCCCTCGCGGGCTCGCTGCGCTCGCCACGCTTCGGGTTGACGTTGATCGTGGGGTGGCGTTAACAATTCGGGTGGCCATTATTCACTTCAGGGTGCCTATTTGGCCTCTGTGGCCCATTTAACATTGTTTCCTATGGAAAAATTGGGTCAATTGAGGCATTGAACAGGAAAATCGGGTCAATTGAGACATTTAACATTGTTCCCTATGGGAAATCTCGGGCATCTCGTCTGTCGCATCGCGCCTGATTTTTTAGTGCATTCAATGCCCGAGATGGCCGAGATGGGCGCCCTTCTAAGTAAAGAGTACCGAACAAACATATGGGGGAGAGGTACATAAGGTTCTCACATACAATACGGGATTCATCTGAAGTGCTGAATATGCATAGATACAAAACCGTTATTCCCAAATACATCAGATTGGCCGATGGGTGCAAAGGGGGCGTGGCCGCGAAAATGGGCGTGAATTGTCGATTTGCGGCCTGGATCACGACAATCCATGGTCGTTATCGGCAGAATGGGCCCGACAGCTTCTGAAGTCGGGCCCGTTCTGCCATGATCCCGCATCAATGCTGTTGTTAATGACAGCAGTGAATAGGGAGCCGCCGCTATTTCCCACGTCTGAAATAGCGGCACCACATTGCATACCCCCCCCCCCCAGTCCTCAGTCACCCCACTCAGTTCACGTTTTCCAGGTCAGCGTACAGGTGCACTCATTACTGACTGACACGGTTTAAAAGATCTACAAGTGGAGCTAATTATTTCACTTGATTCTGTGAGGAAACCTGCAAAACATGCACTGCGTGGGGTAATGAGGTCCGAGTTTGAGAACATGTGATCTATCCAATTCAGTCCAACTGAATTACTTCATTTAGGGCACGGTTGAGGCTAATTTTCTTCTTTGTAAACCCAAAGGTCTATATATGGAAGAATTGTAAAGTTCTGTTTACGTTTGATTTCAAATTCACCTCTGATTTTGCAATCCACAATTAGAACCAGTAGTTACAAAACAGAAAGTTTTCATAGCGGCCATAGATTTCCATATATCTCACAAATTCCGTGATCATGTATTTACATTTTGTTGCAAATTACTTCAAACCGTCACCTTCTGCAAAGTACTTAATCCTACCGCCAGGTTGGCAAACTCTAACAATACCATATATAGTTACCCTTACACCTAAGGAACATGAAACATCTGGGCCCCGTGTCTGCTGGTGAGGTGCTAATCTACAGAAAACATCAGCGCTAGAACCATGATTCAACGCAACACTATTTAGACAGCATGACAGGTTCCTCCACAGGCTGCATGCTACAGGTCTCCATGGTTGTGTTTAGCCGATCTCCATACAGGCCGGAATGTTAAGGATGGGGATAATGGCATCTGGAATGTCCCTTTTGTAAACCATAAAGAATGTGAAACGATCTCTCTGTACAGGAAGCTTTTTTTCCTACAAAACAAAAAGGTAGAACAGGAGATGTGAGGGCTGGAATAGTGGAATGGCAGGACTGTTCTTGTTGTGTTCCAGCTGCTGAAGATTTCATATATGCTGCAATGCAAGTATGTAGATCATTCCATTCAATCCAATCCGTTGGGCCACCGAATGGACATCTCCTTCTAGGCTATGCAGTTATTTTGTGGACACCAAATATGCAGATGGTATAATGCCGACAACATTATGCCATTAAAATTCTCAACATTGCTGGTGAAAGGAATGTTTTACCTTTTGAGAGCAGTAGTTAGAATAGGTCGACTTGGGGGTGGGGTCATGGTATCTTTTGAAGGATGGAGTGTGCTACTGCATCATCTCCTGTGATGCTCCTTTAGTGAAGCATCTGTAAATTTTACCAAGATGGCCCCCATTTTTGGTCTTCTGTGCATATGCGACTCCATCTTGCTTCTGGGTATGATTGACACAGTGGGAAACGGACGGCCCTAGTGACCCTTCGGCATTTGTTAGAGCAGGGGTAGCCAAACCTGTCCTCAAGATCTACCAACAGTTCATGGTTTTCAGACAACCTGTGGATCTATAGTAAGAATGAATGCAGCATGTTTGAAAATGCGACAGTTAGTAATGACTACAGCTGTGCACCGGCTAGGTGGTCTGTGGAATGTGACAGTTAGTAATGACTACAGCTGTGCACCAGCTAGGTGATTTGTAAAACGTGAACTGTTGGTAGATCTCGAGGAACGGTTTGGCCAGCCCTGTCCTAGAGTATCTGGCTGGATTCATCTGCTAAACACTGTATAACTGCACCTCTACCCAAATACATGGCTGACTGCTCCTCTATATGCTCTGCTTAAGTTACATTCCATCTAGAGTACCTGAAGGGTGTAACGGTGAGTATGTCTGTACAGACATCTACTCCTTCACTTCAAATAAACCAAACACCTGGTTAAGTGACAAATTCATCACTTTTGACATATGTCTACCTTGAGGTTGATGTATGCTTAGTAACTTACTGACCTCTTGTTTCCTCTGGACACTGCTACTTATTGCCGGCGTATTCGCAGTGTTAATAAAATGAACATACTTTGCGTGTTTCTTGAAATCAGGTGCAACATTAATAGTTATATATTGTAGCAGCACTTTGCTGGTGTGATACATAGGGCCAGTTTATGTAAAATTGCAGCACTAAGACATCCTGCAGCACTGCATCTATCGGCAATACAGGGTTCGTGTTAGTGCAGAGAAAAGCCAGATATTCATATATTGACCTGTTAATGCCAATTCTCCAAATAATAGGCTGTAAGACATACTGTAGGGCCAGATGTATCAAGCTTCAAAAAGTGATCTAGTGGAGAGTGATAACGCACCAGCCAAGCATCTCCTAACTACCATGTTACAGGCTGGGTTTGAAAAATGACAGTTAGGATCTGGTTGGTTATCCCTATTTGCTGTGACATTACATCAGGGCTGGGCAATTGCGGCCCTCCAGATGTTGAGGAACTACACATCCCAGGATGCTTTGCATTAGTTTTGCTATGTGGCCATGCTGAAACTGATGCAAGGCATGCTGGGATGTGTAGTTCCTCAAAATCTGGAGGGCCGCAATTGCCCAGCCCTGCATTACATCAATGTTACCTATCGGTGCATTAGAGAGTATGTCAACTGCCACAATGAAGTGTTCAGGTGCTTTGGGTTTTTGTTCATTGGGTCGCCGGTGTCTATGCCAACATGCTTAAAACATTAAAAGGTTGACGTGAGTTTTTTTACATTTTTGGGGGGTCCTTTTTTAACTTGTAGCACATCAACTGCCAATTAGTGTACTGCATCCCCTCGCTTCTCTCGCCATGCTTTGGGCAAGTACCCAAATTCTACATTGATGGTGTAAGAAAAAGTAAAAGAAAAAAAACAAACAAACTGTGAAACACTCACGTTGACTAGATGCTGTATTGACTTTAGTTGGTTTGCCCCACACCTATCTTCACTGTTCTGTACATGGGGCCTAATTCAGACCTGATTGCAGAGCACATTTTGTTTGCAAATGGACAAAACCATGTGCACTGCAGGTGGGGCAGATGTAACATGTGCAGAGAGAGTTCGATTATGAAAGACTAGTTTGCCCCATTATTAACCACTATCCGGGGTTAATTTTGCGCACACTTGACCAGTCAGGACACAAGTGGGTACACTGTACCCAGAACCACGTAAAAAAAAGAAATATAGTTTTTATTAAATAAATTTTTATTAACTAACAAAATACAATAAAAAATAAATAAATAAAATGAATTGCAGTGTTATAATAATATGTTTGGATTACTCTTTAGCGCATTTAAGCCTGGTTTGCCCTGATAATACATGCTTCCTTCAGAGCTCAGATCGTGTTGTAGATCCTCAATTGGTGTCATATAGAGGTAATTAAAGAAGTGAATTGTTCCAATGTTTAAGGCTTTGGAGGAGATGTATCAAACCTTCCAAAGCTCTCTGTGAGAGCTGGTACTAGTTATGAAATACATTAAGATTAGTATCTCTGCAGATACTACCTGCTCCCAGCCCGCAGGTGCTGGGATGAAAACAAATTTGTTTGTGAGAAAGTAAATGTAAAGGATGTGTTTCAACGTGTTGTTAGAAATCTGTTCATGTGTTCTGCATTTACTCCTTTATCTGTGCTGAAATTCTGTTTAGAATTGTTCTAGAGATGGTTTGAAAATAACGTTAAAATATTGACAATAAATTCTTGAATTTAGAACTTTAGAATGTTCTCTACATTTAAGCAATGAGACAGTGTTCCAGCTTAGATGCTACAGTAGCGACTATAGTTTATGTCTCATGCAAACAGCCGATCAGCGCATAGTGATGTTTGCAGTTTGAATTTACAAACCCGTAGTAATTTGAAGTGGAAGTAGAATGCCAGTGATAATGATCGCATTTCAATCCACACTGGATGCACTCTGACTGTGTGTATTGTGAGCCATATTTTTGCAGTAAATATCAAGGGGTGTACACACGCTTCGATTTTTGACAGGTTTTCGATTCGATTTTGCTTATAGAAGCAAAATCGAATCGAAATCGAATGGTTTTAAAATGCTTTCAATCTGCATTCGATTCAATGCAGATTTCCTATTTTCTCTATATCGAAAAGAAAATAAGACTGTGCAGGCAAGGAAATATCGAATTTGATCCAGTAAATCAAATGTGTACACTGTGCCTTGGATGTAAATCGAATTCAATATCGAATGCAAAACTACAGATCTAATGCCAAATTGAATGCAAAGTTCTAATTCCAAATCTAATGGAAAATCGAATCGGACATCGAATCTATCGCACATATACAGTGGGGCAGTACGGATGGTGTAATGGTTAGCATTACTGCCTCACAGTGCTGAGGTGATGGGTTCAAATCCCACCATTGCTCTAAAGGTGGCCATACATCAGAAAGATATTGGACCCAATCATACAATCTCAATCAATTGTAAGATGGATTGTATACACAATCATACAATCAATCAGCAGATGGATTGTATGACAGATTGTATGCAGATTGTTTGCACATCTTGTGTACACAATCATGCAGCAGATGGATTGTATGACTGATTGTATGACTGATTGTATGATGGATTGTGAGTAGATTGTGTGTCCAACAACCATCAAGGACTGCCGGGGATTTCAAGGGAAATTGTACACAATCATGAGAGCAATCAATCTTAAGATCGATCTTTCTGATGTATGGCCAGCTTAACTGTGCAGAGTTTGTATATTCTCCCCGTACTTGCGTGGGTTTCCTCTGGGTACTCCGGTTTCCTTCCACAATCCAAAAATATACTGATAGGTTATTTGACTTCTAACAAAATTGACAGAATGTCTGTTTGTGCGTGTATATTTGGTAGGGAATATAGATCGTAAGCTCCACTGGGGCAGGGACTGATGTGATTATTCAACTATACTCTGTAAAGCACTGAGGAATATGTGTGCGCTATATAAGAAACGGTTAATAAATAAAAATAATAATAATAATAAATAAGGGGGAGGGGGGGGGAATCCGTGATGGATCCCTCAAACAGTACCCATAGGGTAATGGCAGCTTTTTCTGGCGATGCCCTAAGCAGCGATACCCTGATTGCAGGGTTTAGTGCATCGGGAAATGCGGTTACCGCATTTTCCTTTAGTATGGCCTATACCGTATCTTCTGTTTTACCATACAATGCATGCTATTTTTACTTTTCTTACACATTAAACAATTATTTTTTCATTGGTATTTATGTTTTTTCCCCAGTGTCATACTCTTTACCATGCTGTTATAGCCTTTATATTGTACTACCTTCCATACAGAATCACATAGTTATACTTTGAACAGAGCCTGTTCTAAACCTTTGAACATTAAAATGATATGTTTTGTATAGGAGTTGGCATATAATGACTAGAACAAATAGTAAGCTGGAGTAAATCTGCCTTCTTCTTGCTTGTCAGCTCAGTGTCTGATTGGAGATTGGGAACTGTCTCCTAGGTGTAAGTACCCCCTGCACTGCACACTTGTCATCAGCTGTTTCTGGGACTGCGGTGTAAACCCTTAAGCTGCTTACACTTAAGAAAATAATTGAAAAAGAAATCTCTTTGTAAATCGTGTATGCCACTCAATTTGTTTTGTGGTTTAGTTATTAATCTGAACAGGCATTATTTTGTTTTAAAATGTGTCCTTTTTGTAAGTGCCGTTCATGTCCACTATGAGGCTGTTGCGTGTTGACAGTGGCCCTTATTCAGATCTGATCGCAGTACAAATTTGTTCTCAAAATGGGCAAAACCATGCGCGCTGCAGCTGGGGCAGATGTAACAGGTGCAGAGAGAGTTAAATTAGGGTGGGGTGTGTTGAAACCGAAATCTAAATTGCAGTGTAAAAATAATGCAGCCAGTATTTACCCTGTACAGAAACAAAATAACTCACACAAATCCTACTCTCTCTATACATGTTACATCTGCCCCACCTGCAGTGCACATGGTTTTGCCCATTTTGAGAACAAATTTGTACTACGATCAGATCTGAATAAGGGCCTGTGTTTTTGTTGTTGTTGTAGCAGGTAACCAGGTACTAAGCAATTGCATGTGTCCTTATGACATAAAAAAAAAAAATTGTCATCAATGAATCTTATAATAACTGATGTGTTTTTGCTGTTTGCAGGACAATGTAACCTTATTCTTGCGCGGCTGTAAAGAACTCGGGCTGAAAGAATCACAGCTTTTTGACCCAGGTGATCTACAGGATAATTCCAACAGGACAACCGTCAGGTGGGTAACCGTGGAGTTGAAGTAAGCTTACATAACAGCAATTAAACAGTGACCTCAAATTGCAATGATCATTTTATGACACTTT
This sequence comes from Crinia signifera, assembly GCF_055691185.1. Taxonomy (NCBI): domain Eukaryota; kingdom Metazoa; phylum Chordata; class Amphibia; order Anura; family Myobatrachidae; genus Crinia; species Crinia signifera. The sequence goes on from NC_139217.1 coordinate 76,274,877, forward strand.
TTTTTTTATTATTCCCCAATAGCTCATTGAATGGGAAATGACACCAAGAGATAATGATAGTTCATGATATGTTAAAGATTGATTAACCACTTCTGGAGATTGCCTCCTTAACATACTGTGGACCTCCAGCCCTGCTGCCTTAAGTTGATGCCCACTTCTCCCAACTCTGTAGGGCTTTGTTCAGACACACCTCTTCTAAGGGGTGGGCAGTCCTCTTGTTGTCTTCCGTTTTGCACTAAACCGATTCAATCATAATCTGGATTTTCGGTTTAGGCAACATTGCTAGTTTTAGGATTTTTTTATGGTACATGCTGTGCTATATCTTATAATATAGAATTATGCTTTTTTTATGAAATGTCACATTGCAGTTTTTATTGGTGAGAATCTATCAGTATTGCCATGTAATATTGTTCCACAAGTGGTGGTGTCAAGTTTTGACATGAATGGCTAATACTGTATATACTGTATATATTAAATAATAGAAACGTAGTCTCATACTGCTTTCACATTGCAGAAACGGGTACTGACCCTGTATTCTTAAATGGGACTTTAAAACGGGTCTGAGCCTTGAGACCTTTCACATTGCAGGTGAAAACCGTTTTAAAAATCATTTAATACCATTCAAACATTCAACCCGTTTAACCCCCAAGGGACACATTTCAAGCCATTGAAATAGAGCCATTCACACTGCCTAAAAAACGGCTTTAAAACATGTAGGACTAGTTAACTTTAACCGGTAAATCAACTCTGGCACTTTCACATTGCAGCCTTAAACGTTTTAAAATGGAAAAAAAACGGCAATATACCGTTTTAAAAGTGCGATGTGAAAGGGGTATCATCTGCCAAAACTAAAACAAGCGTGGTGGTGTACTAGTAGTTCTCCATAGGCTCATACACTGGAAGATATCTGCTCTGGTTGTGCTGACAATCAGTCCATTTAAAGGCACCAATTAGGCAATGATTAATGCCAGGTGGTGCATTACCCCCATTGCTCCATGGTACCCGGATTGCAGCCAGACAGTCAATAGATCAACAACATATGGTCCACATACATATGGTAAAAAGGTTGACATGGCTAGGGTTGACACACGAAAAGGGCAATGTGTTTGGGGGATTTTTTCAACTTGTTCATACTTTCCCATGCATATGGATTGGGAATGGGAAACCTGGCCTTTGGGCGAGAGGAAGCAATACACTTATTGGAGGTCTATGTGCCCAGTGGTCAACATTCACACGAATAGGAGCCTGTGTGCAGGCTTCTTGCGGTGCAGTGGGTCCCACTGAATGGGACCTGCTGTGCCGCTGTGTGTGTCCTGAGCCTTAATCACATTTCCAACTTGCTGTATTAAAAAGCACCACCTCCTCCCTTCTTTGATCTTCGTTACATTTACTGTAAATACAATGTGCGTGTAAAGTGTTGGTCGCTGTAGTGAGAATCGTGGGGAGAGGGTTCGTATTAGTTCATGTAGATCAGTCTATGTCACTGCGCTTAGGCTTTAGGCTCAGTGTGAGTGCAAGCTTCCTACCAGAGTACTGCTTGTCTCACCACCTTGTAATCTGGCATGTGACGAGGAGTGCAAGCGTGCAGGCAGTGTTAGCCTCTCCTGACCTTGTGTGAATGGGCATGTGTGCACAGATATTCCTGGCACCTCTCCTCTCTCTATGGCTTGCAGTGTGTGTGAATATTTTTTCTCTCTCACAACAAATTACTATTATTTTATTAATTGCCTAATGCTGTAGGCGTAACTGATAATGTACTCCTCACCTGTGCCCATTATGTGGGCAGAAACTATTTTACGTTCCCTAGGTGTTGCGGACATAACTGCATTCATTATGTAACAAGTTCCTAGCAAATTTGCAGGCTTCAGAAGTGTTTTTATTTGTGCAGCAATCTGTTTTAATAACATATTTTTCTGCACACAGGCTTTCAGATTGCAACAGGAAGCTGCGAAATGTGAGTATAATGCTAATTCTAATAGACGTATGTAAGTAAATAGCAACAACCATTACTATGATGGTACAGATTGTATTTTCATCATCTAATTGGCACTATGTTATATAATACCAGAACACGGATGTGTCCTCCTATATGCAGCCTCAATATGCTGAGCATGGGTGAGCCCACAAGTCCAATGCAACTCTGCTATTGACAGGAAATTTATTAGAAGCCTACTGCACTACCATATGCATCAAATGACAATCCCTAGGTATTCGTGGTAATACAGTACAGCATAACTCCCCACAGGCCTCAGTGGTGATACAGTACAGCATACTTCACCCATGCCTCAGTAGTAATACAGTACAGTATACTACCGCCCAGGCCTCAGTGGTGATACAGTACAGCATACTACACCCCAGGCCTTAGTGGTAATAAAGTACAGTATACTACCACCCAGGCCTCAGTGGTGATGCAGTACAGCATACTACACCCCAGGCCTCAGTGGTGATGCAGTACAGCATACTACACCCCAGGCCTCAGTGGTGATGCAGTACAGCATACTACACCCCAGGTCTCAGTGGTGATACAGTACAGTATACTACCACCCAGGCCTCAGTGGTGATACAGTACAGTATACTACACCCCAGGCCTTAGTGGTAATACAATACAGCATGCTACCCCCCCCCCCCCCCCCCAGGCCTCAGTGGTGATGCAGTACAGCATACTACACCCCAGGTCTCAGTGGTGATACAGTACAGTATACTACCACCCAGGCCTCAGTGGTGATACAGTACAGTATACTACACCTCAGGCCTTAGTGGTAATACATTACAGCATGCTACCCCCCCCCCCCCCCCAGGCCTCAGTGGTGATGCAGTACAGTACCCCTAGGCCTTAGAGGTGATACAGTACAGCATACTACCCTCCAGGCCTCAGTGGGGATACAGTACATCATACTACCCCCAGGCCTCAGTGGTAATACAGTACAGTATACTACCCATCTGCACATACTACCCATCCTGCTTTGAGAAAGTTGTCCCAGTTCATGGGTCTCACATTTTTATGGCAACACATAACTGATATATTTATGATCTGATACTCAAAAATGTCTTCATTAAGTGCTGTTTTCATTTTATTTGCCACAACATTTTTGCAAAGGATGTACAATGTAGGCAGTCATAGCATAACCTGTGCTGGTGTTTTTGCTATAAGCCAGCATCTTCACTGCGGCATGAGACATAATCTTCCTCATGTCTCAGTGAATCCCTAGTTCCTAGAGAGCGGTCAGGGTGGACTTTCATAACTACTGGATCAGCTTCACAAAATGTGTTGTCCACTGTCAGTAGACTATATTACGTATATCTTACGTAGTCCGGGGTGCATGCTATATCCTGGCCGTGAGGATGCTGCTGGTCAAAAGACCGAATCAGCATCATGATACAAAGAATCCTGACAGGGGCTCTGTAGATGACTTAACCCTCTCCACCTACCCCCTAACCCAGCGGTTCTCAAACTGTGGGTCCTGACCCCAGAGTGGGTCCCGACCACCTCAGCGTGGGCTCACAGCTCCATGTTGCTGCCCATCAGACTAATGTATTTGTTGAGGGGGTACAGGGGAGAACTCATTAAGTAAACACCCTCTGCTTCCCTCTTCTATCCCCCTGTCACTTTTTCCATCCCCTCATTACCCACTGCCTTCCTGTCACAATAGCGGTCACTCACCACACACTTGTAGTGACCATTCTGTGGTAACTTGCTGGGGTCCTGTAATAATATTTATTGTCTGACAGGTCCCAGAACAAATAGTTTGAGAACCCCTGCCCTAACCCTTCCTGTTTGGAGCCTAACTCTCTCTCCCTGCAGCCTAACCTACCCTGCTGGTGCCTAACCCTAGCTCCCACACCCCAGTACATAAACCTAACCCCACCACACATCCCCCCACTGGTGCCTAAACCGCCCACCGCCCCCCTCTTCTTCCCCAACCTGACCCTAACCCGCCTAGCCTGCTTACAATCAGGATATCTGGATTCCAGCAGCCGGCATCCTGACCACCAGGATTAGGCCTAATTCAGAAGTACAGGCAGTAACTACGGCAACTGCATCTTTGTACGCAGAAGTACTGCAAGTTTATGCTAATGCTCCAGACACTGTAATATGCACCGAAACGCCCAACAGACCCATCTCTAATATGTTGCGTGCCCAAATCCAAATCCTAATATGTTGCGTGCCCAAATCCAAACTTCCGTGCAACCCTAACATCAGCATAACATGCACCTCTGAATCCGCCCCAAAGTGTAGACGTTGCCCATAGCAGTCCATCACCTTCTGCCATTTTATAGACTGTCCTAGATAAATGATGGCTAAAATGTGGTTGCTACGGGTGACTTCTCCACATCATCTCTTTTGTACTAATGGCTGTTGATGGTTTTCCACCATCAGCATTGACTGATGATCCATCGATAGATGATTATTGCACATGAACTGAACACTTATCCACTGTCCGATGTTCACCCACAGACCACCAATGGTTGTAGACTTGTCGATACCAATCCATTTTCTTTCAAAGGATTGACTTACAGTATTAACCCCTTACGTATAACAGAGTCTGTAGTCTAGTGAAGGGATTTATGGAAACCACTAGTACCACGCATGTCACAGTATACATTGTAGATTCCTTTATGAATTCTCCTCACTCCAATAACACTTCGGTAGCAAATTCCATTTGTTAGATACCGTTACTGATACCTGCATTGCGGTGAGGACGGGCAACCAAGCGAGGCACACTGCAAACATTCACAGATATTAGAGATGCCACAAGTATTTGTGTAAATGCTGGAATTGAGCTTGTACCTTACAGCAGGTCACGGCATTCCCTTCAATGGCTCTGGAGAAATGTGTTTATCTTTTCTATTTTTGGCAAATCCCTCGATGAGCCCTCTCTCCGCGCACAATGCGGCTGCCAGCTCTGTAGCTATCACAACGCAGCACATTGTAGCACCCAAGGGGATGTGCAACCTGTTGTACCGTAAATGGGGGAGGGGTAGAATCCCTAAGCCTCCAGTGTTTTTTTTTCCTGTGATCATAGTGTTTTTTTAATTGATGGTGTCTTTTCCGATGTTAGCCACCATCGAATCGTGCCAAAGCTATCGTCTTGCATTGTAAAAATACAGCTGTTTATAAAGGTGTCCCAGCTACAGGTCTGGGGTCATTGTGACGTTACCTCCATCGAATGGTACCGATGTGGTGATTTGTAGCTTCCGGAACCTGTTAATCATTCGACAAGTACTGTAACTCCTCACGTCAATCGATAGGGAGTGGAAATATAGGAAAAATAGGCCAAATTAAACAGTGATCAAAACTGGGTTAATTTGGCCCCCGTTCTGATGTTGGAGGGGTCTGTGCATGCGCACACACTTATTTGCGCATGCGCAGACCCCAATAGCAAAAGGCTTTGGCAAGTTTCACGGTCGCTGAGCTGTTCACTCTAGAGGGGGCAGGTGTGCTGCGGATATCGGGTTGGAGCAGAGGAGCACCCAGCATTGTATGGGCATCCTCATGAAAATGCTGAATGTTACCATGGGAACGCAGGCGTGCCGAAGCCGTGCCGGCCAGGTGCGGGCAGCTGACATCACATGACATCCGTACCCGCCCCCTCTTCGGCAGACACTGATGGAAAGGGGAAATAAATCATTCAATGATCGACAACCATCGAATGATTTATCTCCCCTCCGGCCGCATGCAAGTAGATGCGTTTGTGTACATCCCCTCATTTGGTCCAGAGGGGATTTGGTTGGGCAGCATTAAGCCGATCACTAAGCAGCAAATGGGCGCTGCGTAGCGAGCTGTACTGAATTAAGCCCTGTATATGATATATTTAAATACTGGTTTACAGTTGAAGAATCTATTGTTTTTGTCAGGGGTGGTAAAGACTTGGGATGTAATTCCAAAACTATGCACCAGATCCCGGCTGTGTCGCTCCTAGAGGACGGCCCTTTTCAAACACCTAATTCTGGTCTGGTCTGGCAGACATGACTCTCCTGCTGCAAGGCCTGGAAGAGATTAGCGTCCGCCCCGTCTGGCAGTTACCACTGCACTGTACAAATGGAACTTGCCAGGAGCTGAGCAATTATTTCTTTGCAGTAAATCATATTAAATGATGTGCTATAACTCGCCTCTCATGGTTCACTGGGGCAAATGATTTCCAAAACGGAGCCTGCTGAAAGTCAGATCCGCTCATGCCGTGGAAGGCTGGTTCCTGGCTGAGCTGTCATTCCCTATGTAACTTTCCATACCAGATCTGACTTTTTCTCTTTCAAACCAATGTTCACATTTGTCAACAGAACGTTTCTAACAAAGGGATTGAGCACTAATCCAATTGGCTGTAATTCCCTGTTGATGTATGCCAGAAGAAGCGCTAATGAATGTAATTGGTGGGAAAGGATCGCCATGAATTGAGCTTATATGCCAGCTTCCAGCAGCAGCTCCGTGCTCCGAGGCTGCTGCCCTACTTCCTTCCATCTGTTTACATTGATGGAAGCTGTTCGCATAAACCTGTAGAGGTTGCCAAACCGTGCAGTACAATGAGGGCAGGTGAAGAGATGATCACTCCATCCAGCAGAACATGCCAGGGATCCAATGGAGTCATTTACACAGTGCATCTAGTTCACCCAGAGGGCACACGGATCATATTTAATGTTTAGAACCTGTAGTTTGGTATCTTAGAAACAGTATTGTGCAAATGCAAGGTTGCGAAATAACCATTATTGAATGTTGGCCACCAAAGTTGTAAAGTGAATTGCATTATGGGACATCCACTGTTATCAGACTTGCCTGTCTGCAGATGTCTGTCAAAATGTGAAGAGAGGAAAAAGACTGTATTTTCCTATATAATAAAAGGGTAAAGTTGCTCCTTACCTCTATGGGGGGGATTCAGGTGCTTTGTGCGCCGTTGCTCCGTTTGGCTATGCACAGTTGCCGGTGCTGACATTCGGCTGCTCTGCTATTGATGGGATGGTCATTAGTTATTAATAGTTAATAAGCACCCCAAAAAATACGAACGGGTGTGGGTCAGAGGATCGACTCTATGAAGGTCGACATATATTTAGGGCGAGGCGGTACAATGATAGGTGTCCATGTTGACTTACATCGACATTTAGGACAAAAAAAAACGGTGAAAACTTCATGTCGACCTTCCCATTGTCAACCTAATGCTTGTGTTGACCTTCTGACCATGTTGACATTAGCCCTGTTGACCTATTTCATGTGTCGACCTAAGCCCTTTCGAACTTGAGTGGTCAACCTAATGTATGTCGACCTTCATAGTGTCGACCTAGTGACCATATCCCCTGCGAACAACTATGGGAGATTTGCCAGGAGTAGCTCCCAAAATTTTGGGAGCCTCCCGGCCAACTCAAGTGGGTAGGCAAGAATACTGGAATGTAGCACATGATGGGGTGGCCAAACCGGTCCTCAAGATCTACCAACGGTCCACGTTTTCCAGGTTACCTAGCTGGGTGCACAGCTGTAGCCATTACTAACTGTCACATTTTCAAACCTGCTGTATTCATCCCTACTATAGATCCACAGGTGGCCTGACATACATGAACTGTTGGTAGATCTTGAGGACAGGTTTGGCCACTCCTGATGTACAGTATACTAAGAAAAATGCATACACACTTGCCAATTCCGGCGGGCAAAGAATGACGGCAGGGGAGGACGTTAACCATACGCTACCTTGTTAACGATACGCTACCTTGTTAACGATACGCTACCTTGTTAACGATACGCTACCTTGTTAACGATACGCTACCTTGTTAACGATACGCTACCTTGTTAACTATATGCTACCGTCTCTGTACATGCACAGATGACAGAGCGTGTTGTTAACCCCTTCCTGACAGAGCCAGTTTTTGCGTTCCTGACAGAGCCCTTTTTTTCAAATCTGACATGTATCACTTAAGTGGGGATAACTTTTTTTTGCTTTTACTTATCCCAGTGATTTTGAGATTGTTTTTTCGTGACACATTGTACTTCAAATTAGTGGTAAATTTGGGTCGATACAGTCTGTGTTTTTTTGTGAAAAATACCAAAATGTCGTAAAAAAATGGAAAATTTAGCAATTTGCAAAATGTTAAATTTTCTGCTTGTGAGACAAATAATCATACCACTCAAAATAGTTAATAACTAACATAGACCATATGTCTACTTTATGTTTCCATCATTATTTCAACTTCCTTTTAATTTTTTTGGACACTAGGAGGCTTACAATATGAATAGCAAATTCTCAAATTTTCAAGAAAATTTCAAACACTGATTTTTTTAGGGACCAGTTCAGTTCTGATGTGACTTTGAGGGACTTGTATGTGAGACACCCCCATAAATGATACCATTTCAAAAACTGCACCCCTCACAGTATTCAAAACAGCATTTTGGAAGTTTGTTAACCCTTTAGGTGTTTCACAGGAATTAAAACAATGTGTAGGTGAAATTTCAAAATTTAATTTTTTTTGCAGATTTGCAATTTTAATACATTTTTCTAAGGAACACAGTACATTTTACTAGAGAAATGTGACTAAAAATTGATTCCCCCAATTCTTTTGTTTTCATAAATATCCTATATGTGGCCCTAGTGTGCACGTTGACCAAACCACAGGCTTCATAATAGAAGGAGCACCTACTTGATTTTGGAGCCTCCTTTTTATGAGATTATTTTTTAGGCACCATGTAGATTTCTAGGCACCATAAGATGCTAAAATTTAGGAACCCCCCCACAAGTGACCCCATTTTGCAAACTACACCCCTCAGGGAATTCATCTAGGGGTATAGTGTACATTTCAAACCCCCAGGGGTTTCACCAATTGTGGTACAACTGGGCAGTGAAAATGAAAAATTTAATTTTTTACACAAAAATGCAGTTCTGGCTCAAAATTTTTCATTTTCAGAAGGTATGAAGGAGAAAAAGCACCCCAAAATCTGTGCCCCAATTTCTCTCGAGTACGGCAATGCCTCACATGTGACCAAAAAATACCATTTGGGTGCATGGCAGGACTCAGAAAGGAAGGAGTGATTTTTGGATTTTGCAGCTCAGATTCTGGTGGAATGTTGGTGGGTGCTATGTTGCATTAGCAAGACCCCCCAAGCACCAATACAGTGGAACCCCCCCACAAGTGACCCCATTTTGCAAACTACACCCCTCAGGGAATTCATCTAGGGGTATAGTGTACATTTCAAACCCCCAGGGGTTTCACCAATTTTGATACAACTGGGCAGTGAAAATGAAAAATTACATTTTTTTACACAAAAATGCAGTTCTGGCTCAAAATTTTTCATTTTCATAAGGTATGAAGGAGAAAAAGCACCCCAAAATCTGTGCCCCAATTTCTCCCGAGTATGGCAATGCCTCATATGTGACCAAAAAATACCAGTTGGGTGCATGGCAGGACTCAGAAGGGAAGGAGTGATTTTTGGTGGTGGAATGTTGGTGGGTGCTATGTCGCATTAGCAAGACCCCCCAAGCACCAATACAGTGGAACCCCCCCACAAGTGACCCCATTTTGCAAACTACACCCCTCAGGGAATTCATCTAGGGGTATAGTGTACATTTCAAACCCCCAGGGGTTTCACCAATTTTGATACAACTGGGCAGTGAAAATGAAAAATTACATTTTTTTACACAAAAATGCAGTTCTGGCTCAAAATTTTTCATTTTCAGAAGGTATGAAGGAGAAAAAGCACCCCAAAATCTGTGCCCCAATTTCTCTCGAGTACGGCAATGCCTCACATGTGACCAAAAAATACCATTTGGGTGCATGGCAGGACTCAGAAGGGAAGGAGTGATTTTTGGATTTTGCTGCTCAGATTCTGGTGGAATTTTGGTGGGTGCTATGTCGCATTAGCAAGACCCCCCAAGCACCAATACAGTGGAACCCCCCACAAGTGACCCCATTTTGCAAACTACACCCCTCAGGGAATTCATCTAGGGGTATAGTGTACATTTCAAACCCCCAGGGGTTTCACCAATTTTGATACAACTGGGCTGTGCAAATGCAAAATTACATTTTTTACACAAAAATGCAGTTCTGGCTCAAAATTTTTCATTTTCACAAGGAATGAAGGAGACAAAGCACCCCAAAATCTGTGCCCCAATTTCTCCCGAGTACGGCAATGCCTCACATGTGACCAAAAAATACCATTTGGGTGCATGGCAGGACTCAGAAAGGAAGGAGTGATTTTTGGATTTTGCAGCTCAGATTCTGGTGGAATGTTGGTGGGTGCTATGTTGCATTAGCAAGACCCCCCAAGCACCAATACAGTGGAACCCCCCCACAAGTGACCCCATTTTGCAAACTACACCCCTCAGGGAATTCATCTAGGGGTATAGTGTACATTTCAAACCCCCAGGGGTTTCACCAATTTTGATACAACTTGGCAGTGAAAATGAAAAATTACATTTTTTTACACAAAAATGCAGTTCTGGCTCAAAATTTTTCATTTTCAGAAGGTATGAAGGAGAAAAAGCACCCCAAAATCTGTGCCCCAATTTCTCCCGAGTACGGCAATGCCTCACGTGTGACCAAAAAATACCATTTGGGTGCAAGGCAGGACTCAGAAGGGAAGGAGTGATTTTTGGATTTTGCAGCTCAGATTCTGGTGGAATTTTGGTGGGTGCTATGTCGCATTAGCAAGACCCCCCAAGCACCAATACAGTGGAACCCCCCCACAAGTGACCCCATTTTGCAAACTACACCCCTCAGGGAATTCATCTAGGGGTATAGTGTACATTTCAAACCCCCAGGGGTTTTACCAATTGTGGTACAACTGGGCAGTGAAAATGAAAAATTACATTTTTTTACACAAAAAAGCAGTTCTGGCTCAAAAATTTTTATTTTCAGAAGGTATGAAGGAGAAAAAGCACCCCAAAATCTGTGCCCCAATTTCTCCCGAGTACGGCAATGCCTCACATGTGACCAAAAAATACCATTTGGGTGCATGGCAGGACTCAGAAAGGAAGGAGTGATTTTTGGATTTTGCAGCTCAGATTCTGGTGGAATGTTGGTGGGTGCTATGTTGCATTAGCAAGACCCCCCAAGCAACAATACAGTGGAACCCCCCCACAAGTGACCCCATTTTGCAAACTACACCCCTCAGGGAATTCATCTAGGGGTATAGTGTACATTTCAAACCCCCAGGGGTTTCACCAATTTTGATACAACTGGGCAGTGAAAATGAAAAATTACATTTTTTTACACAAAAATGCAGTTCTGGCTCAAAATTTTTCATTTTCAGAAGGTATAAAGGAGAAAAAGCACCCCAAAATCTGTGCCCCAATTTCTCCCGAGTACGGCAATGCCTCACATGTGACCAAAAAATACCATTTGGGTGCATGGCAGGACTCAGAAAGGAAGGAGTGATTTTTGGATTTTGCAGCTCAGATTCTGGTGGAATGTTGGTGGGTGCTATGTTGCATTAGCAAGACCCCCGAAGCACGGTGAAATTATGAACCTAATAATCCATAGATGTGTGGTATAATTTAAAACACTCCTTTATACATAGGCCGGGTTTGTCGGGGCAAGTGTCACACTGGAAAATAGTTTGCTTTCTTATTCCCTTTTTCTAGCAAACTTTGCACCTTTTTTGTGTCCTGCCCTTTTTTCCAGTGGAGGGGATTTCATCAGGAAAATGCTGCCCTGGTACAATACGGGGGCCAGTACTAGAAGTACTGGGGCCCTCTGCCTGCTGGTTCCCAAATATTAGGCCCTTTATGACTTCCTCTTGAAAGTGCATAAATGTCCCCCTCTGGCCGGTAGAACGGAATAGCACGTAAGCGTTATACAGTGCCATCTGGATGATATACACGGCCAGCTTCTTGTACCAGATTTTTGTTTTCCGCAGGGCACTGTACGGCTTCAGTACCTGATCTGAAAGATCCACTCCGCCCATGTACCTATTGTAATCCAGGATACAATTAGGTTTTGAGGTGTGGGTACTGGTACCTCGTACAGGGACGGAGGTGGTACTGTCTCCGTGAATTGTTGTCAGTATAAGGACATCCCTCTTGTCCTTATATTTGACCAACAACATATTTTCGGTGCATATTCCCCTGCTTTCACCCCTTCTCATTACTTGGGCAATGTGCGTTTTTGGGAGGCCTCTTTGGTTCTTGCGCACAGTACCGCAAGCTGCTGTACCTCTTGAACCAAGGGCCTTAAACAGGGGGATGCTAGCGTAAAAGTTATCCACATAGAGGTGATAACCTTTATCCAGGAAGGGGTGCACTAAATCCCAGACAATTTTTCCACTAACACCTACGAGGGAGGGGGGGCATTCTGGCGGTTCAATTCTTGAATCCTTCCCTTCATATATCCTAAACCTGTGAGTGTACCCTGAGGTGCTTTCACACAGCTTATACATTTTTATGCCATACCTTGCCCTCTTATTGGGAAGGTACTGGCGGAATTTAACCCTTCCTTTAAAATGTATAAGGGACTCGTCTATGCAAATGAATTTATCTGGGATGTACATCTCTTCAAATTTGGCACTGAAATGATCAATGACCGGCCTGACTTTGAATAGCCGGTCAAAGGTGGGATCATCTCTGGGTGGGCACTGTGCATTATCGTTGTAATGCAAAAATTTAAGGATCGTCTCAAATCGAGCCCGGGTCATGGCCATACGGTAAAATGGGGTGCTGTACAGAACATCTGTACTCCAATATTGCCTAATTTCTGGCTTTTTTACTATGCCCATATGAAACACCAGACCCCAAAAAGTCATCATCTCTACTGCATCTACAGGGGTCCACCTAGCAAATGATGACGTGGTGTTTTGAGCAATAAACTGCTGGGCATATAAATTAGTTTGGTCCACCATTAAATTTATAAAATCATCAGAGAAAAATAATTTGAAAAAGTCAATTTCTCTGAGACCTGTGGAATCAAATTGGATTCCTGGCATGGCCAAAAACTCAGGAACCTGGGGCTCAAAATTGTCTGGTGGTGGGGTCCATACGAGATCAATTATTGGGGGGGGGGTCTCAGCTGCTCTACGGGGGCGTCTTTGAGGGGGTCCCTCATCACCAGAGGAGGAAGAGGAGCTTAAGACGAATCCTTCAAATTCCCCGCTTGCCTCACTGGCTGTGTCAGAGTCAGAGGCAAGCATGGCATATGCCTCCTCCGCTGAATACATTCTTCTGGATGACTGGGATGACATTTGGGATGACATTTGGGATGCCATTTTTATTTTTGTGTTACTGGTAGTGAAATGTTTCAACACGTGTATAGTGTAGGGGGGGGTACAAACTTTATTTCAACCCGGGGGGTATGTAGTGTGTAGTGTGTATGTAGTGCAGAAAAAAAAAATACTTTATACAAAAAAAAAAAATTGAAGGGGTTAAAAAAAAAAAATTGAAGGGGTTAAAAAAAAAAAAAAAAAAAAAGGTCCTGCGCCAAAAATTGAGCACAGATGTTGGTCAGTAACGTCCGTCACTGAACAGCGCTCAAAGGCAACAGGAATTTGATCAAAAAAAAAAAAAAAAATAGATCAACCCTGTGCCGAAAAAGATGATCAGTGATGTACGTCACTGATCAGCGCACAGTGGCCACAGGACACCCACAAAATCACAGTGTGTGTAAAAAAATAAATAAAAAAAGACCCCACAGCACCCACAAAAAAAAAAAAGGTGATCAGTGATGCGACACTGATTACCAGTGAGGGGCAGCAGGTGCACAACCTTTGGTGCAACTGACAGTGCAACTGGCAGCAACTGACAGGTATATATAAAAAAAAAAAACCTCTGCACCCCCAAAAAGTTGCTGATCACCTCAGATATAGTGATCAGCACAAAAGGCGGGGGCAGCAGACACAAAATTTAGCACTCTCTATCACTCTCTGTCACTATCTCTCTCTATCTCTCACTATCTATCACTCTATGACACTGCAGCAGCAGCACTGACAGTTATATATAGGAAAAATAACCCCTGCACCCCCAAAAAGTTGCTGGGGGTGCACAAAAGGGGGGCAGCAGACACAAAATATAGCAGTCTCTATCACTCTCTGTCACTATCTCTCTCTATCTCTCTATCTCTCTATCTCTCACTATCTATCACTCTATGACACTGCAGCAGCAGCACTGACAGGTATATATATATAAAAAAAAACCTGCGCCCCCAAAAAGTTGCTGATCAGTTAATTTATACTGATCAGCACAAAAGGGGGGCAGCAGTCAGTTATATAAAAAATATATAGCACAATCTGTCACTATCTCTCTATCTCTCTCTCTCTCTCTCTCTATCTATAACTATATCACACTGCAGCAGCACAAAATATAGCACTCTCTGACACTATCTCTCTCTATCTCTCTATCTCTCTATCTCTCTCTATCTATCTCTCTCTATCTAACGCTATTACACTGCAGCAGCAGCACAAGTTCACAACACAGGAAGTCACAAGTAGTAACAGGATCCAGGAAGCATCCAGCACACTACAAGCAGTGATGAAGCAGCGATCAGGTAAGTATTTTGCTCAGTTCAGGTCAGTAAATGGCGGCAGCTGGGCACGGTGACCGCACTGCACGCAATTCCAGACCGGAATGGCGTCTGCAGTGCAGTCACCGTTAGTTTAACTCCCCCTCCTTGGCTGTGATTGGTCCGTCGGTCCGACGAACCAATCACGGCCTTTGGGGGCGGGCGGGGTGAGGTGGGGTGACACCAGTGTCACCCTTACACCCCGCGGTGATTGGTGCTGTACTTTACAGCACCAATCACCTCCGATCGCGTGTCACCGGCGAACGTTATTCGCCGGTGACACAGAAAACGCTGTGAATGGCTGTTCACACTGAACAGCCAATCACAGCGATCGCCGACGGGGGGGCGGCATCGCAGCCCCCCCTGGGCATGCAGGGACATGTCTGCTGTCAGGGACAGCAGACATGTTGAAACTGTCACCGCGTCTATAGACGCGGTGACAGTTACAAGCCATGACGTACATTTACGCCATGTGTCGGGAAGTACTTCCCGACCATGACGTAAATGTACGTCAAATGTCGGGAAGGGGTTAACAACCGGCGGAAGCGCACACTGTCCATCGGAAGGGTGCGCACCTACTGGCCGATATAATGAGCGATATTGCTCATTTTATTGCCCAGTCTGTATGGGGGCTTTACAGTGGAATTGTGATAAAATCTTGATGATAAATATTTTGTTTCATTAATATAATGGCGAGAAGAAATCTGCTGTAGCACTTTCTCCTGCTAACTATAAACTATCTACTTAGACTATCTAGCCTAAATAGCTGCCCATTAATGATATCACTGGCAGGAAGTTATACGGCAGCTGTTTAATATTGTCATGTCGCATGAAATTCCTGCACACTTGAGGCTGTGTAGACCTCTCCAATCTGTCTGTCCTAAGCCTCGTGGCACCGCCAAGTCTGAATAGCAAGTCACCTGTCATTTCAGGTATGCGGCCGTAGTCATCTACTTCTAACGTTTCCTCATTTCCCAGCTCATCGGTTATTCATTTGTCACGTGCCCCTGCGTTTTCATAGGTCTTTGCAGTTACCAAGCTGATTCCAGGAGACATAAGGTCACATCGGTGCATATTGGCTGCATATGTTCCCTATTGACAAAAAAGTTGGAAGCTAAATAGGTGTCTTTTTAACTCATCAGATGTTTTTAAAGTGACTTTTAATGCCAGCATAGCGAAACAGTGATATATTTATTTTCTTTAGTTTTGTGCGTGCTCGCCTTTCCTAAAACATAACTACAATTAATCATACTGGATTCACATAAATAATGACAAAAAGATAATGAAATAATAATAATATACTTGAACTTCTTTTTTATTATTTGTAATGATTTATGTGGATTTCTCAACCTTGAAAATGGTTTGTGATGTTTTAGGACAGGTCAGATTTGTGGTGTGCATTATAGATCATTAAGAAATAGTATATTTTAGTGCTTATGCCTTATACTGTATGTCTGCAACATTGTTAATTGGTTGCAGAAGGGTTCCTTGCTGGAGTCTGAAAAGTACTGTAAGTGGTTTCTAATGTCAACTGGCTTATGAGAGGTATAGCGTGACAATATATAGTGGCTATAAATTCACTCCCCCTTCCACATTGTATTACAGCGGGAATCAAAATAGATTTGTTTTTAATTCTCACAAAATATTCCGTGTCTTAAAAACCGTTTTCTTAACTAATAAAACAGCAGGTTTACAATTATAATTCCAATTAGTTAGGAGTTTTGACTGGGCTACTTCAGGACAGTCATTTCTTTAAACCACCAATGGGGCCTTTTCCTTTAAAGTTTAGACCACTTTGCCGCTGGAAAAATGGATCTTCTCCCAGGGTCTCCATCTCTTGCGCACTGCGGCAGGTTTGATTTAAGATTTGTCTGTATCTGATATCATCCCTTTTGTCCTTGATTTTAACTTTTTATTTTTATTTTTTTGTATCTGAAACTTCCATATATGCTCCTGCCAAAATGCCTCATGGGAGGGATAGGGAGAGGTCTTATCATGATGTATGGTGTTAGGATCTTGCCAAATATAGCACCTAGTGCTGGCTCCAAAGGGTAAAGTCTCACCAGATTATAGAATGTTCCTCCAGGTGGCATATTATGCAACTTTGCATCACTAGTGATCAATAGAACCGCACCGTGTACCTGCGGGGATGCGATGTGATGCGCGTCCCTGCAGGTACAATATTGTATAGCACAAAAAATATCTGCAGGCAGTACTTTTTGTTCTACATTGCATCGCATCACTTTTGTAGTACATGCGATGCGATGTACATTACTTAACTATAAACTAAAAAGGCTAAAATCGCATCGTACCCGCACAATACAGTAGATCGCATCGCATCCCCCTTCAAGTGCCAAAATCGCACAGCACAAATGAAGTGCAAAATGCACAGCACACATATCGGCACGTGTATGGGCACCTTAACAGTATTTTCATGATCAATCTCCTTTAGAAATGTCATATGCTATCATTAGGAACATCATAGAATCTAACCTGAAATCAGTATAAATGTACATTAATATTCGCACATAAATTTGTAATCGTTTTCATACAATAATAGTCTATACATCAGTAAATGGAACATAATTCACCAAATGTTCCAATGCAATTTTTTTTACTTTCAACCAGTGGTGCAAGTAGAACGATGTCTTAGTGGTACTATAAGTGCGCGTGGCCATGTGTCATGATGGGGGGGTGGTCATATGAAACTAGATGATAGGGGCATGGCCACATTATGCCACACACTGTAATGAATCTTACACATTATACCACACGCTGTAATGCCCATTACACATTATGCCCCACACGGTAATGCTTATTACACATGACACCACACACCGTGATGCCCATTACATATAATATCACGGAAGCGGTACATCTGTCAGAATGAACTTAGGTCTACAGTCATTAGGTCGACCCCACTAGGTCGATTGGCAGGAAGGTCGACCTGACTTAAGGTCGACATGGGCCAAGGTCGACATGACTTAAGGTCGAATTTGCATAAAGGTCGACATGAGGAAGGTCGACTGGTCATAAGGTCGACATGGGTTTTTCACTGTTTTTTTATCCGAATGTCGACACAGTCGACATGGACACAGTTGGCAATGAGAATCGGACCCTCGCATCGCTCACTTCGCTCGCGATGCTTCGGGCACGGTGCCTCGCTGCGCTCGGCACACTATTTTATTCTCTCCCCACGCCCTAGTCGATGGTAGGGCATGAAATACCGCCTGTCGACACATGTCGGCTCAAAAAACAGTGAAAAACCCATGTCGACCTTATGACCAGTCGACCTTCCTCATGTCGACCTTTATGCAAATTCGACCTTAAGTCATGTCGACCTTGGCCCATGTCGACCTTAAGTCAGGTCGACCTTCCTGCCAGTCGACCTAGTGGGGTCGACCTAATGACTGTAGACCTAAGTTCATTCTAATAGATGACCGCTTCCCAATATCACATAAGTGCCATTTACCCACATGTTCATTACTAGGAGTTTCTTTCTCAGTGCCAGGAGCTTCATGCTTGTTGCTATGGGAGATTAAATGCTTGTTGCTATGGGGGATTACATGCCCATTGCCAAGGGGGATTCATGCTCATTGCCACAGGGGATTACCTGCTCTGCCAAGGGCGGTTTATGCTCATGGGGGAGTGCGGCTCACGGTGACAGCCGTGAGCCCAGCAAAACGGAAGCGATGTGACCACCGGGCAGAGATCAGTGGGCTGCCTGGCTGTCTTCTGAGCAGGTCCACGGCTATTCAAAATAACACGCACAGTCGCCAGCCAATAGGAGACACTCCTGATTGGCTTCCGGGTCGCTAGCTCCTATTGCGGGTGACCCGCCGCGATGTTTTAAATAGCCGTGGACTTGCTCAGTAGACAGCTAGGCAGTCCACCGTTCTCTGCCCTGCTGTCACATCGCTTCCGTTCTGCCAGGTGAGCCAGCATGCAAAAGCAGCGGGTTGGGGAGAAGTGGTACAGCGTATCTGCAATATATACGGTTACGCAGTACCACGCCATAGCCCCTTACTTGCACCACTGCTTTCAACCACAATGCCTTCATAAAGACAGTTTCAGAAATAATGGTATAAATCCACCATAGTGGAGTGACAGCGAGGGTATGACGCCGAGCATGACATTCTGGCTGGAACTGGTGATGTGGTGAAAAGTAAGACATTCAAAAACATCTCCTGATACCGGATTGCTGGTAGCAGATTTTTACACCATTGGAGTGATTTTAACCTTTATTTTTATTTTTTTTATACATGTTATGGGGGAATGACCTGGACCCATTTGAAAACATTTTTTTATTTCTAATGACTCCAGGGTGTATCTTAGCTGAAGTGTTAAGTACTTATGTAGGCCACTCAACAGTCCATTTTATAATTTGTTATTCGATATGAAAAAAATGTGTGTGTGTGTGACGGGGGGGGGGGGGGGGGGTTTCACCGATTTGATGTATGCAATGTCTACTCTGGCGCCCCCTGCTGAGTAATTAATTTATGAACGGTCTCCTCCCACTTTTCTAAACCAGTCTGTCTGGCTGATTGGGAACACTTGCTTGATAAAGTGGCCTGAGTTGTGATGACAGTTTGTGTTCCACTGTGAGTTAGGTTATCTAATCTCAAACATATTTGAAAGATGAAACTAGTACTATATCCTGATTCCACCCTTCCTGCACAGTATCAGGTACATGCATGGAATTCATCATAGCCCATTTACCAGCCATGTGCAGCAAATCATACAGTAAGGAATCCTGATGTTGGCAATAATCCGCATGCACCAGCACTAAAACAGTACATTAGGAGTATTATTAATGGCAGCAAGACATCGCTTTGGAGATTTATCAAAGTGCCAGACAATGGTGTAAAATCAGATTCCAATATTTGTTCTTATTAATAAATTCTTAATGTTTCAGGGATTACGTCATATCAATTTTTTTCCCCTTTTTTTATTTTTTATTTTGTTCCTGCTGTTAAATTCTGCTGCTTTGTAATCCAAGTTTTTATGGTTCCACATGCTTAGAATAAAACGTATTTGGTTTTTTGTTAAAACCCTATTTATGGCTGCAGGTACTAGTGACGGTTTATTGGCTTGGGAAAGCTGCGAACAGCTGTGCGTCCTACAGCGGAAATCACCTGGACTTGAAGGAGTTTGAGGGGCTATTGGCACAACTGAGAAAGGTATGTTATACGTATCTATGGTTCCAGCAACTTTCTCCAGAAGCATGTTCATCTCTCAGAGTAAAAACTTAATGTGTTTTAATCAGTATTGTATTTGGCTCAATAGTAACGGTATGCTGCCATCAGAACATTTTAATATGATAAAAGTAGAGGTTATTTCATACACAGGGGTAGATGTATCAAACCTTCAAGGGGAGAATTGGTCCGTAGCAACCTAACCGGCTGTTCATTTCGTTCGGTCAACCGCTATTGGTCGACAGTTGAAAAGTAGACACATTGAAAAGCTCAGCATGGTCAAAAGGTCGACACAGGGAAAGCGTCAACATGATTTAATATTTTTTGGGGGGGTTTCTTTCAGGCTTGCTGACTTTCAAATTCTCCTCTCCGGGAGAAGCCCAGAGTGGAGACTTTCATTACCCGTTTGGGGGGCGGGGCTTGACTGTGACGTCATTAAGTGTTTGTCATTTTAGCTCTGCCCCCTTCCTCTGAGACCCACGGATTGCGGCATTTAAATGACCCGATTTTCGGGAGACTCCCGGAAATTCCGGGAGGGTCGGTAACCCTGGTTTCTTTGTCGACATGAACACTGCATAAATGTACAGCGTCCCCTCCCATGGCTCGTTGCTCTTGGCACACTATTTCGATGCCCACTGGGATAGTAAAGTATGAACAAGTCAGAAAAAAAAAAAAATCACTAAAAAACCTTATGTCGACTTTTTTCCTGGTCGTCCATTTTCATTTGTCAACCTTTTGACTGTAGTAAAACAGAAAGTCCGGCACTAAATGATCCAAACGGATACCTGGCTTGGGTGCCCTCCTTAGGGGCATGACATACACCAAATCCAGCTTTAGAGAACATGCAGCACTCCAGGACTGTCAAAACCCTGAAACAGGCGCTTTATTGTCAACGACCCCCGTTATCAGGCCACACAGATGTCCAGTATATCTAAAAAACCTATGTAGAGAGTGTGGAAGACGGGATATTTTTATTTTTAATTTTTTTTATGACACCGCTGTAATAATTGTTCCCTTATGTATTTTGACACTTTGACACATTTCTTAGTGTTTATAATAGTTTTAAACTGCTGCAATCGTAATGCTTACCAAGTGTTCCGTAACATTAATGTGTTAAGTGACAAAGATCATCTGCTGTAGTTTTCCTTGGCTTTATATGGTAACAAATAAAAATACAACCTTTTACAGTACACCACTAGAGGCCACCCAACAGACCAAATGACTCCTTTGTGTGCTAAAAGATGTCATAACAGAAAGTGAAAGCAATTTTTGCAGGGACACTTATATGTTTCAAACTTTCTGGATATGGAGAGAGGGAGCTGTGAAGATTGGAGGTTGGAGCAGATAGGGACTGGGGGTGAGGTGGAGAGTTTGTGGGCTAAAAACTGTCACAGCTCAAAGTGAAAGTAAAAACTGTCACATTTAAAAGTGAAAGTACATTGCAGAAGCCCTCATTTTGATGGGCTTTTAAATAGTTGCTCTGTGTAATGCAATATAGTACCAATTGTAGTATCATAGTCAAATACTATATATAGTATATTAATAAAAAATAAAATATATATATATTAATATATATATATATATATATATATATATATATATATATATATATATATAGAAAAAGGGGGGTTGAGGCCCTGTCTGCGCTCTAAGGTTCGCAGCACCTCTAGATACCTCGCTGTTAATAGAGGTATGTAATGGACATGAAGACAAGAAAAGGGTATAGAGGTGCGCTGATAGTTTCACATATTGTGTGTGCACACAAATATGTAATGACAGATTTTTTTTTTTTTTTAATTATTTCATAAAATGACATAAAACATACTTAATCATGGATCTAGTAGGATAAATTTCATGTGTGACACACAATTTCCAACAGATTGTGATTATGATACAATAAAAATTTCTTAAATTCCAGTTGAAGAACCCTTTATTCTGAAAGACCCTACGCGTTTCGTCCCGGTGGGACTTCTTCAGGGGTATAAGGGTATCTAAGGAGGTGAAACAATGCCGAAAAGAGGTTTAATAATAAAAAATCAAACTACTTGATAGATATTGATATGAGAATTCCCTAATATAGGGTTTAGAAAAAGGAGGATAACAGAGGATGAGTGGAATGAGGAGGAGGATACTGTATGGTCAGTGATGGTGAAAAGGCGAAAGAGGGAAAAAAGTGATAGATATCGGTACCTTTATTCCCAAACACCTGAATGTGAAAACATAGACATGAATGGTTAACATACCAATCGACAGGTGAGTTCAAATAAACCGGTTGGATGGAAAAAAGGAAAATCTGTGCCCTGACCGGAGTGGATACTGTCAAGGTATCTGAAATATTTCATATAGTTTCAACCAATGAAAATATGTCTAGAGATATTTACATAATGCGGCATAATGCGGCATAAAGTTAATGTTCAGAAGGAAGGAAGGCTCTATGGCCAGGACAATTTCAGTATATATACATACCAAAGATCCAGAATAAAAACATAAGCCAACTGCTGTAGGTGTCTATGATCTAAATTCAGTGCTCCTCAATACCGTAGATAAAGAACACGGTGAGGTTTCTCATAAAATAGGTTAAAGGAAATGCAAATAAGGTTTTTCAGGGGGCTTGCCGAACTCGTAGGGCTTTTCAGATTAAGGCATGGAGTGGTCAGACATATGGCTTATAGACAATAAATCTTAACAAGCATATTTAGTAGAATTACATAGCCCATGGGTTCCAATACAAACATATTCACTAAAGACAACTACATGATATGCATAATGAAAAAAGATCCTCATAAATGGAATCAGGAATAATAATACAATCTGTTACACAATTAGTTGTTAGAGCTATATATATATATTAATTAGATGCACCAAATGACTGGTTGTAGACTTTACCCTCACACAGCGCTGTACATCCTGAAGCACAGACAGGTTGCTATGTGACCGTATTTTGTTTTCCTTGTTTCCTTGTCTGTGCTGCTTGTGATTCAGGAACCAACAAGGGGTTTATTATAGGAGAGTGAGGATGTCTTACTGACCTTTCCTCTGCTGAATTTCACTACTTGGCTGAGTACTGCTTGCCCTGGGAAAAATGTGGCAATACCGGACAGTATAAGACGGCCATTGTTCTTGTACACAGAATGTGTGGGTCAGCTAAGGAGCCTCCGATCTCCAGCAGTTAATAGCTGGCGCAGAGAGCTCTGTTGCAGTGCATTTTATGCTGGCATATACCTAGTCATGTCTGCTTTGATTAATATAATTGAGAATTAGTGGGAACAAAATGTTGTTTTTATGTGTGTGTGTCTGTGTGTGGGGGGGGGGGGTGGTGGTGGTGGTGTATGTGCACCCCACAATTGATAAGATTTACTAATGTTATCACTTGCAAGCTTCTATTTAGTTTTACATCAAGTACATTCTATAAAATAATAGGTAGACGCTTATTGTTGGCTAAAGGCAATTCTCCACTTCTACACTCTAAAAGTGTAATTTGAGGTGAAGATAGACAACATTTGAAAATGAAGTAGGAAAGTTGCCCATATTAATCAGCTTCTAGCTGTCATTTTATAGACTGGGCTAGATACATGATAGCTAGAAGATGATTGGCTGCCATGAACTACTTCTTGGCATCATCTCTTTAGAAGGTTTTATACATTTCCCACTCACTTGTGTTCCCCCGTACTGCATGAATGTTGGCATGAGACTTGTATTGTTAAATATATACCTGTTCATGATTGGTTTTCTATGGGGAAAAAGGATAGTTTCTCATCGTCCCTTCTCACATTGTACGGCAGGTGAGTTTGGGATTATACAGCCATGGCCAAAAGTTTTGAGAATGACACAAGCACAAGTATTGGTTTTCGACAAGGTTATCAGCTTCAGTGTTTTTAGACCTTTTGTCAGATATTACTATGGTATACTGAAGTAAAAATACAGGTCGAGTCTCCCGTATCCGGAGATCTCTTATCCGAAATATTACAAAAACAGTGTTTTTTTTTTAGAATATTTTTTTTTTTATCCCCCCTGCCCCTTTTTTCATACTTACCAAGTCCCCCGATGTCCACGGCAGCCTTCAGGATCTTCTTCAGCATCTCCAGTGGTCCCACAAGTGCATTGCGCAGGTGCGCCGGTGACATCACAGGCGCTCCTGCAAACTTGTGCAATTCACCCCTGGGACCGCTGAAGAAGTTCCTGAATGCCGCCGTGTACGCTGACGGACCATCGTGACCCTGAGCATTTCAGATAAGGGATACTCAACCCGTACAAGCATTTTGTAAGTGTCAAAGGATTTTATAAACCATTACAATAAGTTAATTAAGAGTTCATATTTGCAGTGTTGAACATTTTTTTTTTTTCAAGAATTCGCCCTGGTATGTTGTCAATCAACTTTTGGGCCACATACTGACTGAAGGCCGCATATTTTTGCCTAATCAATGCTTGGAGTTTATCACAATTTGTGGGTTTTTGTTTGTCCATCCGTCTCTTGAGAATTAACCACAAGTTCTCAATAGGATTAAAGTCTTGGGAGTTTCCTGATCCAAAATGTTGATATTTTGTTCCCCGAGACACTCAGTTATCACTTTTGCTGTGTACAAAGGTGCTCCATCATGCTGGAGAAGTCATTAATAGTCACCAAACCATTCTTGGATGATTGGGAAAAGCTGCTCTTGGAGGATGTTTTGGTGCCATTCTTTATTCATAGCTGTTCTTGGCTGAGATACCACCCACACACATGAATGGTCTCAAGATGCTTTTCTGTTGGAATTACACAGGACTTCTCTGAGAGAGATTTTTTCCAGATGCACCAAAACAATCTGAAAGGGGAATCATCAGAGAAAATGACTTTACCCCAGTCCTCAGCAGTCCAATCCCTATACATTGTGCAGAATATCGGTTTGTCCCTCATGTTTTTCCTGGAGAGAAGAGGCTTCTTTTCTGCCCTTCTTGACACCATGGGCCTTATTCTGGTTCACTCTGAGGCAAATTCCTTCTCAAATGGACAAAACCATGTGCACTGCAGGTGGGGCAGATATAACATGTGCAGAGAGAGTTAGATTTAGGTAGGGTTTTTCGTCAAAGTGAGATCTACAGATGCAGCCTCTTTCTTCTTGGCCTTTAATAGGATTAACTGAGAAAGACCAGTCACACTAATCCCCTCTTAATCCCCTTGCTCTTTTGTTCTCTCTATTGTATTGCAACTGAGAACAATAGATGAGAGTATTGCAGTGTAGAAATAAAGCAGTCAGTATTTTCCCTGCACAAAAACAAAATAACTGACCCAAATCTAACTCTCTATGCACATGTTACATCTGCCCCCCTGCTGTGCACATGGTTCTGTTCATTTGAGAAGAAATATGCCTCTGAGAGTGAACAGAAATATGGCCCCATGTCATCCTCCAAAAGTCTTTGCCTCACTGTACATGCAGATGCACTTACACCTGCCTGCTGTCATTCCTGAGCGAGCTCTGCACTGTTGTTGCCCAGATACCGCAGCTAAATCAATTTTAGGAGATGATCCTGATGTTTGCGTGACATTCTTGGGTGCCCTGAAGTTTTCATCACAACTATTGAAACTCCCTCTTTGAAGTTCTTGATGATCTGATAGATGGTTGATTGAGGTGCAATATCCTTACTTTTGAAGCCCTTTTTGTGCAAAGCAAAGATGACTGCACATATTTACTCTCAGGTGACCATGGTTAAGAGAGAAAGAACAAAGATTTCCAGCACAAAGTCTGTTATTCTCACTCAATCACCATGACAGAATAACCTCCAGCCTTGTCCTCGTCAACACTCTCACCTGTGTTAGTGAGAGAATCACTGACAAGATGTCAGCTGGTCCTTTGTGACCGGACTGAAATGCAGTGGAAATGTGTTTTTTGGGGATTAAGGGCCTCATTCAGAGTTGATCACAAAATCTCAAATGGGCAAAACCCATGTGCACTGCAGGTGGGGCAAATGTAACATGTGTTGAGAGAGTTTTGGGCTATACCCAGGGTAATTTTAGCCCATTTCTAAGCAATCTGTCAAGATATTTCATAGAACTGATGCACGGATCGCTCCGTATGTATGGCTCCTTGGCGACTGCCGAGCATCGCTCTTGCCTTACTAGATCTATACTGCATGCATTATAAATCTAGTCATTGCCAGTGTTCTCTCAATTGAGAACACTGGCCGTGGCAGATCACTCAGCACTCATCACTGGTGTAGCACTTTGTGCTGAGCGATCTGTGCTTAACTAGATCGCTCAGCACACAGGCTGACTTGCCCGTGTGTGTGCGGGGCATTAGATTTGAATGAGGTGTGATTGAAATGAGATCTAAATTGCAGTGTAAAAATAAAGCTGACAGTATTTACCCTACACATAAACAAAATAACTCACCCAAATCTAACTGTCTCTGTACCTGTTACATTTGCCTCACCTGCAGTGCACACGATTTTGCCCATTTTGATAAATATTTTGCTTTTGCGATCAACTCTGAATTAGGCCCTAAGATCATTGTCATGCCAATTAATTGCAATTCATCTGATCTCTCTTCATGACATTCGGCAGTATAGGCAAATTACCATCATAAAAGCAGGCAGCAGACTTAAATTTGTGTCATTCTCAAAACTTTTGGCCATCGCCGGACACCTACTGCTACTCAGAACCTCTTCAGCTTTATTCAGCCTATACGATAAGAGATGGCAGGAGAGGAATCGAGTACGAACCAGACTGACTTAAAGCTGGTGAGGGATGGGAAATGAATGGCAGTGGAGGGGCAGGATGGCGGGTGAGAAAACCGTTACAAGTATTAAGGAGGATGGGGCTTGTGAGGAATAAATGATGGGGTGGGAATCCAGTACAAGTGGATGGCTACAGACATTTTTTTTTCTTTTTTTTTTTCTTTTATTCATATACCATGGTAATGTTTGTAATGTGTAAGCTAGGCTTTTAGGGCACATCACTCAAGATGACACCGTGCTATATGTTCTTCTAGGAAAATGAGGAAATCGAGAGTCCAAAGCGGAGCATTCGTGATAGTGGCTACATAGACTGCTGGGACTCTGAGCGCAGTGATTCTCTCTCTCCCCCAAGACATGGCAGAGACGATTCCTTTGACAGCCTGGACTCCTTTGGTTCTCGCTCACAGCAGACGCCGTCTCCAGATGTGGTGCTGAGAGGGAGCAGCGATGGTGAGTGGCAGATATCAATAAATGAGTTCTCCACAAAGATCCTACTACACAGTAACACCATGTATGTCCAAGAATAAGAAAACTTTTGTATTTTGTACATATGTGTTATACAAAGGGGTACCCAAAAGAAACTGGAATTCATTTATAAAAAATGTGTATTTATTTGTGAAATTTAGAAATTTCAGTCACCTTCAAAGTACTCTCCACGTGATTCAATCCATTTTTCCAACTGTTTTTTTCTCCGTTGCTCAAAACAGTTTTTGAACTCATCATCGCTGATGCTTCTTTAGTATTTTGTCATTTTTGTTTCAACCCTTAAATATCAGCAAAATGTTTTAAGGTCTCCTTTCATGCGAAGAAATAAAAAAATATTGGACGTGGCAAGATTGGATGAATATGATATGTGAGGCAAAGGTGTCATGTTTTTGGCAAAAATAAAAATGGTTAACATCCACGCTGTGTGGGCAGGTGAGTTGTCACGATGGAAGAACCAGTCAACTTCCAAATAAAAGCTTTGGTTGAATGGTTGACCCTGTACAAGTTTATCAGTGGTTCGATGGCGATCTTTGAGAATAGCTTGATTAATGTTCAGCACACTTTCTTCAGTTTGGGCGGTCAAAGAACGCCCTGAACGGTGTTGATCGTCAATTGACATTTCACCTAGTTTGAAATGAGTGAACCATTCTTAAACTTATGTTTTACTCATGGTAGCTTGTTTAACGACCGTTTCGGACACATTTTATCCCAAAAGGAAACAAAACTTCACAGCAGCATGTTGCTTGTGTAAATCAGCCATCACAAAAATAGGTAAAAGAATGAATAACTTTTTGGGAAAAAACAATCACTGGAGTCAAACACTACTTTCCCCAGCAACGTGGACTGGCATACAGACTCAGAAGGGTTCCACACACATTTACCTAGTGGTGGTCCACCAAAACATGATTTCTGTTTCTTTTGGGTACCCCCTCTTACATTTAGTTACTTTTGTTTTATGCTACATCATGCAATGTATGCAGTGTTTTTCCAGGTATAAATGAAAGCTAAATACATTTATAACGCCATAATTTGGGGTTTTAGGCAATGTTTGGTTTATTAGTCTAAAACCATGAACATCTCTGGTGAAAAACTGGTAATTTCCATCTTTTATTATTATTATTATTATTATTATTATTTACAGAAATAATGGATTTTTATTTCCACTGTGCATTCACAAACCAGCTGTGCCCTCTTGTTCTGGCACAGTATTGCAGAGGTGACACTTCTGCCAGTTTTAATGGTGTAGCGATAACCAATTCTCTGTTGTAGAAAAGATTTGTTTTTGATAAATGATAATAATAAGAGTCTTCAAATGTACACTGTTAAGGCCCATACACATTGGGCGACTTTGAGCTGAAAGCCACTCAAAACACCCAGTTTTAGCGGCTTTCAGCTCAAAGCCGCCCAGTGTGTATGGCCGATGGTGAGCGATGATGTGCGCTTCCACATCATCGCCGGGAAAGCCGCTCATCTGCTGGTATTACTTTGAGGAAGGCTTTGCATAGCGCTGCGCTATGCAAAGCCGTCTGTCCCTGCTGACCGTGCCGGGCAGGGGGAAATCCGCTCAGTGTGTATTCACTGAGCAACTTTCCCCAACGATGACAGCGGTCTTCGCTGTCTATATACTCTGGGCATAATCGCCCTGTGTGTATGGACCTTTAGGGTGACAAAAATTGTAGAAGCAGTCTCAAAATTACTTTTGTAGATACTGCCTCTGGTACCATGACATGCGATGTTACAAATATGTAGTACCTTAACCCTTTTGAGTGCTAAGTGAATTTGTCAAAATAGGTGTGAAAATTGACAAACATTTTTATTCATCATAATGACCTGTAATGTTTACCTTTTATATAGGAAATATATATATTTTTTTCACGCAACATTTTTTATTTAAATTTATATAACAAATGTGAGCGACGCTGGCATTTTTTAACTGTTATTTTGCGTATCTCTCACAGAGATGTTGGCACTCAAAGGGTCAAATAGAAGTATGATCCGCTGGTCCTATGGCCGTATTTCTGATGAACGTATGATTCGACTATTTATTATATGGAACAATGACCTTGCAGCATTTTTATCTCCTAGGAAGCAACATCTGCATTGTAAACTTTGGACACACTTTCCAAATGTTTGTGCAAGATTTGTAATATTATTAATGTAGTTGCGGCCAAATAGCAGAGGAATGCAATAAAAGAAAGAACTCCACACTCTTCAGAAAACAAACAAGCAGTAGAGGAAATAAAACAGAGTTTATATATCTGAGGCTTGGCAGCAGGGCTTTCTAGGATACCCGACATGGAAACAAAGCAAGGTTAAGTGGTTTTGCTATAAATCTGCCCACACAAGGGTTCAGTTTCAATGTTGACATTTGCTCAAAACATAATGAAATAATTAGAAAGCACTTATGGCTATCGCTTTCAGAATGAGCTGTAAATACGCACAGCGGGAACTGGAAGAGATGACAGATTTAACATGAATTGCTATAAGCTATAGCAAATTACTTCCAAATCTGGCTTTATGAAAAGATTCCACTGACATACCTGATGCATCTGATGTATATTTATAAAATGACGTCCTGGGGGAAAGTTAATAAGATGAGAGATTCAGAAAGTGAGAGATTTGGTAAGAATTTTTTTTTAAAGCGGCAATCATTTACACTGCAAAACCAGTTTGATTTTAAAGTGTAAATGATTGCCGCTTTAAAAAAACCTGGCGATTTCTTACCAAATCTCTCACTTTCTGAATCTCTCATCCTGTTAAATTTCACCCCCTGTGTCTTTTAGCTCCACTTTTATTGTTGCTCGTGAAATTTCCCACTCGTTGGAACTAGGTGGACAGTCATCCCAGTAATATGCATCCACAGGACAATCTCTCCTATACTGTAGCTTTTTTTTCATGTTTGCCACGTTAAATGGTCCTGTGCCCTCACTAGTAGCAGTATATAGTTATTAAATGTATATTGCTGCAACATATATGGCCTTGTTCTGCATTTGCTGCCACTTAGACAGTGTGTTTGACCTACATGCTGTTGTATGATTTCTGTGCTTCATGTTTGTTTGATTGATAGGACGGGGAAGTGATTCAGAGTCTGATTTACCTCACAGAAGATTACCAGATGTTAGAAAAGATGATATGTCTGCCAGGCGGGTATCCTTTGGGGAAAACAAAGTAATAGTGCCTTTTAACCAGTACCTGCCCAACAAAAGCAACCAGTCTGCATATATACCAGCACCCCTGCGCAAAAAGAAGGCCGAAAGAGATGATTTCCGGAAAAGTTGGAGTACCGCCACCTCACCACTAGGAGGAGAGAGGCCATTGAGGTAAATGCCATACTGTGGGTAAAAGGAAAAGGTGGTGGGGGGTGATATGGTGTACAAATAAGGTTCTTAGTACATTATTGCCCCAAAATGCATATCCGGCTACTACTGTATGTGAAGGTAGTGTAAGCCCCATTAGATGGGTCCCTAATCCTTTGTTGCATGATTTTTTAAATTTTTTATTCTTTAAATATTTTCATGCTTCTTGTGTACTGACAAGGAAACATAATGAAAAAAATCACAGGCAAAAAATAAAAGATGCTCTAGCAAATTTGCTCTGCAACAGCATGCAACGAAGGGTTAAATATTCCTTATACTGACACGTTATATATATTTACCCAGGACTTGCGTATCCTAGTGCTCATTCTGACTGTAGACTGAAATGTAAGGACCTATACTATTTAAAGCCACCTAAGGGTAAATGGTAGGGGTGCTAGTCCACACATCCTCAATGGGTTACATCACACCACTTACTGGGGACATACCAGCATTAATAACACCCTTACCTATGCTTCTGGCAGGGATCCAATTGGATCCCTCTCTTGGACAAAGTAAAAAGTAGCCCATAGGCTTCTATTGGATAAGGCCATCTAACCGGGTGCAGGATCCAGAATGTATCGCATTCCTGAGCTTAGTACATATAGTCGGGGCTCTCTGACTACAGCAGGTTATTGTATGCTAGGTCGACATTCATTAGGTTGACACCCTATGGTCGACAGGGTCTAAAGGTCGACACAAGCTGTAGGTCGACAATGGGAAGGTTGACAGTCAAAAAGTCGACATGAGGATTTTCACGTTTTTTTGTCCTGAATGTCAGTCGACAAGGACACACGTTGTACCAAAAAAAAAGTGAAAAACTCATGTCGACTTTTCGACTGTCGACCTTCCCATTGTCTTCTTCAAGCTTGTGTCAACCTTTAGACCCTGTGGACCATGAGTATGTCGACCTACTGACTGTCAACCACAGGGTGTCGACCTAATGAATGTCAACCTAGACATGGTCAACCTAGGGTCCGGATACCCTATAGTACTTGCCCCTTTTTCATTATTATGTATCATTTCCAAGCATTCAAAGTGATATTTAAGAGGACATAGTGCTAGAAGTGGTACAGTATGTTATTTCCAGCAGGTGATGGTGTACGGTATTGCTAAAAGCATGTTATAGAAATAGAAGTGAATTATTTGCAAATAATGGCTAAAGAGTGGCTTCAATCTCTTCCAAATAATTTTAAAGGTCTCCAGCTGCTTCTCAGCCCTAAATGGTTTTTTTCCAAATGCCCATTTGAAGTGTCCCCGACTAGCGATGTGAAAATTGCGCACATACAAAATACAGATTGCCTGTATAGTACAGCTATACATTCATTTCTTCAGTGAGAGATACCCAGGAGAACATGCAGTCAATAGAATGTTACAGAAAAACGTACAAGTCTTCAGGGATCGTCAGTCAATAACTGGCACACTGTGTATCTCGCCTACAGAATTGATTAAAATCTTTTACGTTTTGTAGAACAGATCTGTGAAATCCTGTATCCCTGGTAAGGGAATGGGCTATTTAAAAGTTATTGACAAATCAATCGCAAGGGTAAGAAGTTTTCCACTTTGATCACCCCATTATTTAGGCACCTTACCAGGCAATGCTTCTTGGTGATTGGTGCAAAAGTAGGACTCCTTAAATGAATGTAACCTAATATTTGATTTTACTGCCTTCCTACAAGTATTATGTGAAACAAAACCTCAGATGAAAGGAGAATGTAAATGACATAAATAGCCTGCAATGGCCGCTGCAGTCCCTAACAGAAATACTGTGGCAGGGCATGCTGGGATGCCACACGTTGGTAAGCCCTGGTCTAGATTCTGGTATTAGTAGGCAGGAATTATGTTACCATTGTAGACGTCTGGTTGTAGTAAGAGGAGCTGGTGAAGAAACACGGGGAATTGTAGCAGTGATCACTTTGCTTCAGTTCCACACCCTTTTGTTGGAAACAAGTTCTATTTTATAACATCTAACACATTTCTTTCTTCTCAAAAGCAAATCTCTCTGGCATGGAGACACTTAAACCTAAACCGTGTCCACATGGTTTACACTGAAAAATGTATTCAAGCGGTTAAATAAAACCTTAGATTTGATTTAACTGTTAGCACATAGGACCTTATACTGGCCCATGCACGCCCATGCACAATTTTTCTTTACTGCACATGCGCATTTCTGCAAATGTGCATGCGTTGCGAGCGGCCATGGCGAACAGAGTGTTCACCGGGCGCTCGCACCTACCATGCCAGGGGGGCGTAGGGAGGTGGTGGGTAGTCGCACCCATGGGAACGTTCCCATGAAAACGCTGGCTGTTCTTATACTAATGGGCTGATGACGGGGATGCCGGGGGCGAGCAGCCGACATCACCGGATGTCAGCTGCCCACCATGTTCCCCTCTAGGACAAACTGAAGCCTAAGACACTTGAGAGTGTCTTAAATTTGCGTGTGCGCACCACATCATTGTGTTGCCCCATAGGCTGCGAATGGATGTTTATGCAGAACAGTAATTCGCAGCCGTGTGGGCGAATTCGCCCTGCAAAGGAGGGCATCGGCATGTGCGAGCGGGCTAAAAATTACATGCAGCGCTGCAAACTTCACAGCGCTGCGTGTCAACCAGAACCACCCCCATAGGGTACTAGATAGATGACCTGATTATTTGCAAGATAAGCGATGTGGTTACTTTGTGATGTTCAGTTCATTACTCAGCTCTTTTGTTGATGTAGAAGATATTTAAACGATTCATGTTCCTAACCGGCCTTCCTGTCTGCCTCTTGTAAGGGTTATGCATGTTTAGTATTTTAGGCTGATTTGGTGTGAGATAATGAACACCCCTGGTACAAGCCCATTCTAGGCGGTCTAACCGACAGGTCTAATGTGAAATGAATGGCTTACTGTGTGTGCTGCGGGGTTGAGAAAATTAAAGGAGACACTGCTTTAACAGTATAATTAAGTAAACAACCTCAAATGTGCCATCTTTAATTTAAGGATGTATATGTTTTTGTTTTTTTTTAACTTTTTTTTACTTTTAATGAACACACTGCAAAAGATTAATACAGCAGCATCTGAGAATTACTTAAATGCATTAAAGTTTTAATAAACCAATAAATCCATTCCCAATGACCGTCCTGTTTGTTACTCTTTATCATTTTGAATGTATAATACTTTATAGTCCAAATCGCCCTGAAACAATTGAGGAGGAGGGGCACACCGAGGAGCAGACTGAAGATGGGACCACTGTAGTCGCTCCTCTAAAAGGGTCAACCGGAAAAACCTCCAAACTTAGAGGATATTATGATCAGCAAGAGGATGCAAAGGATCAGTCCTCTGTGAGTGACAGTCCAAATGATGAGGAGGTTCAGAAATTAAAAAGCCTGCAAAAGGTTGGAATTAAGGTCATGCCTGCAGCAAAGCGTTTCGGAAGGTCAGCTCCTCCTCCTTGTGGGAATGCTTGTCTGGAGTTTGCTGTGTGATACCCCATTGTCTGTTACCATATGCGGAACAGTCTATGGAAGCATGTGTAACATGAAACTAATTATTTCTGGACATCCAAGCACGTCGCTGAATGCATGAGCACAGCTCAGATGGCTTGTGGCAAAAGGAACAGGAATCTGTTCTCAACTAAATGCTTTTGTGGCGGAATCAGAAGTGTGTTATTCATTCACAAATTTTATTAGATTGTGAACGAAACTGCTTAAAAAAAATCAAACTGTAAAATTCTAGTCTGGTCCGTCCTCCTTTTTATAGCATGTGTTTATTGTTGTAAAATAGGGTGTTTTAAAATTAAGTTTTAAGTATTCAGAAAGTACATGTGCTTTACTTATTTAAAAAAAGTCCCAAAAATAAATGGCATGGCTTTTTTTATAATTAGCAAGTTATTGTTTTATTTTCTTCTATATAGCTGCTAACTTAAAGCTAGTGTATTTTGTTGCTTTTGCTTTTGGGTTATTTCATCGGCCTGTTCCATACTACCTTATACTGGGGGTTCTTCATAATGACAAGTCGTAATGCATACCTCCCAACATGACCATCTCCAGGAGGGACACAGTGCTGTTTCTGGACTTTACTCTTAATATATGATTGCCATCACCTGTGTTGAAGTGATAAGAAAGGTGTTTCACCACAGGTGCTGGCAATCATACTTTAAGAGGAAAGTCCAGGAACAGAGCATTATGTCCCTCCTGGAGAGGGTCATGTTGGGAGGTATGTTAATGGTAGATTTACTAAATGTCAGATTTTTTAAAGTCAGTATGACTGGCAGCTGTGACCAGTGTTTATCAAACTGCAATTCTGATTAATGCTAAATCAGACTGTTTATCATTTATGAATACAAGTTGAGTATCCATTTTCCCAAATCCTTGGGACCAGAAGCATTTTGGATAATGGATTATTCACTATTTTGGATTTTTTTAAATATTTTAATAAAGTATCTTGAAGACAAGACCCATGTATGACCACCAAATGCATTTATGTTGTATAAAAACATCAAACACATGAAATACACACAAATATATTTTATTTGACCACGAAACAAGGTTTCAAAACATGAAACAAAGTTTGCATACTCTATGGCACAAAATTTTCGTGCCCATATATAGTGCCAGTTACATATCATGTCCCCAGTAGTGCCAGTTACAGATGCCGCTGTAGTGCTTTTAGCAAAAAATATGGTTTTAGGAATAATTTGGCTAACTGATATCTGCATAAGGGATATTCAATCTGTATTGCCAAACAAACCTCAATCAAAGCTACTCATACAGATGTAGCCGTGGTTTTACATCCGGCCGGTGTGCCACAGCTTTCTGACTCACGCATGCGCATTCCATTCTCGGTGAACGGCGCACCAAGGGGGAAAGCTGTGGCACACCGGCCAGATGAACAACCGCGGCTCCATCTGTAGTTAGCGGTTTTGAAAATCCGAAGTGCACTAAATCAAAATTCATAGAGTTGTGAATTGAGAGATGAGTATTGAAAACCATAAGAAAATTCTCGTGCGCATGGTGTATTACTAATGTCTACACACATTTTGCTGTTTATTGACGATGGTTTTGTTTGATTGTTTTATTTGCTGTTTTGTTTACTGTAATAACTGTGTTATTAACTCTGTTGCATGGACAAAAATTGTATGTGTGCTTGTTTAATTGTGAGAATTGCTATGGTTAATAGTTGCCCTTGTTATATATATATAATGTTGTACCCATTTTTATCTTCTTTCCCATGAAGCACAATATAAGCAATTGTATTGCATTCTTCAGTTTCATTGGCCGATCCTCCTGAGATAGCTGGATATCTATGGCTGCATTGAGACTTACGGTGTCTCCAGTCTATAATGCAGTCAGCTGATGAGCACTATTAGTGTGCATGTGTACAATCATCACCTGACTGCGCTAATGATACCATATGGGATTTAGCCATTCAGAGTAATCGGTACTTTCTAAAGATGTCCAAGTTTTATTCATCTTTCATGATCCAGATAGGTTTATAACATGTATGGACATCTTTAGTCATAGAGTTCTTCACCTCAGTTACCCAATGGCAGATGTGATGCCTTGGCTGTCCTTCCTCAAGGCACACTTAACAGTCCAGGTTGTAGTGATATGCATGCTTTAGCACAGATGACTTAATTAGTATATCAGTTATTTTGATGTAATCATCTGTGCGTTGAGGACTGAGGTTGGGGAAGCCTGCCATAGAGCCTTATTTTTCTTTCCTCCACAGAGATGCATACACACAGGTAGTCTTTTTTAAATGTTTTACTTTTTATATCAGTTGGGACTGCGACTGGACTAGCTAACCATTAAAATTCTGCACGTGGAAACCTTGTTTGTTAGTATTAATGTGTGTAAATTCTTTGGGATAACTGTTTAATATGATTATAGCTGTCCAAGTCATGATCAAACTCTTGAAGACCATGAAACTGATATAGTTCTGCAGAGAGAGATGACTCCTCCGACTAACGTGGATTCGGAGGAGGAAGAAGAATGCAGAATGCCTGATATCGCACGTGATGACCTGGCTACACGCAGAGCAAGAATGAACCAACCTAAAGTTTCAACACCTTTCAATCAGTATATACAAGGTTCCTATATTAACAAAACAAAACCCACTAAAGACTGCTTGGCTTCAACCCCAGCTTCCCCCAAGCGTTCAGTGGATAAAAGGTGTGCACAGTGTTGTTCCTTTCATTTTAAAAGTGCATTGTGAATATATCATCCTGTAGTATAGTTGAGTCCCTAGAGTGCCAAAAACAGCAAAAATCCAAGCATCCTCTTTAGGCTTGGCTTCTATAATCAAAGGTCTAGAACAGTGGTGGCTAGCCTTTTCAGCTTGGTGTGTAGAAAATCGTAAAAAAGGTGTAGCCTTCCTCAAGTTGCGTGTCACTTCAAGAAATATCAATAATTTGGTGATATTTGCAGCCATAATAAAGAGTTATATTTTCAATATCCCCATCACACCAGCCCCAACCTGTCCCCATCACACCAGCCCCACACTGTAGTGTCCCCATCACACCAGCCCCACACTGTAGTGTCCCCATCACAACAGCACCACACTGCCCCCCCATCATAACAGCCCACACTGTTTCCATCACACCTTGTCCTTTCTCTCCCCCTTCCCCCTGTCCCTTTCAGAGCATATAATACAAGTACAAAAATATATACTCAGCAGGGAGGGGGCGAGTGGTGCACTGCTCACTGTGGTGCTGCTGCCACCCCCCCTTCCCTTACACAGTGACGCCCCCCTCTGTCCCCTTCCAGTTGGCGGCGCAGTATGCATGCTGGCTAAAATGCTTCCCTTGCGCACTTCCGGGTTTTCACTCACCACGCACCGTTTGGTCAGATACGTGTCAGTCAAAGTACCTTGGCATGTCACAAGTGACATGCGTGTCATAGGTTAGCCATCACGGGTCTAGAATATGATGACCTTCATGTGCACACATAGCATCTCATTTGACAAGAGCCTAGCTGAACAGCTTTTTATTTTGAATTCCAAAAAATAAAATATAACATAGTTCATTTATCAGTGACAATGCCATGTCCCGGCCAGTAGGTTCAAAGTAACCATTTTTTTGTTTTGATACTACTGTGTGCAGCAATCATGAAAGTCAAGACCAACTGATAGAAAAGGGGACGGGCAATTTAAGTGATGGCATCGTTCCAAGAACTGTAGACAATGAGTCTGAACAAGAAGAGGAGGATAAAATTCCAGATGTTCACAGAGATGATTTGGCTAAGCGCAAAGCCCAGGCGGCTGTCTCTCAGCAGAAGGAGCCCCTGGTGTTCACCACCGCCTCGATCACAAAGACTGACCTGGAAACCTGGCAGAGGCTTAAGCTGTCTGTTGGAGATAGGTGTGGCTTTTTCTGTGCTTGAGTGTTAATTGTTTTCAGTTGTACATTTGAAATTATATATATTTGTTTTGCAAAGGTTTAAAAGTAACTGTCTTCAGTGGGCAGTTTATAGTCTTCCAATTAACGTTCTATTTTTTTATTTCTTGGGACTAAAGTCTAATTGCTGCTGAGAACCAGCCCCCTGAGAATGACCCAACGACCACGATTGATGTCACCAGAGCAGCCCTTGATGATTATGGTAGACGCAAGTTATCATTACAAGAGAAGAGGGCCAGAAACAAGCAGAAATTTGTCCGCTTTGGACCAGTAACTGAAATCGATCAGCAGAGATGGGATAAATTGTGCATTGCCAAGCCCTGTACTAGTGATGCAAGTGTGAGAGACAACGGCATCTCAGACATCATAAGCACTAAAGCAGTTTTATCAGACATTGCTCCAAATGCTCAGGTCATGGTCACACCACTTCTAGAATCCAAACCAAGGTATACCCACTATTTTATCAGCATCGCGACTGTGTTTGTGTTAATAGATCTTTATTTGACCATGTTAAGGTTTGAATTGTTTAAATATTCCTCTGCCAGAGAGATGGGTTTGTTTAATTTCATATGTAAGTATCTCAAACCTTCAATGCTCTTTTAAAGTAACTGACATACTTGTTTCTTTCGTGACCCCTCAATGTATAGCCATAAACACGTGTCTTCCTCCATTTGGCAAAACCGCAAAGGAAATAAGACTTTAATATGTATATGGAAAGAAAAATGCTGCCTTAGTCTGTTTTAGGTTTACATTGGAATATGTTTCTTGTTGTTGTTTTTTTTCAATTTCCTTTATCTACGTATATACTTATCTGATTCTCCCATCCTGACAAATATTACTTTAACTTTCCTGAGTAGATCTACTACGGCCGAGATTTGTAGCACTCTAGATGTCCTTGGACCTCCGGAAAATGAGGATAGTGGACGTATCCTAGATACCCAACGGGATGACATGTTGGCACGCCGATTTGGCACTTTCCAGAAGTGTGCCAGAGTTGCACAGCCATCGCCTGCTTCGGAATCGCCCAAGACTGTAAATCATGGAAGTTTACCATGCCAGAAGATGGAACTGAAGGAGAAGAAGAAGCCGCTGCAAGATGATACCCAACACCTGTGAGCTATTTGTGTGCTCTGTATTGACCTGAAAGTCAGAATGATCTGTTCTCTTCAGTAACCCAGCAATGCACGCGTATGCAGTGAATTTAAATTTTCAGCATAACATTTTAAACACTAACAGTTTGGTTTGTTGGTTTGATAAATTTGTTGACAACGTAACATTGATCCAAAAGAAAAAGCATGTTGTGTGCTTGAAAGGTCCACCAAGTTTCTACAACCTGTCAACTGTTCCTGTAGGAGTAATGTTCTACCTTCCAGTGGCATGGAAACAAACAGTGCTATCCCTAACAACAGCCTTGATGTCGCACCTACTGCCTTAGTAGAAGATGTTGGTAAAGAAGACCACGGATTGCAGAAGGACAGAAGTACACCAGAGCCAAGAAAAACTGACATACTGATCAGAGGAATTCCGCTTACACCGAAACAATCTGGTGTAACGCTATCTCACTTCCTCCCTGTGCCATTCTCTTTACAACAAAAAGCAGAGGACAAATCCTGCACCGTGGCCCCCAAGGAGAAGGCACTAGCGAGGTCAGACCCCTTTTGCATTCACAGAAACTGCAGTGAGCTTTTATATGTCTTAATGAGAGGGATCAGTAACATAGAAAAAAGTTAAGTTACCATAGACCCACTAAAGAAATATTGAGGACTTGTTTTGGCCACAAGTCATAAATCTATGTAACTGGGATGTATAGGTCATATGTTATCCTTTGATTGAAGGGTGTATGAAGAGTTCTCATGTGAGCATGAATGTATATTGAGGATTTTGGTACATCTGTTATAAGAAGATTAGTATCAAATGACTTTATAATATTAAAGTGGTATTTGTAAATCTTGCAAGTGGTAATATTTATGTTGTCTTGAAATTTCTTTATTGGATGCATTTTATAAGACATAACATATAGTACATTGTGTGTAACAGTCTCTTAAATTACTTCCTTAACAATCTCCAAACCAACCCTTTTATGCAAAATAGTATTCCCCAAGCCCCTACACCTGTAAGGTCTGAGGATCCACCAAAGCTGCTCCACCCGAACAAGGCTGAAGACCCAATTGAAATAAAAGATGATCGGATGAGCCAACCAACTTGCCACCCCATTCAGGCCAGTCCCATAAGTGCAGATCCTAAATCCCAGCAACAGGAATCTCATGAAAGCTGTGACCCTGAATTATCGAGGTCAGATAATTTGTCAGCAACTAGTTCTCTGACCGATTTATCATTGTACAAGCTAAATGTTCCAGAAATGAGTCTTGTGTGTGTAATATATATATATATGTATATATATATATATATATATATATTGCTGCACAAATGGTGATAGATATATTGTATGAGTTTTCATGTTTGCTGGCCACCTATTTCAGCTCTTGTCTTCCTACTCAGATCCATGCTAATTGTATTTTAGAAACAAAGTTGCACTTATTATAATAGTTCAATAGAGGTGGATTTAATAAAAGTCGTACTTTCCCTCTATATTTTCTCTATACAATGTCTCGGGAAATATGTTGCAAATCCAGTTCTTTGGTTGCATTAGTTATTTATTTGTATTGTTTTGTCAGTTCTAGAGCACCCATCATTTTGAAATAAAAAATCAGGACATATAGCATCCCCTGAGGCTCACAGGCCATGAATGCCAGCCCATAAAACCCTTTTTTGTTTCCCAAATTATGTACCATAGTTAAAGGAACCTGTTCCCTTTGCTTTGCATTTGGAGGCTCATAAGGAGTTTAAATTGAGGGGAATAAGGTGTTACAGGTAAATGTAAGCTCTGAACTCTGAAAACTGGTCAACATCTCCTACAAACTCCACTGCAGACTTACAGATTACTTTTTATTTTTTTTTTATTAAAACTTTATTGAAGTGATAACATATGGGTCCGTAAAAGGTGACATTTAGGTTGTACAAGCACTGAGATATGATTATGATGTAATTTTTACATTCTGTTTAAAGGGGAACCCATACGGACATCACTGTAAGATCTGATGCAACTTTTATTTATACTTTCCTGCAAGTAAATCTAATTGTACATTTGATCTTGTAGATTCAGCACACGGTCTGCTCTGTCAGATGACGCAGAGTAAGTTTGTCTTTTGTGCTTGAAGTGTTCCTGTAACAACTTAGTGCATGTCCTGCTCCACATTATATTAATAGTCATTATACAGCCAACGTGCATTGCGTGTTTCATACAGTTGTCACCTGAATACTATGTATTAATGGCAGTAACAGGACAGAGGCTATTAGCATGAGACAAATGATTCATTATTTTTTTTAGGCGTACTTTTTGCGTACTGCATTTTGATTGCATGAGTTCAAATGCAACAAATTTAAATTTAAGGGAGGGCTGGAATATGTTCCAGCCACGAGCAGCAGTCCTGATATAAGATACGTTCCTGCATTAATGTACAGAGCTATGAAATGTGCTATACTAATAAGCTCATATCTCACACCAGGTAGAGTTGCTAACTTGTTTAGAGTTTGACCCGCATGCAGCATTTGACTATTTTGCCACTTTCCTAACACTTAAGCTGTGTGTTTTCTGCTTATAGCTTTCTTATGCTTGTCCAGCGTGTTTGGCTTAACTTTGCAGTGATGATGATTTTTTTTTTTATCTCTGTATGTATTTTATGTACAAAGTTTTCATTTTAAACACTTAAGGGGTAAATTTACTAACATGGGATGTTGCCCATAGCAACCAATCATATTCTACGTCTCCTGCATATTAAAGGACTTTGATTTCTTATAATTTAATAGTATTCATTATTTAACCATTTGAGTGCCAACAGATCTGTGCGTGATGTGCGAAATCTCCGCTAAAAATGCCAGCGTCGCTCACATTTGTTATAAAAATTCAAATAAAAAATGTTGTGTAAAAAAAAGATTATATTTCCTATATAAGATAAAACGTTACAGGTCTTTATGATGAATAAAAATGTTTGCTTGGCAATTTTGACACCTATTTTTACAAATTTACTTGGCACTCAAAGGGTTAAGCATGTTTTACTGACATGATATACAATTTGGTTACAATGTAATGATCGTGCCTAAACGGTGTATGTGGGCAGATGTAGTTGAACCGCTTACAGTCACTCCCCTGGCGTCATCCCATGGCAGAAGCACACTGAATAGTGTACATACCAATGTCACGGGAACGGGTCTTTCCTTACAAAAAAAAATGATGTAAGAAAAGAGGAAACCTGGCAAATGTTTGATTCTCGTCTTTCACAGTGGCGTAGCTACACTTGTGGCAGACCCCGCGGCGGCTTGGGGGAGCAGCACCAAAGGGGTCTGTGGTGGGCGCCGCTGGCTGAACTGACAGGCGACCCAGCCAGCAGTGTGCGCTGAGCTGGTCCCGCCCTGTACATATCTAATGAGCAGGGACCCAGCGCAGTGTATATTGAAGGAGCGGGTCCCCACCCCATGCATATGTAATGAGCAGGTTCCAGAGCGCAGGGACCCTCTCTGTAAATATGCACTGTGCTGGGTCCCTGCTCATTAGATATGCACAGAGTGGGATCAGCTCAGCGCTCATTGCTGCCTGGGTCGCCTGTCAGCTCAGCCAGCGGCACCCATAGTCCATTGACTCGCCCCTTTATGGGGGGAAGGGGGGGGGTGCCAAATTATTTTGGGCAGCTGGAGAAAATTTCTGGCTACGCCACTGGTTTGTCAGTAGAATTATTGGCATTTAAATATATAGTTCTGTAAGATGTATGTTTAGGGTTACCACCTCATCCCTTTTATTCTGGACACATATTAATTACACAGGTTCTATGGCTGGCTAACTTCAAGACTTCATTTCACCTGGTTTTAATCGACCACAGAACCTGTGTAATTAATATGAGTCCAGAATTAAAGGGATGAGGGGGTAACCCTATGTATGAATTAATTTTGTAACGCTGTTCTTTTGGGGGGAGGCTTACTACACGTATTGTACTTAAATGTCCCCCCAGTCAGCTGAGATTTTGGTTCATGAGGATAGACTAGAAATGTTGATCTCCGTATATAGACGAATAATCCCTTTACATTTAAAAACCAAACTAATTAAAAGCCCATCAAAATAATGGACGCCAGATTATAGGGAGGGCAGTTACTGATCACACAGGAGCTGCCGGGTTTATGGAACTCCTGCTGTTGGAGCCGGGTCAGTCTGGTTGCTATAGGAGACCAGTAGCCACCAGAAGCGTCTGTGCATGGCCTGTGTGAGGGTGGCGAGCACAGGACCTCATCCCTCCTGACTTAGTATATGTATATAAAGCAGCTGAGCTAGTGATGTGCCTCTTCCTCGCCCTCTCATCTACAGTCCCAGCACTGACCCCTGCTCCTCCGGGTCACCACATTGCTCACCCCACACAGGGTCTCACCTCTTCCTGACAGACTGATTCACCATCTCCCCGCGCACATAAGTGACAACACACGTCCCCACTCTTGAGTGCTGCAAGATCATCTGGTGGTTCCAGATTCTGTCTACTGGTTACTGCTGCTACATGTTGCCGAATCCTGGGATGACAAGTACCCTGGGGTTGCAG
Source organism: Crinia signifera (assembly GCF_055691185.1). Classification (NCBI taxonomy): domain Eukaryota; kingdom Metazoa; phylum Chordata; class Amphibia; order Anura; family Myobatrachidae; genus Crinia; species Crinia signifera. The sequence continues at coordinate 76,318,097 of NC_139217.1, forward strand.
CATAGTATATGGTATAAAGTTTGCTGTATGTGGCGGGAGCAGCATATGGAGGAGGGGGATGCCCTGTATATAGGGGGAACTATATGGACGGCTATGGAATTGCATTGTGTATATATAGGGGCAGTATATGGTGGGGGTGCAGAATGTGGTAGAGAATGGGGGTGTAGTGTATATAGGGGCAGTATATGGTGGAGGCTGCAGTGTACATAGAGGTGTTTGTGCCAACCCGGTCGGGAGTGGCCGCTGACAGCACCACAGAGGTGGATGGATGGATATAGATGAGTCATCAGTTGTGTAATCATATACTCCAGAAACCAATCTCTAGTACCAAAATATAATCAGTTTTTCATCTCTTGAGTTGATGATGAGTTTACGATTAGACCATGTGACATTTCACATTGTCAAACCTGGTTCTAATACTGATCTGTGCAGTTGCTTCTCCATATACAGTACATGAAGAGCAGTAATATGTCAGACGTATAACTACGCACAACTGACAAAGAAACATATACTATTTCTGGTTCATATTCTTGTACAGGATGCAGGATGCAGAAGAGGATGAGCTGCATTTAGGAATCTGTTATTTATTTAATAATTCTTGTAAGAATTTTGAAGTTTATTAACTTTTTTTTTAATCTTGTATATTGATTACTCCCCTATCTCCCCCTGGCAGTTATCATAGGGGGCTCCCTAATGTAAGCAGGTTGCCCACTAGGAACAGTTTAGTAAAGTCTTCCTACCATAAGAGGAAAGGGAGTTTACAAGAGAGTTTGGTAGAACATCAGATCCCTTATTATATGCAGGACTTTTGTTGGCTTTGTTCTATTAGGTTTTTGGAAAACCAGCATCATACGTAACACAGACAATCTCCGCGTTGCCGTATTCCTCCTTGTAATTGATTACATTAAATGTTTGGAGAGTCGCATGAAATCACGGCGTCACACTTTCTTCTGCTGCTTGAAGGACTGTTCTCCTGCCATTTATGTGACCTGTTTGATGTGCAGGAAATAGAATATCCTGTCTAATTTAGTACAAAAGGGATGATGGAAATGTAAACTATTACGCACAGCAATATGCTTTTGTTACATGATGAAAATCAAAGGGTATTATCTGAGTGGTATTCAGAGACACTGTCTCAAATCATTCAGTCTGGGCTTCAAACGGGTTCTGTTCCAAAGGAAGTCTACTGCTCTCTATTACTGTAGTTAGCAGATGGGGGCAGTGAGACCTCACCCACGTACAATTATCATCTACTGTACAATGTCAAGATGCTGAGAATGAGTAGCTATGACATCTAGCTTGGAATGTATGCTAGATTACATATAAAACGGATGGGATTACTTTCTGTAAAGGGGAACAAACCTAGCGAATGAAGACTTGGAATTTCCTGTGTATTAGTTCACCTATTATATGTGAACTCTGTTTAAGTTGTAAATGAAATTAGTGGAAATTGAGCTTATTTTTTTTAATACACTCATATATATTAATGAGTCTTATGGTGGTGCTAGGATTATTATCGTTATTATTATTATTATTATTATTATTATTATTATTATGCTGCATTGTGCAGTTATGTATTTCAATAAATTGTATTCTTAACTTTTCCTAGTACCCCCATATTGTGGCCTGCCCCAGTTTTCATGAGAATCCAGTCTATGCCCTCTTTATTTAAAGCTTGCGGTCTGTTTTCTTACTTCCGTGTGGTTTTTACTATGTGCTCCATGTGACTCTTCAGCGCTGAGTGTATTTGCGTGCAACCTTTTCTTCTGCAGTCTATCTAATTAATGAAATGAAACCTATAGAACACACAAGCAGCTTCTGATGACGAAAGTGATATGCAGCATGCCTACATTCTGTGTGTGAGTGCAGTATCATCATATGAAATGCTGCGCTATAGGGTTTTACAAGAAAGCACTGTAATGTTACATTTCATGTGCAGATACAGCTGCAGCCACATACAAAATATAGGCATGCCACATATCATTTAAATCAGCAGAAGCTGCTCGTGAATGCAATCTGCACCATTTTTGAATAAAATGCAATGTAAAGGAGTGAGAAGCAAGCAAATACGCTCTGCACTACTGAGTCACGCCATGGCATGGAGCAACTAGAAAGGCTGTTTAATGTGCAAGGAAGCTAGATGTATATGGATACATCTGTATTCATTATGACTTCATCCTGACCACCATTACAAGACCTCCATCATGCCTGCCAACATAAACACGTATGACCACTTAATGTAATTACACATTGTAAGTGTATTTGTGCAGGTGCGTGTTTTACTAGCTGTTGGGCATAGGGGAAACACTTCACCTTGCGCACTTAGCGAAGCCAATTTGCCTGTTATTTATTAGCAGAGTTTGTCATGGTGCTTTTCCTACATCTATCATTTATTTAATTAGTACAGAATTGTTTTATTTTATTTTCTTCTGCTAATTTTCAGGGGTCCACAATTGCATTTATTAAATAGCATATTGCTATTGTCAACCTATTGATCCATTATTATCCGCACTTAAGTTTAACTATAAACTGGCATGTGTGCTTCAAGATAACACTGACTGAGATACATTCCAACTCTTTTTTTGTTTTTTTCCTCCCACAAATGTCTCCCCTCCTACTGGACTAACCTGGAATGTCATGTTCACGTGCTTCTTGCAAATTTCTGTATTTACAGTAGCATTTAACATTTAGTGCCACCTAGTGGTAGATTTACATAATGCATGCAAATGGAAATTAACTGGTGTTTTTTTTTTTCTTCTGTGTACTGTACAGGAGTGTAAGCATGTGCGACATGAGGTATGAAGAGGAGGGGAATATGCTGCCCCACAGCAAAGCTCACCAAGACCACTTACAGTTTGTCAATGACCTACTCAAGGAAGAGGATGACACATGGCAAAATGTAGGTAGCTTTAGTTCTTGTTATTAGTCTAACATGCTATTCATGTAATATTCCAAGCCATGGTTAAAATGCTTCACAAGTGCCTGTGCAAATCCTGCCCGATCTTTTGTTTCTGATTCATAATGTTGTATTTGACTATGTTACATGGCAGCTACAGCAGAGTGACACTGTGGTTACAAATGGAGATGCCATGGGTTAAATAGCTGATCCGTTTAGCATTAAACATTATTATTATTATTATTTACCAATTGGGATAGTTTGCAGAGTTTTACAGATAATATTCACTTCAGTCCAAACCATGGCTTTACTCTGATTGAGTCGGACAGTTGCGTGTTCGGTCGGACGGCCGATGTATTGGGTTTGCTCATGTGCAGAGGCGTTTCTGCGCATGTGCGTACGCCGTGCACATCCGAATACGGCGTGTATTCCGTACAGGCTGTTTGGGCTCATTACCATATGCGTACGCCCTGAGTTTCATGGGCGTTCCCATGAAAACGCTGGGAGTACTTATGGTAATCCGGACGTGATGCACGTGGGGGGGGGGGGGGGGCGCGGGGGCAGCTAACATAGCCGGATGCCAACTGCCAGCCCATATCCCTGCTTTCACATGGAGAAATGTCTGAGTGGTCTGGAGCACTGGTGCTGCCTAACCGCTTGGTCCATCATTTGATGGTCGGCGACCATCGGAGGATGGGTGAGGTTCCCACAGATGGGTTAGTTGTTCACATGAAACATCCACTCGCGATCCGTACGGTAGACGGGGCTAAGAACACTCGGTGGCCATCTGAAAATACGCAGCCATCTGAGTCAACTAGAATAAGGGCCCATATGTACACAAATGCAAAACTAAGGACTATAGGGTGTGTGTGTGTGTGTGTGTGTATATTTTTGTCAGTAGCTAAATAGATGTAATTGTAAGCTTGCGAGCAGGGCCCTCCATCCTCTGTCTGTCATCACCCAGTTTGTCTCATCACTGTTGATGTAATTGTAAAGCGCGAATATGCTGCGCTATATAAGAAACTGTAAATAAATAAATAATCTACACATAAGTATGCAGGTGAATGGACAGCCTCCACACAGGTTAGCCGTGGTTGGAATCAAAGCCAAGAGGCATATATTAATATTTATATTATTGTTTATACTGGATAAATACATCAGACAATCTTTTTTTTGTTTTTCTCTCCTGTTGAATTTTTTTGCATCAATTAATTAACTTTTGACTTCATTTTATAACTGTATGTGTGTTCTTTAGAGAACAAACATCTGTTTTCTTATTCAAAATGCTTTGTATTGTTGAAGGACCTAGCCCGATGGAAGACCCGCAGGAGAAGTGCGTCACAGGATTTGATAAAGAAGGAAGAGGAAAGGAAGAAGATGGAGAAGGTTCTACGTGGAGAAGATGACTCCTCTGAAAGGAGAAAAAGCATTAAAACATACAAGGAAATAGTAGAAGAGAAGTAGGTTTCCTTTGTGGTTTGCTCTGAATTTGTCTGAATAGTTTGCAAGATGTTTTAAGGTCTAGGCCAGTTTTTGTGTTTTCTTTTCTCTACAATTCTGATGATTATGATTAAAAAAGTCGAAATTTAAAACCAAGTTTGTTCCTCTTATAAATAGCAAAGGAAAAAATATGTTGGTAACTGTTATGAATCCTGATTTTATTTATGTGTATGTTACACCAGAGAGCGGCGGGAAAAAGAATTGCATGAAGCCTACAAAAATGCCAAGTCACGAGAGGAAGCGGAGAAGATCTTGCAGAAGTACATCGAAAGGTTCACAATAAGTGAGGCTGTCCTGGAAACTTTAGTGATGCCAAAAATCCTGGAGAGAAGCCATTCGGTAGAGCCAGGCTTACTCTCCTCATCAGAGGACCCCAACCCACTGAAGTACCTGAGGCAGCCGTCATTGCCATCTCCAAAGTTCACTACTAAGGTGGAGGCGATGATATCTCCCAGTGATGAATCAGAATTGAAAACACCAGCAGTTTGCACATCCCCAACAAAAAGTATGGTCTCAAAGGCAGTGCCTATGCTGACACCCAAGCCTTACTCCCAGCCGAGAAACACCCAGCAGGTCCTGAAGAGATTCAAGGTAAAGTCTATGGTTCCATTGAGGTCTTCTAATGAGACAGAAGGATGGGACAGTCTTACCCAATGTCCATAAGGTCGAAGCAGACACTTTGCCTCAGGGTATTACATACCCATATAGGAAAGGTGACCAATGGCCACTGCTTGATGCATTTGGGCTTTATGTCTTAGTTGTGTGTATTAATGCCCATTGATGAACAATGGATGGTCTCTGGCTGATAGTGATGGCAACTTCAATGTCAAGGAACATTGGTGAGGGTGAGGTGACAGGATGTGGGGTGTAGTCGTATACTCTACTCAGCCATGGATAGCTCAACCATCAATAGTTTTCTACCAATGGTTTCAACCTTTTGACAGTCGAAGGCCTTCACTAGTTCGTTTGTTTGTTTGCAGTTAATGTTTACATCCCACTTTTGTCATTTCCATTTTATTCAGGAGAGTATTTTTTTTAACATGTAAACATTCCTAATCATTTTCATTTGGCGTCATTGTAATAAAGAGTGAAAAATGCAAATTTTTCTCCTGCAAAGTATATGTATTTTTTGTATTCTCTGCCTTTTTACATTAATGCATAGCGGTTTACTTGGTTATAATTGCGGCATGTCTTTCTCTTAGGTTCATATGCAACCCTTTATTGAAGGCATTTCTAACTGTGGGGCAGATTTATTAAGCTTGGAGAAGAGATAAACTGGAGATAAAGCGGAGAAAAGGTAAAAGGAGATAAAGCATCAGCCAATCAGCTGTGTTTGAAAAAGACAGTTGGGAGTTGATTGGCTGGTGCTTTATCTCCTTTTACCTTTTCTCCGTTTTATCTCCAGTTTATCTCTTCTCCAAGCTTAATAAATCTGCCCCTGTATGTGTTCTTGCCTTGTGATCTGATGGAATATTTTGGGTGGTGCACTAACATCCACCACCCCCCTAAATCGCGGCCATTCGACTGTTTCTGCATTCTTCCGATAAGAGCTGTCCTTTGTGATCCGCCTCCAGTGCTGGACTTCCGTGTCTGAGACTGCGCCAGCTGCGGGGATTGCTGGGAGGGATCTGTGACAGATCCTTCACACAGTGCTGCGGAGAGAAGTCCCCCCCCCCCCCTCCCCTGCATTGGTACCCCGGCATGCAGGTTTTAGCACATTTTAAAAGATATCGTCCACAAGGGCCCTTTTGAGCAATATCTTTTTTTTTTTTTTTTAAACAAAGTCTACTGTGTACACTTAACATCGTTAACGATATACACTATCAAGCATTTGTTAATCACCTTCCCTTTCTTCGTCAGAACATGCATGCCAGTAAATTTGGCTATGTGACCACGACCGTGTGCAGGTGATGTTACTGAAGGATATTGGTAACCAATATTGTTCAGTGTGTACACACTATCTAGTTTGAACAGCGCCACTGCCGATATCACTATCTGTATCGGTGGTGCCCCTAGTCGTCTAATGTGTATGTGGCTTAATGATCAAGGAAATGCTCAGATGGATTGTGGTTTGTGCAAGAGCTTCTGGTGTAATCCAGTAATAGTCAAGTTTGTATTAAGCACAAACAAAGCAACACTGTTAGTGTAACACTTCTGACTGGCATAATGTCTGCACTATGCAGATACAGTGTGTACAATAAAGGATGGGTCATAATTGCTGACATAGTAGGTGTGCAGAACACTCCCATATATATTACTGCCCTAACAAGGTGCACATAGCACTAAGTATCCTAAGAACATCTTGGCGTGTGCAAACTGATTCTAGGTTCCAGGACATGTGATGTTGTTAACGCTAAAAGTTAAAGCGGCAATCATTTACACGTCAAAATCAAACTGGTTTTGTAATGTAAATAATTGCTGCTTTAAAAAAACTGGAGATTTCTCACCAAATCTCTCACTTTCTAAATCTCTCACCCTATTGAATTTCACCCAATGTATCTAAGTGGGGCACTCTGCATGGTTGGTGTGCGTTGGTGGGTCACACTGCTGGTATAATGTTTGGTGATGGGTCACACTACTGGTATAATGTTTGGGGACTGGTCACACTGCTGTTATAATGTTTGGGGATGGGTCACACTGCTGGTATAATGTTTGGGGATGGGTCACACTGCTGGTATAATGTTTGGGATAGGTCACACTGCTGGTATAATGTTTGGTGATGGGTCACACTGCTGGTATAATGTTCGGGGATGGGTCACACTACTGGTATAATGTTTGGTGATGGGTCACACTGCTGGTATAGTGTTTGGGATAGGTCACACTACTGGTATAATGCTTGGGGACGGGTCACACTGCTGGTATAATGTTCGGGGATGGGTCACACTGCTGGTATAATGTTTGGGATGGGTCACACTGCTGGTATAATGTTCGGGGATGGGTCACACTGCTGGTATAATGTTGGGGATGGGTCACACTACTGGTATAATGTTTGGGATGGGTCACACTGCTGGTATAATGTTTGGTGGTGGGTCACACTGCTGGTATAATGTTTGGGATGGGTCACACTGCTGGTATAATGTTTGGGATAGGTCACACTGCTGGTATAATGTTTGGGGATGGGTCACACTGCTGGTATAATGTTTGGGGATGGGTCACACTGCTGGTATAATGTTTGGGATAGGTCACACTGCTGGTATAGTGTTTGAGGATGGGTCACACTGCTGGTATAATGTTTGGGATGGGTCACACTACTGGTATTATGTTTGGGATGAGTCACACTACTGGTATAATGTTTGGGGATGGGTCACACTGCCGGTATAATGTTTGGGGATGGGTCACACTGCTGGTATAATGTTTGGGGATGGGTCACACTGCTGGTATAATGTTTTTGGATGGGTCACACTGCTGATATTATGTTTGGGGATGGGTCACACTGCTGGTATAATGTTTGGGATGGGTCACACTGCTGGTATAATATTTGGGGATGGGTCACACTGCTGGTATAATGTTTGGGATGGGTCACACTGCTGGTATAATGTTTGGGATGGGTCACACTACTGGTATAATGTTTGGGATGGGTCACACTGCTGGTATAATGTTTGGGATGGGTCACACTACTGGTATAATGTTTGGGATGGGTCACACTACTGGTATAATGTTTGGGATGGGTCACACTACTGGTATAATGTTTGGGATGGGTCACACTGCTGGTATAATGTTTGGGGATGGGTCACACTGCTGGTATAATGTTTGGGGATGGGTCACACTGCTGGTATAATGTTTGCGATGGGTCACACTGCTGGTATAATGTTTGGGATGGGTCACACTACTGGTATAATGTTTGGGATGGGTCACACTACTGGTATAATGTTTGGGATGGGTCACACTGCTGGTATAATGTTTGGGATGGGTCACACTGCTGGTATAATGTTTGGGGATGGGTCACACTGCTGGTATAATGTTTGGGATAGGTCACACTACTGGTATAATGTTTGGGGATGGGTCACACTGCTGGTATAATGTTTGGGGATGGGTCACACTGCTGGTATAATGTTTGGGATAGGTCACACTACTGGTATAATGTTTGGGGATGGGTCACACTGCTGGTATAATGTTTGGGGATGGGTCACACTGCTGGTATAATGTTTGGGATGGGTCACACTGCTGGTATAATGTTGGGGATGGGTCACACTGCTGGTATATTGTTTGGGGATGGGTCACACTTCTGGTATAATGTTTGGGATGGGTCACACTGCTGGTATAATGTTTGGGGTTGGGTCACATTGCTGGTATAATGTTTGGGGATGGGTCACACTGCTGGTATAATGTTTGGGATGGGTCACACTGCTGGTATAATGTTTGGGGATGGGTCACACTGCTGGTATAATGTTTGGGATAGGTCACACTACTGGTATAATGTTTGGGGATGGGTCACACTGCTGGTATAATGTTTGGGGATGGGTCACACTTCTGGTATAATGTTTGGGATGGGTCACACTACTGGTATAATGTTTAGGATGGGTCACACTGCTGGTATAATGTTTGGGATGGGTCACACTGCTGGTATAATGTTTGGGGATGGGTCACACTGCTGGTATAATGTTTGGGATAGGTCACACTACTGGTATAATGTTTGGGGATGGGTCACACTGCTGGTATAATGTTTGGGGATGGGTCACACTTCTGGTATAATGTTTGGGATGGGTCACACTACTGGTATAATGTTTGGGATGGGTCACACTACTGGTATAATGTTTGGGATGGGTCACACTGCTGGTATAATGTTTGGGATGGGTCACACTGCTGGTATAATGTTTGGGGATGGGTCACACTGCTGGTATAATGTTTGGGATAGGTCACACTACTGGTATAATGTTTGGGGATGGGTCACACTGCTGGTATAATGTTTGGGGATGGGTCACACTGCTGGTATAATGTTTGGGATAGGTCACACTACTGGTATAATGTTTGGGGATGGGTCACACTGCTGGTATAATGTTTGGGGATGGGTCACACTTCTGGTATAATGTTTGGGATGGGTCACACTACTGGTATAATGTTTGGGATGGGTCACACTACTGGTATAATGTTTGGGATGGGTCACACTGCTGGTATAATGTTTGGGATGGGTCACACTGCTGGTATAATGTTTGGGGATGGGTCACACTGCTGGTATAATGTTTGGGATAGGTCACACTACTGGTATAATGTTTGGGGATGGGTCACACTGCTGGTATAATGTTTGGGGATGGGTCACACTTCTGGTATAATGTTTGGGATGGGTCACACTACTGGTATAATGTTTGGGATGGGTCACACTACTGGTATAATGTTTGGGATGGGTCACACTGCTGGTATAATGTTTGGGATGGGTCACACTACTGGTATAATGTTTGGGATGGGTCACACTACTGGTATAATGTTTGGGATGGGTCACACTGCTGGTATAATGTTTGGGGATGGGTCACACTGCTGGTATAATGTTTGGGGATGGGTCACACTGCTGGTATAATGTTTGCGATGGGTCACACTGCTGGTATAATGTTTGGGATGGGTCACACTACTGGTATAATGTTTGGGATGGGTCACACTACTGGTATAATGTTTGGGGACTGGTCACACTACTGGTATAATGTCTGGGGATGGGTCACACTGCTGGTATAATGTTTGGGGATGGGTCACACTGCTGGTATAATGTTTGGGATAGGTCACACTACTGGTATAATGTTTGGGGATGGGTCACACTGCTGGTATAATGTTTGGGGATGGGTCACACTGCTGGTATAATGTTTGGGATGGGTCACACTGCTGGTATAATGTTTGGGATGGGTCACACTGCTGGTATAATGTTTGGGGATGGGTCACACTTCTGGTATAATGTTTGGGATGGGTCACACTGCTGGTATAATGTTTGGGATGGGTCACACTGCTGGTATAATGTTTGGGATGGGTCACACTGCTGGTATAATGTTTGGGGATTGGTCACACTGCTGGTATAATGTTTGGGATAGGTCACACTACTGGTATAATGTTTGGGGATGGGTCACACTGCTGGTATAATGTTTGGGGATGGGTCACACTTCTGGTATAATGTTTGGGATGGGTCACACTACTGGTATAATGTTTGGGATGGGTCACACTACTGGTATAATGTTTGGGATGGGTCACACTGCTGGTATAATGTTTGGGATGGGTCACAATACTGGTATAATGTTTGGGATGGGTCACACTACTGGTATAATGTTTGGGGACTGGTCACACTACTGGTATAATGTCTGGGGATGGGTCACACTGCTGGTATAATGTTTGGGGATGGGTCACACTGCTGGTATAATGTTTGGGATAGGTCACACTACTGGTATAATGTTTGGGGATGGGTCACACTGCTGGCATAATGTTTAGGGATGGGTCACACTGCTGGTATAATGTTTGGGGATGGGTCACACTGCTGGTATAATGTTTGGGGATGGGTCACACTGCTGGTATAATGTTTAGGGATGGGTCACACTGCTGGTATAATGTTTGGGGATGGGTCACACTGCTGGTATAATGTTTGGGGATGGGTCACACTGCTGGTATAATGTTTGCGATGGGTCACACTGCTGGTATAATGTTTGGGATAGGTCACACTACTGGTATAATGTTTGGGGATGGGTCACACTTCTGGTATAATGTTTGGGATGGGTCACACTGCTGGTATAATGTTTGGGGTTGGGTCACATTGCTGGTATAATGTTTGGGGATGGGTCACATTGCTGGTATAATGTTTGGGATGGGTCACACTGCTGGTATAATGTTTGGGGATGGGTCACACTGCTGGTATAATGTTTGGGATGGGTCACACTGCTGGTATAATGTTTGGGGATGGGTCACACTGCTGGTATAATGTTTGGGATAGGTCACACTACTGGTATAATGTTTGGGGATGGGTCACACTGCTGGTATAATGTTTGGGGATGGGTCACACTTCTGGTATAATGTTTGGGATGGGTCACACTACTGGTATAATGTTTGGGATGGGTCACACTTCTGGTATAATGTTTGGGATGGGTCACACTACTGGTATAATGTTTGGGGATGGGTCACACTGCTGGTATAATGTTTGGGGATGGGTCACACTACTGGTATAATGTTTGGGGATGGGTCACACTGCTGGTATAATGTTTGGGGATGGGTCACACTGCTGGTATAATGTTTGGGGATGGGTCACACTACTGGTATAATGTTTGGGATGGGTCACACTACTGGTATAATGTTTGGGATGGGTCACACTGCTGGTATAATGTTTGGGATGGGTCACACTACTGGTATAATGTTTGGGATGGGTCACACTACTGGTATAATGTTTGGGATGGGTCACACTGCTGGTATAATGTTTGGGGATGGGTCACACTGCTGGTATAATGTTTGGGGATGGGTCACACTACTGGTATAATGTTTGGGATGGGTCACACTGCTGGTATAATGTTTGGGGATGGGTCACACTGCTGGTATATTGTTTGGGGATGGGTCACACTTCTGGTATAATGTTTGGGATGGGTCACACTGCTGGTATAATGTTTGGGGTTGGGTCACATTGGCTGGTATAATGTTTGGGGATGGGTCACACTGCTGGTATAATGTTCAGGGATTGGACACACTACACCCCCCCCCCCCCCCCCCCCCCCCGATTTTGGCCCTGCTGAAGACAACATTCTACTATTGATCTCATTTATGGTTCCTGGGATTCATGTTTTTCTGTCTTTCTATCATCTATTACTTTGTCTTTAGTTCATGTATAGTGTAATAGTTTCTACCTGTTTTTGCTTAACGCCTGTTTAGGTGGATGGGAAAGTTAGTAAAAATGGAGAAACCCCCAATGGCAGCGATGTTCTTACCTTTGCCCCATCACTGACTCGGTCACAGAGGTTTGAAGGTGTTGCCAGAGTGGATGGATCAGCAGCGCAGGTGAAGATGGACGTCTCTTCAGTTGAACTCAGCCTGGCAAGGCCAAATGTGCAGAGTTCTGTCATGGAACCAGAGGTGAGGACAGGACACTATATAAATATAGCAGCTTACCCAGCGCATATGCAGCAAAACACTAATCACGGTGCACTAGAAATGCTTGGCTAAGACTTTGGGGTAAATTTACTAAAGCTTGTAAAAAGGAAGAGGTGATGTTGCCCATAGCAACCAATCAGATTTTATGATTTTCTTGGATGCAAAAGAGAAATGATAGAGATGATCTAATTGGTTGCTAGGGGCAACAACAACTCTTTATTTTTTTAAACTTCAGTAAATGTACCCCTTTGATTGCACACTTTTAAGTTGCATATGAAGCACAGTGCTACTTGGCGTAAGAGAACAACATGGTCGCCGCAATGGTTGCACTTCACACATATTCAGACTCATTCGCACACAGATGCACAAATGCTGCACATCAAATAGATCAATGTCATTTAGCAAAAGTAGTTTTGTCATTTGTTTGTATGCCCGGAAGCGGAGTGCCTAGGCCAGACTGAAGCCACAGTGTATGACACATCATTACCGAGGTGTAAATCTGGGAGGCAATGGAGTCATCTGCTGCCAGGCTTCTGCTCCCAAGGGGGCACCTCTCCTCCCCTGCGAGTTTGAATCAGTTAATTGAAAACCGTTGATATCGCTTCTATGGCTGACCTCCTCCTAACATCATTTTGGCAAGTGTAACATCCTGTATTAGAACCCATGACCTGGAGACAGACACCTTACTGGTTGAGCTATTTGAGGGGCACCAATATTAATCTTGCCTCCGGGCAACTAGGACAAACTTCCGCCACTGCATCAGTATATTGTTATGTAACCAAGAAAGAGAATTATCAAAGGGAAGTTTTGTTTATAGACTCAAATCCATACATCATATTAAAAAGATGGAAGAAATAAGAATCACTGTAAACATCTGCAGAGTAAAATCACCATTTCTACACATTCCTGTCTGTAACAATAGTGGTTGGAAAAGTGCTGCTATTCGCAAGTTGCCCCCATTTGCCATTAGCCACTGAACAAGTGGAGATTTGGTCAAAACTGACCTTTTGATAAATCTCTCCATCTGTTTTGCTGTATTTTACATTTAAACCTTTCTTCATCCTCCAGGTTTTCTCTCAAGTTGCAAATCACACAAACCAAGTGGATTCTGTGCTGTCCCCAGACTTCAACCACATGGAGCAGATGACTGAAGGTTTGTGTGTTTATACTGGTGGTAGTAGTGGTATTGGTGGTTGTATTACTCTTTCCCCATATGCTGCAAGAAGTATATCGTATCCAAATGTATTTATGTCTTCTGTGGTCTCTGATTCTTAGATTGTCATTTATATTTTGTAGTTAATTTAAATATAGTCACAATAATATTTAAACTTTACATGTATTAATCGCTTACGGCTGGCCTAGGTGTGTATTATATGCCCCAAACTTGAATGGATTTAATGCAGGGTCATGTGTACCCTCATGTAACTTAAAAAAATTGCGATTTGGCAAGATTATAGTTTATAGCAGTGTTTTTTAACCATTGTGCCTTGAGCTGTTCTCAAGTGTGCCCACAGATCGAGAGATGCTCAAACCAGTTTCCAGCCACCACCAGTTCAACTGTTATTTACTGGTCTCTTCAATGTATTTTATTTTTGTTACCTGTGGGGACCAGTGTGATTTGTTTTTTTTTATATGGGGGCGAATAGGTTTTTTTTTTTTTTTCCTGTGGGCACCAATGTGTTTTGCCCTGTGGGGATCTCATGGTGTACCTTGGCAATTTTAAAATCTTATTTAGTGTGCCGCAAGGTAAAAAGGTTGAAAATCACTGGTTTATATGGAGCGTCTCCCTATTGCCGACCTGACCAATCTGTAAGTGCCAGCATACTCTTCCACCAATCAGCTGGTAGTTTCCCAACACCTAGAGAGCCACCGGTTGGCCATTACCGACCTAGTGTGTCAGGTCTGATCAAAATTTTTTATTTATTATAATAATAATTTTATTTCTATAGAGCTCATTCTTCAATATGCAATTTATACCAAAATAGAATGTTACTTATTGAGTAGTATCACTTGCCCGCGAGGGAGTAATTGTTGCAGCGATCATTTAGAAAACGTTGGGGTTGTAAATGCTGTAACCCTATAGCGTCCGCCACCGGTGCATATTCAAACTATGTTCATTGCTATATTAAGCTGACATGCGGACACTATGGAGGTTGACGTACATAAGGTAAACCACTTAATGTCTACAAGCTCGATAGTTAAAAGGTCGACATGAGTTTTATGTGTTTTTTAGCCGAACTTGTGCCGACAGGCGGTATTTCATGCCCTACCATCCACTAGGGCGTGGAGGGAGAATAGAATAGCGTGCCGAGCTTATTGTACAGTATGTCGACCTTCATACAGTATTACCCATACCCATTACGCCTGCCCGGTGGTCCAGTTTCACTACAAATAAGAAAAAAAAAAAAAAATGAATTGAGCTTCTTGTGTTATTGTAGCAGCTTTGTAGAGTGATCGCTGCCGTACATTTGGTTTTATGTTGTCTTTACAACTTTCTTCCAGATTCAGTGCCACCTGTTGGCGTAAGCAGGGAAACATCCGCTGTGACCAGTATAGAGTTTATGCCATCTGTCTGTACAACTGAACTCACTATGAATGGGAAGGGTGAAGAAGACGGGCAAGAAGTGGATGCCAATTCGCTGGTCATGCACTGGGTAATGAGCTTTGTATGACTTATTTTTATTCATTTTTTGGTACTTGTTTCCTAGCACGGCCACACCAATTTGTATCGGGGTGATCGTGACGGAAAAATCGCGTCGGTCGCATCGCATGCGACCAAATCGCATGCGATGCGATTGACCCGATTTTTACATTGAATCAAATGTGAATAGGGCCCCTGGGACCCTATTTTACATTGGATTCAATGTAAAGTATTCCCCAGACCCCCAATTTTACCCCCTCAACGGCACCCCACGATTGACGCCAACCCGAAGCGTGGCGAGCGGCGGCAGTGCGCGTCCTCCGACCTTTTCATACCCCTACTATCCACGTCGGCGTGGAGTTGAGAATATAAAGTGCAGCGAGCCACGGAGCCCGAAGCGTGGCGAGCGGACACGTATAACTTCACAGGTATACGCGTCCCCTCGCGGGGCTCGCCACGCTTCGGGCTCGGTGGCTCGCTGCGCTCTCCACACTTTATATTCTCAACTCCACGCCGACGTGGATAGTAGGGGTATGAAAAGGTCGGAGGACACGCACCGCCGCCGCTCGCCACACTTCGGGTTGGCGTCAATTGTGGGGTGACGCTCACAATGGGGTTGCGTAACTTTTTAACCATGACGGGGCCATATACAATGTGAAATGGGTCATATTGCCCCATTTCACATTGTTTCCTATGTAAAATGGACTTAATCAAGTCCATCTCATCTTGTGCCATTATAATGGCACAAGACCGACGCGATGCTCCCGATTTCAATGTTAAAAATATTTTAACATTGAAGCCTATGGCAAAATCGCGTCCATCGCGTCGGTCGCATCGGGGGCCATGTTAATGCACGCGACCGACGTGATGCCCCCGATTTTGCCTTTGCCGGCAAAATGGACCTGATTTCAAAGGAAATCGGGTCCATCGCGTCCATCGTGTACCTTAACTTTAAGGTACACGATGGACGCGATTGTGGCCGTGCTAGGAAACAAGTACCTATTTTTTAAATATTTTTATTGGAGCAATGCAACATAAGGACACTCATCGTGTATTTTAGAAATTAGTTCAAATTATGAATTAATCAGAATAAGTTACAATGTGAAATACAGTTATGTAATTGTTGTGTGCATCTTCTCCAATCGAGACCGGTATATTTCAATATATTATAGTACAGGCAGTTCTTATCATTTTAAATAGATATTCAGAAGAACATATTTCCTCAAGATGGAGATTAGTTAGAACAAGTTATAATATGAACTACCGGTACTTGTGTATTATCACGGTGCCCGATTTCATCTAAATCGCATACGATATCACATACGATTTAGCGGCCGATTCGATCCGCGATGCAATTTAGCGGCCGATTTGCGAGGGGGAACTTCGCCCGTCTTGTGGCCGATTTTGCGCGGTTTTCTGCTGATTTGCATTCTATTCCATCCTTGCACACCCCCACTATGCTATTCCATCCTTGCACACCCCCGCGCGGTACGCGTCCTCCCGACCTTTTCATACACCCACTATCCACGTCGGCGTGGAGATGATTTTATAAAGCGTGGCAAGCCACCGAGCCCGAAGCGTGACGAGCTGGCGCGGAAAACGATCCCGAAGCGTGGCGAGCGGACACGGATTACTTGACATGTATTCCGCGTCCCCTCGCGGGGCTTGCTGCGCTCGCCACGCTTTGGGATCATTTTCCGCATGCGCTCGCCACGTTTTGGGCTCGGTGGCTCGCTGCGCTTGCCACACTTTATAAAATCAACTCCACGCCAACAGGCATAGTGGGGGTATGGACAGGTCGGGAGGACGCGTACAGCCTCCGCTCGCGGGGCACGCTGCGCTCGCCACGATTCGGCTGACTTGGATAGTGGGGGTGTGCAAGGCTAGAATAGCATGTAAATCGGTAGAAAATTGCGGAAAATCGGCAGCAAACCTGCCACTAAATCGCATCCGATTTTTGCATGCAATTTGCGGCCGATTTTGCGGTGCCGTGATAATACACAAGTACCGAACTACCTTTGTATACAGTAACTTCTGCTTTTGTTTTGTGAATTTCCATCGGTTGGGTTGCTGATAACATTTTTGGGCCCCTAAGTTCCCTTGTGCTAAGTATATAGACTCAGTCGCACACAGATATCCAAGAGTCCAGTGGCGGCTCCAGGAGTAAGGCTGCAGCACAGTGCAAAGTTCAAATAGGAGAGCCACACCCATTGACTGTCAGTTTGTGGGATCACAGTTGGTAGCAGTGAGTGTGGCCCCCCTATTTGAAATTTGGACTGTGCAGCACAAACCCTGTGTGGCCTAATCACATCAAATTGAGACTACGCCTGGTTCTATCAGCGTTGCAAGGTACCTGGTGGTCCACTCGCTCCAGGTGTCTCGTGTCCTATTGACGCTAAGTATATGAGGACTTATCTATAGGTTTCTTTGCCCTACATATGTTTAACTGTGGCTTTTGATTATTACAGTCTCTGGATTCTGTGACCAAGGAACAGAAAGAAATAACTTTGGCTCAGGTGAAGAGAGCCCCTGAAGATGGAAAGGATTCTCTACGGAAAGAGCAGTATGGTGCGTACACATAGCGCCACCCTGTGATGGCATGCCACACCATTCACCCACATGGACTGGAATAGAACTGGGGTTGCACTCATGTAGCAGACCTTGTCCTACAGTGTTTTTAAGCCATTTCTTAATATTTTTGTACATAAAATACCTACTGTGCAATGTAGTATTGTTTTATTCCACTAAATAAAAGTAAATCTACAATGATGCAGCCAGTGTGAATCTCCAGTAAGGGTCATGGCGGAAATTCGTAAATGCTATAATCTCTTTTTAGTTAAGCATATCGTAATTACAATATTACATGTACAGTGGAAACATTGCTGCCCCGTACAGGCACATTTATTTGGAAATGGGAAAAATAATTGGTGGGGACACGTTCTCATAGATAACTAAATGTGACTAAACAACAAAGTAAATAAAATGCCTTTTTACTGTCATTTCATGCAATAAATACACATCCATACCTTCATTTTGTTGTGTGTTTAGGCCATTTGTTTTGTGTATGCACCTGTTATGTTTAGTTTGCTTAGTATAATTTGTGCATGCAGCTACATTTTTGTATTGTCCTTTTTTTTTCTTTTTGTATTAGGCAATTTGCATTTATCTAGGTGTCCAGCAGCATTTAAGGAGTGTTACCTGTAAAAAATCAAATTGTATTGGATTATTCAGACCTGATCACAAAGCTGTTTTTTCTCTAATGGACAAAACAATGCTGCACTGCAGGTGGGGCAGATGTAACATGTGCAGTTAGATTTGAGTGAGGTGTGTTCAAACTAAAATCGCAGTGTAAAAATAAAGCAGAGCGTATTTAACCTGCACAGAAACACAATAGCTCACCCGAACCTAACTCTCTCTGCACACGTTACATCTGCCCCACCTGCAGTGCTACATGGTTTTGTCCATTAGAGAAAAAAGCAGCTTTGTGATCAGGTCTGACCAACCACCCATGATAATAACCCTGTCCCTTAGCAACATAAAAGTTTGTGTGCTAAAGCGGAGCTGGAAACCTTTGGCCCTCCAGCTGTTGTTAAACTACACAGCCCAGCATACCCTGCATCAGTTTTGCTATTTGACCATGTTGCAGGGCATGCTGGGATGCGTAGTTGGATGGCCAAAGGTTTCCCAGCCCTGATCTAAAAGGTCAATGGTGGCTATGTTGATCCCAAATGGTCGACATGGAATTTATCAACATATGAAAAGGTTGACGGAAGTTTTCCATGTATTGTTGGTGTCAATTTGTAGATTTCAGCACATGGGCCCCCAAATTAGTGTGTACTGTGCCCCCTGGCATGGCTTACTTCACTTGCCATGCTTCGGGCAGGGCACTTAATTATTCCCAATAGGAGTCCACATAGATCAGGGCTGGGCAACACCGGCCCTCCAGATGTTAGTGAACTACACATCCCAGGATGCTTTGCATTAGTTTTGCTATGTGGCCATGCTGAAACTGATGCAAGGCATGCTGGGATGTGTAGTTCATCAACATCTGGAGGGCCGGTGTTGCCCAGCCCTGACATAGATGGTAATGTATGAACAGAAAAAAATTATAATTTTTTAATCCTTTGAGTGCCAAGTGAATTTGTCAAACATTTGTATTCACCATAATGACCTGTAATGTTTACCTTTTATAGGAAATATAATATTTTTTTACACAACATTTTCTATTTGAATTCATATAACAAATGTGAGTGAAGCTGGCGTTTTTAGCAGATATTTTTGAGCATCTCTCACAAAGATGTTGGCACTCAAAGGTTTAAAGTCATGTTGACTTTTTTGTTTGTCGACTATTGTCATGCTGACCATATGTTTGCATGTCGGCCGTATGGTATCGACCTGTAGACTTTAGAACTATTGCCCAGAAGCCATCATAGTCTACCTGTATTCATTGTCGCTTCCTCAGGTTAGCAGACATAGAGGGTGGCCTACCCTGGTTTGAGAAGGAATGGAAGGGGCTGTAGGTCACCTTATGTAATCCAGATTTACTCTTTACACTGCTCAAGGGAATGGTGAATGACATAGGACAGGGTTGCCTACCCATCCGGATTGGCCGGGAGGGTCCCGGAAATCGGGTCCCCCTCCTGGCCCCCCGGAAAGGTGGGCAATCCTCCCGGATTCTGGCACACCCTCTGCATCTCCCCGGCAGCTGTCCAGCCCCCTTGTTGAATTACAGCGATCCAAGAGTTTTTGCGAGGAGGGGTGGGGCTAAATATGCAAATAGTACAATTTAGCCCCACCCCCTCCTCAAGGTCCCACAAATCGGGGGGATTTCCAGGGCTTGATGACGTCTTCATTCTTTACATTACTGGGACAAGTGCCTTTCATATGGGAAATATTTGGTGGAAACAGAAGAATTGGGCCAAACCCAGGCAGCAGGGGGCCCTGTTATCATAAGTGAGCTGGCAGTATTTCATATCTTGGAAAGTTTGCTGTACACAGGCACACAAGGCTCTATGGATTAGTGGAATTACGAACTAGGACAGGGCCAATGATGTCACAGCAGCTTACATAACTGCATTTTCAGTTTTTGTGAGATATTAGTAAGACTTGCTCTCTACAGTGCAGTGGGGCAGATATATTTCACATTTTTAACAGCGTTACAGTTGAACAATTACATTTATAATCACTTTTGTGGGAGGGGGGGGGTGGTATTTTTTGCTTTAGTCTTGTTGGTCATGAAGTGGTACAGAGATATTCAGATTATATGCACCACATGTAAACAAAAATAGCTGATCCTTCCGAACAGCAGCTCGGGGAAACGAGACAGGGGGTGTGGCCAAAGTCCTAGTTACTGTGTGAGCTTAAGTGCTAAGCTGCTTCTTCTTTCCCTCTGATCTCCTTTAAACACCATAAATGGGACACCCAATTCAGGGCTGTGCAGTGGCTGTAGGCCAGTGCCTCACACAGAGTTTTCTGGTTGAACATGGGACACTTGGAAGGTATATCTGTATTGTTAAACTGCATTATCTATTCCGAGTCGTCATCCCCTATATGCACCTGCCCCTAGCCACCAGCAAATAATTTGGCACAACTTCTCCCGGTTTAGCCATCCCACCAGTTTTCACTGATCACTATTACATTAAAGGGTTTCTAAACATTATAATTATTATTATTATTTTAACAACCGCTCTACTTGTGATAAGTGTTTACAAAGCATCCACTAAAGTGTTTTAAGCTAAGTACCCCACAATCTGATTAAATGTACTGTCCTTACCTTATGCATTGAGTGCTTTTAATACTTTCCTTTTGTATGTTCTATGCTTTACTTATAAATGTAAACTGAAGTATCCATTGGGGTACGCTACCATAGGATTCCGAAATTGACTTTTGTATATTATCATAAGGGAATACACGCTGTAAAACCTTGTTTTAAAATGTATTAAATATTCTGTTATCTTTACACCTTTTAATATTAGTAATATGTGTATATTCTTTTTTTTGTAAAGTTTTGTATCTGTCCGGTTGTTTTGTTTGTTTTGCTGTATTTTTACACAATATTATGACCTTTGCACCTCAGGATCTCTGCATAAAATCCAGCTAAACATTACCCTTAAGATCCAGTCCGCTGGGCGCCGCCCCCAGTTTATGTTAAAGTCAGGTAACCGCCGTTGAGTTGCACAGCACCCTGTCTTCTCCTGCACAGTATTGTGGTGTGGTCACACAGACCTGTCACTGGTGCTCTGCTTATGGTGTTGGGATCTGTCTGTTTGTGTGGCTATCACTTTGAAAAATCACTGGGTTTGTAAAAATCTTGTAAGGTGTGGTTGCAGTAGCTGGTTTCCTTTCCCATCTTATACACCATTTTGTCTGTTCTGTCAGAGAATGTTCCATAAATATAACTGCACATTTAACTACAATATCCTGTATAATAAAAGGCCAACTCTTCTCTTCAACTCTACGGGAGGGAATTCAAGTGCTGTGCGTGCTGGCGGGTGCTAGATGGTACCCAACGAAGCAATTCAAGCCACCGGAGTTGACACTGTTATGATGTTCTGTCATTTTGATGGACTGGTAGTATTAGGCAATATGCAGTTATGTTCTAGCTCTGGTATAATCTTTACAACATGAGTAGTCTAGTCAGATGTATGTGCCATCAGTGAGAGAATATAGATTTATTTATTTACAGTTTCTTATATAGCGCAGCAGATTCCATTGCACTTTACAATTGTAGACAGTGATAGAACAAACTGGGTAACAACAGACAGACTTCGAGGTAGGGAGGGTCCTTCCGCAAGTGTACAATCTATAGGGATATAGGAGGGAAACACAAGGACAGGCACCAGTAATAGCATAGCAGTCCCACCAAGTTACAAGTCCAGAAGGGAAGCTATAAAATACATAAGTGCCTCAGGGGGTGATGCGTGTGGTACTTATATGTGATAGGCTTGCCTGAAGAGGTGAGGTATCAGGGAAAATTCACATAGAATTTGTATGCGTTATAGCGTGGCTTGGATTCTTGGGTTTCTGCTAATTTATATTGATGCAGTTGTCAATATTGACTCTCTTCGTTGCTGGTTGAGCACAGCAGCATGCTTTGATCTGGTACCAGATCATCATGAGGGTCCATCCAGAGCAGATTGAGGGTCCATCAGAAAGCCTACCCACATTCCAGAAGAGTATTTGTTGAAAGCTGAAATATCCGAAGTCCAACCTCGTGTTATTGTATTACCACCTCTTTCATTGAATGGAATGTCATATCTCCTCTAAAGTCACTGTTACCATGAGTGAGTGGACAAGGCTGGAGTTTTGTGCTTGTAGAGCTTTCTATAAATTACCACACAGTACACGGCCGGAAGTGCACCTCTCAGATGAGGCTGAAGAAACATGGTGGTGCAAAATGCACCCAATTAAACATCTAAAATGCTACCTGAAGACTCGCGCAAGTTCACAATTCAAGGCCATATGAGGAGTGAAGATGTGCCATGTTCTCCACATATCTATAAGAAGAGTCTATTCCCTCTAGTTAGCTACACTACTTGGCAAGGAACATTTTTACTGCACAATCCACTCTTCCCCTCAGGCTGGGCAGACTTCTCCTGCTGCACAGACCACCTCTTCCCCTCAGGCTGGGCAGACGTCTCCTGCTGCACAGACCACTCTTCCCCTCAGGCTGGGCAGACTTCTCCTGCTGCACAGACCACCTCTTCCCCTCAGGCTGGGCAGACGTCTCCTGCTGCACAGACCACTCTTCCCCTCAGGCTGGGCAGACATCTCCTGCTGCACAGACCACCTCTTCCCCTCAGGCTGGGCAGACTTCCCCTGCAGGGCAGACGTCTCCTGCTGCACAGACCACCTCTTCCCCTCAGGCGGGGCAGATGTCTCCTGCTGCACAGACCACCTCTTCCCCTCAGGCTGGGCAGACGTCTCCTGCAGCACAGACCACTCTTCCCCTCAGGCTGGGCAGACGTCTCCTGCTGCACAGACCACCTCTTCCCCTCAGGCTGGGCAGACTTCTCCTGCTGGGCAGAAGTCTCCTGCTGCACAGACCACCTCTTCCCCTCAGGCTGGGCAGACGTCTCCTGCTGCACAGACCACCTCTTCCCCTCAGGCTGGGCAGATTTCTTCTGCTGGACAGACCACCTCTTCCCCTCAGGCTGGGCAGACTTCTCCTGCTGCACAAACCACCTCTTCCCCTGAAAGTGTAGGAGCGGGAGGCAGTACTCGTATCCACGGTACAGTCTTAGGGTTGCTTTTGATAAAAGGAGCAAAAATGATTTACCTTTTAATGGATAATATACACCTTTTTAATTTCTGTACTTATGGCTTTAAATGAACACCACTATTGGTCCTTTAAACATATGATTCTATAATTGGGCATAAAATATTACAAATGAGTACTAATAGGTCAGCAGTGGCTAGATGAATGGACACCCATGCTAAATGGCAGGACCTAAGAGTTGGTTCTTGATCAGCATATTAAGGGGTAAATCTATTAGGATGGGAGTTCTATGTAAGAGCTTCCCATAACCAATTACTTCCCATAACTTCTTTGTTTAGCACCTTCCAGAAGATAACAGAATTGGATTGTTTGCTATGGGCAACATCTTGGTGTATTTACCCCTAAAGGTTCTATGTAAGAATTCCAACACTGTACACACGTCATTACAAGGAGTTGCACTGTCTGAGGCCCCATCCTATACAATCAGCCTGTACTTTCAATAACACCAGTCACTGGCTTCCCATCCATGCACCATCATTTCATTACCAAACATATGGGTTCACTGTAATTGGTTGGATTTATGCAATTCAGCTCTCTGTGTTGAAAACCTGATTGCTTATAGAGTTGGATTTGCTTGATCCATTCAGTCAAGGGTATGTATGTCTGGTCAGCTCTAGCTCCTGTTTTGGAAAGGCTGTCTGACTTTTTATGGCAATAAGGTCTAGCACTGGCTTCCAGGGTCCAGTTGTTCCTATTCCAGTTATTTCCCAGATTCGTATCTCCGTATCTTTATGATGCCCCTTGGAACAAAAAAATAACCCTTCTTATTGTGGCGCTTACTTTAGTGGGGGTTGAATACTGCTCCATAGGTGTTCCATTTTGTACCGATGAGTGCGCCTATAGCACTTCACATTCAAACATCCCCTTGTTCATATGTAAAACATGGAGGAAAACCGGTAATACTCAGTTACTATGTAATGCACTTCTGATCATCACCAGCAAACACTATGTCTTCAGTCCTCCAGGATGTCTACCGGACGGTACACCACAGATCACAGGTAGTAGTTCTGGCTATTGACACTGACTGTGTATTTTAACATTCATTCCCTTTGAAAACCTTGTGATCTATTTAACATCATTACCAGGTCTTATAATCTAGATGGTATTTTTTTTATTTTGTAAAACCTTTCCTATAGTAAACGTTTGAACTCTCAGCCCCAGTCTACCATCTGTCTTCTGTAATGCACGTATCCTAATAGTTCAGTATTACTGGAGACCATTGGTGTGTTCTTCATGACATTAATGCTGGAGGAACTGTATAGAATACAACAGTAATGATGTTAAGGATATTCCAATAGGTCTGATCTGTCCTACTGACCCCACCAAACGCCATTTCCAGCAATGCCTATGCCCAGATGTTTGGCACATAAGCATTATATGGCAGAATTGGGATGATTTACCCAATTCTAAAAAGTGCATTATTATTATTATCCATAATCATTTGTACTGACTTGTGCACATTGTAAATTAAAAGATAGCCAAATAAAGTTGTTTTTGTTCGCTTCTGTTTGACAGGCGGGCCGGAGAGCAGTGGGAACTCAGCAGTAAGTAATGTTCCGTGGCATGTTTGTGTTGTCCGTGTACAGAAGAAGCCGCAGAATGTTTCACAGTCTGCCAAGCTAAGACAATGAACAATAACGTCATACACAAGTGCTTATCGGCTTTATTAAGATCTGTTTGACACTTCTGTCAGCAATTACTCATTCTGCATCAGCAATTGGTCTTATCAGCTTACTTCTTTAACGAAGCTCTTCATTTAATAAAAAAAAGTAATTCTTCCTCTCACAGGGAAGTGTATAGCACCATGGCCCTGATTCAGGTTGGTTGATTAAGCTGCGAACATCACCGCTCACTGAGCGCTGCCCGTCCGAATACTGTCATTAACTTTCATTTCAAAGACTGTGCTAGATAAATGACAGAAGATGATTGGTTCCTAGGGGCAACTTGTGCACTTTATCTCCCTCCTCATACTGTAGGTTACTAGGCTAATCCGGCCCTCTTCCTTACTAATATGTTTTTCCCATGGAAAACCTCTAATGTGTTGTGAAAGGATTTCACACCCAACCTAGCAGAACTGCATTATGGGATGAGTGTGGTAGTTAGATGACTATTTACCACAAGCTTAAATATAAATGAAAGTACTATATCGGGAATATTTTACCCATTCGTTCCTTATTGACAGCAGCCATGTTCAAAGGAAATATGAAACTTGGGGTCTGTGTAATAAGTCTTGGAGAGAGATAGAGTACGAACCAAACCGCTTCTGTCATTTTTCAAACGCAGCCTGTAACATGCAGGTAGGAGCTGATTGGCCGGCGCAAGTGTATTGTAATGGGCCCAATTCAGACCTGCTCGCTAGACTGCATGTTTTCACAGCCTAGCGAGAAGGTTAACGTCCCCACGCCACAGGAATCCCTGCGCAGGGATGCGAACGGTTGTGTATGAGGAGAAATCATTTAATGTTTGCTTACCATCCAATGATTTTTTCTCCTCTGGCTGCCACTCACCACTGCGTGACTAAGGTGACACTCGGAGGGTACACAGATCAATACGAATTCGGGGCAGGCGCCGACGTCATCCGCCCACCCCGAGCAGGCAGGGGAAAACCTGCATTCACTGGGCCCTGCCCAGCATTTGTATGGGCGCGCCCACCATTTTTGTGATCATGTCCATGAAATGCTGGGGGGTCCACCCAGGTACGCTCCTTGCCTGTCACTCAGGCTATGAGCACCCCGATGAAGGACAACTTAGCCGAAGGCTAAAAATGCGCATGTGCAGACCCAAACCATCAGCCCAGGGGCTGAGTTCGGACCTGTGCGGACAGTTCTGAATCGGCCCTTAATTATCTGCAACGTAACACTGGTATATTCTATATCCCATTTATTTAATCAGTGGCACTAGAGAACTAGAAGAAGAATATTGCTGGGCAATCAGAGAGCGTAACTGATGCCTTCTGTAGCTTCCATGGCTTTGAGAATCAGGTTACTGGTGAAGGCACGCACAGTTGCCAATTGTCCCTACATTTATAGGATCCGGCCCAGTCTTTAGCACCTAGAATGGTCCCTCCTGCCTGACATTTTTCAAACACAGTCTGTGACATGGCAGGTAGGAGCTGATTGGCTGGCTGTTTATCACTCTCCATTTTATCACTTTTGAAGCTTAGAGAATCTGGCCCAAAGTCTGCAGCAACCAATAAACTTATACCAGTCATATTACAGAATGTTCTTGACACTTATCCACTCTTTAGAAGGTTTGCTACATCTCCCTCCCGATGTCATGACAGGACTGTAGTGCAACAAAATGGCCGCCTTCACACTGCAGTGTTTCATTGACTGACATGCACCAAAGTACGCCGTCACTGGAAATTTCAGAGCTCTTAGCTATATAATGTAATAATACTTCCCCCAAGCAGATAGAAGGATGAGAAAAAATGTGATTCCAGTCAACAATTACTTGTATTTTAAAATATGACACATTTACTTAAACTTATTTATTTAGGAACAATTGGCAAACAGTGATGATATCTATGTTTTCTGCCAGGCTTTGCAACCACCATTAAATTCCCCAAGTCGATTTTGCACGTGGGACCCAGAAGAGGAACGCAGGCGGCAGGAGAGGTGGCAGCAGGAACAGGAAAGGTTGCTTCAGGTATTGCTTTGTGGCTGGGTCATTTTGTGTTTTAGTTTTACTTTTAATCAATGTATTTAACAGTATAGAAAACTTAAATGTATTTGGAAAAATAAATAAATCCCAGAGTATACATCGTTATGCATTGGTTGTAGTTTACATAGTTCTGGTCTTATATAATAAAATCCAGAACCTTTTCCAAATGATTTTTATTTATCTAGAGCAGTGGTGTCAAACTCATGGCCCTCCAGCTGTTGTGGAACTACATGTCCCAGCATGCCCTGCAAACGTTTTAGCAATCCATTATATAACATCTGTGGCAGGGCATGAGGAGGTTATGGCTTGCACTGACAATTAAATTAAGATGAATGAATAAATCAACTTCTGCATAAATATAGGTGTGAATACCTCACATAGATTTGTTGCTGGTGCTCCCTAGAGTTATGGGTAACCATATGTTTAGAAGAGAAAAGGATAACTCTCTTTTAATGGTATATCTTAAAAGATAATCCAATACACTGTACAGCAGTATGATGACCTAGGGGCCAACAAATGTAGGGAAAGGAAGAAACAGTACACAACGGGAGAGGAAAATAAAGTATTGTGATTGAATGTGAGTGTAGAAAGGATACGAATAAGTTCCTTTACAGGAACAAGATTCTACTTGTATGCGCCAGCCTATGGCTGTCTTATCACATAAAGCCTTACGGTGAAATAGTATAACAATATAACAAAATTGGTGCACTCTTAAAAGTGGTGAATGTTTCAGCTATTTATAGTCAATTGTTCCCATTTTGTGGTCCTTCACAGAACCCCTTGGGCCATTGATCACTTAAGCTGAGTTTTTATTGGTCAATGGCCCAAGGGGTTCTGCGAAGGACCACAAATGGGAACAATTGACTATAAATAGCTGAAACATTCACCACTTTTAAGAGTGCACCAATTTTGTTATATTGTTATACTATTTCACCGTAAGGCTTTATGTGATAAGGCAGCCATAGGCTGGCGCATACAAGTAGAATCTTGTTCCTGTAAAGGAACTTATTCGTATCCTTTCTACACTCACATTCAATCACAATACTTTATTTTCCTCTCCCGTTGTGTACTGTTTCTTCCTTTCCCTACATTTGTTGGCCCCTAGGTCATCATACTGCTGTACAGTGTATTGGATTATCTTTTAAGATATACCATTAAAAATTAAATAATTTTAACAGAAAAAGTTAGTGCCCCCAAAAAAGAGAGTTATCTTTTTCTCTTCTAAACATATGTGTAGTTCCATAACAGCTGTAGGGCCATGAGTTTGACACCACTGATCTAGAGACATATTAATCCAAATCAGCCTTGTCCCATCCCATGTCATATTAATCTTTCTTTAATTTTTTTGTTCTAGGAAAGGTACCAAAAAGAGCAGGAGAAACTGAAGGAGGAGTGGGAAAAGGCCCAGAAAGAAGTGGAAGAAGAGGAGCGTAAATACTATGAGGAGGTAACTAGTGAGGTGCACTCTGTTCTGCTCAGAAATGTCAGCTGTGCAATCTGGGGCATTACCTGCCTCTGTATTATCCAGTTATCCTCTCTCTCTCTCTCTCTCTCTCTCTCTCTCTCTCTCTCTTACTCTCGTATATCACACAGAAATTTAGAGATGAAGCTAGGCTTTGATAAATGTACTGTATTAGTGGATAGTGTGCAGACTAGTCTTAGATGTGGTTGTCCTACACTTTGCAGCAATTGTTATCCTTTATCCTTAACCATCAATAGCTGGACAGATGTCTCTATGCTGCAAACACTTCAAGCCTCAAAATCAGAAACCTTTCCATTTTTGTGTACTTTAATTAAGGACACTGCATTATATTTCCATGCAAAGAATACTCCTGTTATTTCGATTTGAAAAATGTTTTTCTTTCCTTCAGTTACTGTCTTCTGTATGTCTCAAAATATCACTTGTAACCAGGAATGGGTGTATTTCTAGGAAAGGAAGATCATTGAAGACACAGTCATGCCATTGACCACGTCCCCAGTCACCAGCGTACACCATGGCATCTCTGAAACCAATGGGACATCCGTGTCTAGACATACAGAGCCTGTACCAGGAGAACAGGAAGAGACCACAATAGAGGTAGGACCACCAGACCTCCCGATGTCACATGGCAGACTGATATGCTCTATGCGAGTAGTTTATTGGATATGTCAATAAAAAACATTAGTGTGTTTTTAAAATAAAACTTCCAAAAACTGAGTAGTTACTAAAAACAAAAATCTGACTTTGGTTCATTCATTTTAAATATTCTATATATCAAAGACTTTATAGTTGAAAAATGTAATAGGGTGGGAGAACGGAAACGGAGAGAGTTTTGGGAGAGTTTTCCAGTTTTTTTTAAAGCGTGTAATTGGTTGCCGCTTTAAAAGAAAAAAGTGAAAACTCTCTCAAAAGATCTCACTTTCTGATTCTCACACCCTATTTCATTTGGCAACATTACCAGAAAAAGTAGTATAGCACTTCATGATCTATGACAGTTTCTGCCAACCAGTTACTTGCGAGCTACTGGTAGCTCGTGGTAGTGATCCGGGTGGTTCGACCACTGCAGCCTCCCGGTCGTTCCTCCCTCCATTGCCCGCCACTGCTTCTTCCCTTCTGAGGGGAGGAGAGCGCATCACTCATCTCTCCTTCCCCTAATTGTGTATGCATGTGACTGGGCCGTCAGCCAATCAGACAAAAAAGAGAAAGATATACAGCGCTGGGGTTTGAATGAAAAATCACTATACAATTAATTAATCAGAAATATTTATTACATACTACAATCTGATATAACATCGAGACAATAAAAGTTAGAGAATTCTCTTGGGAAATAATGGATGATAAAAATGTTTTAAAAGTTTTTGCTAGCATAATGGCTCCACTAAATGGTAGCAGCAGTTCAGAAGCACCGAAGCAAATATATAGTTACCGGACTAGGTTTGGTATTGATGTCTCCTGTGTTTGGAGGAGATTGTAGAATAGTCCCAGAGAATTACCCAGCTGGAGGATCCAGATTCACTCAGATGACAATGGCAGACTTGATGGTATATGAATACCAGGCTTGTTACTGCTTGTGAGGCTGAGGTTGTGGAATCCTTGAGGTTGTAAAAGCCAGTCCGGAATGTAATATGGCGGTCTGGTATAATAAGGTTCAGAGCTGGAGTAGGCAGGGTGGTGGCTCAACGTGTTTCAACGTGTTCACACGTCTTCATCAGAAGCTAGTATCAGCAAATCAGAGCTTGCGGGTCGGCAGCCAATCAACGAGCTTTGATTTGCTGACGGCCCAGTCACAGGGAAGGAGAGACACGGCGGAGGTGGAGACAGAGACAGACAATCAGGCAAGCCAGCCAGCAGGGGGTCACTGAACTTTTGCACTTGCAGATGTCCCTTCTTCTCTGCCTCCAGTATTGGGAGATATGTATGCAGCATATTGGACATTGCAGTGTGTGGCATATTGTGTCTGGGGCATTGCGGTATGTGGCATAATGTGTCAGTGGCATTACAGTGTGTGGCATAATGTGCAAGGGGTATTTTTCGATTATTATGCAGATTTTTTTTTTTACCTTTTAGTAGCTCTTCAGGTGGTTTATTTTGTCTTGAGTACCGTAACTTACG
The DNA here is from genome assembly GCF_055691185.1 of Crinia signifera. Lineage (NCBI taxonomy): Eukaryota > Metazoa > Chordata > Amphibia > Anura > Myobatrachidae > Crinia > Crinia signifera. The sequence goes on from NC_139217.1 coordinate 76,348,707, forward strand.
CCCCAAAAAAGGTTGGGCCCTCTGATCTATGAAATGAAGCAGCTCTCATACAAATATACTGTTGTATAATGAGAGACTTTTGTTTGTTTTTTTATTGTTTTTTTTATTTCTTTTGTGACCTTAAGCATCTAGAACGCTAAACCTTTTTATTCTGCTTATTGCCTAATAAACAAAAAATCAAATATGTTATTACAATCATATTTAGTTGCGCAATGTCAGCAAACCTCTTTCTCTGATGATGATGAATGACTGTTTTTAGACACAAGTAAATAGTAGCAGATGAGCTATTAATGGCCCAGGAACAAAGCAAATCTTTTTGGTAAACATTATGGCAGTCAGGATAAACATGGCTATACCAGTGATCTGCTGTATTTCATCAGCTTTCTTACAATATTTTGCCTTGCGGCCTGGCCTGTCTGACTTGTTTTTCTGTGTAATTATGATATTAATTACATGTTTATGTGTAACATTGTTAATAAACAGTTTGAAGTGGTTGCTGAAATGCCGGATTTAAAAAAGGAACATTACCTTAATTCTATTTTGGTTTGTTTGTAGCCATGGACAGAAGCCAAAAAGGATAATCCACAGACAGAAAATAGCAAACTGTGGACACTAGAGGGAGCTCTGCACAGCACAGACAAGGAGCAGATACAGAGAAACATGTATGTGGTCTAGTTGGGGATTAAAGTCGATGATGGTGTTTGTATTTCACAGCGGAACTGTGTGTTACATCTAGACTTTGTGTTACATCTCTACCTGACTGTGTGTGGGATATGGTTAAATATTAGAGACCGCAATACAGAACCCTTGTGGTGCCATATAAACAAAGTATAATAATTACAGCAACTGTGGGGCAGATGGATAAAGCTTGGTGAAGTGATAAAGTGTAAGGTGATCAGCTCGTAACTCATTTTTCAAACCCAGCCTGTAACGTGTCGGGAGATGACTGGCTGGTGCGTTATCACCAACTATTTTATCACTTCACCACACTTAATAAATCTGCCCCTGTGTACTGTATATTGCAAACTCAGGTAATTGCAGAGTGGAGAGCGTTATGGATACAGCAACCCTTATGACTAGAGGAGGAATGGTAGAAGTAAGGGATGTGCTCACACAGAGGCAAAGCTAAGTCAGGACATGTGGCTATAGGGTAGATGTACATATACACTAAAGATGAGTATTAATCACAAATGCTGCCCAGTCAGCACTGATTAGGAGTGGAAACGGTCTATCGTGTGCACGATTTCCCAGCTAATTGTGCCGATTCTGTAACTATACTCCAGCTAAATGCTTTCTATTCTGCTGTAATTTGCCCTGAGCAAAACTTATCCCTGAGGTACCTGCGTTGTCTGTGTGATAACATCCCACACATACTGTACCTGAATTCCAGCAACCGTATTGCTACGCCTCATAGATGCCACTATTTGAGCAATAGTAGCACTATATGATATAGATGCCAGTATTCCAGCAATAGCAGCGCTATGCCCCATAGATGCCAGTATTCCCACAATAGTAGCGCTATGCCCCATAGATACCAATATACCAGCAATAGTAGCACTATGCCCCATAGATTCCAGTATTCCAGCAATAGCAGCGCTATGCCCCATAGATGCCAGTATTCCCACAATAGTAGCGCTATGCCCCATAGATACCAGTATTCCCACAATAGTAGCACTATGCCCCATAGATTCCAGTATTCCCACAATAGTAGCGCTATGCCCCATAGATACCAGTATTCCCACAATAGCAGCGCTATGCCCCATAGATTCCAGTATTCCCACAATAGTAGCGCTATGCCCCATAGATACCAATATACCAGCAATAGTAGCACTATGCCCCATAGATGCCAGTATTCCCACAATAGCAGCGCTATGCCCCTTAGATGCCAGTATTCCCACAATAGTAGCACTATGCCCCATAGATGCCAGTATTCCCACAATAGTAGCACTATGCCCCATAGATGCCAGTATTCCAGCAATAGCAGCACTATGCCCCATAGATGCCAGTATTCCCACAATAGTAGCACTATGCCCCATAGATGCCAGTATTCCCACAATAGTAGCGCTATGCCCCATAGATACCAATATACCAGCAATAGTAGCACTATGCCCCATAGATTCCAGTATTCCAGCAATAGCAGCGCTATGCCCCATAGATGCCAGTATTCCCACAATAGTAGCGCTATGCCCCATAGATACCAGTATTCCCACAATAGTAGCACTATGCCCCATAGATTCCAGTATTCCCACAATAGTAGCGCTATGCCCCATAGATACCAGTATTCCCACAATAGCAGCGCTATGCCCCATAGATTCCAGTATTCCCACAATAGTAGCGCTATGCCCCATAGATACCAATATACCAGCAATAGTAGCACTATGCCCCATAGATGCCAGTATTCCCACAATAGCAGCGCTATGCCCCTTAGATGCCAGTATTCCCACAATAGTAGCACTATGCCCCATAGATGCCAGTATTCCCACAATAGTAGCACTATGCCCCATAGATGCCAGTATTCCAGCAATAGCAGCACTATGCCCCATAGATGCCAGTATTCCCACAATAGTAGCACTATGCCCCATAGATGCCAGTATTCCCACAATAGTAGCGCTATGCCCCATAGATTCCAGTATTCCCACAATAGTAGCGCTATGCCCCATAGATACCAATATACCAGCAATAGTAGCGCTATGCCCCATAGATTCCAGTATTTCCACAATAGTAGCGCTATGCCCCATAGATACCAATATACCAGCAATAGTAGCACTATGCCCCATAGATTCCAGTATTTCCACAATAGTAGCGCTATTCCCCATAGATACCAATATACCAGCAATAATAGCACTATGCCCCATAGATGCCAGTATTCCAGCAATAGCAGCGCTATGCCCCATAGATACCAGTATTCCCACAATAGTAGCACTATGCCCCATAGATGCCAGTATTCCAGCAATAGTAGCGCTATGCCCCATAGATTCCAGTATTCCCACAATAGTAGCGCTATGCCCCATAGATACCAATATACCAGCAATAGTAGCACTATGCCCCATAGATTCCAGTATTCCCACAATAGTAGCGCTATGCCCCATAGATACCAATATACCAGCAATAGTAGCACTATGCCCCATAGATACCAGTATTTCCACAATAGTAGCGCTATTCCCCATAGATACCAATAATAGCACTATGCCCCATAGATGCCAGTATTCCAGCAATAGCAGCGCTATGCCCCATAGTTACCAGTATTCCCACAATAGTAGCACTATGCCCCATAGATGCCAGTATTCCAGCAATAGTAGCGCTATGCCCCATAGATTCCAGTATTCCCACAATAGTAGCGCTATGCCCCATAGATACCAGTATTTCCACAATAGTAGCACTATGCCCCATAGATGCCAGTATTCCCACAATAGTAGCGCTATGCCCCATAGATTCCAGTATTCCCACAATAGTAGCACTACAGATGGAGCTGGCCTCTTCATTGCGACCCCCCGCCAGGGGTCGCGTGCGCACAAGACGCTCGCGCGCCCCATGGCTTCCACGCCGCCGGTCCCCCTCGCCGCCCCGACCCCCCCCCCCCCCCCTAACCCTGCCCGAGACTGGGACGCGCATGTGTATTAGCAAACTAATTGGATAACCACAACATTGGAGAAACAGCAGCATCCGTGTTTTGCTCCTGACGTTTCTTCAGTGATAATTGCATACCCAACACAGACTTAACTCACATATGGACCCTGAGTGTGGGCAGGACAAATAGTTTTTTCTGCTCCCACCTATGGCTTTGTGCTCCATGCAACGCTTATATCAAGTTCTGTTTTATTCTAGCCCCGTCCTGACTGACTGTTTAATTAACCATCAGATATTCCGGTATGAGTGCCGAGGGTGAGGTACCATTCCAGCGTGCCCTCCACTATAATATGGAACAGCGCTGTGTAACTTGTAGCACAGTGTAGTGCCCGTGTTCAGGACTTTGCTGCAGAATAGATTAGGATGGCATTATTAACGGCAACTTTTGTCATGATGTGTAACATGTTGGCTCTCTTCAGCAGACATGAAACAGAAGAGAGGACTTCTGTGGGGGAAAGTGACCAGATACCACAGCCGCAGTGCAACACGTCCAGCAAGCTGCACTTACACTTAGGTAAGCAACGCTGGTCTCAGATCAGGATTGGTCAGTGATGCCTCATAAGCCTTACCATCCACCACCATTGGTGACCATAGGGTAGATGTAAGAAGCTTCGTTATGGGGGATACATTGACTTAAAGATATCAAAGCAACTACTTGATGTAGGTGTCACAGGAAAAGTGACAAATTGTAATGTGATGATAGTTTCCTACATGTAAAAGAAAACATCTTCCCTTTTGGCCTGTCGCGCTCCGTCTCCCTGCCCGTTTGTTTCACTCTATTCCCATTGTGACAGGGAACCACATACGCTGGATAAGATGCAGCCTTGGTCTGTATTTTGTAGCAGGCCAAACGGCTTACCAGGTAATCAGCATAAGCAAGTATGGTCACAGCATTGCAGCATACAGGTGTCACAGCATAGAACAAACTCTTCAGAAAGCTTCAGTGGTCCCTACCATAGCTCACACCCCGGCCTATCACTTGGGCAGCTCTCCCACCATCAGGAGCAATGACCCTCTGCCCTGGAAACACTTATATCAGGAGAGCACAGGTGTCGCTAATCAGCACAACCCTGATCACATCAGTTTCCCTGCTGCTGCTCTTAAACCTGAAGCAGACCACCTACATTATGTTCATGTGTAAAGATGCTGTCCCTGCTACACCATATATATATGTGATGTTATGTTTACTGGTTGTATGTATCGCAATAAAATAATTTTCATGTTATTAACATTGTTTTGTTTATATTATTACTAGTGTCACCCGAGTCCCAGCTATCTGAGGATGTGACGTCTCTTAATAATTGTGTTGATAACAACAATGTCCAGCAGAGGGCACCCTCCTTGGACTCAAAGGGGTGAGTTGTCGGTCATCCTGCCACAAGCTGTATCTGTCATTACTGTGATTGATGAGATGAGTAGAGAAACCTCTGATTTCACCCACATGTGCACAGACTTTTCTTTTCTATGTGTTTATAATAAGCAACAAAATACCATGATGTAAAACTAGGAGCGCTTTATATTGCTGTCTTCCAGGGAGTTATTTTCTGTTACTCATTAGTCATTGTATACATGTTACTGGGTTCTTGGCTCACAAACGTTTTTGCTTGATTATTATGTTTCTCTCTCAGCTCCTGAATGGCACTTGGAATACTAAATGAAAGTGTTGTTTGATATGGAATATTATCCTTTAGCATTTGCCTTTGGAACCCCAAGGAGTGTGATTGGTGGCAGCAGCTAGAGGAGTGAGCGGGGTGTCTGGGCCGCTGCACTGCTAACAAACAGTTATGACATCTGCTTTCCAAAACCAGCTCCCAAATCTAGTCACTGAGAGTGACCTTGTGTCCGTCTGACCTCCTCATGTATAAGTAGGGTGGCCAATCCCGGGATCGGGATCGGCGGGATCCCGGGATTTGGCCCCAAAATGTCCGGGATTTCAATCCCGGGATTGGACTATCCAATCCCGGGATTTCGGGATTGTACAGTCTATTGCCGGGCAGCGTCTGAGCACACGCTCAGACGCTGCCCGGCTGTTACCGACGCGGGGTACGGCCGAGAGGGGTCAGACGGGGAGAGGATTCCGGTCATTCTGCCCTCTGTCACTCACTTGTTCCGTGACACTGACTGGAGGGGAGGGGTGACGAGCGGGTTTCAGCGCCGGAGGTGCAGCGCTGTGGCCTGCGAAACGTGACCGCGTGACCTATGGGTCACGCTGCGCAGGCCGCAGCGCTGCACCTCCGGCGCCAGAACACACTCACGGGCCACGGCCGCACACAGCATTCCTCTTTGTCCGGCGTCGCAGCCACCACCTGCCCCGCTCACCACTCATGGGGGACAGACGCCGCCAGCCCCGCTCCACCACTCATGGGGGACAGCCGCTGCAAGCCCCGCTCCACCACTCATGGGGGACAGCCGCCGCCAGCCCGCTCCACCGCACTAAAGTAAGGGGGACAGGGGCGGTTTTCTTTTAGGGATGCCAATCCCGGGATCCCAGGAATCCCGGGATTGAGCATTTTTCAATCCCGATTCCCGGGATTGAAAAAATGCCCCGGGATTGGCATCCCTATGTATAAGGTGCAATTGGCAGTGGTCATAGCACCTACTGCAGTCATACTGGGTACACAGGTGCATGCAGATGACTAAGTGTCCGATTCAGACCCATTCTTTACAGGCCGAATTTGAACGTTCAGACGGTGGCTGGCGTCTACCTGTTCACTAGGCTACGGACATACGCAGCCTAGCAAACTGGTCTGAATCAGGCCCATAGTTGCCAGGTTTAGAACAGCTTTCATCGAGAGCATTCACGTGTTAACAGCAGCACAGAATATTTAAGCTCGGCCAAATGGGAACGGCGAAGCCAAGGTGTAACCAGTCCAAACAGCACGGCAATAGTAATGAGAGAAAGTTGGTGCGAGGTCTGCGAACTACACGCATCCAGCTTTAGTCCTTCACATTGTCGTGTTTCTTTAGTGTGTCGCTTTTCTAACACTCACATTGTGTTTTTTCTTCTGAAACAGATCTGAATCCTGGGAGAATACAAGGGACATTGGCTATTCCATGCAGTCCCCTACACCACAGTGCCAGTCACCCAACAGGTACAAAAGGTCAATATAGCGAACATCCCATGTGTCTACATTTTGCAGCGTGCGAGTATTGTATAGGATCCTGCCCCTTACACTAGTGTGCAGAGTAACACTCAGCTTGCTCCTTGTCAGGTCTGTGAGTGGGAAGAAATTGTGCTCTACGTGTGGACTTCCTCTTGGCAAGGGGGCGGCCATGATTATCGAGACGCTCAGCTTGTATTTCCACATCCAGTGCTTCAAGGTTTGATCCATTCCTATACATTTTTCTATACTTGCATTGGTGACGTGGTTACTGTACCCCTGCAGTCATATATTATACTGTGGTAGTCAATCAGATAACATGGCGTATACAGAAAATGCTTTCAGATTTACTGGTGTCTGCTTATTATTACTGTTATTATTCTGAAGTGTAATAAGGTCAGAGGCTCTTCCAAACCTAACTTGAAGTTATAAAACTAGCATAGGGGGTTATTCTCGTTCATTCGCTCGGATGGAAATTCACATCCTTACGAGGGAACCAGATCCCGCCTTGCGGATGGTGGTACGCCGGCCCACCATCCGCAAGGAGCGTACGTTCGAAACGTACATAAACATCCATTCGCATGCCACTGGGAACCTCTCACATCTTTCGATGGTCACCGACCATCGAAAGATGTGGAAGGTGCACACGTATGCAAGGTTGCTCTCAGCAACCTTACATATGTGTGTATGCTCGGGGGGGAAGTGGGGGGGCAGCTGACATTCGGTGATGTCAGCTGCCTGCCCCCCGCATGTCTGTCACGGCCTCATTAGCATGAGAACACCGAACACCCATGAAACGCTGGGCGTTCCAACATGCGAACAGGCTGCCCCACGCTCTACCCCCACCCTCCCTTCACAAGGCTGGACAGTTCAGCTCCATTTAAGTATATACGTTTATATTGTAATCATCCTCTTGCTTCTGTCTAGTGTGGAATCTGTAAGGGACAGCTTGGTGACGCGACTACTGGAACAGATGTCAGGATCCGTAATGGCCTTCTTAACTGTAATGATTGTTACGCAAGATCCAGAAGTGAGTATTTCTCTGATTCCTACTTCCATATAAACTATACCAGAGCGCTAGAACACTTGTCTTAGCGGAGGGAGCAAACCTCAGGCCGCGGGTCCCTACTGCCTCCATTCCCCTTCTAACAACATGACATTGCTCCGATCACACGCAGTTCCATCATCACTGGGACAATCACATTAGTGGACAGGTCCCAGTCTCATACAAGGTCAGTCCCGGGATACCATAACCTGTGACATGGCTGTAAGTACACAAGTGATTTTATAGCGGTATAAAGATATCAAATCTAATCCCGTCACACTTTGCTTAGTATTCAGGGTACACAAATGAATGAATGATTAATATCAAAGAATCTTCTAAAATAATAGCTGTCCCCCTTCTTGCCGCTTGGAGTTTTAGGTCAGTAACACAGTTGCTCCTAATATTTTCTATTTTACGTATAAGTAACCAGATGACGACACGTAATCTACAACAATAATCACAAGAAAAACAAACACGGTCAATGTTTTCTAGGACATGAACTGTGATTTACAGTTCAGTAATCATTGCAGACGTAACCGGCCACGACCGCTGTTACCCACATTATCTAAAGATGCACCATTTATTATTATTTGTGTATATTATTATTGCTCTGTTTATTCATTATAAACGTTCTATCCCACTTTGTCCAGCCGCTGGTCATCCTACACCGTTGTGACTCCACCATCTGCCATGAGAACCTTCCCAGGAGAGGATGTCGCTCTCCGCTAGGGGTGGACTCCAGACAATCACTTTTACCTGCAGAGATCCTGACGCTCCTCTCACGTTGAGAAAGGAAACCTGTGTGTGGTGCTTGCTAGTTTACTACATTGTTTTACGATTTACAGACATTCATCTGTGAAAAGCATCTGGTAGATTTTATCTATCAAACACCACAGAGGTGTTTTTTTTTTTTTTTAATGATTTGCCAAGAAGAGCGTGGCCTGTCCCCGGTTTAGCATTACCCAAGGGGAAGGCTTTAGGTGACGTGTCCAAGTGGTTTGCCGACTGCTGCATGCTCTGATGTGCCTCTTTTTAGTTTAACATAAACATTAAGGGTGCATTTCATACTAATGCTAATCCTAGGGCTCCATGTTATGCACAAGTTCCATTACACCAGCAAACACATCTACAGCTAGCACGCAGCCGTGTCTGCGGAGCTGGGGATTGTACTAGGGTGACACTGCCTACAGCCGGGATTGTAAGGTATTGGCAGTTTTAGATGCCTCCCTGTTCTTGCGATTGTCAGACAGATCTTTGAAGAAGATGAATATTTTTATACTCTATTTAGTCACCTACTGCAGCACTTGGTAAGACTAAAGATCCGTACGTGTAAAATCTATATACAGCGCAGATGCCATTAGATGTAGGCATCTAAGGTCGCTTGCTGTGCCACTCTCTGCAGAAATGTTGCTTCAGCATTCATTTTGTGACCAGGACTGTATTGTATGTCATCATAAATGGGCACAGGTGCTTCCCACAGTGTTCGGTAGGATACAACTGCATTTCTCTATTGCGACACAAGGTGGCGCCATCATACTGAAAAATACTCAGTGGTTATTCGTTATAATTATTGGAGTATTTTCACTGAGCGTTGAGTTTGGCACAAGGAAAACTTTCTTTCTCTAGCGTTCTTGGTTGTCTGAAACAAGACTCTTGTGCTTTGCATAACACTTTTGAGAATGTGTTTGTAGAGCATAGCCAACTTCTTTTAATTAACAAGTGCACTATTAACGATATGGAAGGTTACCAATATGACAGATGTGATTTATAATCTGCATCTAACCAGTAACTCGGGGTGTAAAGCAATGAGAGCTGCAGATTATTATTTTTACTATTCATTTCTGGAAAAGGTTTTTCAGATGTGTTTTATGCTGACTGTGAGATATCGGCTAGACTTTGCAGTTCTCCTTACTGTGATCTAAAGGAATTATTGGCATGGCCTGCCGCACTGAGTGCGAAATAAGTGATTGTTGCAGGAAACCTGCGATTTTGCTGATGCTCATTGCTAGCTTCTGACAAGTCAGTGATGTATCAGCAGGATCCACAGTGTTCCGTCCCCCGGATCAGTCTCTAAAAGCCTGGCACCCTGCAGACTGAATACCCACCCCCTGGGTCGGTCTCAGTGCCTGGCACCCAACAGACTGGCCCCTGGCTCAGTGTCTCAGTGCCTGGCACCCTGCAGACTGAATACCCACCCCCTGGACTGAATATACCCTATGTTCACAAGCGGCTAACAGACACCTTTCTTTGCAAGGTGCCCTATTAGTGTGTGACAGAGTTTGTGTCCTGGCACAGTTTTTCATTTCCTGTAAAAGTAATAAAATATATTCATTTTGCTGTTGTATAAGCAATAACATGTCTTTTTAAGCTAGAAAGAGCTATTTATTTCAGCAATGGTTTGTTTTGCATGTGTTTACTATTCACTAGATCTGGGCCCCTTTACCGTTTATTGAGCACATATGGTTGTGTTACATCTGCAGCGTCCAGTAGACATTACAACATCAAAAGGTGCCTTAAAAACAAAAGCTGTTTCACACAACCGCAGTTGCTGCAGAGGCAATATCGCTGTGGTAACAGACGCAGAGAGGGCGGAGCCTGTGCTGTTCCTAGCACTCAAAGGCCGAAATATATTAATAAAAAATAAAAAAATAAATTTTTGCGTGTTTTTTTTTTTTGTAGACCTTGCCGACTGCTTGCATGGTCCCTATCCCATGACTGATGTTTACACGTTGCATGGTGTCTGCAAATACTTTACACCTTATGCCAGCACCGCACATAACATGCACAATATAAACCTGAGAATAGTGTTATTTTAATCCTGTACTGAAAGAAAATCCTGTTTGTTGCTTCACTGACCCATCTTATTTTTTTACCGGATTTATTATTTCCAATGAAAAGTACATACAGAGCGGCTTGTATAAAAGAAGAGCTTCTGGGCCAGGTGTATCAAGCTTCAAAAGTGATAAAATGGAGAGTGATAAACAGCCAGCCAATCAGCTCCTGCCTGTCATGTCACAGACTGTGTTTGAAAAATGTCAGACAGGAGCTGATTGGTTGGTTGTTTACTCCTCTCCATTTTATTACTTTTGAAGCTTTGTGTCAGCACAACATTGATGGACTGTAGTAGTCTTCTAACCAGCTACCTGGATATGTCAATGTCTGTATTGCATTGCAGTCTCTTGGATGACTCGTATTGAACTGCCAATAGGAATAGTTCACCACCTGGTTGCCTAAGAAACAGTCTCATCACCTCTATACTCAACACGGCAATTAAATGTACATTTACCGACAGGCTTACCAAATAAGGGGCTAGCGTGTGATTGCATTGTATATTTTCCTAACCAAGTGTATCGGTGTGCAGTCTTCTGAATAAAACATTTCCACCCTCTCTGTACTGATGGTCTTGCTGAGTATTTTATTTTATTAATATTACCAACATGTGGATGGATTCTTCAATAGAACAACCTTACACCTAGCCGCTGCGTGTGTTCTTGTTTTGTCGGTTTTTAATCTATCCGAGATGAGCAATTCTGTGCTAATCTGTGTTCATTGTGTGGTACATATTGCCTTAATGTGGGGACATTGTACTGTTGGGTTCCAGTGTTCCATTCAAATCGTATCACCCTGGTCAGATGGGTGTTCATTGGAAAGCATTCTTGATGCATCAGCTTTTATAGTACATGTATGTTTATAAAGAAATAAAATATTGGACAAAATTTGAGAATATTTGCAATGGTTTCTTTCATTATGATGTAATGGTGGATTTATAAATAAAATTGTCATTGGGGATTGTCTATAAAAGGGAATGAAAAAGTAAGTAGCGGCCTCCTTCTCCCCAACGGCCTTCGCGGCAGGAAAAGCATTCAACGCTGAGTGATTTTTCCCCTGCATTCGCAGCCGTGCACTTGGGGGGAGGGAGCCCGGCGGGGCGGTATTTACCTGCTTGCAGCCCAGCGAGCAGGTCTGAATAAGGTCCTTTGGTGTAAAAACATTATTTATTATTATTATATTTTTTATTATAAGGCGCCACAAGTGGTACGCAGTGCCGTACATATAGAACACATTAGAACAGTACAGGGTACACAGAACTAGACATGACACTATTAAAGCACAATTCTTAGTACACAATACAGCTGAGATATAGGGAAGTGAGTGAGAATTGGTGCAGGTATAGATTGTAGGTGAGTAATGCCCTTTTGAAATGCAAGGAGTGCTGTGAGAACAGGAGGGAAGAGGGCCCTGCTCTAGGGAGCTTACAATCTAGATTAGATCTGTGGAAACAGGAGTATTTCTGTAATGCTGTGTACACAGATACGGAGCATTTTGATCGCTGGCAATATATTGCTCAGTGTCCCGTTTTCATCAGTGACCAGAGATGGTCGCAGATGAAAATGACGAGGCAGGGGATGTCGCTGGTCGGAGGAGCATGCTCTTCCGGCCAGCGACCATTAGGGGGCTGAAAACGGGAGCGCTCACCCAGCGATTTATCGCCGGTGCACGCTCCAATCGCTGGCAATATGGTCGCTCAGCGACCATACGGCCAGCGATTTTTGCCCTTGTGTACACAGCTTTAGGATAATCCTAATGAAGCTAGTTACTATTGGAAACAAAGGCACGCAAATAGCAATATTTCATGGGGGCTTTAAAGGTTTGTTATGACTCAATATAAATTTACTACTGATAAATATGAAATGAGTAACTGTGTGGGGTCCATTTTCTAAAGCTTCTAAAAATGATTGCATCATAGAAAAAGAAGGAATAATCTGGTTGCTAGGGGCAACCTCTTCATTTTTAGAAGCTTTACCCCTGTGATAACAAACAAAACATAACAAAAATATGTTGCATATGTCCCTTTCCGTCACACTCTATATCCCAATCGGTCACCTAAATAATAGTTTTTAGTACGAAGAACAAATGCTAAAATATTTATATTAATACATTATTAAAATATTGGGCCGGCTTTCCCTACACAGGAAAAAGCAGCGTCAGAGGCTTGTTCCATCACAAGTACATTAATCAAACTTATTCATGGATAGGGATGTATTAAAAAAAAATGGACCCAAACGCCCATCCAATTACATGCAATAGTCCATGACTGTAGTATATGACCCCGACAGTCGGGATCCCAACGGCCCGGACTCAGACAGCGGGGGGAGCGCAACGAAGCCCCTTGCGGGCTCGCCATGCTGCAGGCACAGTGGCGTATTCTATTCTCCCTCTATGGGGGTCGTGGACACCCATGAGAGAGAATAACTGGTGGCCGTGTGTCGGGGTAATGACTGTTGGGATCCAGACTGTACAGTATGTCAGCTATCCGGCACCCATAGTCCATATATGCTAATGAGGTAATTTGGCATAGTTTAGAAGAAATGAAAATCAAAGCTGTTTTTATTGAATTAAAGAATTTTTTTTTTGCCCCTAACAGCGAATAACAAACTGTGGGGCAGATGTATTAAGCCTTAACAAGAGATAAATGCAAGGGTGATAAAGAGAGATAAACATCCAGCCAATCAGCTCCTTACTGACAGCCTGTAACATGGCAGTTACGATGTGATTGGCTGGACATTTATCTCTCCTTATCACCCTTGCATTTATCTCTTGTTAAGGCTTAATACACCTGCCCCAGTAATACAATAGAATACTGGCCAGGTGCAGGTTTCTGCTAAGAAAAGATCTAATACGTCTTTTTTTTGTTTTTCAATCGCGACTTCTTTAATGTTTCTACTTTTGTGGTTTTAAGTTAATGTTGGAAAAAAATAGGCTGCATATTTACCTAAATAATGTATGGGACGACCAATTCTTTATTCTCTGGCGCAAAAAAATGAAATAAATATCTCCAGAGTGCCACATTTATATTTTGTTTATCAGTCTTTATACCATTTTTGATATGTAATTCCCAATCACCCCTCCCTGCCGTATTTTTCCCCTTTCTGTATCCTTTACCATTTAATGTATGGATCATTGGATAGACAGCAACTAGGTCGACATGACGGAACGTCGACATGACTGAAGGTCAACATGGGTTAGGTCGTCAGGGTCTTAAGGTTGAAAAGCCTTAGGTCCACATGGGGAAAGTCGACGAGTCAAGAGGTCGACATGGGTTTTTTCACTTTTTTGTCCCAAATGTTGACACAGTCGACATGGACACTGAAATGTAGCACCGCGTCCCCTGCACGCGCCATGCTTGGCACACTGTTTTATTTTCCCACCACGCCTTAGTGAATGGTAGGGCATGAAATATCGCCTGTCGGCACATGTCGGCTCAAAAAAAGTGAGAAACCCCATGTTCACCCTAATGACCCTGTCAACCTAACCCATGTCGACCTAATGCTTGTCGTCCATATAATTGTTGTTTTAAGCTATGATTTATGTTTACTATGCATAAATGGAATAAAAACTTGAACTATTCATGATGAAAAAAAAAAAGTTAAGTGATAACATGGAGAGTGATAAACAGCCAGCCAATCAGCTCCTGGCTGGCTGACATTTTTCAAACACAGTCTGTGACATGGCAGGCAGGAGCTGATTGGCTGGCTGTTTATCACTCTCCATTTTATCACTTTTAAAGCTTAGAGAATCTGGCCCAAAGAACTTTGTAGGTATAGGAGAAAGCTGCTATGCTAGCAAGGCATAGCGTCCTATTTATGTGTCCCCTGTGTTTTACTGGCTCATCGAGCAGTGTTAATAAATGTGATTCGCTTCGGAAATGCTTAGTCAGGGCATTCGGGTTAGGTTATCGCTAAAGCCTCTTCTCCTAGCACAACACATTGTGGTGACAGCTTGCATTAAATTAATGACAAATACCTAACTTTAAGACTACACATGTTCTAGCTTTTAATGCAAGAGCGAAATTGAAATCCCATACAGGTGATTACTACATTTTGGCTTCCTCAGCGAAACAGCCATTAAGGACATTGCAATGGTCCAAGGGCCATCCCTCCAGCTGGTATTTGGCTCTGGCTCTTAGCAACATGGACCAAGTTTTTAATTTCATTTTGTTTGAGATGATGGATGTTGTTCTTTAATGCAAGAATATGTGCTACATTAACAAGACTGTCGGCTTCATTTCCATCTGCAGCCACACAAAGAGAAGACTCTGCTAATATCTAAACATGAAGCATTACAAATTTAAATCAAATTCTTTGTTTCATCTGTTTGCCAGCTGGACAGTGTTGGCATGAAGCCTGCGATGTTGTTCTGCAGGACTCTTTCTGCTTGGCAGTATGTTCCCAATGACATTTGAGTCCCCCTTACAGTTCTTGCGTGTCCTCCTTGTGATTATAGAGGAAGGTTGTATGATACTGTATATATTAGATGAACATCACCCCCTCTAGAATCTATAGCCATGGACAAAAGGAAAATTGAAACTGAGGGGCAGATTTATTAAGCTCGGTGAAGTGATAAAGTGTCTGGCTTTTATCACCGGCCAATCAGCTCCTACCTGTGAAGTTACAGGCTTGGTTTAAAAAATGACAGGTAGGAGTTTATTGGCCGGTGATAAAAACCAGACACTTTATCACTTCACCAAACTTAATAAATCTACCCCTGAGTCTCTTATATGAAGGCCAATCCTGGGTTTGGCTGCAGCTGTGGTTTTGATTGGCTGCCAGCCCATCAGCTCCGATTTGGCTGTTGGCCGGCGCTACATTTGAAATGCCACTGGTGCTGTCTGTTTCTCTATGGTTTCCCACCTAATAGTAAGTGTAAGTACACACTCCCTACATCCATCCTAGATTTAGGGGTGAGGGTGCCCGTAGGCACAACAATAATGGCCACCCCCCTGCCTAATTGTATTATTTTTGTTGATTAGCTATAAGCCCTCATTTGATGATTGCCAATTTAATATAATAATAAAAAAGCCAACATCTAACATTTTTTAATATGTATACATATTTACTAAGTAACTTACATGGGCAGTATCTGCATGTCCTATTCATTTACACTCTAATCAAGACGGAATATGGTACAGTACAGTGGAAACATTTTGCAGTTACTCGTATATTTCAGGCTGATAGTACTATCACATGCATCCAAGTGCCGATCCCAAACATGTGCCTCATATTCTGGGATTGTGGAAATCCTGGTATTGAGCATTGTTCAATCCTGAGTCACGGCATTCAGAAAAGGGATTGGTCTCCCTAGTCTCTTTTTCCACCTACTACTCTGCTTCCACGCCACCGGTTCCCATAGGGAAGATGCAATCCGCAATATGCAGCTTAAGGTCAAAGTTTTTTGGGAGAACAGTGACAAAGGCCTGTGAGATATTGTCCATGAAATGAAACATCGATGCATGGAAAGTAAATATTGTTTCCATCTATTATGTAACATAGAAACATAGAATTTGATGGCAGATAAGAACCATTTGGCCCATCTAGTCTGCATATGTATACTATGTAATGTTAACACTGTGAATGTAGGCATGGCCATAATGTTGACATTCATAATATAGATATAGACAATGGTGAAATGTCCACGTTAGTATGTTATTTTATTGTCCCTATTGTCCAAGAGTGGCTTACTACTTACTGCAGCTGCCGTGGCACAAGCTGTATTTTCTGTGTCCCAGTGCTGCTTCTGATGGTGTCATTGGACGCAGTAGTTTACCAGTGAGTATACCTATCCTAAGAATCTAGAGCCTAACCCCCCCCCCCCCATCCTGCAACCAAAACTTAAGATGTGCACACAATCTGCATACAATCCATCATACAATCAGTCATACAATCCATCTGCTGATTGATTGTATGATTGTGTACATAAGATGTGCACACAATCTGCATACAATCCATCATACAATCAGTCATACAATCCATCTGCTGATTGATTGTATGATTGTGTACATAAGATGTGCACATAATCTGCATACAATCCATACAATCAATTGAGATTGTATGATTGGGTACAATATCTTTCTGATGTATGGCCACCTTTAGCTTCCCCGTAGTGTCTAGCCCTAAGCGTAACCCTAATGTAGCCATTCATAACGATGACCTAGTGACAACAGCCTTCAAAACTGCGCAGGCCCCTACTCCCGGACTTCCCCACCCCTGTGGCGGCTGCGAATGCTTACGCAACCGTGCACACAGGGAAAATTATTAATCTTTGGGTGATGTTCCCCCTGCTCGCAGCTAGCTTTTGCTTGCTGCCATTATACAGACGGCTCATGCATGCGCACAGCGTACTGTGCGCATACACGGTCATTTGATTATCAGACGGGCCGAGAATTCGCAGCCCAACCGAATAGGTCTGAACCAGCCCCTATGTATTGGTCATTTGTGCTTCATGCTACTGGGCACCCATGTGATCTGGCCACACTACAGATGAGGACCTTCTGAGCATTAGTCATGCATCCCCTTATGGCTGATGTACAGATGTATTAATATCCGACGCATTGCAAAATATGTCCTGCTAGTGGTCTTTGAGGGCCATCCTGGGCAACCTCTGCCTAGGCAGATCTAGAGCTTAGGGGGCACTTGGCACTCCACTTACTGACCATCAGCGGCTAGCATGCATGAGCAGAAATCGACAACTCTGTACTTATGAAGTGGTGCAGCTCGAACAAAGACCTACATTCATGAGTGGGAGCAAGTAATGAGTGTGGATGAGAGACGTAGATTACCGCACAGCTCAGTAAATATACGTTCCCCATGTCCGTGTCCCTCATCAGGATACGTCTAATGCATATCTGTACTGTCATCGTTACTTGTTCCCACCCCGGCTGTTGCACAGCAATCCAAATCTAATTCCTAGTATATGCAAGTATACCTGGCCAATAAAGCCGATTTCCATAGGAAGAGGGAAGAGCGTTGGGAGATATTTTGGGATAAGCACAGAGATGCATGTTTGTGTAGTTTGGTTTATGGTTTCTACCTGTTGTTGGAACTAGAGTAGTTATAAGAATTAAAAAGTATACAAAAGAAGGTTCTGTGTACACCTGGCTTCCTTCACAAAGGAAGCTTTGTGTATAACTTATATAGGATAGAATCATTGTGGTGTGACGACCGGACCGCTGGTACTCCAACAGGAGGGCAAGCGCAAAGAATACCCTTGCGGGCTCACTGGAGCACTGTGCTCGCCACAGGTTCTATTCTCCCGCTATGGGGGCCGTGGACCCCCATGAGAAAGAATAGCCCCTGTCAATTGGGATCCCGACTGTCATACATTTCAACATTCGGGATTTTGATGTTGATATAGTGTCTGTCGGGATCTAGACTGTTGGGCCGTCATCCAGCACCCATATACAACATAACGCTTCTCCAATGGAGATGATCATACCATACATCTGTGATGGGAAATGACTGCAAGCTCTCTCAAACACTTACCCTGGCCTGCCCCCTTGGCCTTGCGAATAGTAGGCAAGATAACATAAGGATTTATGATGCCTCTCTAAGGCTATGCGCACATTCCTGTTTCAAATGTGCTTTTTAATGTTGAAACTAGTCAAAATCCATATAAAATACATTGCATTTATATATGTTTCATATGTGATTGCCTGGATGTTTGTGACTGTGCTGATGTACGTCAAACACGGTGTATGGTGTCATTTGGTACAATCACCTACTTAGTGTTTTAATACAGACTTGTCTTTTTCACTATACCTACTGCCTCCTGAGTGCTGCTCTTTTGGATATATATATATATATATATATATATATATATATATATATATATATATATATATATATATATATATATATCCTAAACTAGAAAGCACTATTTTGCTTTTTCTGAGAACCTAACTATTCTGTGCCCACCAGAGGGCATCAGCGATCTCTATAGTGTTTAGCTCTGTTCCTCTCTCCTGCCAGAAGTACTGTATTCTGTGCGGCATATGGTCACTAGGTCTACAAGCATAAGGTCGACAGGGTCATTAGGTTGACACAAGCATTAGTATGACATGGGGAAGGTCAACAGTCAAATGTCAACATGTTTTTTTTTATTTTATTTATTTACCCGACATGTGCCGACAGGCGGTATTTCATGCCCTACCATCCACTAGGGTGTGGTGGGAGAATAAAATAGTGTGACAAGCGTAGCGAGGCAATATGCCCAAGGGGTCGCGGTGCTACGTTTCAGTGTCCATGTCAACTGTGTCGAGATTTGGGACAAATAACATGTGAAAAACCTCATGTCGACCTAATGCTTGTGTCGAACTAATTACCCTGTCGACCTAACCCATGTCGCCGTATAGTCATGTCAACCTTAATGCATGTCGACCTAAATGCATATTGACCTAATGGTGTCGCCCTAATGCTTGTTGACCCCCATTCTGCCTATCGGATGATCCGTACCCTTTTGTGCATAGGGATTTCTTATTTGTTTTAGCATTTTGTTTCTTTGGGGGGATGAAAAGAATGAAGAGGAAACAAAATGCATTGACACAAACTTCAAAACAATATCAGTGGGTAGAACTTTGTTGATGGCTCTAATAATAAATATTTTCCATATAGCGAATGTTTGTTTTATAAATGGTCAGGTTTGCAGATAAGGAGTGCACCATAACAATGACCCAATAATGCAGCCGAATATTTATAAATCCTAAATATTCATCTTCCCTAATGTGATATTACCATTAGATTCCGACCAGTGGTGAGCAAAGCTTTATACCTGTGCTCTGTATTTTGGGTTTGCAATGTAAGAAGAAGAATAACAATGTATGTATGGAGTTATTTTAATATGCATATGAGCTTAGGGACCTAATTGGCATATCTATAATGGGTGCAAGCCATGTAATGCATAAGGGCCCCTGGTTCTGGGGGCCCACACCATACCCACCACACCCATAAAACTATACTCACCCCTCTGAATACCGGCAACAGTGAGGCTGGAGACAGAAATAACTGTGGTGCTGTTTCCATTTTCCCAGTGATATGCAGACTAGTGATATCCCCAGGAACAAGGCATGGACGCCATGTTCCCAGAGACCTGTGCATGCACTATAGGGCATTATTCTAGTTCACTCTTTCTGATAAATTCCTTCTTAGATGGACAAAACCATGTGCACTGCAGGGGGGCAGATGTAAAATGTGCAGAGAGAATTAGATTTGGGTGAGTTATTTTGTTTCTGTGCAGGGTAATTACTGGCTGCTTTATTTTTACACTGCAATATAGATCTCACTTTGAAGTAAAACTCCACCCAATTCTAATTCTCTCTGCATATGTTACATCTGCCCCACCTGCAGTGCACATGGTTTTGTCCATCTATGAAGGATTTTGTCAGAAAGAGTGAACTAGAATAAGGGCCATAGTCTCTGGCACATAGACAGAGTCTACGGTGCTGCCAGAGAGAAGGGAGCCCTCACGTACATGGGCCATCTTCTGGCGTAAAACGCCCCCGAGGCGCATACAATACAGCCCTGGTCTGCAGACAGGTAAGTATTTAAGGAATGGGTGCAGGCCTCCCTGGACCATGTGCACCTCACTGTTGTTTGGAGCATCTGTAAGGCGTTCTTAGCAGCAGCTAGTGAGGTGAGTATATGGGACCCCTTGGGGTGCCTCTCAGTTCTAAATATCTCTGTACATCTGCCCAGCCTTACCCTAACCCACCCCGCATGCTCACCAATCCCAATACGGCTGATGGTGATCCAGCGTTGGCATCCTGCTCATTTTGGAGTTCAGCAATGGTCTTTTGAAGGCAGTCGGCATGGCAGCATCGGTATATTGCTGGAATGCTGACTGCACCCCGAAATGTGAAAATATCCAAATTAGGCATGTGCAGTTAGGATGCCCAAAGATGGCTTAGGAAATATTCAAACTCATAACTCCATTCTCAGTGTCCATGTCGACTGTGTCGAAATTTGGGACAAAAACCATGTGAAAAACCTCATGTCAACCTTTTGACTGTCAACCGTCCCCGTGTCGACATAATGCTTGTGTCGACCTAATGACCCTGTAGACCTACCCCAGTTACTTTTGTTTGGGAAACGCAGTGTTTCCCAAACTTTTTTAATTCATGGCACCCCTAGGAAAAACATTTGTTACTGGGAATTTCAGGGGAAAAAATAAGATAATGAAATAAATTAGGCTTACATGTTATCCTTAGGTCCAGTTATGTAATGAGGAAGATGATTTACTTCTATTTATCCACATGTTTTATATTTGGAAGTCACAAGTACTAATTTTCATTATTACATTGACCATAAATAACTGGAATTGGTCCTGGACCACCAAACCGAGGCACCCCTGCAAGTGCTCCGCGGCACCCATGGGAGCCACGGCACACAGTTTGGGAACCACTTTACTAATGTGTTACTTGATAAGCAACAAAGGCTCAGCCTATCAGCGCGTGATAAGTTGCCATTGCACTTTGGGATTTGCCATTGGGCTTTGCACCGGTGTTATCTTAGGCATCACTATCAAAGGCACCACTGGAGAAATCTGATTTCTCCACGGACTGTTTTAATAAATATGGAGCAGCAGTGATTAACCCCATTTTTATTATTATTATTTTATGACCACTTTATACATTCCCTACTACCCCGCCTTGGGATCCTAGTATTTATTTTATCTAACAATGGTAAAAATGTATTAGTAATACTGTAAAGCTTTTTTCTTTCACCTCTCTTCCTCGTCACAATGCTGAAGTGGCAATGACATTCTGAGGACAGTATTTATACCACTAATTTTAAATAAACAATAGTCATCTTCCCCATACACATCATGTGAGGGGGGGGGGGGTCTTGCATTACCGTGTCTCCACAGATAACAGACATTTCCGCTGAGCTGAGGTAATTCCAGGATTAGCACACAGACCCCTTTAGTCCGATTCCTTGTAAAATGTTTAAGAAGCATTTTAAATAGTAAATTGCAAATAGTAAACAAAGGTATCACTCTACCAAAGAGGTTCCCAAATACTAACTCAAGGCACCGCCAGAGGCCAAGTATATCCATGCTTAGCCAGGTGACTTTATTAGTACTCAAGGCCAGACTGGACTTCTGGCAAATGGCCAGGTGGGTTGATTTCTTCTTGTAGAGAGAAGCGGCTGGACTCGCGGTGGGTTCGGCAGCTCTCTGGGCACCTCGCTGAGGTCCAGGAGAGAGGGGGGCATCACACGTCGCTATTCTTCTCTTTCCTGCAAGCCAGGAGAGGCAGCGCATGTATGAGCGGTGCACACACGTGACACAGGTTGCGCGCATGCACAAATGCCAGGGCCGATTGGCAGTCCAGTCTGTTGCTGTTAGTACTTCATCCAGTTTTATTTAACCACCTGTGCTGTAGGAAATAAAGGCCTCTTGCCATCATCGCATATCTCAGTTCTGCATCTGAAAACTCAGCATTGGATCACCATCATGTTCCCGGCCCTCAGCCATCTGGGCAGGCTGAAACTCTGCTGCATACAGAAAGTCTGACACTGATGACACAGACCCTGGGCTCGGAACACTTACTAAACGGGGGTGACATGCTGCCTGTAAGGGGGATTGCAAGCTATCATAGACTCAAAAACATCAGAGCTATACGTAGCATGATGGTGTTCATACATCTCTCTGAATAAGGCCCAATGCTCTGACACAGCTATTTACTGTTAAACATTTTCAGTCAAAAAATCCTCAGATTGCCAGTGGTGCTGGCTAGGAAGCTGTGAGACTAAACTTACTGCTTTGTTCAGCAGGTGCAGACAAATTGGCACGCCTTAACCATTTTGCCAAGTCACATAAGAACAATGGCCTTTTAGCCTGTACTTGATCTTCCAATGCCACTTTCACCAAAACTCTTCACAAAAAAAGTTACAGAAAATGATGTGAGAAGGCTGGAAATAAGTTAAACAAGTATCAATTTTTAAAGGATATGCTTTGATTATCTAAAACTTTTTCCCTGCTACTGACCGGTGCTACCACCATTCCGAGATGGCAACAGCAATAAGATGATAAACCTTCTTAAATCAGTGATAACCTCTTTCTTCAGCTGCCTCCTAATTAAGTTATAAGGATACTTCAGAGAAATCAGTCATTTCTCTTGTGGTTACTCTATTTTCACAGTGTAATCAATGCATTCCCATAAGCCTCCAGATACATTAATTGGCCCCTTATATGCCATATGGGAGGAAATATGGTGATATTATGGAATGTATGGAGGGTGTGATGGTGTAGAAGGGGCATGTGGAGGGGTCTGATGACATAGAATGGGCATGAAGAGGAGTCTGATGACATAGAAGGGGCATGTGGAGGGGTCTGATGGCATGTAAGAGGCATGTGGAGGGGTCTGATGACATAGAAGGGGCATATGGAGGCATCTAATGGCATGTGGAGGGGTCTGGTGACATAGAAGGGGCATGTGGAGGGGTCTGATGACATAGAAGGGGCATGTGGAGGGGTCTGATGACATAGAAGGGACATGTGGAGGGGTCTAATTGCATAGACGTCGCATGTGGAGGGGTCTGATGACATCGAAGAGGCATGTGGAGGGGTCTGATGACAGAGGGGGCATGCGGAGGGGTCTGATGACATAGAAGGGGCATGTGGAGGGGTCTGATGACATAGAAGGGGCATGTGGAGGGGTCTGATGACAGAAGGGGCATGTGGAGGGGTCTAATTGCATAGACGGGGCATGTGGAGGGGTCTGATGACATAGAAGAGGCATGTGGAGGGGTCTGATGACAGAGGGGGCATGTGGAGGGGTCTGATGACATAGAAGGGGCATGTGGAGGGGTCTGATGACATAGAAGGGGCATGTGGAGTGGTCTGATTGCATAGAAACAGAGCCAGCCCTAGGCATAGGCAAGCTAGGCAAATGTCTTGGGCATTTCTTATTCCAAGGGGCATTCATTGCAAGCATTGGGCCGGCTCTGCTTGACAGGTGGCAGCAGATGCAGTCACCACATCAGTGCTAACTGATCTGTCAGCACCTGCTGCTATTAAAAGTGCAACTAGTGGCTCTGCCTCTTCCTCCCTCCCTCTATTGGTCTCAGTCGCCAAAATGCTGGTGCTGAGTGTGATGATGTCACACTGCGTGACATCATCGCTCATGGCATAATGAGCCTGCAAGCCAGGGGTGATTTGAGGGTAGTATGAGAAGGGGTGTGATGGCATAGAAGGGGCATGTGGAAAGATCTGATAATATAGAAATAGCATGTGGAGCCTTGTGATGGCATAGAAGGGGCAATGGCACGAAGGTAGGTGATGGCACAGAATCTGTTTGTGGCAAGGTCTACTGTTCCTGTACTGTATCCTTTAGCTGCACACAGCTCATCCCTGTCCTCTTCATACCATGTATTAGGTTGGCTACATTTTGCTGTCAGCATGCCACAACAAAATCTAGTTAAGCTCAGTGTTCAATTTCTATATTACCATAGCCATAGCACACTTCTCACCAGTTATGTGCTGCTGCAAGATAATGTAATATAGGGTATGGATGGGATGGGGAGCACTATGCCCAGGCAGGGTGAGATACTGGAGGTATGAATCGGGCAGGCACTTGTGTGCCAATACAGTGGCTTAATAATGTAAGTCAGTAGTTCTCAACTCCAGACCTCAAGTAACCCCCATTTACAGGCATGACATCACCTTTTTGGGGCTTTTAAATGTTGGAGTAGAGAACCCCTGATGCGATGTATGAAATAGACATGGGGGAATTCATTTATGGCCAAATATATTTACAGAATGACGTTCACGCTACCCTGTAGGGCAGTGAGCACTTCTAGGTAATTTGGGCATATGCCAGCTGGGTGAAGGTGGTGAATCAGGCCGCTGCTGCCAACGTTTAAATGCTGTGGCAATAGGAATCCACCCCCTATATCCATAATTGAAATCCCACTATGTATGGCTAAGTACTAACCATGGGGTAAGATAATAATGTAGGGTATGAATGGAGCAATGACAGCTGTGTCTCAGGCAGGGTAATATAGTTATGTGGGAAATTATTAGGGCAGGAAGCGTTTTGTGCCAGGCATTGGGGCAGATGTATTAAGCCTGGCGAAGAGATAAAGTGGAAGGAGATAGCACACCTGCCAATCAACTCCCAACTGTCATATTTCAAACACAGCTGATTGGCTGGTGCGTTATCTCCTTCCACTTTATCTCCAGTTTATCTCTTCGCCAGGCTTAATACATCTGCCCCACTGTGAGATAATGGGGGAGATTCATCAAAGCTTGGGGGAGAAAATGTGGAGAGAAATAAAGTACCAGCCAATCAGCTCCAAACTGCCATGTTAAATATGACAGGAGCAAATTTGTCAGTACTTTATCACTGTCCAGTTTATCTCTTTTCAGTTGGAGGCATGCTTAGTTGTGTGCCAGGCAGAGTTCAATAATGTAGGGTATGCATGGACAGGCAATGATATGTGCCAGGCAGGGTGCAATAATGTAGGGTATGCATGGACAGGCAATGATGTGTGCCAGGCAGGGTACAATAATGTAGGGTATGCATGGACAGGCAATGATGTGTGCCCGGCAGGGTACAATAATGTAGGGTATGCATGGACAGGCAATGATGTGTGCCAGGCAGGGTACAATAATGTAGGGTATGCATGGACAGGCAATGATGTGTGCCAGGCAGGGTACAATAATGTAGGGTATGCATGGACAGGCAATGATGTGTGCCAGGCAGGGTACAATAATGTAGAGTATGCATAGACAGGCAATGATGTGTGCCAGGCAGGGTACAATAATGTAGGGTATGCATGGACAGGCAATGATGTGTGCCCGGCAGGGTGCAATAATGTAGGGTATGCATGGACAGGCAATGATGGGTGCCAGGCAGGGTGTAATAATGTAGGGTATGCATGGACAGGCAATGATGTGTGCCAGGCAGGGTGCAATAATGTAGGGTATGCATGGACAGGCAATGATGTGTGCCAGGCAGGGTGCAATAATGTAGGGTATGCATGGACAGGCAATGATGTGTGCCAGGCAGGGTGCAATAATGTAGGGTATGCATGGACAGGCAATGATGTGTGCCAGGCAGGGTACAATAATGTAGGGTATGCATGGACAGGCAATGATGTGTGCCAGGCAGGGTGCAATAATGTAGGGTATGCATGGACAGGCAATGATGTGTGCCAGGCAGGGTACAATAATGTATGCATGGGGCGATGAGTGCTGTGTGACAGGCAATAAATGATAATGTTGGGTATTAATGGGGCAGGCATAGGGAGGGAGAGATGATAATATAACGTGTTGATGTGGCAGTGTGACATTCATGGGTATGAGGGCATACGCAGGGTGTGATAATATAGGGTATGCATGTAACAAGCATAGCTGTGCACCCATTATCATGGTGAGATAAAACCTAGGATATGAATGGGGCAGGCACGGGGAGGGAGAGATGATAATATAGGGTATGAATGGGGTGATGTGACAGTGATATGAATAGGGAAGGCATAGATGTGTGCCAGGCTCTAGGCTGGAGTGTCGGGCACTCAGGCAGCAAACACTGGAACTGAATGATCCGCCTGGTACAGAGCCAGATCAGGGTCAATTGCCCCATTCATCTGAACGTATGCGAGGAGTAATTGATGCTAATCTCCCCTTCCGGCTCCTTGCTGGGGTTAAGCATGGTACAAATATGGGCGCAACCTTCATTCATCAGCCGCAGCTATTTATCATACTACCGTCCTCACATCTCATCTTCTATATAATTACCGCCAGGAATGTACACGGAATATCATGGGCAATATTCGCCAAAATCCCACTGAGCCCGAAAAAAAGCACTATGCTTAACTAAATTCAAATAACATAAAATGCATAAATATTTAATCTATGCATCTAGCAAAAATGTGACGCAATATAAAGGTGTGCGTCACTTTCTAAACTGCTGGATGAATATAACAGATTAAAAATCATTTTTTTTTCTAAATTACTTAATAAATACACAGCGAAATATCTAATTGCGGTGTGTCAGTATATATATCTATATATATATATATATATATATACACATATATATATATATATATATATATATATATATATAACCATCTATACCGTAATGATACAATTCGATGTATATATTTCGATCTATCTATAAATTCATGTCTATCTATACCGAAATTCTACAATTCGATGTCAATTTATTAAATGGTTTCGGAAAAGATATATTTATTATATTCCATTTTTCTTAATAGTATAAGAATTGTATCAATGATTCTGTTTTTCTGTTTTGTATTTAGATATATAGATATAGAGCTATCTACAGGTATCTCTATCTCTGCCAAAATTATATATTTCGGTGTGAATTTATTAAGTCACTTAGAAAAAAAATTATAGGTAACATATTCCATCGTTCTTAACAATGTAGCTTTATACATTTTTCAGTTTATTCCGTGTGAATGTCTATCTATCTATCTATCTATCTATCTATCTATCTATCTATCTATCTATCCATCCAATCCCAGAAAGGTCACCATATTAAGATGCCCAATTGGAAACGAGTGCCGGCAGAATTGGAATCGTATATAGATATGTACATAAGCTATGCATCCATTCAATACTTGCACAGAATCACGACGAATTGGGCCGGTTCTTGACATTTTCACTTTTATTATCAACAATCAAGTAAATCTCACACTTTATTGGAAACCAAATGTACATGTAGAAATTGTTCCCTTTTAAATAGAGGCATCCATAATAACTACATATAAATAATCCTAGGTCCTGAACATCAGCCACCTTGATATCGATGCCCAGAACGTTTGTTTTAATTGCAAAAAAATAAAAAAAGGACAACATGCAGATTTTAATAAAGAAACGAAAAGAAAAACAAATGTGTGAATCCAGCTTTTCCAAACAAAACAAACAAAGAACAAACAAACAAACAAACAAACAAACGGAATCAACGTGATTCCTAACGGTTTCCCCCATAAAGACGAACAATAGACTAAAGGATTATTTACTTCAACAATTGTCGACAAATGTGTACTTACATAACACCATACAACTGTCACATAATAACACTGCTGGAGGAGGACACCGAGGGAGAAAGCATACTGTCCAACATCAACTAATACCTAGATTCTTTGTGCCTTTAAAAACAAAATCTAAACAAGATAAAACAACCATTTGGATGTGAAACAATGTAATAAATAGATAATTATCACATATAACAGGTGTGTATACCCTTAGCAATAAGATACACACACAAAATAATAATCGAATCCCCTGCAACACAGTGCAAATTGTTCTTTGTGTTCTTGATGTCCGAGTCCAGCAAATAATGGCGATAAATAACACATAGGAGGAGCGAGGTGGGGTTTAAAGAATTTACAGCAGGAATATGGGAAACTGGAAAATCAGAGTACAGTCCTTTGACATAATAGTGCTGATTTATGTGTCAGATGGGGGGAAGGAGGGGGGGGGGGGGGTGTCACTTCAATGTTCTGCTGGAAGCTCACACCCAGCCTGTGGCGAGTCCCTTTGGCAGTGAATGGGTTACACAGACTGTATGGTGGGGTGAGAGGTTGGTTTGGGCACCAGGAAATGTTCTGCTGGGTGGTGATCAGGCTCCTGGCACCCTCACCACGCCCCAGTGCTGGTCCAGCCCCCAATAGTCACCAGTCAGTGGCACTGCCCGCTGAGCTCTCACCCGGAGATGGAGCGCCCCCTGCAGCCGCCGGGTGAGCCGGGCCCTGAGGTCAGGGGGCCCCTCACCATCACTCTGACAATGCAGGTCCCGGGGCCCGGGCTCAGAACATGCTCTTCACCAGGGTGGCTTTGGTGCTGTTGGGTCTCTGCAGGGAGGAGAGGACGCTGGCGAAGGGGCCTCCTAAGGAGTCAGGGATGGAGGTGATGGTGCCCCCGGGCCCTGTGGCCCAGCCCTGTGCCCCCCCTGTGCCCCCCACCACTGCCGCCGACGCCAGGCCCACGGGCCCCTGCACCCCGCCTTTGCCCTGCTCCTGCACGTTGCCCTGGGACCCGGTGGGGCTGGGCCCGCCGCCACAGCTTTGGCTGGGGTTGGGGTTGTTGCCGGGGCCCCCGGTGCTGTCCGGGTCCGTGATCTTCGCCTCCTTGCTGTCATCGTCCCGGGAGGAATCAGACTTCTTGCCGGAGGAGCCGGACTTTGCGGCGGCGGCAGCGGCGGCTGCGGCCCGCTCCTGCTTCCGGAACTTGGCCCGGCGGTTCTGGAACCAGACCTGGGGGAGGTGTGGGGAGCACCGGGGGATGGGAGGTAGGAGGGTGTTTATGGAGAATGGTAGGGCAATATGGAGGGTGGGAGGGGGGGGGGGGGGGGTAGAGTGATATAGGGGGTGTATGGTGGGTGGCAGGTGGTAGTATGATATGGGGGGGGGGGATATGGAGGGATGTAGGGGATATGGGGGTGTATGGAGGGTGGCAGGGGGTAGGGTGATATGGGGGGTATGGAGCGATGTAAGGGAAATGGGGGTATATGGAGGGTGGCAGGGGGTAGGGTGATATGGGGGGTATGGAGCCATGTAGGGGATATGGGGTTGTATGGAGGGTGACAGGGGGTAGGGTGATATGGGGGGAGTATGGAGGGATGTAGGGGATATGGGGGTGAATGGAGGGTGGCAGGGGGTAGGGTGATATGGGGGGTATGGAGCGATGTAGGGGATATGGGGGTGTATGGAGGGTGGCAGGGTGATATGGGGGTTATGGAGGGAAGCAGGGGTGAGGATGACATGGGGGTGTATGGAGGGTAACAGGGTGTATGGTGATATGGGGAGAGTATGGAGGGATGTAAGGGGGTATATGGGTGTATGGAGGGTAACAGGTGGTAGGGTAAGGGAATACAAGAAGAGGAGAAAGATGGAGAAAAACTTCATTAAATACAGGTCACCAATACAAAGAGCATGTACAATAACGGCAACTATCTGTCACATGTCACCTACATATGTCATAGTGACCTTCAGGCACAGCAGGCTGTATCCCTGAGTCATAAGAGGCCTACACACGGGGAGATGTTACTGAGCGATCTCTCTGTGTGTGTGTGTGTGTGTGTGTGTGTGTGTGTATGTATTTACAGTTTCTTACAGCACATTTATATGTTTGTGTATTCAGTGACATCAGCCTGATCCACATCAGTGCAGTACAATGATGGGAGCACTAGGGTATATACATATACAGTACTGTTACAGGAGGTAGCACAGACCCCTGTGTTGCAGTGTGGCAGTGCCGGTGTGTATACAGGGGACACTGTGATATCAGTATGTCTATAAGTGGGTGGGTGAATGTTGCACAGGTTGGGCTGTACCTGGACACGGGCTTCCGTCAGGTCTATTTTCAGCGCCAGCTCTTCCCGGGTGTAAATGTCCGGGTAATGGGTCTCCGCAAACACCCGCTCCAGCTCCTTGAGTTGGGCGCTGGTGAACGTGGTCCGGATCCGCCGCTGCTTCCTCTTCTCGTTCAGGCCGCCGTGATCCGTGAACAGCTTGTAGGGCACTGCAACAGAGCAAGCACACAATGCATCAGATATCAGTGTAATAATCATCAATAATAATCATCTTCATCAATAATAATCATCTTCATCATCATCATCATTATAATATTACTAAAATTGTGTAAAAATTGAATAAATTATTCTAAAGCAACATAATATTTATACAGTTACAATAAGGTCATATAAAGCCATTGTCAGCTTATTAATATTGTTATGTAATATGATTCGTATGTATAACTGATATAATATAATTCGGATATATAACTGATATAATATAATTCGGATATATAACTGATATAATATAACTCGGATATATAACTGATATAATATAATTCGGATATATAACTGATATAATATAACTCGGATATATAACTGATATAATATAACTCGGATATATAACTGATATAATATAATTCGGATATATAACTGATATATAACTGGGACATATAACTGGTGTAATATAATTCGGATGTATGACTAATATAATTCGGATATATAACTGATATAATATAAATCGGATGTATAACTGGTGTAATATAATTCGGATGTATAACTGATATAATTCGGATATATAACTAATATAATATAACTCGGACATATAACTGGTGTAATATAATTCGAATGTATAACTGATATCATATAATTCGGATATATAACCGATGTAATATAATTCAGGTATATAACTGGTGTAATATAATTCGGATATATATAAATCGGTGTATAACTAAGTTGGCAGTACATTGGAGATCATAAGATAATGTGATAATGAAATAGCAATCTGTAATTCAGTTTAGAATCTAGTTCTGTATTTTTAGTAAGTGGTACTAATAAATAAGTGTCAGTGGCTATCTGGATAAAGGGTGAGTAATGTGGGTACAGATCCGGGTGGCAGGGCTGCCAGGCTGGTGGCCAGTTACAGTAAGTCCCTGCATTTTAGGACAGTGTCTGCTGTGTGATGAGTCTTCCTCTCGGGTTATTTAATTATTTGCTAAGCTTTACGTCTCATCCCGCAGTAAATAAATTATGCCTATCATTTTGGCAGCTTAAGATAATTTTGTTGGCGGTTCGGGTGTGACTAGGATAGTGTAACCCTGTAAGTGAATTACCGCCTCGCCTGCAATCGCTTCTAACCTGATAAATTCTTTCATTTGTGTAAGCAAATTTCGTTTGGTAAATACTAAACACATTTCCATTTTCAAATGCAATCAAGGATTCCTATATACAAGGGGGGGGGGGAACAGCTTGTCTTGCAGGGAGCTGTGCATAGTCCTTACCTGCTGCATAAGGGCTGCTCTGGTGGTCCCTGAGAGTCCCAAGGCTGCAAGATCCCGGGGTAAGGGAAGGGCAGCCGGAGGTGGCACCAAAAGTTGTCCTGATAGGATTGTACTGGAAGCCACTGGCTTGGCTGCAGGAGCTGAAGTCGGCATAGGCAGATGCCAGGCTGGATGTGTCCATGCCAGCCATACAGGACTCATAGGCAGAGGAGTTAAGGTAAGAATATTCCATTTTATACATTGAAAAGGCTCTGGACGTCTCACCAAAGAGGGGAAAAAGGCTAGTGTGGAGGAGGACAGGCTTGGAGGAGGTGGCTGCTGCTATGGAGATGTTCTCTGCTCCACTCCTGATTCACAACTGGCCTCCCTGGTAGCAGCAGAGCCTAGTTTTATGAAAAAGCCTCCTATGAGATGCCTTGCCTGAGGTCTCTAGAGCATATAGTCCTCATAATAAACTTGGCTCTTTCCACTTGGACAATAGCAAAGCGGTTGGTCTTATTGCTGGCGCTGTTTACATGACAATAACTCATCAGTCTATTGGGCTGGCACTGGGGGGACCTAGCTGTCCAACCTCCCTATCATTGATTCCTGCATCTCTAATTAGAATTTAATAGCACACTATTACGCAGCGAGCCCTCCATCCTCCCTTCTAACCAGCTCCCTGCCCTTTAATTCAATTACACTCTTTGCAAATAATGAAAGTTGGGTGACGATTCTCCCTGATCCAATTTCCACCCCAGCTTTTAAACCATCTTCACCGAATATATATATATATATATATATATATATATATATATATACACACACACATACATACACACACACACACACACACACACACACACACACACACACACACACACACACACACATATACACACTACACACATGCACACACACATATATACCTATAAATGAACATGCTGTGTTTTGTTTGTTTTTAACCCTTTCTTTTGTATTTCGATTTTAGCCCCCCCTGCATGTTTAATGCCACATATAAGCAGTGTTGTATTGGGCACACGTTATACCCCACAAGTGCCCCTGTCTGCCCCTGAGGTGGTACAGTGGTATTGCGGTGTACAAGCTGGCACAGAGGCGGCATCAGCACTGTGGCCAGGGCACTGCCACCTAGACATAGCAGAGGAACCAAGGCTAGATATTGCTCACCACAAGGCTGGCACCTTGCACATCGGTGGACCAAGGAAAATCCTCTTTCAGTTTAGTAAGTTGGTTACGGAATATTATTACATTCCCACTAATAACAACAAGAAACTCACACGCGTGTCGCTGCTCATTTTATTATTATTTCTAGTTCTTCATTTTCCTTTCATTGTTTTACTTATACCCCTCTTATTATTTACATTTATAATTGTTATTATTATATAATTTGATTATTTTTATCATTATTAGTACTATTAGTAGTATTGATATATTATTTGTTATTGTTGTTATTATTATGAGTATTTTATATAATTATCATAGAAATGTATTATATTATATTAATATATTATTTTAATGTGTTATTATTAGCATTTATATATTATTGTTATTTTTATTGTTAATAATATTAGTAGTAATAATAATAATAATTATAATAATAATAATAATAATAATAATAATAATAATAATAATAATAGTAAGAATAATACATGATAAATTGTAACACCTTCTTGATGTTGGACTTGTAACAAATAATAGGTGGAAGTCTCTGTATTGTCCTTTACACCAAATGTACTTATTATTACACATCGCTGCGATGCTCGGAAGGATCTGCTGGGGATAAGAACATGCATTATTGTCCCTCACATGCCCAGCACAAAGTCCCATATGGGAGTCCCATTGCAGCAGCTTGGCAGTATGCACAGCACTGAGACCTAGCTGCAGTCCCTGCCTACAGTATCTCAGGCCACTGGTGGGTGAGGCTTCCTGCAACAAGAATCCTTGTAAACAAATGCTGCCTATTTTACATGATCCTAACATGCAGATAATTAGTTCAACTGCATTCATTACCCCCTTTATGTGCTCTGTAACAAGTCCATAATTAAAGTAACAAACTCATAAAGGCTTAATGGGGGTATTTAAGTCGTACAGTACTTTCCAGGCTAATCAGCAGCAAGCTACAGTCAATAGACAGAAAAGGAGCATTAGGAGGACACTTTTTTAGCTACTGGGTGTTTTATTGCGTATGATAAAAGTCAAGGAGCCCTTGTCTTAAACAAAGATACACTTTGGAGTGACAAGAAGTGGTAAAGTGCAGCCCATGGGCCCGGCAGTGAGTTTATGGCACAGGGTGATGGCTTTATGGCTGGCTCTGGGCATGATGTGCATTTGATAAAACCATAAATTCTATCCGGCTGTTGGTGCGCAGCTCTGTGGCGGCCCCGGGAGCAGAATAATGAGGACAGGATTCTTAGTGACAAATGATTCTCCCATTCTGGTGGCCAGGCAGCAGGGAGTGGGCCGGTAGGAGCATCAGACTCCTATTGGTGCTGCAGAGACTGATGGGAATCCAAATGCACTTACTGCAAGAATGTATCTGTATACATTGCTGGGCCTCATGAATATCAATACACGTTTTATTGGGCAGGGGAGATCTATTCACCCCTGGAGAAACTGATGGGTTTCTTTTGCAACAAAGAATGTCGGATATTGTCCTATTACTTTTATTGTAATTGTTAAATGGAATCACATAATTTATGTACCAAATCAAAGTGTGTGCAACAGAACTGTGTACAACACATTTATTGGTTGATCATTAAATAACAATAACAAAAAAAATCTAAGGTCTGTTCATTTCGTTCATCAGTGCAATACCCCTTTTATACAATAGAACCCGGGAATTACCCTGGTCTAGGAGGGTAGATCCGGGTTTTTTTTCTATCTGAAATCTAGAATTTGCAAGGGTCGAATAGAATGAATCCGCCAATCTATGTTTAAAAAATAATGTTTGTATATAAATTTAGTTTTTATTGTAAGATATGAAAACATATAAACAGTAATATAATATATAATGTCTCATTCTACAAGCAGTAACCAGAACTGTTAAATCTCTGACCCAGTTTCACCAATTTTTTTTATTCATTTTGTTATAGATGTATAAATATCGTTTATTATACTCTGCTATTTCTTGTATACATTAAATACACAATATGGTTAACACGTTATATATTTCTTTCTCCCACAGGTATGGATGTTAGCACTTTCTAAGTAAGTTTTAAACCTAACCATCATAATAGATATTATTATTTGAATGTTTATAATATTTATTTAGTACAGTGCAAACTATATATATATATATAAAATAAATAAGAAATAAAATGATCAGAGAGATGTTTAATAGTTATTTAACATTGGTCTGACCAGTTTCCTTTACATGCTGTTTTTACTATTATTGTTTTTCTTGTATATTTTTTGTACTGAATTGCTTTTCCTTGTATTTTCTCCCCAGCATGCAATGCTTTCTGTTATTACACTGACTATAGAGCTGCTACCCTCTATACAGAATTCAGGAGTAGGTGTGTCCATTATTTCACCAGTCATTCCTTCCAAACTATCCATGACACCTGTACTGGTGCACTGTAATCAATGCTCACTGTATACTACAGAACAGCACATATAAATAGAATGGAATAGAATCAACTTTATTGGCGCTGTGTGATTGCGCACGCTAGGAATTTTTTGTGGATATACAGTGCATCATCAAGCAGGGATGAAAGGGGGGGGGGGGCATTACATGTGGGGAACACATGCCCGCCAAGCTGCACAGCACCTAGGCAGCCATCAGCGGTGCCACTGGTCATTGCAGCAGCCAGGTAGGTGACAATATAAGCAGGGACAGTACAGTTTATCACACAGGGAACACATACCCGCTGAGCTGCACAGCGCCTAGGCAGCCATCAGCGGCAGGCTTATCTGGAACTTATTGACCTAACAACATTGTATCTATAATTATTAGGATGCTATTGCCTTACCAGTACCATTCTACTTCTGGTTTGTATCTTTATTAGTATAGGCCAGTATTTAAACATTCATATTGTTACTTTAGCATGTTGCCTAATATACAGTCACATGACCCTTTTATTACATCCTATAATGTGCTTCTTAGTGAATCAATAGCATTGCGTTACCCATTCTTTCTATAGTAAGAATAAAGCATGTATATTCTGGTTTTCTTCATGTGGCATAAAACAGAGGTACTCCCAGTTTGAGTGATGCTTTATTTAAGATATACAGATATAGCACAAATCCTTGGTTACTAGTTATTTGATCACTAGGTGATACGTGGTGGTTGCTGTATGTGGACAGTGTGTTATTTTACCTTTTGCGTTGAAAACTTGATGACAGCGGCACCTGTGAGTTCTCAACCGTTATTTCCAGCGCAGAGACAGTGATTGGTACAGAACTCATGATATAGATTTTCCAATAGTACAAAAATTATTATATGGTCGGCGATCATCAAATGATTTTTACGTCGTGTGGCCGCATGCGAGGGGATGTGTAAGTGTACACATGCCATGCGGGGATTCGCGCGGCGGGGGCAGGCATTTGCTCGGTTGGCAGGTGGCGTTTACCTGTTTGCTAGGCTGCGAACATATGCACCGTAGTGAACAGGACTGAATAAGGTCTATGATTATATCAGTGATTAGTCTACAGGAGACAGTGTAATCCTTGAGTACTTTACTTTAGTAGCCATATAGTAGACGGGGCAGCATGGATGGTGTAATGGTTAGCATTACTGCCTCGCAGCGCTGAGGTCATGGGTTCAATCCCCACCATGGTGCAGAGTTTGTATATTCTCCCCGTACTTGCGTGGGTTTCCTCTGGGTACTCCGGTTTCCTCCCGCAATCCAAAAATATACTGGTAGATGAATTGGCTTCCAACAAAATTAACCCTAGAATGTCTGTGTGTGCGTGTACATGTGGTAGGAATATAGATTGTAAACTTCACTGGGGCAGGAACGAGTACAAAACTACTTTTGGGGACCGACCAACCCCATCCACTTTAAGGAAGCATAACATATCAAGTGCTCTCAGGTCAGAGATATTGTGTCCCTGACCCTTGTATTCCTTCACTGGGGCAGGGACTTATGTGAGTGTTCAACTATTCTCTGTAAAGCGCTGCAGAATATGTGTGCGCTATATAAATAACTGGTCATAAATAAATGATAAATGATGATGTTAGTATGTAGATGTCACAAAGCTAACATCAAATTCTACATGTTATGTCTTGCTTAAGGTGACTCTCTCATTGGTTTCCCCCATCTGAATATATAATTTATGATGCCCGTCTTTAAAGTTGGCATCTTTGCCATCGGAAAAACTTAACAATACAGCAAAATAAGGACCAAGGTCAATGTAAAACTTCTGGTACTTCCATGGCCACTTATGTTCTTATGTGGAACTCTAGTTATGGAGTTATTCCGGCTTTACCCAAATATTGGTCATAAACCATTTGCTAAATGTTAGTGTTAATTTGATGAAGGTGTCTAAAAAAATACTTCATATGTATTTATATTTTTCCTGGCAGCGTGGCTGGTTCTTTCCTTTGTTGCCCCCAATTTTCCATCTGATGGCTTGTTGGTTATGTTGCCACCTGGTTGGTACTTTCCCATAATGGCTGGTTAAAAACAGAATTCAGTGCCAATGACAGAAATAAACTATGTATAGAGACTAAAAGCAATAGTGTTAAACATACCAATAGTTATATTTATTGAATTCAGGACACTTTAAACTGTCCAAGATCACTTAACTTAAACAGTATTATGAGAGCCAGACAGGACATCCCAGGACATGAGTGCCAGGCGACAGCCATTAGCAGTCCTAGTAGTGCCCATCTGTAACTAGTGAGGAGTACACATCACTCATAATAATAATAATAATAATAATAATAATAATAATAATAGAATATTAATTCGGTTAGCCTGCTATTAAGTCATCTTTGGGTTGTGTAATTAGAATTAGTCACCATGCAATATTCACACATTCTATTCATTATTAATATTGATCAAGGTTATGAACTCCCCACTAGAAATGTGATAGTAGCGATACAGCGTTCAGTCTGAGATAGTCACTAGTCTATGCCCCTTATAAGTTATTTTGTTATTTATAATGTTTAGTAAAATAATGGGAAGTAGACACAACCTGTGGTTTATATAGTAGGAGCTGATGTGAAGTCTGTTTGTGGAACTTATGATTGTGTTTTTGCGCTGCACATACTCCAGGAACAAGCGTACAGTACTAAGGGCCATGCAGGGTCATACACATGTCAGGCTCATCTCTATATATGTGATGGCGCTGTATCGGCGTGTTCTCCAATGTCCACTGATAATGTTGATTCCAGCTGCAGAGATATGCGCAGCTCAGCATATGGGGCCTAATTCAGATCTGACCACACGGCTGAGAATTTGCAGGCCGGGCGATAATTATCGATAGACTGCACATACGTGCGGCTCATAGTACACATGTACAAGGCCATCCTACTTTTTTAATCGCTGGCCATTCGTAAGTTGATTGACAGGAATCCGCCGTTTGGCTGTGGTAACCGGCTGTTTTCTGGGCATGTCAGGGAAACCGCAGATTAGCCGCCCAGACATTTGACGGGAAGTCATGTGACATCAGCTCCGGCCCTATACAGACTGTTTGTATTGCAGCCGCAGAGTAAGTCCTGGGATACGCACAGACTGCACACGCTGGAAATATCATTAAATAGCGAGTGATTGGGAATGGATTTGCAGCTAATCACAGGCTCGCTCGGGGCGGGATTTCGCTCTAGTTTGGCGATTACCTGATCCCAGGGCTCTGCAAATTAGCAGCCATCAGGTCTGAATTAAGTCCTTAAGTAGCCCATACACGGTCCGTTTAACTTAATTAGCACACATCGGATCGGATCCCTAGTGCATGCAGTGTGCATGCACTGTGATCCGATCCGATGTGTACCTAGTACAAAAAGTATGTGCAGCACCCAAATGGGTCATAATACCGACAAGGACAAAATCCCGACAAGGTCAAAATCCCGACATTTAAAATCCCGACAAGGACAAAATTCTGACAGTTGAAATCCCGACATGGTCAAAATACCGACATATAGAATGTACAGGTGAAACAGTCAACATGACTTTCCGTCAACAGGTCGCAAGGTCGACATGGTTTTTTTCACTGTTTTTTGACCCGAATGTCGACACAGTCAACATGGACACAGTTGAAAGTGAACCGCAGCCCCTCGCATCGCTTGCTTCGCTCGCAATGCTTCGGGCACAGTGCCTCGCTGCGCTCGGCACACTATTTTATTCTCCCACCACACCCTAGTGGATGGTAGGGCATGAAATACCGCCTGCTGGCACATGTCGGCACAAAAAACAGTGAAAAAACCCATCTCGACCTCGCGACCTGTCGAAGAAAGTCATGTTAACTGTTTCACTTGTACATTCTATATGTCGGTATTTTGACCATGTTGGGATTTCAAATGTCGGGATTTTGTCCTTGTCGGGATTTTAAATGTTGAGATTTTGACCTTGTCAGTATTTTGTCCTTGTCGGTATTATGACCCATTCGGGATTTTGACCCTGTCGGGATTTTGTCCATCGGAATTTTGACTGCATCTCGTTTATTTATATGGTGCCACAAGTGTTCTGCAGCGCCTAGCAATACATAAATGAGCAACAGAACAAGAAAATAATGAATTACAGTACAAAGCAATTTAGAACAAGTGCATGGTAAATAAAGATAGTTGTATCAAGGGACATGACACTGACACAATTATAAGGGTGGCAGAAATATATATATATTTCAATTATTTATTTATTAACAGCTATTTATATAGCGCATACATATTCTGCAACACGTATAGAAATTTTTGAACATTCACTTCAGTCTATATTCCCTACCACATGTAGGCGCAGACATTCTAGGGTTAATTTTGTTGGGAGCCAATTAACCTACTATACCAGTACAATTTGGGAGGAAACAGAGTAATCGGAGGAAACCCACGCAAGCACGGGGAGAATATACAAACTCTGCACAGTTAGGTGGGAATTGAACCCATGACCTTAGCACTGTGAGGCAGTAATGCTAACCATTACACTGTCCGTAACTGCCCCAATAAAAGCACCTGAGGAAATAGGGCCCTGCTTGTGAGAGTGCTTACATACATTCTAAAAGACTTGCATTCAATGCTGGCCCATAACCCTTCTAGATTATGTGTGTTTGTGGCCTACTAGAGTGTAGGCACCATGTTCTCCAATGCCAGCCAGTTCTCCACTAATGTAATATGG
Organism: Crinia signifera; assembly: GCF_055691185.1. NCBI lineage: Eukaryota > Metazoa > Chordata > Amphibia > Anura > Myobatrachidae > Crinia > Crinia signifera. Next base: position 76,388,348 of record NC_139217.1, read on the forward strand.
AACTTTATGCAGTTCACGAGGCCCAGTTCAAAGGATCTACCTGGAAACGTGAACCTCTCCCTCTGCTGGACGTGCTGGATAAATACACAGACCCCTTTTCAGACACCTCAACCACCCCTTCCAAATGAATTATCACTGGTCCTCCCTCTATCAGTAGCTTTCAACCTATTTACTATGGTCCGGTGAGCAAATGTGCTGTGGACTTCATTCCCCCCTTTGTCGTATCTGTAGGTTTGTTTTTCAGTGTAAAATCCATTGTTGCCATCTGAGATCGCCTGTAAGGATGAAAGCTGGGGAGGGTTTATTGCAGCCTGACAGATCCCAGCCCACTGTTTTGTTAAAATTGTGCTTTCTACATGTGAGCCCTCTCAGAAACTTGTACCAAATGGTTAATTTGATTATTGGAACTATAGGCCAACTGCCTCACCAGCCTTCCACCACGCGTCTGGCAGGGAAAAGAAACCATCTCGCAGGAATAATCTAATAATACTGAAGTGTGGAAAAAAAAAAGCCTCTGATTTCCAAGCGGCACAAATAGAATTAGAGCTTTAGTGTTCTTTATCCAAAATAGCTCCTTTGTCTGCGATGCTGAACCACATTTACCCAGCAGAAGTCTGTGGACAGGTTCCCGGCCTGTTCATCGCGTCCATACATGTGAACATAGGAAAAAATAGAATTATATGGGTAATCCATCTATCAAGGGAGCGCGTAGCATACCGGCTTGCTAACACTATTCACCCCACAACAAAAACCCAAAGTCCCAATCAAAATATCAGATAAGATGCCAATCTCCATAATGCTTCAATAACTGAATTTATATTGAATATGTGAAGCACTTATGTAGCCATTGATTGAACTGTGGATTGCAACCAGCAAATCTGTCCTGTTAAGTTCAATAATATAGATTTTCGTAAATGTTATAAAAATTCTATAGATAATAGGACCAAACCCTTTTAGATATAGGTTTCTTTATGCACTTGTGTATCAGATTTGTATTGGGAGACAGAACAATATGGAGGACCATCCTATGTACACCCTTGTACAACATTCACATTTATTTAGACCTTTCTACATTTACTTATCTATACAGTACACAATCAGTGCTACACAGATTGCTTAGTATAGGGATGGGACATTTTCAGTGATACCTTGGTCACCAGGGGGCGCTCTTTCACAGGAGTCTATATTTCCTTTTAAACTACTGTAGCTGTGATTTACAACAGTGTAAAATCTCAGTATGAAAGCTCCAGTCTGGCACAACAAGCCGCCTGTGGGCAAATCCAAGCTTATTTTCACCAGTGTATATATGTTGGGCCATGATGGCAGCAGGGCTGCAAAGTTAGTGCTAATGCAAGGACTTGGGTGGATCAAGAAGCTTCCTAGCAGAGTTTGGGCAAGGAGCATCATTCTTGTACCACGTGCAGAAATGAGCTGTGTTTTTCTGGGAATGATTATATATATATAAAAATGTGATCCTAAAGCTAGAACAAATACATTTGCAGATGCATTCTGGCCACTGTTATAGAGTCAGTCAGGCACCTAAACATGGATGGGCAGATGTACTAAGACTTGGAGAGTGATAAAGTTGATAAAACTCAACTACTAAACAATCAGCTCTCAAATGTCATTTTTCAAACACAACCTGTAACATCGGCCCCATAGGGGCCCATTTATCATTTATTTTTTGTGTATAAATCCCTGAAAAACACTAGTTTTTGGGGGTTAGCTGCAAATATTAAGTGTCACCTGATTGTATCAGGAGGGACCACAGCAAGATTCTCTGATCCCTACTGCACTGTCACCGGCTGCATCCCCCCATAAGTTACTATGGGTGATGCGATGCTGCCCGATGTATCAACATCGGGCAGCATCGCTTCAGATCCCTGGGCTAGGGCCATTCTGAGATGGCGGTAGCCTATTTTAGCCCATGTGGTACAGACTGCACTGTTGCTGGGGCAGTGCAGGTAGCAGGGGCGGCTGGGGGTCAGCACTATCTGCGCTGGTGCCCGGCTGAGCGCATCACAGAGACGGGCTCCTTTTCGCAGCCCTGTCCCTGCATGTGCGGGATGATACATCCCTGCAATAGGATCAGGGCCGGATTATAATGGGGGCACAAGGTGTCAGTGCCCCTGGGCCCCCCTCTAGCTAGGGGCCCCTTGTGGTTGGCATGTATTTAAACAATTATTATTATTTTTTTTTTGTGAAAGGTTTTGTGCATGGAAGTGGGGTAGTGCTGCAGTTTCACCTATCTGCCAATGTGACAATGATTAATGGTGCTGAGCATCGGGAGCCAAGGCACACTGATTGCACAAGTGTGCAGTGCATTACTGGGAGTCCCATGACATAGAGAACAGCAGCAGCAGCCTAGTCATGGGAGGGTTTTTAATCAGAGGCATCACTGGGACAAACACAGGCTTTTCATGTGGTATGTATGTATGTATGTATGTGTATATATATATATATATATATAAATAGATAAGTGGTTACCGGCACTTCAAGATACACATGACAACTGCCCGGGTGCTGCACTCAAAGAAATGGTTCTATCCTTGAAAACTGAGTAAAATCTGAAATGTTGGAGCTGATTGCGTCTGCATAGTCATTTTTATGAAGTCCAAAGGAGTGCCACTTACCACACATCTCTCTCTCTCTATATATATCTATAATATATATCTATCTATATCTACTGTATATATCCCCTGCAGTTACCCATTGACCAAGTTTATACTGCCTTTACTCTGTGTTTTGCCAGTGTAATATTCTCCTATGCAGTTTGCGGCCAGTGCCCCGGGCCCCCCCCCCCAAGGCTTAAGCTGGCACTGAATAGGATCGCATATTACAATGTGATCCTGGGTGTTAATATTCTGCCGAAATGACATTGTATATGTGATCCTTAATAAATGGGCCCTATAATGAGGTAAGTCTTGACATGCCCTGACACTCTTGACTTATCAAAGTGGAGAGATAAAGTACTAACCAATCAGCTTCTGTCATGCTACAGGCTGTGTTCGAAAAATGGAAGATTCTGATTGGTTGGTACTTTAATCTCTCCACTTTATCTCCAAGATTTGTTAAATATTGTTTTGAGGAAAGGGTTCCTAAAGTGTTACTATGAAGTGTTTTCACCCTACATTAGATCCGCATCAGATGGATTTTGTGGGTACAGATTCAAACAACATGTTGTTGGAGGGCTTTAACTCTCATGCCGACGGTCTCTAATTATTGGGCCATGCCTGCCACAGGTCGCCATGCATATTCCCCTAGGCTAGAGGATGCAACATCCAGGAAGAGGGCCTTCATGTGTCATGGGTTTCTTTGGCATAACCAAAATAGGGAGCAACATTTCTCATGGCAGTTGGATAAACTCAAAGACCTGTACCAATGGAAAAGAGCGGGAATGTGAGGCTTGCCACATGATGGTCTTCAAATGTTACCACCTCCATTCATATCCGCACATGCAGCTGAGACAGCCATTTTGTTGACTGAACCAATATTCATGACACTATTGTCTTAGTTCACAAAATACTTGTGTCTGTGGGCCAGATGTATCAAACCGGGAGGGGGGCCCGATTTTTGGGAGCCTCCCTGCTATTCCGGGAGGGTAGGCAATTATGCACTACTCCCATGTAAGAAGATACTCAAATATATTATACACACGGTTTATTTTCACTCAAAAAGTGATAAAATTGGGTCCCCCTCCTGGCCCCCCCAGGAAGACAGGCAAGTCTCCCTCCCCCCCCCTTCCACAGCCCCCGTGGCATCAAGTCCAGGATTTTGCTGGTCTGAGGCAAAGGGGCTGGGCTAAAATGGCACCATTTTAGCCCCTCCCCCAAACCACGGACCCTCGAATTGCTGCGTTTGAGTGACATAGGGGCCTGGCTTGCTGACATCAGCCAAGTCCCGCCCCTCCTGGCATCAGTATCTGGTCTTCTCTCCGGAAAGGAGAGAAAAAAAGTCGGTAAGTAAGGAGTAGTGTAGAATAGTAATCGCTGCAAATTAACTTCTAATACAGTGAAATGCAATGCATGTAGAAATCCATAGTAAATGTTAATTAAATAGATATGCATAGGCTGTGCAAAACTTATATGGGGAAGAGTTGAAAGTTTACAATACACTTTCCTCTTCATTCCTTGTTATTCAGGAGGTTTCTATTCCCCTTCAAAACTAGAAAGAATGTTAGGAAACAATGTAAGAAATCAGGAGACAAAATGCCATTGTGCTGGAGCAGCAATTCATGAGAAGATGCTTGTCAGGCAGCAAATAATGTCTCACTTTTACCAGCCTAGTGTAACCGCAGGCAGAACACAATGACACTGAGATGAATACAGCGTTAACCCCTCAGAGCAGCAATTTGTGGTTACTGATACTCATGACCTGTCACTTCTGTCAGGGGTTTTATCAGAGCTCCCAAGTGGCTGGAAAGGTAATAAGGGGTTTACAGGAATATAGGAAGGAGCAGATAATTCAAGATTATGAGAGACGCAGATTGGTAACTGAGACAGCCGAGGGTTTCGGCTATGGGCACACTGGTCTTACAGGTCTGCATTGTGAGAAGACAAATAGTGAAATCGTGCACAATTGTGTTCTACGTGCTTTCAGTTTGCAATGTTTATCCAGAGCCCTATTTTTGTGCGTCAGTTGAAAAATGAAGCCCCATACACACAAGAGGATATAGTGACAGATATCGCTCACAAAGGGCTTTCTGTGTGATATCTTTTACTATATCCTTTTCATTGTGCACTCAATTTTGTTAATGATGCCCGGTTCCGCGCTTTTTTGATGACTGCTGCCAGTGGCGTAACTATAGTCCCGCAGCCCCCGCGGTGGCGTGGAGGCGCTGAGGTGGTGTGGGCGCCGGGGGGGCTGCGGGACTATTATCACTCACTGCTTTGCCTTCTGCTGCCAGCACCTGTGCCGCCCGGTTCCCAGCTCTACCGGCTACTGCTGCAGCAGTGACACTCGGAAAATGGCTGCCCCCATACTGCAGACCCCCATACTGCATTTTCGGCAGGGGGGCGCAGAATTATTAGTTACGCCACTGACTGCTGCCGTCAGCTGGACATGCAGGTCAATTTTGCTATATAGCCGATGCCCGCATGTTTAGCGGGTCCTGGTGATGTCACTAATCAATATAATTTACTGCAAACAAAGGAATGGATCTTCACAGAGCTATTTCCAGGATAGGGCCCAAAGGGAGAATATTCTCATCCAAACTCTCCAACCATGGGAATAAAAGAGAATCCTTAGGTTAACACACACAAGGCATTACTTCTCCAATCATTAGGGTAAGACCATGCGAGACTCAACCAGTCTTACTAGAAGACGTTCACATAAAGGTATCTTTCAGTAAAATTCGGCTTTAAGCACACATGAAAAGAAAACTCACCTAGGGAAAAATCCCTATTTTCATATAGCAGTTTCTTTATTGGGAGTTCCACCAGTAAACACGTATCCACTCCAAATGACATAAAATGAATTTATTCAGTGGCGGGGGGGCGCAGAGAAACTGGGGGCGCCGCCGGGGGGCTGCGGGGCTATAGTTACCCACGGTCTGCGTCTCGCCCGGCTCTCTGTCGGGACCTTCCTGACGTCACGGTCCCGGCCGGCTCCTGCTGCAATGAAAACTGACAATTAGAAAATGGCTGCCCCCATACTGCAGAGAGTTTTCTGTCTGCAGTATGGGGGCAGCCATTTTCTAAGAGTCCGTTTTCATTGTAGCAGCAGGAGCCGGCCGGGACCGTGACGTCAGGAAGGTCACGACAGAGAGCCGGGCGAGAGTCGGACGCAGACCGCAGGTAAGAAGGGGGGGCAGGTTAGGTGGGGGACGCCGAATAAACGTGCGGCGGGGGGGGGGGCGATAAATAGTTAGTTACACCCCTGAATTTATTGCTTTAAAATGGCGACAGCACACCTTCCTAGTTGCAAACGTCACTTCCTCACCCGGAATGAAGAAGAAGGAGCGACTCGTCCAAAGATGGTATTGATGTGAGTCCCCAAATAAAAGTCCATAAAATACACCAACGTGTTTCAAACAACAAGTCCTTCCTCAGGGTGTAAGATAAAAAAAGATTTTAACCTTAATATAGCTGAGCACCACCTGCAGATCCGGACGGTGGGGACGGGACCAATACCCGTTTATTTGGTTGTCTTGGTGATGGGATAGTCACTGATGATGCGTCCTTGAATGATGACGTCATCAACTATGGGCGGATGGGCGGGTATTGGTCCCGTCCCCACCGTCCGCATCTGTACCTGGTGCTCAGCTATATTAAGGTTAGTGTTTGTACATTTTTTATCCTGAAGACAAAATACATTTTGAAACATTGACGTAACACGGTGGCAAATCTCTGGTTACTGAGAGAGCATTGTGAGTGCCGCACCCTGTACCTCTCTCTCTCTCTCTCTCTATCTCTCTCTCTATATATATATATATACACATACATGATGGGATGTGGTTAACTTCCCTGCGAATGGGATGCTGGCATCCAGAATACCAATGCCGGTATCCCGACTTGTGGCCACTATACTGGTGCCTGACATTGATGAGGATGCAGATTCTGAATTTCTGAGTACTGACATCCCAAACATAAAAATAAGGGGCAGATGAGTGGTGGGTTAGCATTTGTCAGATGGGAGGTTGAAGGTTTAGGCACTAGTGGGGAACTCAGGACTATTTCACACGCTCCGGCTGACGCCGGGCTGCGAAACTCTACACAGCCAAGAGCCGTGCCATACACAAAGGTTTACAATAAGATACAGAGAGGAGAGGTTAGGGTGAGGCTGTGGGGAGAGAGAGTTAGAGTTAGGCACTTAGAAGGGGGGTTATGGTTAGTCTGGGGCAGGAGGGTTAGGTGTGGGCAGTTATGTAAAAACATGACGGTAGGTCAAGCTGATGGCATGGAATCTGCAAAGACGGCCTTCCAAAAATGGCTGCCTCCTCCTAGGAGACAGACACTAGACCTCTAACGCCTGTCAGGGGAAGGCATTGCGAATTTACAGTACCCCTATCAGGATTGCCTCTATTGTGATGAAAACTTTGTAAGTGATGTAAAATTGCTTGGGGGAGATTTATAAAACCTGTAAAGTGGTGTGTGTGCAGGGCTGCCATCAGAAATTGTGGGGCCCGGGACTGACAAATCCCCGCCACCCCCCTCCCCTACCAACCGTGTGTGTAAATCACCACAGGACTCTGGAGAGCTGCTGAAGTATGTCTTTACTCACGGCATCATGCTGAAAAACAAATGGATGGCAGCAAAGTGATGTCCTGTCCTCACATTAAATCAAAATGCCTACAAAACCTTCTAATGAGGACATGTGAAAGTGTTTTCTGTAGTCACCAATCCCAGTTTAGCTTTCATTTTATAGAGGACATTTAGTGCTCAGACCCTACAGTGCCACACTGCTGCAGCTACGGAGATCACCAGAAAAATGTCCGCCACACCATTTCCCCAAAGATCTGCAGTTGCTCAGTAGGTTCCAATCCTTGGTTTTTCAGACAGCATAAAATTGGGGTTAATAACTTTAAATGCTGATGTGCATGTCATTCAATAGGAGTTAAAGGACTTTGCTAATCTGTTGGGTTGTAATACCACTGGAAAGTTCATAGAATGTTTCTGCCACCATATGTGCTCCCAGACATGTGGCTCTGGCCATGAAGGAACAAAGTAAAAGTGGAGTCCAGCATTGCATGACAGCATTGGGCATCATTGCTCCAGTGGTGGAAGTGACCCAGAGGGTGTTGGCCATGGTTGCTGCAATAAAAAGATGGTCCAGTTCACATCTGCATTGACCCTGTGTAATGACTGATGAGACTGCATCACAAGCTGAGAACCGCGGAGCAAGTAATAGCTGATATTCCAAATGCAAACATATTTAACACTCTGGATGCAAAATGTGAATTTTCGTAGATCACATGGGACAAGGAATCATCCATGCTCACGATGTGCCAGACGTCTGTGGGTTGGTGCATGTTCCTCGGAATACCTTTATGCAGGGCCTAATTAAGGATTACCGCTGCCCTAGGCTAATACAAAAGTAGCACCCCCACCCACCACTTACCTACCATCATTTTTTCACTCATATTAACCGAAAAATCTGTAACATTGTCACTTACTACGCCCGCCCCCCCCCCCCCCCCCCCCCATGGAAGGACACAACATGCTCCACTGAAAGGTCCTCCAAAGAATCTGTAAAATCAACATGCAGTTAAACCCTAGCAAGTGTTGTGTAACAGACACTGAGGTCCCATATGTTGGTCATCCTCAAACTTCAGATGGTGTTAAACCAGATTCTGTCAAGGTTATTTAATACATGCCTACACAGTGGCGAAACTAACTTGCATGTAGAGGATGCAGCTGCCAGGCTTCCTATGCCCAGACAATGTTTTCTGGGGAGGCCTCCAATGAATTGCCCATGCCTCTGGCCTTACCCCAGACATTATTGGCTGGATGGCTCCATGGGTTGCCCCGCCACTGGCCTCCCCTTTGGCCGGTACTTGGGTCCTGCATGCTTCCCCTCAAGTCATTGCTGGCCAGAGACTGGAGGGACCATGACGCAGCAGCATTGGAGAAGGGTGAGTAGATGTATTGGGCTTCCTCAAAGATCTGATGTTTCACTGTACAGGTTTTTTTTTTGGTGAATAATGTTTTTTTTTTTACTGTGTGGGGTCAATGTGGTGATCTCCTGTGTGGGGTTCAGTATGATTCATGATTTACCTACAGTCAAAATCCTGATGGTCAAAATACCAACCACAATTGACTGATGGTCAAAATACAGACAAGGTCAGAATACTGACATGGTCAAAATGCCTACATTTAATATGTCGACTTGTTAAAAAGTAGACATGATTTTTTTAACCTTTTTTATGGGTGTCTATGTCGACACAGGTCGACAAGGAGAAGGTATAAGTGTACTGTGTCCGCTATGGCTCACTGTGGGCACCATGCTTTGGGCACGATGCCTAGCTGCCCACAGCACACTATTATATTCCCCCCTTCACTTCCACTTTGACCTGTCAACATTTTAAATGTCGGGTATTTTGACATCGGCCCTTTAACCACGTTGGCATAATGAATGTCAGTATTTGGAACATGTTGGTATTTTGACCCTTGGTCAATGGTAGGCGGTATAGGTTTAGCCACTAGTGGGGGGCTTAGTGCCTGATTCAGAACCTGATCGCACGGCTGCACATCCATTCGCACCCAAGCGAATATGTCCACATCCCGTCGGAAGCAGTTCACCATCTAATTAAGGATGGCCATCGACCATCGATGATTCCAAATCATCAATGGTTCATGGCCTATGTTGAATGCAACTGGCCATCGATAGTGGTTAACTATGCAATGGATGACCATCGATATTTTTACATATCAATGGTATCCATTGTATTTGATTGATTGGCCTGTGGGCCAATCAAAACACAGGGGGCGGGGATTCGCAGGTGTCGGGGGTGGAGCTATGCTCCGTGTCCCGGTACTTTGGGGAAAAAAAAGCAAAACATTGTTTTGCTATTCCATCGATTGAGGGAAACCATCTGGTTCTCCTCCATCGATGGAATAGCAAAACATTGTTTTGCTTTTTTTCCCCCAAAGTACCGGGACACGGAGCATAGCTCCACCCCCGACACCTGCGAATCCCCGCCCCCTGTGTTTTGATTGGCCCACAGGCCAATCAATCAAATACAATGGATACCATTGATATGTAAAAATATCGATGGTCATCCATTGCATAGTTAACCACTATCGATGGCCAGTTGCAGAATTGCCATAGATGGCAACCATCGATGGCAATGGCAACGATGGTCACCCCTACATCTAATGATTTTACACTGGGAACCAGTGATCGCAGGTGCCTCCTACCCCAGCACTTGGGGGTATTCAATCCAGGATTCTGACTGTCGAAACATCTTGACAGTTGGAATTCTGAGCCATTTTTGTCTAAGCCGACAGTAACTCGACAGTCGAAATTTAATGTTTCGACTGTCGAATGTCGGAAAGTCTGTGGATTGTCAGAAAACGTCAGTGAATTCGACATTCCATGACCATTTCCTACAACTTTAAAATAAGTTTTTGGAACCTACAGAGCTTTTTAGACAGCCAGTACACTGTGGGCTTTAAGAAGACAAAATAACTTAATAAATGAAGGGAGCAGCTTATATGGTCAGTTTAAAGATGTCAGATGAATCCTGATGTGCTCAGCTTGAACAGTGATACACAGACCACGATTCGGGTTTGTATGGAATTGCACACCCTACCAGGAAGCGGCTGTGCAAATTTGTCCAATTCACATTTTAATGCATGATATGCCTGGCGCCACCTGTTACCATTAGCGAGAATCCCAATACTGCGTCTGAGGAATCGGATCACCAGCACACATCACACTTTTAAAACGGTGCTGGGTGCCACAGCTCAGTATACGGTTGTTAGGTCGACACTATTTAGGATGACATACATAGGGTCAACCACTGAAGGTTGACACAGAAAAGACCTTTTTCCCCTGTCGACCTAGGGCCTGTTGACATTCTGCGGTCAACTGAATGTATGTCGACAATAATTTGATCTCTCCAATGACCCACACCCGACCTGCTCTGCCACAATACGCTGCAGCATGTCGATCATGCTGCGACTTACAGGGGGCTGCAAATGACATTGAAAGACCTATTTTGCACATGTTCAGAACAGTTCTTTACCGTTGCACAGAGCCTCAAACATCGGATTTATATGCAAACATCGAGTTTGGGTACAAATATTGATCAGGCTATAAAGTGGGTGAGCAGGGGTAGGTCCAAGTGACAGAAAATAAACAGAAAGTTCACAATACAGCGACAAGCAAATGTGAAACAACATAAAAAGCACATGTCAAAATGTATTTCAATTTGACAGCTTGGGAAAAAAATGACATTGTTACTGAAAAACAGCCAAACTCTGCCAGGTAGTGAAAGTGTTATACAGTTATTTTTCTCCCTGTTCTGTTCTCCTGGGTGATTTTGGCCATCGTTTCCTACAGAGTGCCAGGTTAGCTATGTAGTGTACATTAACCTATGACACGTAATGCAGACTGTATGAAAGTGCCCTTGATGTGTAACAAGCCGGTCTACCTTCACTTTTAAGACAACAGCTTTTTTTCCCAAGTCATTGATTTTCTCTGCTGTGTTAAGTGTACTGGTAGACTATACTAGGTGCTATTGATTTCTGAAACACATTATGGGGGCGTAATGGCAGAACATCTCCAGAATGAATAACTTCTTGCTTCCAGTGTTTTCCTCCATCCATACATTAGGTGTTATGTGCTGGAAGAGTGTGCATACAGTGTAATGCAATAAGGGCATTGGATTTGGATTATCCTTTGTCATATCTTGCAGAAAACACAAATCGGGGATGTGGCTTTCAGGAGGCAACCTGGGGCAAGAAAGTGCGCATTACACACATGCAGTAGATTAGTACAGGTTGAGTATCCCGTATCCGAGTATCCGTTATCCGAATTATTCCGAAAACCATACATTCCAGAAAGTGAATAAAAAATATTTTTTTTGCTAAAAACTCACTGGGGACATTTGTAACAGCATCACTGGGGACATGATATGTAACTGGCACTATATATGTGCAAGAAAATGATTGCTTGGCATTCAAATTCAATATCTGAGATAGTACACAAATTTTGTTTCATGTTTTGAAACCTTGTTTTTTGAACAAATAAAATATATTTGTGTGTATTTTATGTGGTAATAAAATATATTTGTGTGTATTTTATGTGGTAATAAAATATATTTGTGTGTATTTTATGTGTTTATACAGCATACATGCAAGATACTTCAAAATACATAATTGAAATATTAAAATATTCCGAAATACGGAATAATCCATTATCCAAAATTCTCCTGGTCCCGAGCATTTTGGATACGGGATACTCAACCTGTACTGTGTTGTCCCAATATTTGTATTTGTACACTGTAGCCTGATTCAAAGTTCCATGCAACTCTGATGCAGATGGGAGCATAGGTGCGGATTTATGTTTTTGCTGGTGGCTGCTCAAGCCAAAAATATAGAGGAGTGGCTTCATGGGGAAGGGGTGTGGCCACAAAATAATACCACTTATATATACTATGCATCACAGTTGTCTCCAATATTCAAATTACGGCAACAGAGTTCTACATACATAAATGCCCCCACAGTGCAGGTACATAAATGCCCCCACAGTGCAGGTACATAAATGCCCCCACAGTGCAGGTACATAAATGCCCCCACAGTGCAGGTACATAAATGCCCCCACAGTGCAGGTACTCTGCGGACAGAATACACTCTTCCCGGCATACTGTTTCCCACGGGCGATGTGGGTTCTGCAGCCGCAAATTAGCAAGTTAATATGGTGACCCAGCAGCGGGACTCGGGCCCGTGGGTGCTCATCAATTTCCGTGGGTGCTCAGGCCCTTGAGCCACAGAATCAGCACCTATGGATGGAAGCGTGTTCTGAAATAATGCAGATCTCTGCCTGTTTTTAGAGTTGGCTGCAGAAATGTGGCCACACTGCCTCCATCCATGCACTTGTGAAAGTAGAAACATTACTATCAGTCAGTGGCGTAACTACCTAATTTGCGCCCCCCCCCGCTGCAAAATTTTTCGGGGGGGGGGGGGGGGGGGGGGGCTGGGATCCGACAGATCTTGGCATATATGCTCAACATTGATTAGTTGGCAAGTCAGCCTGAAAACCCACAAAACGTTCTCATCTGTGTAAATATCTGAGAGAGTCCAAGTGAAGTGGGCAGACATGGGGCCAGATGCACTAAGCTTCAAAAGTGATAAAATGGAGAGTGATAAACAGCCAGCTAATAAGCTCCTGTCTGACATTTTTCAAACACAGCCTGTGACATGGCAGGTAGGAGCTGATTGGTTGGTTGTTTATCACACTTCATTTTATCAATTTTGAAGCTTAGTGTATATGGCCCCCTGTGTTTAATGACGCATTTCACATTAAATTAGAACACTAATGCTGCTTTCAGACCGCAAAACTGGCTTTGACCCTGTATTTGGAAACGTTTCCAAAAACGGGTCTGCCAGGTAAAACCCCTTTCACACCGCATCTCTTAAACGGTATATTACCGTTTAAGTGCGTTTTTTTTTTACACTGGCAGACCCGTTTTTGGAAACATTCCAAAAACAGGGTCAAAGCCAGTCTTCAGCGCGCGCCGCCCCCACCCCCCCCTCCCCCGGGGGTTAACACCCCCAAATCCCCACCCCCCTTGGCAACAGGTACCTCCGTTGCGTGATTCGGCACTGCAGTTGGTCGGGGAAGCACTTATGAAAAAAAGCGTCTTTCAGAAAATGGCTGCCCCATAGGAAAACCAGTTTTAAAAAACTGTCTTTCGTATGGGGGCAGCCATTTTTCGAAAGTCACTTTTCTTATAAGAAAAGTGACTTTCGGAAAATGGCTGCCCCATACGAAAGACAGTTTTTTAAAACAGGTTTTCCTATGGGGCAGCCATTTTCTGAAAGATGCTTTTTTTTCATAAGTGCTTCCCCCACCATACTTCACTGCCGGGATCCACAACCAGTGGCGTAGCTACGTTTTGGGCGCCCCCCCGCCGTTAGGGGGGGGGCGCCCATACCCACTCCCCGCCGCCGCCCCCGCCCCGTCGAGCACCCCCCCCCGCCGCCCCGTCGACTCGCCCATGCTAACCCCCTCCCCCGAGGTCTTACCTATCGCGCAGGTCCTGGCGGCTCCGTCCGTTCTTCTGCTGAGGACCACCACAAAATGGCCGCCCCCGTACAGCAGACAGTTTCAGAGAACTGTTTGCTATATGGGGGCGGCCATTTTGTTGTGGTCCTCATCAGAAGAACGGAGCCACCGGGACCAGCAAGATACGTAAGTCTTCGGGGGATTGGGGGGAGGGTAACTATAGCACCGCAGCCCCCGGCACCCCCACATGCACAGCGCCCCCCCGCGGTGGCGGGGGCTGCGGTGCTATAGTTACGCCCCTGTCCACAACGAAGGTACCGGCTGCACGGCGGGTGTCGACACACGCGCCGCGTGAGGGGGTGTTGACACATGCGCGGGGGGGCGACACGCGCGCGCGGGGGGGGGGGGCGGCGGGGGGCGGCTCCAGTGCTGCGAATATTTAATGAGTGCTCATTAAATATTCGCTGCTCTGAATTTAGGACCCAGCTCATTGGCTGGGTCCTAAATACCGTTTCAGACCCGATTTTGATGCAAAAATACCGGGTCTGAAACGGGTAGGACCCTCCATTTTAACCGTTTTACTAAATCGGCTTTTGTAAAACGGTTACGGGGTCCTGCACCTTTCAGACCGCACAGATTACCGTTTTAAAACTGTAAAAAAACGGCAATATACCGTTTACAAAGTGCGGTCTGAAAGGGGCATAATAGTGTCACGTTGCACTATAGTAATTGCTGTATAGTACCATGTACATAATGGGCCTAATTATAATAATAATGATTGCACAGTACTTAAAATGCAGCTGCATCTAGTGTTTTCTCGCATAATGTGCATGCGTTCACGGCAGCATATGCGATTCTGCAAATGCTATACATCATTTAGAGTCATATGCATCTCTGCCTTTTCTCTGCTGAGATAAATTGGCTTTTCTCGATTGTAACTGGATGTCAACCATTTATTTAGTTATTAACAGTTTCTTATATAGCGCACACATATTCCGCATCGCTTTACAGAGAATATTTAAACATTCACATCAGTCCCTGCCCCAGTGGAGCTTATAATCTATATTCCCTACCACATGTACACACACACACAGACATTCCAGGGTGCATTTTGTTGGGAGCCAATTAGCCTACCAGTATATTTTTGTAGTGTGGGAGGAAACTGAAGTACCCAGAGGAAACCCACGCAAGCACAGGGAGAACATAAAAACTCCACACAGTTAGGGTCTTGGTGGGAATCAAACCCATGACCTCAGCGCTGTGAGGCAGTAATGCTAACCATTACACCATCCGTGCTGCCAACATTGCGGATTTCAGCAATCGAACCGTGTTGTTGGTGTGTCCTGGGTGTGTTGCAGATTACAAACTCAGGGGGTAATTCAGAGCTAATCGCTGCTGTGCTAATTTGCAGAGCCCTAAGATGAGATCGTGGCCACCCAGAAAGAGGAAACCGCCCTGTGCAAGTCTGCAAATGTCTTGCAAAAATATCGCTGATCTTTGTCCAACTGCAAATCCACACGTGACTCAATCCCCATCAAATGATTTTTCCAGTGTATGCGGCCTGTGCATAACCCTGACCCTTCCATAAGTGTGCGATAGATACTGGCTGACCGAGGCCAGAGCTGATGTCATGCTCCCTTCCTGCCTGGGCAGGTTACCAACCCAAAATGCCAGCAACTGTACCTGTCAGTCAAGTTGAGAGAGGATTGAGAGAAAAAGTATTGCTGTTTTGTTGTCACTGTTTGGCTGTGAGCATGCGTACTGCAATATGTACACATGCACAGTTGTTTGGTATGCGCACAACAGCGATCAGCTCCGAATAAACCCCATCAGATGGATCTAGTACACCTAGCATGGGGTAGTAGCAATGGCTGATTGTAAAGCTGAACCCTTTTATGGAAAGTGGGGTAGATCGGTTGCCTTTAGCATATGCTTTGGAATTAGAACATGAGTATACTGCATTAGAATTATGTTGCCATTTCATTAACCATCTGTTTGCAGCATAATTCAAGAAAACTGATGGCTGACTAAGCACAGAGGTGACATAAACCACTAAAGGGTTCTGGGATGCAGTCACATTAAGTAGCATGTTGCTAGCTTTACTGTGAGATCTGCTGGTGGGGCCATTAGCCAATAGGGTATAAAGGGGAGGAGTAAGCAGTTTAGGAAGGGACAGGAAGTGGTATGATAATCCTCCTGTGCGTTTTCCCTCCCTCCTATTCCTATGCTTTATGTTCTATGTCCGGTGGTGGTAAAGAACGGTTGTTTGTTTATATGTCTCAGTTTAAGTAGCTAGTAGGTGCGCTCTCCTGACATGGATATGGCATTAACCCATCGTCCCGGATGGGAGATGGGTTACACCACCTGCACGGGTGGGTTGCTAGGGGAGAGTTGTTTACAGCAGCTGTTTGGTATGTGTGTGTCATACTTGCCTACTTTTGAAAACTGTTTTCAGGGAGATTATAGTTGGTAGTAGAACATGCCCCAATGAGGGTGTGTGTCATGCATCACCTAAAGGGCGTGTCTAGTTCCATATATGGAGAGATTGTGAAAGTGGCACCTAGAATCATTGGTGTGTATTACTACATCTGAGAGGAATCTTTTAAAATGCAGTCAATAAGAGATATTATACTTGGTAAAGTGCTGGGAAATGGTGCTGATGATTCAATGTAAATGTATCTGTCTCTCATTCCTTTTTTTCCCAAAAATGTAACAGTGTAATGTGGGCTAGGTGAAATGAGGGAGATCGCTAGACTAATGAGGGAGAGATGGAGATTTCTGCTTTGTCAGGGAGTCTCATGCAGAATGCAGGAGGTACTGTAACTATGGTGTGTGTGTGTGTGTGTGTTATGCTACCCTTGACCGTTTTTTTAGTGCAGCCACCATCTATAGTCAGATATTATAGTCAAGTTGTGAATCAATAAATTTGACATTCATTTGAAACGCCAGCACTCGTGCCCATGTCTTACTTTTAGTGATTGAGGGCCTTATTCTGGTCTGTGCGGACGGAGCCGAATATGCGGCCAGGACCGTGCGTCCTAAACCCCGCCTTCAGTACGGATCGCTCACTCCGTACGAATGCGGTAAGAAGCTGTCCGAACGGACCGCAAGTGTATTTCTCATGAATACACCTCCTCCATCTTAGGGAACCTCCCCCATCATTCGATGGTCGCAGACCATCGAATGCAGGACTGAGTGGTCAGGCAGCTCCCGCAACCTCAGACCACATGGGCATTTCTCCGTGCAAAAGCAGGGATCTGGGCGGGCAGCTGACATCCGGCAATGTCATATGTCCGCCCCCTACACGTGCGTCACGGCCACATTACCATACGTACGCCCAGCGTTTTCATGGGAACGCCCATGAAATGCGGGGTGTAAACATATGGTAATGAGCCCAAACAGCCCTTCACGCCCCTCTCCTCCCCCTGTTCGTAGTGTACACATTTCATGCGGAATTTGGACGTGCGTCCCGTTCGCACATGCGCAGAGACGCCTCTGCACATGCGCAGACACAAAACATCGGCGGACCGACCGCACGCGGACATTACCGCACCAACCAGAATAAGGTCCTAAGTTATTAAGTTTTAAGTATATTAAAGTGTATGCATAAAGGATACTCGATGCTGAGTTTATAGTTTAAAGAATAATATTTAAGTTATTGTTGTTTCTTTTGAATACTTCACATACTCTTATGGCCTTTTAATGAGGATGTTGTTACTACTTTCTATAGTGAGCCTTGTAATTAGCTCAATCAAGTCTGCTATAAATGTGTTTTTCAGTTGTGGGCTACCGATGGCCTTTATGTTTTCTGCGTGTAAAAGGAATGTGGTAGTAAGGATCTAGCAAGACAGACACGAAACACACTCTGGCCATCACTAACAACAAAGACCAGCTCTACAGATTGATTTTATCAGTGTTTTTTAACAACAGCAACATCTGCTGGCTATAAGGGAGATTCAGCATTTAAACAGACAAACAGATGTAAAAGTGACATCTGCCTGTGACAAAGGATAGGAAGAAGTAAATTGAATTATGCCAGGCTTTCTGTCTGCAGAAAAGCCATACGAGATGAGCTCTGTATAAACAGGCGTCCAGTCTGACTCACTAAATTACAGCCCACGTTACGTAGATCCGTGTCCCGTATTTCGGCACAAAGAAAAATAATCAATGTGAGAAAAAAATTATCAAGAGAAAATGAATTGTGGTGTGAGTGGAAATCTTTTATGTTTGGTTGTTCACTATTGAGGCATTACACAATAGAGCGTTTCAAAGAGTTTTCTATTATTTATTTATTACGTTTCTTGTATGGTGCACACATATTCCACAGCGCTTTACAGAGAATATTGACATTCGCATCAGTCCCTGCCCCAGTGGAGCTTACAATCTATATTCCCTACCATATGTACACGCACACACAGACATTCTAGGGTTCATTTTTGTTGGGAGCCTATGAACCTACCAGTATATGTTTGGATTGTGGGAGGAAACCGGAGTAACCGGGGGAAACCCACGCAAGCATGGGAAGAATTTACAAACTCCGCACAGTTAGGACCATGGTGGGAATTGAACCCATGACCTCAGCGCTGCGAGGCAGTAATGCTAACCATTACACCATTGCAGTACTATTGGGTAATAGCTTTACACAAAAGGGGCATAAGTCTACTGTAGGGAGAGCTACCTCCGTTGGATTTGCAGCATTGAGACATCCATCTCCCATCACCATCTGCCAAACAGACAGCCCATAATGACCCATCTCAAGGGGCATACCGTGATACTATTCCTCTACAGTATATTTAGCTCTGAGGAGCAGGTGAAAGAGCCTGATGACAACATCCGTCTGGTGGATCGGTAATTGCTGCACATATATGCATATTTGCCAGTTGGCACATTGAGGATGTAAAGGGACTATACAGGGACATTATAGGAACAGATGGTCTACTATGGCCTTAGCAGGCATACACGAGTGCTGCCAAAAATATTTCACACATTTTTAATTCACATATATTATGTGTAAATTCTTTTATTGAATATTATATTTGTAAAGATAATCCAATTGGTTTCATTGTGGGAGGAAACCGGAGTACCCTAGGGAAATCCACACAAGTACAGGGAGAATATACAAACTCCGCACAGTTAGGGCCATGGTGGGAATTGAACCCATGACCTCAGCACTGCGAGGCAGTAATGCTGACCATTACACCATTGCAGTACTATTGGGTAATAGCTTTACACAAAAGGGGCAATAGTCTATTGTAGGGACTGGAGAACTAAATAACACCGCGGCTGGCCACTTATGGAATGTTTTGGTTAGACATTTTGGTGGGTTTTGGCCTTATTGAACAATGATAACACCAGGTGGGGTGTATACTATATAGGCAATGTCTAATACATTATATACAACATATTATGCATTGTGAAGTGTTATGAACCCCTTGTGGAAAATAATAATACAGTAATCATACCAAAATTCCAAATTACTAAAACCTTAAAAGTGAAAAGAGGCGATTTTGCTCATAGCTACAA
Source organism: Crinia signifera (assembly GCF_055691185.1). Taxonomy (NCBI): domain Eukaryota; kingdom Metazoa; phylum Chordata; class Amphibia; order Anura; family Myobatrachidae; genus Crinia; species Crinia signifera. The sequence continues at coordinate 76,407,542 of NC_139217.1, forward strand.
AAAAAGAAAAGCGCTAGTAGAACATATTCAATGAAACTAATTGGATTATCTTCAATCAAATATTTTATAAAACATAAAAGAATTTACAAATAATAAAAATGAATTACAAAGGTGAGTGAAATCTTTTTGACAGCACTCCTGTATCCATATCCAAATCTAGGAAGAGCCAGTCGACTGCGGTGGAAAGAATGTGTGAATGATAAATTAAAAGTGTTCACAATCCTGTGCTGATTGTGCATCCCCATCCTAAGTAATGAACAGATTGTTTTTATTAAAAAACATTTTTGTTCAGTTTTATGCCAATTGGACTGCCTGTTAACATGTATGTTTGATTGACCTCATTAAAGGAGTATATAAACCCCATCTTCGGTGACCTGTACCTATCCTTTGATAAAGTTGCAATGCTATATGCAGCGAAACGCATCAACCCTTGGCAGCCTTACAGATCTTTGCACGGACCCGCTCTGCTGTCTGAACCAGCCCCTGCCCACCACACAGCTAACTCAGTTGGATTTGCAGCACTGGGAAATACATCTCCCATCACCACCTGCCAGTTTGTCACAAACAGACCACCCATACGGACCCATCTCAAGGGGCATAACGGGATACTATTCCTCTACATTATATTCAGTCCTGGGGAGCAGTTGAAAGAGCTGGATGACTATATCCGTCTGGTGGATCGGTAACTATTAGGGGTGGATTGGCTCTGGCAGGAAACCGGGCCATCTCCATGGTTAGTGGCCATGGCCGCAGCACTTTGTCCAAAACAAATATAACTTTGGCCAGCCTCGGCTCTTACAGAAGTCAAAATGGCCGCAGTAGGGCTGGTGCGCATGTGTGATGCAGATGCACATGCAGATGCTACCGCGGTTCCGTGTGTGAGGGTGGCTGCGTGCAGAGCCGTTGCTAGCCTGCTCATCAGAGGATGCAGTGCAGGGAGGTGCCAGACAGGAGAGGATAGTGCTGGTGAAAGTTTCAATAATGCAACCAATGGTGGCAGTGTAACAGCAATAGCATAACGTTGCATATGCAACTGCATAAGAAAATACAAGGAAGGCCGCAATGGCATGCAACTCTGAATCAGATTCTATTAGTAGGTATCCGCCCCCTCTTGACAGACTTCACCTCATCATCAGACCCCGCCCCCATGCTTTCATACATTTTCCTGGCTGGTTTTACATCCCAATCCGCCCCTGGTAACTATTGTTGCACATATATATGCATATTTGCCAATTGGCAATGAGGATGTAAAAGGACTATACAGGGACATTATAGGCACGCACAGTGCAGCCTGCAGAGTGCCGAGCCTAGGACACAGAGGGGCTCGGCGCTCTGCAGGCTGGAGTGTGCGCTCCGGACCTAACCGACGGTGGAGGCTGAAGGAGCCTGAGGGCGATGCCGCGTGAAGGTAAGTAATGGTAACGGGGAGGCGAGGTGCTGGCAGGTGGGGGTGGGAGGTGCGCACGGGGGGGGGGGGTAGGAGTTGGGGGGTAGTGCTGTGCCGCTGAGGGCCCGTACTGTAGGTCAGTCCCGGGCCCCAACAGTTCTAGTGGCGGCCCTGGCAGGCATACAAGAGTGCTGCCAAAAATATTTCACATACATTTTTAATTCATGTATATTATGTGTAAATTCTTTTAAAGAATATTTTATTTGTAAAGATAATCCAATTGGTTTCATTGAATATGTTCTACTAGTGCTGCATTGTGTCCTTTTTTGTATTCTTGGTTATCCAGGAGTGACATCCTGGTTGTTGCCGCAGCTTGGTGAAAGCCACTCATTAAAGCCCCATGTACGCCACCCACTGAGGTGTTCGTACAACTCCCCCTTTTTGTCAAATTGCCCATTACAACCAATCAGATTCTATCTATCATTTCTTTATTGCATCATAGAAAATAATAGACAAAATCTGATTGGGTAACATCACTTCTTTTCAATTTTAGAAGATTTAGTAAATGTACCCCTAAGTTAAATAATGGGCCAATGCGCCATTATGTTTGGCTTTGCATTAACATGCTGTCCTTTAGTTTGTTGTGCTTACATTTTTCTTTTCATATTTCATTTTTATTGATTACAATTTCTCTTTCAGGTTCACGTACCTGTCACACAAGCAAACCTCTCAGATCTATTATATGCTCCATAAAAGCAGGGAAGTATGACACGAGGTGAATTCTCAATACTTCATCTTTGTAAGGTAGCTATGGCTGAAATATAGCCGGTATATCAAAAGTATAAGAAATTGTACTCAGACAAATTTTTCTTATTTACGTTAACATTGAAGTAAAATTAAAGGAATAAAAAAATCAAACCAACTAAAATATGTAAGTCATGTTTAAAATATATTATAATGGATTTTGATGCAGGTTTTCGAGCAGAGTTGTACAATGGCTACATATCATTTACGTCAATACAATTCTTTTCAGAGCCATCTTTCTCCCTGTCCTACATTCCTTTATTTTTCGTCTTTCACTGGCCAAAGGGATTGTGTTTAATAACATCATTTACATCAGTGTGTCCCAAATGGCCAGAACACTGAGGCAGGAATAGATTAGCATGGTAATCTCATTCTGATGGATAAAATTAGCAAAGATATTACTCTCAACGTACAGCGGGCATTGGCGAGCTGCCGTGCTTAGAATCAATTACTAAATTACTTTTAGCTCTAAGTCGACATTAACAGAAAAAATTGCCATCGACCGAAACGAAATAAGATCAAAATATGCGATCATTAAATCTCTCGCTACTATTCGCGAATGTGACTTGCAAGAATTGCACAAATAAGATAGAATTTAATTTTTAACGTTAGACCCTGTCATCATTTCATCTAAAGCCTCAAAATGAATTTAAGTGTAGTGCAGACTTTGTGGCATGTCGTTAAAGCGTTTGGTCGGAGAGGAAGTCTTACATTCTCTCATCCCTAGTATGCAACGTATACACAATCCAAACACGTGCGCCCTAGATTTCAGGTTAGATTTTTTTTCAGCCATGTATATGACGTGTGATTAATTTATATATTATGTAGGATTAACACTAAATGATACCCCTATATGTATCACTTCAAACCCTATTTTTCTACATGCATATACACAAGTACAGAAAGCTAGATAGACAAGCGTGTACAATATTTATTGGAGCTTCTGCATACATGCATCATTATATCAAGATATATATATTTGAAAATGTATATAATGATGTACAATTGTGATTTACAAGCAAGACAGAGTATAGGATTTGAAGCAATTAAAAAAGAACAAATAATAACATTGAATGGAAAATTATATCAACTGTGTTTTATAGAAAAAAGAACAAAATAAATGGGTCCAAATAATATGTAAAAAAAAAAAATCATGCAATTTAATTTTTTTTTTTTTTATCTGACAACCTGATTATTTTTCTAAAATCTGTAAATGGAGCCTTTGGAATTTAGAAGTATAAAAATAATAGTTCTAAAATATAAAGTACAAATCAATACAACAAATATAAATACTACTAAAATATAAAGTACAAATCAATACAATAGGACAAATGAATAAAATGTTAAATGTTCATTTATTGTAAATAACCTGTTTTGATAGATTCCGAAAAGGAATACATTGAACAATATTAATCTTCCATAACATGAGTTCTATAGAGGAATATGAGAACCTTTCCTATTGCCTATAAAAGCATTACTTTATTATTAGCCCTGCTACAAGAGGACCGATATAAGAAGCATCAGCGCGGAATGGTGCGATTAATTCATAAGATGGGTTTTGTGAATCCCAGTCACACATGTAACTGGTAACATTATTAACAGAGTATACATATCAGCTGTCTACATATTATGAAGACTGAATTTATCCCCTGTTGGGAAAATCGGGGTCAACATCATTAACTATAGATCCTGTCTTGGTTTACATATAGAAGCCTGAGGCTAAGTGTCTGCCAGATACATCTCTATATAAGTACATAGCTATAGGATGTACAGGAGGCTAATCACACATCAGTACTAGGCATTCAGCTTTTGTGTATCTGAAGCTTTACTGGAATTAGCTGATTAGTGTCAACATGACACAATACATTTGTCTGTAATCCAGTACATCGGTTTCATGGCGATATTGTTGGGTGTTATCTAATGGAAGACTTCTAGATTGGGAGTAAATTTCGATTAACATATATATTCCTAAACAGTGTTCCGTGCAGTCCGTGCTTACGTAATCTGTCGTTATGTAGGCTGGATGTACTAATATTCCAGAATCCCAGTTCTTCTCTCCAAGAATTTATTTTGCTGTAACTTTCATCATACCAGATTCTACTGCTTCTGTGAATATAATATGATCATTTATGTATACAGTATATATGCTGTCATATTTATATATTAGCAGCCATTTATACAACACACACATATTATGTAGCTTTCTCAGCGAGAGTTATAATAACATCCCATAGATTATATTCTAGATGCGATGCATTCAGCATGGGGGGACGAGTTCTTAAGGTGACTGACAGATGGCTGTGCCAATGTAACTTGCTGATGTAACCATTACTTTATGTACATTGTGCTACAGCGCCAGCTGGTCAGCCTGAAGCCAAAGTCTCCTTCACACCCCACAAGCATTAGATCCTACATGCCAGTTGTAGAACCTTTAATTTAGGGCACCTGGAACCTTTAATCAGGCCCTGCAGAATGGATCTGGCAGAGGTTATAGAAACATACAATTTGACAGCAGATAAGAAATGCTTGCCCCATCTAGCCTGCCCTTGTTTTATCCTTTAGTCATCATCTCAACCCCTATTTTAGTGGTTCCCAAACTTTCTTGACCAGGGCGCTCTAGAATATAAGCATTTGTTCAAGCACTTCTTGTCAAAAAGTTTCTTATGGATAAATAAAAAAATAAAGTAAATTGTGCTTAACTGTCACCCTCAGTTATGTGGTGGGGAACATAGCTGTGGTTCTAATTGTCTTATGATTGGCAGCCACCAGCATTGGTTTTGTCTATCACTTTGAGCATACATAATTTGTTTTGGTCATGGACCCCCAACCTGATTCACCCTTGCAAAAATCCTGAGGCACCCCAGGGTGCATAGATACACAGTTTGGGAACCACTGCCTTAGTTTCTTGTAAGGATATTCATATGCCTGTCCCATACATATGTTTAGATTGCTCTACTTTGTTAGCCTATACCACGTCTGACTGGAGGCTAATCCACTCATCCTGTATACTTTATGTGAAGTAATTATTCCCTTAATTATCCTCTGAAACTACCTCCCTCCAGTGCCAGCGCAGGTCCTAGAGTTCTAATACTTTTCTTGCTTAGAAGAATGTTTTTCTGCTGTAGTTTAACCTTTGCAGTGGCATCTTAAGAGAAGAGGAGTCCCGTGTGCAGCACTGGAGCGCTCAGACTCCACTCTGCATGCGCAGATCGCCGTAAAAATGTCCGCCAGCGGCGGCACGTTTGACTCTGCAAACACAGGGACAAGGGCTCCAAAACAAACCCGTCCTTGAAATGTAGTAAACTTTCAATTGGCATTACATTGTGTGGCATAATGTGTAATGGGCATTACGATGTGTGCAATAATGTGTAATATGCAGTAAGGCGTGTGGCATAATATGTAATGGGCATTACAATGTGCAGCATAATGTGTGATTGGCATTATGGTGTGCATAATCCTGGTGCAGTGTGTGAAAGGGGCTCTACCTGGCTCATTTAGGGGGTTATTCTAGTCCATTCTTTCTGACAAAATCCTTCTTAGATGGACAAAACCATGTGCACTGCGGGTGGGGCAGATGTAACTTGTGCAGAGAGAATTAGATTTGGGTGGGGTTTTTCTTCAAAGTGAGATCTATAGAAGTGTAAAATCATGCAGTCAGTATTTTCCCTGCACAGAAACAAAATAACTCACCCAAATCTAATTCTCTCTGCACATGTTACATCTGCCCCCCTGCAGTGCATATGGTTTTGTCCATCTAAGAAGGATTTTGTCAGAAAGAATGAACTAGAATAAACCCCTTAGTGTGTCTAATTGGCTCTACCTGGCACAATGTGTCTAATGGGCTCTACCTGGTGCAATGTGTCTAAGGGACTCTAGCCAGCCAGATGCGTATAAGTGGCACTACTCTGTGGTGTAATGTGAATAACAGACACTACTATGTTGTTTTTCCACAACTCTGACCACTTTGTTCTTATTCTTCTTGAAGTTTCTAGAACATTTTTGAAGTAAAGTGTATTCAGTATTGCGCCTTCCGATACCCAATCTGCTAAAATATCATTACTGTGAATTTGGATTTGCTTTGGCATGCTTTCTTCCTTATTTGGTGATTATGGTTGCAATTTTTTAAATAAACCATAGTTTGTGTTTTTTTTAAATATATTTTTACTCAGGGGTCAATAATATAACAGATTGTGTATGCTTCATTTAAGCCAGTGGTTCCCAAACTGTGCGCCGTGGCTCCCTGGGGTGCCTCGGGACACATGCAGGGGTGCCCTGGGTTGGTAGTCCAGGACCAACTCAAATTATTAATGGTTAATTATTTATAAGCAAAACCAGTGCTGGTGGCTGCCAATCATAAAATGTGTACAAATAGACGCAATTCCTGCCCTTTTCCAGATAACTGACCCTAAGAATCGCATATAAATCCAATCTAATTAAAATAAATTTGGCCTAGGGGTGCCGCGAAAAAAATTCTTATACTCTAGGGTGCCGTGATTAAAAAAAGATTGGGAACCCCTGATTTAAGCAAAGAGGAGAGGGATATTAAGATGGTTGATGGTAGGTGCTTAGCTATGCCGTACATAGTGCTAGCCACACTCACAGCACAGGCCACACCTCCACATTGTTGGTCACACCCTTACATAAGTAGACCCCCCCAATAGGCCCTTCATAAATTTCAGCTCCAGGCCCATGATGACCTTAATCTAGCACTGAAATGAGTGTTATAACTGACTGCAGTTATAGAGAAATGCATGTGTAGATAATGCACATACCTGCCTACTCTCCTGATTTCTGAGACAAATGTTTTTACAGGTAGTTCTCCGCTACCCAAGTAGATTGGGCAGAATGAGGAGATAGCTACAGCAGCCCTGAGGAAGGGGAGGAAGTTTAATGATGCAATTTTATGCTAATCCCATAATTTTAACCCCACTTCATGTCACTATTATCCAATTGTGGCAGTTTCCCAGGTAGAGTGGAGCCTAATAGCACAATTAGCCTGGTTCCATCCTCGTCATAGCCCAAGGGCTTCTCTTTTACTGACATCTCCTGGTGATGAAAAAATCTAAGTAGTTTAGCAGTATGGATATGTAATGGTTAGCATTACTGCCTCACAGTACTGAGGTCATGGGTCCGATTCCCACAATGGCCCTAACTGTGCAGAGTTTGTATATTCTCCCTGTACTTGCGTGGGTTTCCTCCCACAGTCCTAAATATACTGGTAGGCTAATTGGCTACCAACAAATTAACCCTAGAATATCTGTGTGTGTGTGTGTGTACATGTGGTAGGGAATACAGATTGTAAGCTCCACTGGAGCAGGGACTGATGTGAATATTCAAATATTCTCTGTAAAGCGCTGCAGAATATGTATGTGCTGTATAAGAAACTGTTAATAAATAACTGTTAATAAATAAAAACAATTATTATTATTATTATTATTATTATTGTGCTCATGGGGTTTTCTGTGAGTCTGCCGGCAAAACTATTGGTGCCCTGATTCCTTTTCTGACAAATGTGTTTGCATCATACAACTCCTGCAGCAACAGGCACAGGCTGCTGGGATCCCGATCCATCAGAGAATGACTCACAGGATGTTACTGAACAGAGGGCATCAGAATGAAAGCTCTGTGTCTGGCTCAGAGATATGACAAAGGCTGCATATTGTGCACGCAGCAGGCTGGCCAAGGGCCCCTAGAGCTGCTCTGTCTGTCCAGGCTCACTGTCCTTATAATTAGTATTCTACTTAATTTTGGTTTTGCAGGTTGCAGAATGCGCATACTGTATTTCTACAGCTCAGACTCTCTGTACAGCTACATAAGAGTGTGCTGCTACAGCTATTGTACTGTATTTCTACAGCTCAGACTCTCTTTGGAGCTACATTAGAGTGTGCTGCTACAGCTATTGTACTGTATTTCTACAGCTCAGACTCTCTGTGCAGCTACATTAGAGTGTGCCGCTACAGCTATTGTACTGTATTTCTACAGCTCAGACTCTCTGTGCAGCTACATTAGAGTGTGCCGCTACAGCTATTGTACTGTATTTTAAACCCAAATAAAACATATTGGTCTGAAACCACTTTTTGCAATGCAGGAGTCCATATTGTGCATAAGGGGGTATTTTGATTTATTCATGCACACGCACAATGTAAATTTTCTGCCTTGCGAGTCAACCAGAATAAGGTCCATAATTACTCAGATGAGGTTGGAAAGACACCAGTTGTAGATGTGTTAATCCAAGGGACAGTAAAACAATCTTCCAGGATGAGACTGACAATTAAGCCTCATAGCGGGAATGTATCTTTCCTGAGCAAATACAAGGCAAATTAATTATTTCCCAGTATTAATCAGAAAAGAAACAGTATGTATGAATTATAGACATAATTTCTATTAAATAATAAATAAGACATTCCGTCAATCTTTACTTTAAGAACATTATTATTATTATTATTATTATTAGTAATTTGTTAGGTGCCGCAGAGCTCTGCATGGCCAGGAGAAAACATATAAATAGCCATGTTCATATAAAAAGGACGTACAAAGTAAGCAAAATAAATGTCTAGTAACAGTAGGGAGCACGGAACTGAAACAAGCTCAAAGTAGAGATTGGGATAGTTCTAAGAAAGGGCAGATTTAGGCATCATAGTGACCCCAGGCACAAAGATTGCCCCCACCCCCTCCCAACCCCAAATAGCTCATACGTTGAGTGTTTTATTAAGGCGCATGAGTACTGGAGCTTTAGGGCCTGATTCAGTTTGTATACTCGCAGCCTAGCAAACAGGTCAGCACCGCGCAGCGCCTCTGCCCGTGCGAACACCTCGGGGAGTGTGATACTCGCCGAAGGCGTTGGCACAGGTGGTTTGCACAAGCGCTTAATCGCGCATGCACTGACCACCCACAATCAAAAACAGGGCCATATTTGGTCTGAATTGGGCCCTTAGTCCGCTGCTTGTGCTTTGTGTGTTTCAAACAAAAAAGTATTATTAACAAGGTACACATACTGTATATATTACGTGAGAGGATGATCTCGCACAGACTGTATAAGGGCTTGAAAGCAGGTGACCCCCCAGCAGGTGGCACTCCTATGCATGTGCCTCACGTGGCTACTGATGAATCCACCATTGGTTATGAGGATGCGTTACTGTAAGTGTAGCAGGGAGTGATGTGGGATCTAATAAAGAGGCTGTAATAGACTATTTGAAGATTTAAAGACTGTGAGCTAATTCAGAGGTGGACACAATGCTGATGTTGGATGCAGTGGAGCAATTCTTTGTTATTGTACATGCGTCTATTAGTCACTCCTTCATATGTCCTTATTCTGCCTGTACAAATGTAGTGGGTGTTTTCGGGCAATGACTGGGATGGGTCTTAGTTGACACACAGAGATGGGTTGTCTTATTAGTGTGTTATTATGATACTGTTGCGGCAGAATTGTAGGCTCCGGGCAAATCAATGCAATTGGGGCCCCTCTTTACCCATTCACAGGAAAAAAATGTACACAAAAACAAATCATAATACGCCCCTCCCGTGGTCTTATGACACTCTGGTGGCTCAAACCATCCACCAAACAGCAGACTGACAGCCATTTACTGTATGGCTGCAGATTGGGAGGCAGGTAGAGAATGCTGGACTCTGATTGGTGGATAGCTCCAGCCATCATCTACTCAGCAAGCTAACAGCCTTTCACTGTCTGGCTGCAGTCTAGCAAGCAGGAAGACAATGCTGCTTAGTTTCTCTGTTTGTGTGTGATTCATAATCAGAGTGACGAGGCAGCATTGTCTACTGCCTCCAAAGAAGCTCAGGAGGCAGATGCCCACAACCCAATCTGCCCCAGATACCTTTGGCCCTTATTCTGATTGACGCGGACTTTACCGCATTCTTACGGATCGCGTCTTTTCGCCGTCTGCGCATGCGTGGAGAACGCAACGCGCATGTGCCACGCCTAGACTCCGTACCAGTTCGGCAAAATCCCGTCCAAAACTGTTGCCCGCAATCAGTCGGGAAATATGGGCGTATTATGGGCGTCATGCGGAATGGCACATGGGCGTAGTTTCAAAGTGGGCAAAACGGGGCGGAAACATGGGCGGACACGGGGGAGTACACTTATGTTGGGGGGCGTACATTCGGAAACCACTCCGAATGCACGCGATCAAAAAGGGCAGAAATGTGCGGTGTCCACAAGTGTACTATTGCTTTGCGTACACCACTCGTTCATGCGGTAGGCGAACGTACGCCTAATGACTACAACCATTAACACCTGAACCCAATAGAATCTACTCCTTTACTCATTACTCACTAATAGGACGCTTGTCAGTGCTTTAATTGAAACCATTGCACTTCAATTGCTGTAAGGGTTAATGTGTGCAATGCATGTGTTAGGCATGCTTGTAAGGATATATTGGAATCTAATTGATTCCAATTCCAAATAAGCAGTTTTTTATGAGGATAGGTAATTGAATAAGTGGGTCATGTGATGTATAGCAGAAGATACTTCATAGTGGGTTGTTTGGCGTAAATACTCCGCTTACGTGCGGTAGCACCGCTTGGCTCCCGTTCGGATGCGGTATTCCCGAGCATACTCTGGCCCTTATTCTGATCGGTGCGGATATTCCCGCATTCTTACGGTGCGGTCCGTACGCCACGGTGTTTTGCCGCGTGCGGCCATCGTCCGTAGAAACGCCCACGTGTCCTCCGCATTCGGACGGACTCACTCTTTAAGAACAGGGCGTGTTTACGGACGACATACAAACCATGCGTGTGCGGGAGAAACACTCCGATTCGGCACGGTATTACAGAGTATTACAGAGTATGCTCGGGAATACCGCATCCGAACGGGAGCCAAGCGGTGCTACCGCACGTAAGCGGAGTATTTACGCCAAACAACCCACTATGAAGTATCTTCTGCTATACATCACATGACCCACTTATTCAATTACCTATCCTCATAAAAAACTGCTTATTTGGAATTGGAATCAATTAGATTCCAATATATCCTTACAAGCATGCCTAACACATGCATTGCACACATTAACCCTTACAGCAATTGAAGTGCAATGGTTTCAATTAAAGCACTGACAAGCGTCCTATTAGTGAGTAATGAGTAAAGGAGTAGATTCTATTGGGTTCAGGTGTTAATGGTTGTAGTCATTAGGCGTACGTTCGCCTACCGCATGAACGAGTGGTGTACGCAAAGCAATAGTACACTTGTGGACACCGCACATTTCTGCCCTTTTTGATCGCGTGCATTCGGAGTGGTTTCCGAATGTACGCCCCCCAACATAAGTGTACTCCCCCGTGTCCGCCCATGTTTCCGCCCCGTTTTGCCCACTTTGAAACTACGCCCATGTGCCATTCCGCATGACGCCCATAATACGCCCATATTTCCCGACTGATTGCGGGCAACAGTTTTGGACGGGATTTTGCCGAACTGGTACGGAGTCTAGGCGTGGCACATGCGCGTTGCGTTCTCCACGCATGCGCAGACGGCGAAAAGACGCGATCCGTAAGAATGCGGTAAAGTCCGCGTCAATCAGAATAAGGGCCTCTGTAATACTCTGTAATACCGTGCCGAATCGGAGTGTTTCTCCCGCACACGCATGGTTTGTATGTCGTCCGTAAACACGCCCTGTTCTTAAAGAGTGAGTCCGTCCGAATGCGGAGGACACGTGGGCGTTTCTACGGACGATGGCCGCACGCGGCAAAACACCGTGGCGTACGGACCGCACCGTAAGAATGCGGGAATATCCGCACCGATCAGAATAAGGGCCTTTATGTGTATATTATTGCCCGCACGTATGTGAGTGTGGTAAATTTCATCCCCTATTAGAACCATTTTTAAAACCTAGATTTTTGTGACACTCCTACACATTGGTCCTACTCTCTTTCTTTTAGGTGCATGAATAAATCCTTGAGAAGACCATAAGATAAAGAGAAAAGAAGAAAGAAACAAGAGAGAAAAAAGAAGAGAGATACTCTAGAAGGAAATAGAAAAACTTTTATAAAGATAGCGATTTGATTTATTCTATATATTTTGCTTTTATTAAGTTATGAATTCTGTTCTAGAAAATCTAAAATGTTTTACTGGAAATGTTTTTGAACAAAAGGACTACCGTATATACTCGAGTATAAGTCAACGCGAATATAAGCCGAGGAACCTAATTTTACAACAAAAAACTGGGAAAACTTATTGACTTAAGTGGGACCCTCACTCGAGTATAAGCCGAGGGGGGCTTTTTCAGCATAAAAAATGTTCAGAAAAAGTAGGCTTATACTCGAGTATATATGGTATATTACATTCGTAAAACAGATTAATACTCAATTGCATTTATTTGAGTAATGTTATAGAAGAAAGACGGGCTGGTGTGGGAGCGAAAATAGGCAAAATATTTTTGTTGTGGTCTAAGAATGGATAAGTACCCACCAAAGGAGATTCTGAATGCCCCTAGTTGGGTTATGGCCAGTGCACGGTGGCGGTGTGATCAACATTCAAATGTGCCCAGAGGTTTAGAAGTGGGATATAAGTGTATGTGACATATGCCAGACTTAAACTGTGCACATCTGGTACTACGGCCTATGTTTAACATAAATACAGGCTAGAGGAAACCAACCACATAATTTGATGTTTGCCGACAATTGAAAGATGTTGAAGGTGCATGCATATCTAAGTGACTCTCAGGTCACCTAGATATATGTGCACGCTCGGCAAGAAGTGGGCGGGCAGCCGACATCTGTTGATGTCAGCTGCCGACCTCCGCACTCGCCCGTCCCGCCGCCCTACGCCCCCACCCGCACAGTCTTGGATGCATGCGCCAGGCGAATAGTCGCACACCACCGGTCCACCGTGTGAATGCACGGGGGATTCCAACTGACCTGAATTAGGTCCATAGTCTCCCTGTGTTTTCTCCAGCCAATCATAACCTTCTAAATGTCTGTTACCAATGACTTACACTAAGACAAGATTGAACCCTACTATCCAGAACCCTCAACAAAGGGCGGAGCTGTCTGCAGTTACTACACAATGACAATAGCCGATCTGACACTGGCATTTTTATGTGTAAATGTGTATAAACACTGACATGAGCTGCCATAAAAGATATTTTCTGTACAAATAGTCTAACTGTAATTTACTCCCATGCATTTGTATTCCTATCCGAAGAAGCCTTTCAGCAAACTTTACATCGGCGGAGTCTTTTGAAAGGGTATATTGTAAGGAGGAGAAGGCTGTGTTGTGCCCACCTGCTGGGCACCGTTTGTGTGGATTTCCTTCTAGAAAGTAAATGGACGTCTAAGTTATTTCTGGTTTGCTAAGTATAGAAGCACAGGCTTTTCCCAGTTTCTTACCCGCCATACCTCCTTTGTCCCTGGGAAACAGCGGAACGCTGGCTTTTCACAACCTACTGGACTCATTTTTATTCTTTTTTCCAGCAACTAAAATGGGGACATGAAGTATGCGGGACGCACACAAAAGTCAATGCAGGCACTATTCAGTATGGGCATTTTCAATCATGTTCGCTGAATATCACCAGAATAAAGGTGCACTGTTCTAGCTAAAGCAAATAAAGGGTGATAGTCAGTTAAATGGCATATTAAATATGCATAGATATTGTTCTAGATCTGTATAAAATAGAAACCGTGTCATTAAATGCACAATAATAATTATGGTGCAAAATTTGCATTAGTGATCAAATATAAATGACTTTACATTTCATCATTAACAGCCAATCATCGTGTCAATCAATATATATATATATATATATTTTTCATTCCTATAATTAATTCATGATTTAAGATGATGACTATAGAGGATGAGAAAAGTCATACATCGCTGTTTCCATGCTTCTGTGTGTTACACTGTGTGTTTAGGCCTGAGCAGGGCTTTCAGTGGTCCTGGAGAGGTGGTGGAACTCCTTTCCCCTAACACCGACCCCCCACTCATTAGGCAGCCTAGACCAGTGCCAGGGAATGTGTGCCCTACATCCCATAAAGGCATAATGGTCCCACAAGGAAGGGGTGTGGTCACACAATAGTACCGCCAATTAAAATTAAAACACAGAGTAGCACAATCAATTACACATTACACCGCATGTAGTGCCCTTGATTCATATTAGATCACACATTAGTGTCCCTGATGCACATAATGCCCACAGTTGTGCTGCTTATACACATCTGTCTCTGTCACTCCAGAAGCTCACTGTTCCTGTCCCTCAGCAGCTCCATGCCCTGTGTCCATTGGTGACTTCTGCTGCAATCAATTTCCTGGGTACTGCTCATTGCAAACAGTCATTAATTATTTTCAGGTTATTAGTTTGATTTGAGCTGTACTAGTGTTTACTGTAAATAAATGATGTACTCATATGCACACAAACACAGGTACAGAGTGAAATACACACTTTTATAACTTTAATATTAATTAAAGTACACAAAATGATGCTCTTAATAAAGATCTACACACAAATATTATTAAAATAAAATAAACTTCCATGCAACTCTCTGGTGCAATGCATGCCTTCCTTCAGCTGCATCACATTGAGTGACTCACTGAAGTCTGGGCATGCTCACTGCAGAGAATTGCTTCTGGGCTGCACAGGCAGCAGCCCATAGAAGCACTGTAGCTCTGGCGATTTGCACAGAATGGCTTCCTGTTGGAAGCTATTGCTGTCATCTCTCCATGTACTGGCAGCCCAAGGGGGAGGAGTTTCCAGCTCTGTGTATGATGAGCAGTAGCAGCTTCCAATAAGAATCTACTACATGCTGAACTCCTCCCCACAGGGTTGGGCTGTTGCTGTGTCTGCCCTGCTGCATCATGGAGCCTGGTGAGAGGAGGTTACCAGCATGTCAGAGACAAAGAAATCCAGCACCAGAGCTCCTGGAGAAAGGGGGGGGGGGGGGGGGTGCCTGCAAGGGGAAGCACCTTAGAGCTGGTGCTGTCTATTTGTGTCTCTGGTGTTGTGATTTTAACTGGAGGGGCTGCAGTCCTGCAGCCCTATAGCAGGAGCCGCCACTGCCTGTGTCCCTCCAGCAGCTTCCCCACCTCTAACTTCCTCCAGCCCCCTCTAACCCGTTCTTCAGCAAGCACAGAGGCTGCTCCTCGTAGTGGCTCTACTTCACTTCAGCGGCAGTTGTGCATGACATCACATACAACGTGCCAGAAGAAGAAGCTGCTGGGAAAGGCTTTTCAGTTGGAATTATTGTGCATGGCTGTGATAGAGGTGGAACTCAGTTCCCCCTACCATTAGAGGTGGTGGACCTCAGTTCCACCCCGTTCCCCTTCACTGAGTCAGTTATCAGACAGTCAGGAGTAAACAGGAACATGCAAGCCACTTACACACTAGCCAACCATACTCAACTATATCAGCGGTACTGCCTGGAAAACAATATAGAGGACACATACACTGAACACTATCGGTTAGAGATTCAGTGACATCACTGTCATACACACTACACTTGTGTATAGGGCTTTTGTGAATAACTATATTTATCACGCTCATAGAACATAGGGCCTGATTCTGGCTGACTCTGAGCTTACCAAGTCCCACAGTGTCCACCCCACCATATCCCCTCGCATGTGCCCGCAGCCGGATCATCAAATGATTTCTCCAGGGCTCGCAAATATGTCAGTGGTGATTCAGTTACATTTGTGGGCTTCCGGCCGAAGTCAAGGTGGACGGGTCACGTTCAACCCGCCATCCCATGGGAACGCCCAGCGTTTTCATGGGGACGCCCCGACCCACATCACTCTGTGAAAATGGCTCGGCGACTATGCAAGTCAACAAGCCCGTGACTCAGACACCCTGCACATGACCATAAATCATATGCGCAGTCAAAAAATATCAGCCCCCTCCGTGAGAATGAACGGGGGGACTGAATGAACCAGAATGACCCCCATAGGCCTGATAAGAGGTGGATGGTAATCACACAGTCACTGCGACTTTGTGAGCAATTATGGAAGAGCTGCAAGAGGCGTCTTAAATAAAAAGATGTGATCCACTGCTGCATCAGAGGTTCATAGGTCATCCGAGTAACTTACGGCCCATAAACACTGGGTGATTTTGAGCTGAAAACCAACCTGCTCTTACATAGAAATAAAATATTCCCGTGGCATTTTGTGTCTATATTTCTTCTGCTTGAGCAACTTGTAATCAGCAATCACTCTGATGGGGTTTTTGCACAACCATTGCAGCAGATGCTCCAAGCAGGACACAGTAAAGGTGCATACACATGGAAAGATTTAACAAACAATCCAAATTGCATTAACGATTTCCTAAGAACTCCTGGACAAACGATTCAGTGTCAAATAGTGAACGATTGAACAAAGGATTGCACAGGAACGATTGATCTTTAACAATGGTGGAGGGGAGTGGGAGCCAGTCACTCAGCTTTACCAAATCGTTCATCGTAGGATTGGTATATGATCTTTCTGCATGCAGAAAAGATGATCGGCCTCTACCAACGACAGCGATATCGCTCATACACACGGAACAATTTGAGTGATTGGACGTTTCAATCGGTCGGGAATGCCCAGATCTTTTGCCAAATCTATCTGTGTGTACGCAACTTTACCCTCTCTGACCTCATTTATAGGGGTGCCGGATGGGGTCCCGACATTTGGGATCCTGACAGTCATTTACCCGACGTTGGGATCCCGACTGTTAAAACACCGACAGACGGGTTCCCGACGGCCACTGGCTACTCTTCCTCGTGGGGGTCCAGGACCCCATAGAGGGAGAATAGAATAGGTGGAGAGCGTAGCGAGCCACCGTACCCGCAGCGTGATGAGCGCAGCAAGCCCGCAAGGGGCTTTGTTGCGCTCATCATGAGTCTGAGTCTGGCCAGTCGGGATCCCGACGTCGGCCTAATGACTGTCGGGATCCTGACTGTCGGGACCCTATACCACACCCATTTATAGTACCATACAATACTCGGATTTTGAGGTGGACGCAGCGGCATCCGTGTTTTGCTGCAGTCGCATCTGACTTTATGCTAATTACTAAAATACGCCCTTCTCTGGTGTACAGCCGTGTATATGGATCTCCAGAGATGCCCACTTTTAGCATCCATAGATGCTGAAATACAGCTTTACATGGCTTTATTTTTATTAAAACTTCTACAAGGCCTATAACAGGCACAGGTTTTCCACCTCAGTATGGCCTCCTATGCACTGGCGTAACTATAGCACCGGGGGGGGGGGTGCTGTGCATGTGAGGGCGCCAGGGGCTGCGGTGCTATAGTTACACCTCCCCCCAATCCCCCGCAGGCTTCACTATTTCGCTGGTCCCAGCGGCTCCATTCTTCTGCTGAGGACCACCACAAAATGGCCGCACCAATATAGAACACAGTTCTCTGAAACTGTCTGCTGTATGGGGGCGGTCATTTTGTGGTGGTCCTCAGCAGAAGAACGGAGCCGCAGGGACCAGCGCGTAAGGTAAGGCTGCGGGGAATTGGGGGGGGGGGGTTTGAATGGGCGGCGGGGGGCACCCCCCCCTAACAGCGGGGGGGGGCGCCCAAAACGTAGCTACGCCGCTGCTCCTATGCTTATCTGTGTATGCAACCGCTTCAGTGATGTAACAATGACATTCCCATAAAAGGCCCAAAAGATGGGCCAGCTCCATGCACCTGAAGAAGTAGATTCTGATTGGTTGCCCATAGACATCCCATGTGAAATATAACTCCCATCTTAGTAAATTTGCCCGTTAGTGTCTTTTTGTGGTTTTATATATATATATATATATATATATACTAGGTGATTCATCGCGCCCTACGGGCGCTCTTCACACCGTCGTAAGGGGCTGCGCCCCCTTAATTTGTGAACGTTTGTATATGAGAAATATGGTTAGAATTGTATGAAAGATGCCCTGTATTGCAACTTAGGTGTCCGCGAATCGCGGGAGGGGGGGTCGCGGAGGGTGCCGCGAATTGCAGGAGGGGGGGGTCGCGGGGGTGCCGCGAATTGCAGGAGGGGGGGTTGTGGGGGGGTGGATGCTGCGAATCGCGGGAGGGGAGGGATTGCAGAGAATCGCGGGAGGGGGGTCGCGGGGTGGGTTGCCGCAAATCGCGGGAGGGGGGTTACGGGGGCGGGGGTTGCGGCGAATCATGGTAGGGGGGGTCGCGGGGGATGTGCCGTGAATCACGGGAGGGGGGGGGTCACGGGGTGGGGTGCCGAGAATCGCGGGGGGGTGTGTGTGTGCCGTGAATCGCGGGAGTGGGGGTTGCGGGGGGGTGGGGGGGTGTGACGCGAATCGCCACAAGAAAAAATCAACACAGTAAGGTCAACACATGTAAATGTTGACATAACTGTGGCACTTCATTGGTGTCCATGTCGACACATGAGAATGAATATGAAAACATTCAAAAAATGAAAAAAAAAAATTCAAAAACTCATGTCAACCTTTTTCATTGTCGACCATAGCCATGTCAGTGTTTTCCATGTGCAATTTAATTCTGGAGCTGCCGCGAATCACGGGGGGTGCCGCGAATTGCGGGAGGGGGGGGTCGCGGTTGGGTGCCGCGAATCGCGGGAGGGCGGAGTTCACAGGGGTTCCGGTGGGGGGTTGCCGCGAATTGCGGGAGGTGGGGGGTCACGGGGGGTGCCGTGAATCGCGGGAGGGGGGTTTGCGGGGGGGGGGTGTGACGCGAATCGCCACAAGAAAAACTCAACACAGAAAGGTCAACACATGTAAATGTTGACATAAGTGTGCCACTTCATTGGTGTCCATGTTGACACATGACAATGAATATGAAAACATTCAAAAAATGAAATAAATCTTCAAAAACTCATGTCAACCTTTTTCATTGTCGACCATAGCCGTGCTAGTGTTTTGCATGTGCCATTTAATCCTGGGGCTGCCGCGAATCGCGGGGGGTGCCGCGATTTGCGGGAGGGGGGGGTTGCAGGGGGTGGGTGCCGCGAATCGCGGGAGAGCGGGGTTCATGGGGGTTCCGGTGGGGGGTTGCCGCGAATTGCGGGAGGGGGGGTGCCGCGAATCGCCGGAGGGGGGGGTTGCGGGGGGTGTGACGCGAATCGCCACAAGAAAAAAATCAACACAGAAAGGTCAACACATGTAAATGTTGACATAAGTGTGGCACTTCATTGGTGTCCATGTCGACACATGAGAATGAATATGAAAATATTCAAAAAATGACAAAAAAACTTCAAAAACTCATGTCAACCTTTTTCATTGTCGACCATAGCCATGTCAGTGTTTTCCATGTGCAATTTAATTCTGGAGCTGCCGCGAATCACGGGGGGGTGCCGCGATTTGCGGGAGGGGGGGGTCGCGGGGGTGGGTGCCGCGAATCGCGGGAGGGCGGGGTTCACAGGGGTTCCGGTGGGGGGTTGCTGCGAATTGCGGGGGGTGCCGCGAATCGTGGGAGGGGGGTCGCAGGGGGGGTGCCGCCAATCGTGCAAGGGGGGGTCGCGGGGGGGTTCTTTTTGCCGCGAATCGCGGGAGGGAGGTCGCGGGGGGGGGGGTGTTTTTTCCGCGAATCGGGGGGGGGGGGGGTGGTGTCACGGGGGAGGGTTTGCCGCGATTCGCGGGAGGGGGGGGTCGCGGGGTGGTGGTTATGCCGCGAATTGCGGGAGGGGTCGTGGGGGGGTTCTTTTTGCAGCGAATCGCGGGAGGGGGGTCGTGGGGGTGTTTTTGCTGCGAATCGCGGTAGGGGGGGTCGCGGGGGAGCGGGTATTTTTGCCTCAAATCGCGGGGGGGGGGGGGGGGGGGGGCGCGCGCGGGGGGGAGGTTTTGCCGCAAATCGCGGGAGGGGGGCGCTCACCTGGTGGCTGTGGAGTAGCAGTGCTGGGCAACATGGGAAGGCAGTGGGTGTCTGGCACTGTCTGTGGGCTCACTGGGCTGGTTCTCTGTCACATACCTCCCAACATGACCCTCTCCAGGAGGGACACAATGCTCTGTTTCTAGACTTCCCCTTAATGTATGATTGCCATCACCTGTTTTAAACAGGTTAATTTCTCAGAAAGGTGTTCAGCACAGATGAAGGCAATCACACATTAAGAGGAAAGTCCAGGAACAGAGCGTTATAGACACAGACACCCACTTTGAGTGACAGATGTAGCCAAATATATAGGAGATATATATATATATATCATAAAAATTATATTCTATAGACATAATTCATATTATTTTCTGGATAATGATAGCATTGTCCACATTTTTTATTTCATAGAAAACATTTATAACATATAACGTATACGACACAAAAGAGCAAAAGAGAACATAGTAGTGCTTTAGACAATCAGATTATGTTTAATAATATTATTGATTTCGTTCTGTACCAGACAGGGCTAATTGATGTTTTTCAGAAACTCTTTTCTACACAGAATACAAAGACTCCGGGATGTCAGAGGCAGAGGTCAGCTCACTGTAAGTGTACCCTCTCCTGTACTGGCAGACTGGAGAGATGAATACACTGTGATCTTTTGCTCTGTCCCTGGTGCTGACAGGTGGATTGGAACACTCAAATTGGCAAAAAAAAATTGTCAACTGTCCTTCACTCTACAGCAGGGGTGTCCAAACTTTTTGAGACGAGGGCCAGATTTGGTGAGGTGAAAATGTGGGGGCCGACCATTCAGCCTGACATTCTTTGAATCATTAATCACATCAGAATGGTCCCCCACTCTGCCCCCATTCACTCTATGTCCCCCAACCTGCCCCTTCACTGTATTTCCCCCAGCCTGCCCCCATTCACTGTATGTCCCCCAGCCTGCCCCTCCTTCACTGTATGTCCCCCATTCACTGTATGTTCCCGACTCTGCACCCATTCACTCTGTCCCACAGCCTGCCCCCCTTTTCTTAATGTCCATCAGTGCCTCCATTCATTGTATGTCCCCAACCCTGACCCTCCTTCACTGTATGACTCCCATTCACTGTATTACCCCCATTCACTATGTACCCCACTCTGCCCCCATTCACTGTATGTCCCCAGGGCCGGCGCCACCACTAGGCAAATCTAGGCATTTGCCTAGGGCGCCGGCCACTGGAGGGCGGCATTTTGCCCCCCGTGCCGCGGGGGTACCTGTCCTGCGGCGCTGTGTATTTAAAGCTGGCGGCGGAGGCAGCGAGGGGTCCCTGCAGTCAATAAATAACGAGCGCTATCCGCGGGCTATGCGGAAGCGCTTCTGTTGTGAAAACACTGTCCGCACGCTGATTGGCTGAGATTCAGCCAATCAGCGCGCGCCGTGCGGCCAGTGTTTTCACAACAGAAGCGCTTCCGCATAGCCCGGCGGATAGCGCTCGTTGACTGCAGGGACCCCTCTCTGCCACCGCCGCCAGCTTTAAATACACAGCGCCGCAGGACAGGTACCCCCACCCCTCCCCCGGCACCGGGGCACCCCCACCCCGACTCGCCTGGGGCGCTCCGGTGCCTTGCACCGGCCCTGTATGTCCCCCAACCTGCCCCTGCTCCTCCTTCTCTGAATGGCCATCACTGCCTCCATGCACTGTATGTCCCCCAGCCTGACCCTCTTTCACTGTATTTCCCCCACTCTGCCCCCTCCCTTCTCTGTATGTTTCCCAGCCCCTTGTGTGAGCCAGAGGAAGGAGAGGCAAAGCAGACCCTGCAAGGACAGGAGATGCTTGGGCTCCTGCTGCAGTCCGTCCTCCTCTACTCTGCATGTTACAAGAGCATGTTTCCCCCTTGCTGCCCCCCTCCCCAAACACTGCTGTCACTGTGATTGTGGAGTAGGGTGATATACGATTGCAGCAGCAGGGGTAGGATGCCAAACACATCTGACTGTGGCGGCCAGCACCTCTTCACTGCGGCAGACAGCAAGGTAAAGGCGCGCTCGACGGGGCCCCACCTTTAGTGTCCTGTGCTGTGCTTCCCACATCTGATGCTCTGCCCGCTTCCAGCTGGAGCCTGCGGGCCACTTGAAATGACAGCACGGGCCGCAATTGGCCCCCAGGCCTGACTTTGGGCATGCCTGCTCTACAGAGACAATCCCAAATCATATTCACAGCAATATAATGTTCACTGATTCAGTATTTCTAATAGCTAACAGGCTTAGGGTGGTATTCAATTCTGGATTCTGACTGTCAGAAGTCACGACAGTCAGAATCCCTGGCTGTTTTCGGCCAGCTCGACTGAAACTTGACAGCCGGAATTTAACGTGCCGGCTGTCGAGTGTCAGAAAGTGGGAGTGTCAGCAAAAACGGCCGCAGATTGTCGAAAAACAGACGTGAATTCGACAGTCCGCGGCCGTTTCTGACAAAACAGATCTGACATGTTTTAAAGTCGGATCTGTTTTCTATGAATCTTCCTTCTATGCTGTCAAAAATGAAGAAATTGAATAGGCGGCGGGCGCTATTTCCCCCGGCAGAAGTAACGGCCGAGAATGATTACTCCCTTAACCATTTTGGACAGCATTGGAGGCAGATTCTGACAAAACAGATCCGACTTTAAAACAAGTCGAATCTGTTTTGCAGGGCCGTAACTAGGGGAGGGCTAGGGGGTCACGCGCACCGGGCGCTGCATGGGGGGGCACTGTCAGGTCCGGGCAGTGGGGGTCCGGGGATGGGCAGCGGGGGTCCGGGGACGGTTGTAGCGGCAGCTGGAAACAAGCTACGCTATTTGCCAGGCAGCGGGTGGGAAGCAGATTTTGAAAAGACTTGCCGGACGCTGAATTCTTTGAGCCAATCAGCGTCCGTCAAGTATTTTCAAAATCAGCAGCGCTTCCCGCCACCAAGCAAATAGCGCTACGAGTGAAAGCCGCCGCTACACCCTCCCTGAATCCCCACTGCCTGTCCCCGGACCACCGCTGCCCGTCCCCAGACCCTGCTGGCTGGACATAGGTATGTGGGCACGGGGGGTCGCTCAGCGCCAGGGGCAAGGCAGTCCTTTGGTCCCCCCCCCCTTGCCTCGGGCACCGGAAACCCTAGTTTCGGCCCTGTGTTTTGTCAGAAACAGTCACGGATTGTCGAATTCACGTCTGTTATTTGACAATCCACAATACCCAACAGCTGGAACATTAAATTCCAGCTCTCAAGTTTCAGTCAAGCTGGCCGAAGAAGCCAGGGATTCTGACTGTCGGGACGTTCCGACAGTTGAAATCCGGACTTGAATACCACTCTTTACGCCTTCCTGACGCAGCCAGTTTTTGCCTTCCTGACAAAGCCCTTTTTTTCAAATCTGACATGTATCACTTAAGTGGGGATAACTTTTTTTTACTTTTACTTATCCCAGTGATTTTGAGATTGTTTTCTCGTGACACATTGTACTTCAAGTTAGTGGTAAATTTGGGTCGATACAGTCTGTGTTTTTTTGTGAAAATACCAAAATGTCGTAAAAAAATGGAAAATTTAGCAATTTTCAAAATGTTAAATTTTCTGCTTGTGAGACAAATAATCATACCACTCAAAATAGTTAATAACTAACATAGACCATATGTCTACTTTATGTTTACATCATTATTTCAACTTCATTTTAAATTTTTTGGACACTAGGAGGCTTAAAATATGAATAGCAAATTCTCAAGAAAATTTCAAACACTGATTTTTTTAGGGACCAGTTCAGTTCTGATGTGACTTTGAGGGACTTGTATGTGAGACACCCCCATAAATGATGCCATTTCAAAAACTGAACCCCTCACAGTATTCAAAACAGCATTTTGGAAGTTTGTTAACCCTTTAGGTGTTTCACAGGAATTAAAACAAAGTGTAGGTGAAATTTCAAAATTTCATTTTTTTTGCAGATTTGCAATTTTAATACATTTTTCTAAGGAACACAGTAGATTTTACTAGAGAAATGTGACTAAAAATTGATTCCCCCAATTCTTTTGTTTTCATAAATATCCTATATGTGGCCCTAGTGTGCACGTTGACCAAACCACAGGCTTCATAATAGAAGGAGCACCTACTTGATTTTGGAGCCTCCTTTTTACGAGATTATTTTTTAGGCACCATGTAAGTTTCTAGGCACCATAAGATGCTAAAAGTTAGGAACCTAAAGTTAGGAACCTCCCCCACAAGTGACCCCATTTTGCAAACTACACCCCTCAGGGAATTCATCTAGGGGTATAGTGTACATTTCAAACCCCCAGGGGTTTCACCAATTGTGGTACAACTGGGCAGTGAAAATGAAAAATTAAATTTTTTACACAAAAATGCAGTTCTGGCTCAATATTTTTCATTTTCACAAGGAATGAAGGAGACAAAGCACCCCAAAATCTGTGCCTCAATTTCTCCCGAGTACGGAAATGCCTCACATGTGACCAAAAAATACCATTTGGGTGCATGGCAGGACTCAGAAGGGAAGGAGTGATTTTTGGATTTTGCAGCTCAGATTCTGGTGGAATGTTGGTGGGTGCTATGTCGCATTAGCAAGACCCCCGAAGCACCAATACAGTGGAACCCCCCCACAAGTGATCCCATTTTGCAAACTACACCCCTCAGGGAATTCATCTAGGGGTATAGTGTACATTTCAAACCCCCAGGGGTTTCACCAATTTTGATACAACTGGGCTGTGCAAATGAAAAATTACATTTTTTACACAAAAATGCAGTTCTGGCTCAAAATTTTTCATTTTCACAAGGAATGAAGGAGACAAAGCACCCCAAAATCTGTGCCCCAATTTCTCCCGAGTACGGCAATGCCTCACATGTGACCAAAAAATACCATTTGGGTGCATGGCAGGACTCAGAAGGGAAGGAGTGATTTTTGGATTTTGCAGCTCAGATTCTGGTGGAATGTTGGTGGGTGCTATGTCGCATTAGCAAGACCCCCGAAGCACCAATACAGTGGAACCCCCCCACAAGTGACCCCATTTTGCAAACTACACCCCTCAGGGAATTCATCTAGGGGTATAGTGTACATTTCAAACCCCCAGGGGTTTCACCAATTGTGGTACAACTGGGCAGTGAAAATGTAAAATTAAATTTTTTACACAAAAATGCAGTTCTGGCTCAAAATTTTTCATTTTCACAAGGAATGAAGGAGACAAAGCACCCCAAAATCTGTGCCCCAATTTCTCCCGAGTACGGCAATGCCTCACATGTGACCAAAAAATACCATTTGGGAGCATGGCAGGACTCAGAAGGGAAGGAGTGATTTTTGGATTTTGCAGCTCAGATTCTGGTGGAATGTTGGTGGGTGCTATGTCGCATTAGCAAGACCCCCGAAGCACCAATACAGTAGAACCCCCCCACAAAAGACCCCATTTTCCAAACTACACCCCTCAGGGAATTCATCTAGGGGTATAGTGTACATTTCAAACCCCCAGGGGTTTCACCAATTGTGGTACAACTGGGCAGTGAAAATGAAAAATTTAATTTTTTACACAAAAATGCAGTTCTGGCTCAAAATTTTTCATTTTCACAAGGAATGAAGGAGACAAAGCACCCCAAAATCTGTGCCCCAATTTCTCCCGAGTACGGCAATGCCTCACATGTGACCAAAAAATACCATTTGGGTGCATGGCAGGACTCAGAAGGGAAGGAGTGATTTTTGGATTTTGCAGCTCAGATTCTGGTGGAATGTTGGTGGGTGCTATGTCGCATTAGCAAGACCCCCGAAGCACCAATACAGTGGAACCCCCCCACAAGTGACCCCATTTTGCAAACTACACCCCTCAGGGAATTCATCTAGGGGTATAGTGTACATTTCAAACCCCCAGGGGTTTCACCAATTGTGGTACAACTGGGCAGTGAAAATGAAAAATTAAATTTTTTACACAAAAATGCAGTTCTGGCTCAAAATTTTTCATTTTCACAAGGAATGAAGGAGACAAAGCACCCCAAAATCTGTGCCCCAATTTCTCACGAGTACGGCAATGCCTCATGTGTGACCAAAAAATGGCAGGACTCAGAAGGGAAGGAGTGATATTTGGATTTTGTAGCACAGATTCTGGTGGAATGTTGGTGGGTGCTATGTCGCATTAGCAAGACCCCCAAAGCACCAATACAGTGGAACCCCCCCACAAGTGACCCCATTTTGCAAACTACACCCCTCAGGGAATTCATCTAGGGGTATAGTGTACATTTCAAACCCCCAGGGGTTTCACCAATTTTGATACAACTGGGCAGTGAAAATGAAAAATTACATTTTTTTACACAAAAATGCAGTTCTGGCTCAAAATTTTTCATTTTCATAAGGTATGAAGGAGAAAAAGCACCCCAAAATCTGTGCCCCAATTTCTCCCGAGTATGGCAATGCCTCATATGTGACCAAAAAATACCAGTTGGGTGCATGACAGGACTCAGAAGGGAAGGAGTGATTTTTGGATTTTGCAGCTCAGATTCTGGTGGAATGAATGGTGGGTGCTATGTGGCATTAGCAAGACCCCCGAAGCACGGTGAAATGATGAACCTAATAATCCATAGATGTGTGGTATATTTTAAAACACTCCTTTATACATAGGCCGGGTTTGTCGGGGCAAGTTTCACAGTGGAAAATAGTATCCTTTCTTATTCCCTTTTTATAGCAAACTTTGCACCTTTTTTGTGTCCTGCCCTTTCTTGCAGTGGAGGGGATTTCGTTAGGAAAATGCTGCCCTGGTACAATACGGGGGCTAGTACTAGAAGTACTGGAGCCCTCTGCCTGCTGGTTCCCAAATATTAGGCCCTTTATGACTTCCTCTTGAAAGTGCATAAATGTCCCCCTCTGGCCGGTAGAACGGAATAGCACGTAAGTGTTATACAGTGCCATCTGGATGATATACACGGCCAGCTTCTTGTACCAGATTTTTGTTTTCCGCAGGGGACTGTACGGCTTCAGTACCTGATCTGAAAGATCCACTCCGCCCATGTACCTATTGTAATCTAGGATACAATTAGGTTTTGAGGTGTGGGTACTGGTACCTCGTACAGGGACGGAGGGGGTACTGTCTCCATGAATTGTTGTCAGTATAAGGACATCCCTCTTGTCCTTATATTTGACCAACAACATATTTTTTTAGTGCATATTCCCCTGCTTTCACCCCTTCTCAGTACTTGGGCAATGTGCGTTTTTGGGAGGCCTCTTTGGTTCTTGCGCACAGTACTGCAAGCTGCTGTACCTCTTGAACCAAGGGCCTTAAACAGGGGGATGCTAGTGTAAAAGTTATCCACATAGAGGTGATAACCTTTATCCAGGAAGGGGTGCACTAAATCCCAGACAATTTTTCCACTAACACCTACGAGGGAGGGGGGGCATTCTGCCGGTTCAATTGTTGAATCCTTCCCTTCATATACCCTAAACCTGTGGGTGTACCCTGAGGTGCTTTCACACAGCTTATACATTTTTATGCCATACCTTGCCCTCTTATTGGGAAGGTACTGGCGGAATTTAACCCTTCCTTTAAAATGTATAAGGGACTCGTCGATACAAATAAATTTTTCAGGGATGTACATCTCTGCAAATTTGGCACTGAAATGATCAATGACCGGCCTGACTTTGAATAGCCGGTCAAAGGTGGGATCATCTCTGGGTGGGCACTGTGCATTATCGGTGTAATGTAAAAATTTAAGGATTGTCTCAAAACGAGTCCGAGTCATGGCCATACGGTAAAATGGGGTGCTGTACAGAACATCTGTACTCCAATATTGCCTAATTTCTGGCTTTTTTACTATGCCCATATGTAACACCAGACCCCAAAACGTCATCATCTTTACTGCATCTACAGGGGTCCACCTAGCAAATGATGACGTGGGGTTTTGAGCAATAAACTGCTGGGCATATAAATTACTTTGGTCCACCATTAAATTTATAAAATCATCAGAGAAAAATAATTTGAAAAAGTCAATTTCTCTGAGACCTGTTGAATCAAATTGGATTCCTGGGATGGCCAAAAACTCAGGAACCTGGGGCTCAAAATTGTCTGGTGGTGGGGTCCATACGGGATCAATCATTTAGGGGGGGGGTCTCAGCTGCTCTACGGGGGCGTCTTTGAGGGGGTCCCTCATCACCAGAGGAAGAAGAGGAGCTTAAGACGAATCCTTCAAATTCCCCGCTTGCATCACTGGCTGTGTCAGAGTCAG
This sequence comes from Crinia signifera, assembly GCF_055691185.1. NCBI lineage: Eukaryota > Metazoa > Chordata > Amphibia > Anura > Myobatrachidae > Crinia > Crinia signifera. The sequence continues at coordinate 76,435,685 of NC_139217.1, forward strand.
AGGCAAGCATGGCATATGCCTCCTCCGCTGAATACATTCTTCTGGATGACTGGGATGACATTTGGGATGACATTTGGGATGCCATTTTTATTTTTGTGTTTCTGTAAGTGTAATGTTTCAACACGTGTATAGTGTAGGGGGGGTACAAACTTTATTTCACCACGGGGGGTATGTAGTGTGTAGTGTGTATGTAGTGCAGAAAAAAAAAATACTTTATACAGGACTTTGATCCCAATAAAAAAAAAAAAAATTGAAGGGGTTAAAAAAAAAAAAAAAAAGGTCCTGCGCCAAAAATTGAGCACAGATGTTGGTCAGTAACGTCCGTCACTGAACAGCGCTCAAAGGCAACAGGACACCCACAAAAGCAACGTGGGTGTAAAAACAAAAAAAAACAATTTAAAAAAACTGCAGAAAAAAAATTATATCAACCCTGTGCCAAAAATGCTGTTCAGTGATGTACGTCACTGATCAGCGGCCACAGGACACCCACAAAAGCAACGTGGGTGTAAAAACAATTTAAAAAAATATACCACAGCACTCTCCAAAAAAAAAAAAACAATTTAAAAAAACTGCAGAAAAAAATTATATCAACCCTGTGCCAAAAATGCTGTTCAGTGATTGTACGTCACTGATCAGCGCTCAGCGGCCACAGGACACCCACAAAAGCAACGTGGGTGTAAAAACAAAACCCCCACTGCACTCTCCAAAAAAAAAAAACGGCAGATCAGTGATGCAGTGATGCAACACTGATTAGCAGTGAGGGGCAGCAGGCACACAACTGTGGGTGCAACCTGACAGGGTATATATATAAAAAAAAAACCTGGACCCCCAAAAAGTTGCTGATTAATTAATTTAAACTGATCAGCACAAAAGGGGGGGCAGCAGGGGGGGCAGCAGTCAGTTGCACACGCAGCACAACCTTTGGTGCAACTGACAGGTATATATATAAAAAAAAAACACTGCACCCCCAAAAAGTTGCTGATCAGCTCAGATATAGTGATCAGCACAAAAGGGGGTGCAGCAGACACAAAATATAGCACTCCCTATCACTCTCTATCACTCTCTGTCACTATCTCTCACTATCTCTGACTATCTCTGACTATCTATCACTATCTGTGACTCTATGACACTGCAGCAGCAGCACACAGGAAGTCACATGATCCAGGAAGCATCCAGCTGCTGGCAGCACGCTACCAGCGGTGATCAGGTAAGTATCAGGCAAGGTTCAGGTATGTATATCACGACAGATTGGCCGGTGACCGCTCTGCACGCAATTCCAGACCGGAATGGCGTCTGCAGCGCAGTCACCGTTAGTTTAAATGGCGCGCCATGGCTGTGATTGGTCCGTCGGTCCGACGGACCAATCACAGCCTTGGGGGCAGGTGGGGTGAGGTGTCGTCGTCACCGATGACCCCCTCATGCCCCCTCACACCCGGCGGTGATTGATACCTGTGTTACCGAGCGTCTGATTCGCCGGTAACACAGGAAAACGCTGCGAATGGCTGTTCACATTGAACAGCCAATCACAGCAATCGCCGACGGGGGGGCGGCATCGCCGCCCCCCCTGGGCATGCAGGGACATGTCTGCTGTCAGGGACAGCAGACATCGTCCCTCTGTCCCCGCGTCTATAGACGCGGGGACAGTTTAAAGTCATGACGTATATATACGTCATGTGTCGGGAAGTACATCCCGGCCATGACGTATATATACGTCAAATGTCGGGAAGGGGTTAAGATCTTAAGTTCTGCACAACACTTTAGGCAGTAGGATCAAAAATGTCCAAAAATTAATCTGCAAGAATTACAAAAAATATATAGACATTATGGGGGAAATTTACTAAGAATACTAATACGATAATTCATATTTGTATTTTTAATACGAATGGATACGAATGCATTAAGATGCAGAATTTCTCGGCTCCTGATTGGCCGCTAGGCGGCCAATAGAATCATTCGGAGTAGAGGCGCTGAAGATGAACCCTCAGTGTCTCTTCTATTAGTTTGTGACAGGGTACCGGGACACTCGCGTTTTTTGTTTTCCGAAGACCTGGACTACTTCAGGAGAGAAGAGGACAGATCTTCGCCAGAGGAGACTTGTAAGTATAATTTGCTTCCACAGGTCCCCTTTGGATTTCTTGGGACCCCGGACCCTGACACGGACGCCGACACCGACCAGGACCAAGACACCGGACCAAAGACCGAGGGCTACCTATGGGCTCATGATAGGTAATTATCAGTATGTATGGGCTATGTATGTATTAAAGTTTTATTTTTCTGATGTGTCATTGTGTTTTTATTTAACTATTGGTTTTGCTGTGGAACTAAAACTCACAGCAAGCCCATTAATGGGCCGCATGCTGGGACTTGTGGTTCTCCAAGTCCCAGTATGCATTCCAGGCTTGCTGGGACTCATAGTTCCACAGCAAAACCCAATGGTTGATTCTATTTTTTTTATACTTAATCAGCCCGATGACTACAGCCCAGGGTCACCTGGGACAGCACCAGGGTTCAGCCTGGTCAGGTAAGTCCGGGAGGGGGGGGACCCTTTATTGGGGGGGTCCCCACTCCCCCAGGACCCCTGGCCAGGCTGACTGGTCGGTAGGGATGAATGCTATGGCCGGGGGGACTTGTATAAAAAGTCTCCCTCCGGCTGTGGCATTACCCTGCTGGCTGGTTGGGCCTGGGGCTGGTTCTTAAAATACGGGGGACCCCTACTCATTTTGTCCCCCGTATTTTGGGAACCAGCCCCAGCCCTGGAGCCTGGGGCTGGTTTTAAAAAATCGGGGAACCCCTATTTGCCGGGTTTCCTGATTTTTTTATTACCAGCCCTGGCTCTTTCAGCCTGGTGCTGGTTACGGCTGTGGGAGGGACCCCATGAAAGTTTGTTTAATTATTTATTTATTTATCTTTTTTTTTTTTTTTTACACATTGCAGCCTGCATGAATCTGACTGATCCGTGCAGACTGCCTATACGAATTCGTATTAGCGGCGTATATACAGCCGCTAATACGAATGGAAATGCCATCGTATTCGTATTCTTAGTAAATTTCCCCCAGTATCTTCATATATTATATTCCTTGGTTGAAATTTATAGCAACACCAATAATTCTAATCAGTGAATATGAAATGTGATCAAACCCCCAAAAAACCCCAAACAAAATAAAAAAACAGCCACATACATTCACAAAAACAATGGTACACTGCTTTATTGATGTATTGTTTACTGTGCCTTCTTCCTGCAGTTTGCTGCCATAGTGGGTTTATGAACAAAATATAGATTTTATTTGATTATATTTGGTTCACTGGTAATTAAACAATATTTGGTAATTAATTAAGTGAAATTAAATCTAAATTTGTTGGTGCCATCTTAAATATTTGGGAACAAATGGTACAATCAATAACGCTATCATACTGGAATGATTTTAGTTGTTGTATTTGGATAATGAACCTCAAGACAGAATGATCAACACTTCCCACCTTTGTAAGATAAGTAAATGTTTGTAATCCATATAAAATGAGTTTTGCTGACATCGAAGTGTTGTGCTTGTAAACCGAATCCTGAATTTACATTATTGCATTATTAAATATGTGAATGGTTGTATTGTAAATACAATTAAACACATGATTAAAGCAAATTCTCTTGCAGATTTACAAGCTTGATTACATTGTGGATTTCCTTGCTTTGCCATAGCAGTTTTTTAAACCACAAGTTTCATATGCCAGCCTGTTGTCTATACACGTTGACCTTTGTTGTAAGATCTGCTATAGACATCACAAACTCTCACATCAATTTACTACAATTGGATGTGGCATCTTGCAACTAATTCAATTTGGGGAGAAATGCACCTGGCTCTGTTTTTCCCTATAGAATGTTGAGGCTCTGCTAGGCCTACACAGATGCCATCTATCTAAGTAGTCCATGTGTTCTCAAGGTCTAAGCCGTTTGTCTTCATTTCCCAAAATACAACCCATTACAAAAGCACTGTAACCAGATTACAGATCATACTTAGAGCGAATCTCATCGAGGTGCAAATGATGGGGAAAAATAAAAAAAAAACACACACAGGAAAAATGTTTCCGACTACCTTTGTTTTTTCTCCGTGCTGCTGCTGCTGTGACAGCTAATTGCACAATGCATCTTGTAGTGTTATACAATTTTCTAAAAGGATTCCAATACAAAAGCAAATATATTTTTTATGTGACATTTGTGTTTCATTTAATCAACTACCAGGTGGCATTCTCCATTTTTAGAACAGACAGGATAATAACACAGAATAGAATACAGTACAATCCATTTAGGAAACCCTCAAAGTCACATTTAAGATATCATTGTGTGACATGAGTAACTAAATGTGGAAGAGTGGCAGTAGGATATAAATATCGTAGTATACAGGGGCGTAAATTCATCACAGTAGCCAAGAGGCGAGTTGGCATTTGGTGCCTTCCAACTATGTATAAAAAAGGGAAAGGGAATATAATGTGTATATATATATATATATATATATATATATATATATATATATATATAGCTTGAGGATCCGGCACTCAAAAAATCAAATAAGACTTACTTCAGTCTGTGTGTGAATCACAAATGCTGGGGTGCCATCCAATTGTAAGTCCATGTAGGGCAAACAGACATAGAGGAGGAAGGAGGCGGCACTCGACAGGCTTGTATAAACGATGTCCTTTAATCCTACAGTATCGGGGTTACCCCCCGTCGTCAGGGATGGACAGCATACACAAAAACATATATCCAGAAAGGCTTTATATACCCACCACAACCCATATCCCACCCCGCCCACCAGTCCCATTAAAAACAAATCAGTCTCACCTGCCGGATTCGGGAGCGTCCTACACAGTCAGGTGGGACCGGAAATGTCCCCCCGACAGTAGGCGTCCCTCCGGTCCAGCTGACCACTCCAAAAGTCAGTTCCGCCTCAACACTCGTCTGCCGGGTGCACGCACCGCTATACACAGCAGTGGACGGCCAGGAAGCTAGGTTTCTACACTCCACTTCCGCCAACCACGATCCGTGCAGCATGGAGCGCCACTCACAAGATGGCGTGCGGAAGCTGAAAATGACATAAGAGCTGGTCTGAGCCCGATTCGTTGCCTAGGCAACATTAAATACATACAAATAAAAGTTACACATAAACAAACAGTGTAACTAGCGATAGCTGCCTACAATATGACAATAACTTGTAGCTGTAGTATTCACCTGATAATCATAATAAATACAGTAGATGCAGTTCGCAGCAAAATATGCATTATACAAATAGATTCGTACCATAAAACCCACCAATGATATGAGACAAACATAGTAACATACCCCACAATAGAAAAGGGCAATCAAAACTATTTATTCCGGGTGATCGAGTTGTCTTTATATCTTAAAGATAACCACGGAATAAAAGGGCAGGTCATAACCAATTACTCATATATAAAGAAACCAAGAAAAATATATATAAAAAATATATATAGAAAAACACAGCAATGAACCGATAGAACTGACAGGTGGACATTCACAAAAAGCACTGCAGCCCCAGAGTCTCATTTAGACCACCAGGGGCCAAAGTGCCCAGTGTGAAAATCCACCTACTTTCACGCTGCAGCAACTGTTTATTCCTATTGCCCCCCCTGAGGTTTTTAGGAATATGGTCAATAATTATTGAACGTACCTCATTAACTGTATGGTTAAAGGCTAGACAATGACGGGCAAGAGGTTGGTCACTATATCCCGTTTGGCCAGCCTGGTTGATGGCTGTCCTATGTAGGGCCATGCGCTCCTTGAATTGGCGCTGGGTCTTCCCCACATAGGACAGCCCACAAGGGCATGTGAGTAAATAAATAACGTAGGTTGTGCTGCATGTGAGAGGGTAATTAATGGTGAATACTTTTTTAGTGTGCGGATGCACAACTTTATCACCAATATCCATAGTTCTGCATGTAGTACATCCCAGGCATCTGAAACAGCCATTTTTCCTAGTTAGGAAATGTGAGGGGACTTTTTTATCCCACCCGGTGATGTCCAATTTAACCAAACAGTCCTTTAGATTGGACTGTCTTGAATAACTGGGCATCAAATGTGAATTATGTAGGAGGGGAAGATCTGGATCAGAAGCCACCATCGGCCACCATTGTTTGGCTCTCTTGGTGGTATGTTTGCTATCACAAGAAAAGCGATTAACCCATGGGATTCTATTGTCTGACTGAGTATCAGGAGCAGATGGTTTGGGCCGTAGAGTAATGTCCCTGGGTGTCTCCAACACCCGTTGTTTAATGGGCAATAGTGTTGGTCTTGGATAGCCACGTTGGACAAATTTATCCACCATGGTGTCCAAAGCCTGGGATACCTGGGATTCATCCGACGTGATCCGGCGCACCCGCAAAAGTTGCGAGTACGGTAGACCACGCCGCAATGGTAGTGGATGAGAACTGTTGTGTCTTAAAATGGTATTCCTATCAGTGCTTTTGGTGTAAAGGGCTGTAATCAATTGCCCATCTTTAAGACTAATGTCGACGTCCAAGAATTGGACATTAGTGGTGTCAATATGAGAGGTAAATTGAATGACACTGCCACTATTGTTGTGGTCATTTAAAAGTTGTTCCAGGTCAGATGGATGTTTGGACCAGAAGATCAAAAGATCGTCAATATAACGATAATACAACGCCACTCCTTCCCTGTGGCGGTTACCCTCAAAAAATAGGTCAAGTTCAATCCCATGCATGTAAATATTGGCGTAGGCCGGGGCCACCGCCGACCCCATGGCCACGCCCAGCTGCTGGATGAAAAACTTTCCATTATATAAGAAATAATTCCTGGTCAATACCAGGGTCAATAAGGTAATGAACAGCTCTATGGGAGGACCATTATAGAGAGGGTTATTAGTTAACAACTGCCTGACTGCCTCCACACCTGCACCATGTGGGATGCAGGTGTAGAGGCTAGTCACATCAGCCGTACACAGACAGGTAATAAGGGAAAGATCTTGTATGCAATGTAAGTCCCTCAAAATCACCAGCAGGGAAGAGGTGTCCTTCAAGTAACCAGGTAGAGCCTGGACACAAGGGTTCAACCAGCAATCCAGGAACACAGAAATAGGGTGATATAGGGACCCCCTGGCCGACACAATAGGCCGACCAGGCGGATCCCTAAGTCCCTTGTGGATCTTAGGTATACAGTAAAACAGGGGAGTAACTGGGAAATCCACTGTTAGCGCCTGTCTCAGTTCCGGAAGAATATCACCTTCCCGTACTAGCTTCCTGGCCGTCCACTGCTGTGTATAGCGGTGCGTGCACCCGGCAGACGAGTGTTGAGGCGGAACTGACTTTTGGAGTGGTCAGCTGGACCGGAGGGACGCCTACTGTCGGGGGGACATTTCCGGTCCCACCTGACTGTGTAGGACGCTCCCGAATCCGGCAGGTGAGACTGATTTGTTTTTAATGGGACTGGTGGGCGGGGTGGGATATGGGTTGTGGTGGGTATATAAAGCCTTTCTGGATATATGTTTTTGTGTATGCTGTCCATCCCTGACGACGGGGGGTAACCCCGATACTGTAGGATTAAAGGACATCGTTTATACAAGCCTGTCGAGTGCCGCCTCCTTCCTCCTCTATATATATATATATATATATATATAAATATATGGTACTCTTTACCTAGAACGGCGCCCGTCGCGGGCATCGCGGGTACATTTATGTATGGCCGCGACGCGACCGACGCGATGCCCGCGATTTCCCATTGAAACCAATGTTAAACATGAAAATCGTGTCGGTCGCGTCGCGGCCGGCCATAAATGTACCCGCGATGCCCGCGACGCGATGCTCACGATTTCCCATAGGAATCAATGTTAAAAGGCGCGATGGACCGGATTTTACTGTTAAATGCCTCAATCCACCCGATTTGGCCATAGGAATCAATGTTAAATGGGCCACAGAGCCCATTAACCCTTAAATGTCCCCCCAAATTTTTAACGCCACCCCACGATCCACGCCAACCCGAAGCGTGGCGAGCGCAGCGAGCCCGCGAGGGGCGGCGGTACGCGTCCTCCGACCTTTTCATGCCCTACTATCCACTAGGGCGTGGTGTGAGAATATAATAGTGTGGCGAGCGCAGCGAGCCACCGAGCCCGAAGCGTGGCGAGCGCAGCGAGCCCCGCGAGGGGACGCGGATACCTTCACAGTTATGCGCGTCCCCTCGCGGGCTTCACAGGTGTCCGTGGCGAGGCGCGCATAACTGTGAAGGTATCCGCGTCCCCTCGCGGGGCTCGCTGCGCTCGCCACGCTTCGGGCTCGGTGGCTCGCTGCGCTCGCCACACTATTATATTCTCACACCACGCCCTAGTGGATAGTAGGGCATGAAAAGGTCGGAGGACGCGTACCGCCGCCCCTCGTGGGCTCGCTGCGCTCGCCACGCTTCGGGTTTGCGTGGATCGTGGGGTGGCGTTAAAAATTTGGGGGGACATTTAAGGGTTAATTTGGCCTTTTTGGCCCCAAATCGGGTCCATTGAGGCATTTAACAGTAAAATCGCGGTCAATCTGCCGTTTTAACATTGTTCCCTATGGGAAAATCGCGGTGATCGCGGTCATCGCGGGCATCGCGGTCATCCCGATTTACCCGCGATGCCCGCGATGACCGCGATCACCGCGATTTTTACCCACGACGACCGCGATTTCAATCGCTGGCGCCGTTCTAGGTAAAGAGTACCAAATATATATATATATATATAAAATATAATCATCTATATATATATATATATATATATATATATATATAGAAGTCGAACGGTCTGGCACTCTGGACAAAATAAGACAGCCACCGGGGTGCCTTCCTGAGTAAGTATAACAATGGCTTTGGATCCACAACTGTGGAATCACGAGGCGGCACTCTCCGGGTTTTGTGCAAAATAAATTGTATTTAAAGCAAAACAAGAAAAAGTGCAGAAATCAGGTCATGGATGTCAACAGTTTCGGGGAGTAATCTCCTTCCTCAGGACGACCAACAGGGTAGTGGTGTGCAGAACAACATATATATATATATATATATATATATATGTCTAGTGTTCGTTTGTGTGTCTCTAAAACACTGCCATCTGTTGGCAGCGAGTGAAACTACATCTCTTTCTCTCGCACACATGTACAAACATATATATCTGACGAAGTCCACGTGACGAAACGCGTTGGGGCGTGGCCTGGTTTTGATCGTTTCTGACGGAGTGTAACCTCTCCAACCAGCCGTGCCGCCTGTGGCTACATGCGAGTTTACATCCGCGGTGTGTTATAACCGCCGCTCATGGTACGTGATCTATTATGCACTTGTGTTTTATCACCTTTTAAAAAACAATAAAACAATACTTGCACTATGGAGCGCTCCGCTTTTGTCTCTTTTTAGAAAATCAATGTAACCTGTGGATCCAGGTGTTGCGGGAGCTGCCGGTTCAAGACAAGAACCTAAAGTGCTTACAAAAATCCATTCTGGGACTTATAGTTCGTGATTTAAACAAAAAAAGGACTTGCGCACCAGATAATTTTGTGAAACATATATATATATATATATATATATATTTTTATATATATATATCACAATATTCCGGCGGCACTCAGGACTTAGCCTGTTATTTTCATCAGGGTGGCCCTGATGAAAATAAGTAAACCTTATCGAAACGTCGGCTAATACCCGTGTGAGGCTGTGCTTCTTGTTCAGTTGATTCCTGAGTGCCGCCGGAATATTGCGATATTGTGGGACTGCCTTGGTTCCTAAATGCGGATGGCAACAGGCTAAGTAAGCCTTGTATAGCGAGTGCCAGGACCCACCAACCATTATATATATATATATATATATATATATATATATATATATATACAGTCCAGAGATCCGCACTCCCATCCAGGTGTATTTTGCAAAAATCGGGGTGCACCCCTAGGGAAAGGGAAATTTTCCAAAAGTAGCAAACAGTCCGGTTTTTTAAGCCAGAGAGGGCACTCACCACCACAGTAGGTACAACGTGCTGTGGTGACACACTGATCTCTATAGCTGTCTTGAAAACGGCCCTCCGGGGTTGAAACGTTGACGACTATGCCTGTCTATTACTCCTGAATAAATAAGCGTTGTACCTACTGTGGTGGTGAGTGCCCTCTCTGGCTTAAAAAAACGGACTGTTTTATATATATATATATATATATATATATATATATATATATATATATATATATATATAAAATAACTAACCCCAAACTGCTCTATAACACTGAAAGGAGCACTACAGAGAAGAATCTTCTGTTAGACAGGACTCAGAGAAAGGAATCAAAATAGAAGATCTCAGAGAGCACTACTAGCAAGTATACAATTCTGCAGTTGGATAAAACATTTAACAAGTCGTTTGAAAAAAAATATTGATTTAAAGAGAAAATGACAGCACATTAAAACAATATCTGTTACAATTTGCCTATAATAACTTGAATCTCTATAGGAATGGTCAATATTCTGCCAAGTTAATTGATGGTGGCATGTACTTCAAAACGAAAACATAACCCAATACGTTTCGTCAATATATGACTCCATCAGGGGTAGAAATACAGAAATTTCCCTATGGTGATCACAACAAATTGGAGTCTGAGGGGTAGCTCCTCATTAAGATGAGTCAACTTAATATACTTGGAATTTGATATTATACCAGTCCAATTTTTGGATGATTTAAAGGTATGTTGTAAATGCCCCAACTTTTTTTTATTAGAAATAGAGATACACCAGTATCGACAAAATGCGATTACACCATACAATGGTCAGTGATAAGCAATGTTCACATCCAGGCTCCCAGGTATATGCGCTGATGAAAATGGGACACTCAGCAATTTGGTCGCTGAGCGATATAGTGCTCAGCGACCGATCGCTTTGTGTGTACAAAGCTTTAATCCTACATGTTTTGTCTCCGAGAAACTTCTTCAGGGTTTCTCCTTTGCTATAAAATAGATAAATAACGGGTGCCAATTTGGGCAGCTTATAATTTAAATATGAAACTTGCATAAATATTGTCAATTACATACCATACAAGAACAAATTTCATTCTACAACTTTCAATTTTTTTTATAGATGCAGTTTAATTTTATCTTATTAAAATTTCATATCTTTGAAGAATACAAATAGTACATTTGTCTGCAAATATTGACAAACTTCAAGAGAAATAAGCATGGAAAAGATCAATAATTTCATTATATGTTCAAGGTCACAGATAGCCCTTATCTTAAATGGCACACATATTTATTTATTACCAGTTTCTTATATAGCACATACATATTCTGCAGCGCTTTACAGAGGATATTTGAACATTCACATCAGTCCCTGCTCCAGTGGAGCTTACAATCTATATTCCACACCACATGTACACACACACACACACACACACACATTCTAGGGTTAATTTGTTGGAAGCCAATTAGCCTACCTGTATATCTTTGGATTGTGGGAGGAAACCCACGCGAGTACCCGGAGGAAACCCACGCAAGTACGGGGAGAATATACAAACTCCGCACAGTTAGGGCCATGGTGGGAATCGAACCCATGACCTCAGTGCTGTGAGGCAGTAATGCTAACCATTACACCATCCGTACTGCCTCATAAGTTATGAGTAAACATGATATCTTATACTTTAATATGTGTGTCATAACACAAAAAAAAAAATCTAAATTGGGTAATTTACCAATTTACATACTTTAACAGTCCCTTATTATACACATGTATACATTAATGGGTATGGATCAGTTGGTCGACTATGACTTGGTCAACATGTTGAAAGGTCAACATGGGTCCAGGTCGACATGGGACATGGTCGACAGGTCATTAGGTCGATACAAGCATTAGGTTGATAGTCAAATGGTCGACATGGGGTTTTTCACTGTTTTTTTTACCCGAATGTCAACACAGTCGACATGCTTCGGGCCCGGTGCCTTGCTGCGCTCGGCACACTATTTTATTCTCCCCACACACAATAGTGGATGGTAGGGCATGAACTACCGCTTGTCGGCACATGTCAGGTCAAAAAACAGTGAAAAACCGCATGTCGTCATTTTGACTGTCGACCTAATGCTTGTGTTGACCTAATGACCTGTCGACCTTGTCTCATGTCAACCTAGACCCACGTCGACCTTTCAGCATGTCGACCTAGTGGTGTCAACCTAATCAGTGTTGACCTTATGCTTGTTGACCTAACGACCGTATCCCGCATTAATAACAAGCTCACCGTGGCATGACAATTACAGGTGATTTCACCTAATGGGGGATATAAATAATACTTTTAGTTAATTATCTAATAACATATATGCACCATATGGACAAAATAATTCAGAAGCCATTACACCAACAAGGACTGCAATGAAATTGTATGCATATACATGTACTTTGATATGGAGTTGGAACCCATTCTGCAGCTATAAAAGTTTACACTGTTCTTGGAAGGCTTCCCACAAGATTTTGGAGTGTTTCTGGAGTGTCCATTCATTTTGTACAGCATTTATGAGATTAGGCACTGATGTTGCATGAGAATCTCCATTATAGGTCATCCCAAAGGTGGTCGCTGGGGTTGAGGTCAGGGCTCTTTGCTGGCTAGTTAAGTTCTTCAACAGCCCCACATCATTATTACCCTTCCACCAAACTCAGAAGAAATGGTGTGACATGCTCCAGTGCCCTCTGGAATGAAAGAACGGACAGCCTCACTCTGAGTCTTGTAGAATAGTGTACTGATCACTTACACATTAAACACAAGTCAATGTTTTGGGGCCCGTAGCCCGTTGGTCAAGGCTCCAAATTATCTCTGATAGCTTCTAAAGGTAGGAAGGAGTGGTAGGTAGTTACATTTAGTATACTTTATTCATAGGATACAGCCCTTTCGTGCTGGCTGCTGTCAGATCTTTTTTTTCTACCAGTGTCTCTTTGCAGCCACAAATTGGCCTGCATACAAATGCAGGCCAATTTGTGGCTGTAAAGGCTGATTCTATCGCCATCCACCAGGTCCGCCAGGTCCCACCGTCCATCGGAATAGACCGTGCGGATCCCCATTCAGTCAGCAGCACCTTTCAGTGTAGCAGAGCTCTGCCAGCACACGCTGCACACCTGCACCCACCGCCCCCGACCTCCTGTAGCCTTCCCTGCGACCACTGAATCCTCCGAGGTACAGTACACCTAGGGACATGGGAGGGAGGCTACATCTGTACCATACCCAGAATTTCTACCTATACATTTCGGCACCTAAGAGAACCTTTCAAGAAAGCCACTTCAATTGCCTAATAACTTACATAGTCTTCATGATATACTCCATGATAAGTCTTCACTGCACCCCCTTGCAGTGTCGACTCTACTCCGGCTGTACTTTATGGTTTCTGGACCTGGTTTCTGGGAAGGTCGCTGAGTCTGCAGGTCATCTCAAACATCTTCAGTGATCATCAATGTTCCCAATTCATCCTAAAATGTAGGAATATGCAAAGTTCTCAAGACTGCCTAGCGAAGATGGCACCTGCTCATTAGGTTCTGCAGCTCATGTTGCTATCATATAGATCCAGGGGTTAAAGTGTGTGTGTGTTTGTGGGGGGTGGCGGGTGATGGAGATCCACCACTTGTAATGGCAGGGGTACTAGATTCACCACCACCACAGCCCTGCACAATAATTCTGATAGAAAATCTTGTCCCAGCGGCTTTCCATTCTGGCCTGGCATATGTGGTGTAATGCTATCACTGCTGCTGATGTGACAAAGAGACACTAAGAGGAGCAGGTTGTGTGCAAGCTGAAGACAAGGTGAGAGGGGGCTGGAGGGACACAAAGAAGTGGGAAAGCAGCTGGAGTGACACAGGGTATGGAGCTGGTGGAGGGGCATGGGCATTGAGCTGCTGGAGATCTGGATAATGAGCTGGGTATCACAGGGCCAAAACTGCAATAACTGAGGGCAAGAAGTACTGAGGGCGTCAAGGTGAAAAGGTAAAGTCTGTCTCTCGGTTGAGTGTGCATGGCCACTGCCAGCTTCCTCTTGCATGGGAATCTTCACTACTGAGGTGTTTCCTTGGTACTTGTTTCCTAGCACGGCGCCCATGATATTCAGTCATATGGCATTGAATTCATTGTATCGCATCGCATGCCATATACCCACATGCGATGCATGCGATTTTAAATTGTATAACCACCTTAATGGGTTTTTTCAATGTTAAATGGTCCCCCTATACGATTTTTAATTGTATAAGCACCTTAATGGGTGCTTACAATGTTAGATGCTAACCTGAAGCGTGGCGAGCGAGGGGCGGCGGTACGCGTCCTCCAACCTTTTCATACCCCCACTATCCACGTCAGCGTGGAGGTGACTATATATAGTGTGGCGAGCGCAGCGAGCCACCGAGCCTGAAGCATGGTGAGCGCAGCGTGCCCCGCGAGGGGACGCGTATTACTCTACATGCATTCCGCGTCCCCTCGCGGGGCTCGCTGTGCTCGCCACGCTTCGGGCTCGGAGGCTCACTGTGCTCACACTATCTATAATCAACTCCATGCCGACGTGGATGGTGAGGGTATGAAAAGGTTAGAGGATGCGTACCGCCACCCCTCGCATACCGCCGCCCCTCGCGGACTCGCTGCGCTCGCCACACTTCGGGTTGGCGTTGAAAGTGGGGGTGTCGTGGGGGTGCACAAAACATACTGATGCAATAACAAGTCAGGGCTGAAATTTGAATGTTCATAGATTATTCTTGCGGAACCCACACACTAAGCAGAGAATAAGCGACCTCCTAACATAACTGAGTGCCGTCCAGTTATTTTAAATGCTAAGATAAATACTTACATTTTTAATTATTTGTATTTAATAGCATTGTATAGGAAAGGAATAGTATAATATATTTGTTTTTTGGGGTGAAACTGTGATGCATAGAAAAAATATGTTAAAACAGTCATTTGTAAGGTTCCACAATACAGCACATCAATAGAGTATAATACAGAAGAGGGAACTCTGGGAATGTCAATGTCTCAGTCTTTCTCTCCTAATACTAAAGACAAGTGACAGGGAAAAGACAGTAATGTGTGAGTTGTGATATCAAGGTTACCTCTATGATGACTATGCAGCGGAACATCTGGTTTAGATGAACGGTACCTCGAGGTTTCCTAATATGTTAATAAGACGTTATGTGCAATAGATTGCATTTTGTCTCATTGCCTTTAGTCCAGATGGTCTAAAAATCTTGTAAAACAGTAAGTGTGTTGTCTGTAACTACTGTAAGCACCATATATGTGAAATGAATGAGCGAGTCATGATAATTGTAACTCCGTATTGTAAATCCAGTAAATACATGATCAGCATTTCTAGATACAAAATCAAATTTGATGTATTTCAGTTCCTTGTAGGCTTATTTCATAAAATCTAATTTTGTAATAAAATAGTTTCCAGCTACTGTAACTGAAATAAGTTGCTATTTTGTAATGTATCATATAGCAAAATATATCATGTAAACTTGTTGATACGGCACTAGGAATGTTGGCACAAAAAGGTTGGCCAGTGACTGGAACGGAACTGGTTATGTGGTATGTTCCATAGACACATACCACTCGCTTTTGATTGGATACATACTGTAAGGGGTATTCAATTAGCCATGCTGGAACAATCCAATTAGTGTGGATTGTCTTGTGTATGATTTCCCAAAGTTGGACTGAATCACGTAGCTCAATAGGCTGTGGGGTAAAGTCTATGTAAAAATGGCAACATTTAGTTCATGTGGGGGAAAAAAGACATTGATTTAAGCGTTTTTGGGGTAATATGTGGGTGTCAGTATCTGAATCACAATTTTTAGGTGCATTAAAATCGCTATATGTTTGAATAACCTTTCCCTTTAAAAAGGCAAATCTGAGTCATAGGGTCCCATCAGGATGGGGGCTGCTGGTACTCCAGTCCCAGGTTAAGGTGCCCGGGACTGCAGTCTAACAAATTTATTTGCCATAAACAAAGTAAAAATTTCCCTTTAAGCAATGTAGAGGTTGAGTAGTTTGGCCAATGGGATGGACACTGGAGGTCTCACCAAGTGCGGAAGGGGGTTCAAGAAGGGGAAGGGCTGTATGTTTTGTCAGTCCCAGGCTACACTGATAGCAGCCCTGGTCATATTGATCTCTGTTTACGGGCACAAATAGAACATATTTGCATACACCACATGGTGCAGATGGGAATTTACAGATCTTTATGTACAGTATCTCTGTTTTATTCTGAATAGGACAGGTCATGGCTGGATCTTTTTTTTCCATTACATAAGGTATTTCGTGGAAGGAACCATCAGTGACAAAGTGATTGCATGAAAGATCCTTGAATTGTGGTAGTGTCTCAAAAGAGCTAATTCTGAAATGAGTATATGAGGAAGGAAAGCCTGATTCTGGTGGATCTCTAATTCTGAAATTAGTATATGAGGAAGGAAAGCCTGATTCTGGTGGATCTCTAATTCTGAAATGAGTATATGAGGAAGGAAAGCCTGATTCTGGTGGATCTCTTGCATTAAGCATAGGGCTGGTGGAAGTGACAATACTAACGGCAATGGTTGTGGCCAGTGTAAAACAAAATGGGCGGCATTGCTTTTCCGCTTGCAGATGCACAAACTCCTGCATTAGCCGTATGGATTCTTGCCTTAGCATGAAGTAGTATAAACTCTGGAGCCAGTGGTGCTGTGTCACAATCTACTCTGCAGGTCATGTTTATTTTTTTATGCCTATGTGAAAATCATCAAAAAAATGGTTCACAGCTGCCGCTGCTGCTTCTGCTGCAGAGCTCCAGAGAAGTATGTATTATAGAATATAGGTGCACCCATTATAGATAATCCACTGGATCCCCATATATATTAAAAAGGGGCCACAGAAGATATCTCCAGCATCTGCTGTGGTCCTGCAGTACAGCATTCCCATAAGATTCTATGCAGCAGGCTCAGTTTATTGTCATATTTATGTTATATACCTTAGACTTTATGTATCCACCATTGCTTTATTTACCACCCACTAGTCTACCCTTTTAAACCTCAATCTCTTACTCGATAATAGGCAATACCTTGGTATTACCGCTCATGTCCACGACACCCCTGGAGGGAGAATAAATTAGTGTGCCGAGCGTAGCGAGGCACCGGGCCCGCTGTGTGGCGAGCGCAGCGAGCCCGCAAGGGGGGGCGATCCACGTCCCCCCTTGTCGGCATTTCGGCTGTCGGCATTCCGGCGTCGGGATTCTGAACGCCGGGATCCCGACCGCCGGGATTCAATACTGAATCCCTAAAGAATGTGGTATTACGGTGTATAGCAAACATACATCAAATGATGCAAGTTTACAATCGATAGGTAAATCTAGAATATTTCTTATATCACTTAAAAAATGACTAGTGTCACGCAAATAACTTTTATCATTAACTTCAAAAGGCTGTAGGAAATGGTCTACAAATTGTGCAATGTGTTGAAGCATAGACCCTTGTGCTGAGATTAACAATCTCCCTGGTGGATCTATTAATGTCTTATGTACCTTGGGCAGTAAATATATTATGGAACATATGGGGTGATCTACCAGCAGAAAATCTCCCACATTATCATCATTTCACAAATTATCATGCCCCAATTTAATCAAGTCATCTATGTCCCGTTAATCCTACCCATCGGGTTAAATCCAAATTTTTAATATGTTTTTTTTCGCATTAGCTAGTTGTCTTCTTACTTCTAGATCGTATTTAACTATGTCCTGCAGGACAACGTCCTCTCCTTTGTTTCCTTTGTTGGCACTGCGTATGCCAACTGCAGTATTGTTTTTTTTTTTTAGATTATTGAAAAACTACACAAGCATATGGATTGTAGCTTGCATTCGCAAGACCAAACAGCTATTACTCTCCAGAACAAGCTATTACTCTATTCGCACGCCGCTCAGTTGATGGACAGGAAGCCCCCATTTGTGGGTGTCACTTGCCCGTTTTCTGGGAGTGTCAGAAAAAAACACAGGCACACACTGGAAAATCATTCGACGGTGAGTGAATTGCGAATGGAATTGTAGCTGACCGGTGATTGGCAAGATTTTCGCAAGCCATAAACTCCCCATCAGGTATCCCCCAGGTCCACACCTTTCCATCTCACCATAAACTTAACCTAAACCTTAATAACTAACTTATATAATAAAAAAGACACAGACACAAGTGCTGGCATTTCAAAATGAATGTCAATTTATTTTGACAATTAAACTAACTATATATATAATGGTGGCGGCACCAAAGAACGGTCACTATAGGAAAGTGGGGTTAAAGATGTTACCATACACACCATCGCTGGTGATCGCTCTCCCCGGTCATCCACTCGTGCTAGTGGTGACCACCCCCCGGGCGGAAGCATGGCCGATGACCATCGATGTCAGGAGAGAGCGACACCCCACTATCTACACACACACATCAAGATCTTACAAGGATGACCGTTCTTTACCGCCGCCGAAGAGAGAAGAAATAGGGAAGGGTGGGTGGGGCTTTTTCAGACAGAGGGAGAACTTCCTGTAAGTATGTTCCTTTTCTTCCCTGTCTGTACCCTCCCACTGCTCTGATAGGCCTTGTG
The DNA here is from genome assembly GCF_055691185.1 of Crinia signifera. Lineage (NCBI taxonomy): Eukaryota > Metazoa > Chordata > Amphibia > Anura > Myobatrachidae > Crinia > Crinia signifera. The sequence goes on from NC_139217.1 coordinate 76,454,251, forward strand.
CCCATCCTATTAGCATATCAGCTGACCTTCCAGCGTAACCTGGGGAACCCATCAGGGGTTTATGCTCACTCAGTGCTTATTCAGCATTCGTGGTTCTTAAACTCCCCATCAGGTATCCCCCAGGTCCACACCTTTCCATCTCACCATAAACTTAACCTAAACCTTAATAACTAACTTATATAATAAAAAAGACACAGACACAAGTGCTGGCGTTTCAAAATGAATGTCAATTTATTTTGACAATTAAACTAACTATATATATAATGGTGGCGGCACCAAAGAACGGTCACTATAGGAAAGTGGGGTTAAAGATGTTACCATACACACCATCGCTGGTGATCGCTCTCCCCGGTCATCCACTCGTGCTAGTGGTGACCACCCCCCGGGCGGAAGCATGGCCGATGACCATCGATGTCAGGAGAGAGCGACACCCCACTATCTACACACACACATCAAGATCTTACAAGGATGACCGTTCTTTACCGCCACAGCTAGGCCCTAAGCCGCAGCACCGCCACCAAGTAGGAAACGCTCAGCACTGTGTATCTAACCAGCTAAAGACATCGCCCAAAAACAGAGCCACGCCCTCCGGGCTCAGATGAACACCATCGCTCCTATACAGCGCACTCCGCTGAAAGCTGATGGCGTCATGGCGAATAACACCCCCGCCATTGGTCAGCAGATATTTCTCAACTGCAGCGTTCACCGTCTTCCGTGAACGCTCCAGGCGGGGGCAGGACATCGCATTCCTCCACACTATCCTCGATATAATGGAGGACCACACCAACTTACATGCAGGCAGATACAATGAAATAAAATAGAGGTCCCGCACAATCACAGAGCGTAGCTCCAGAGCGGTCACCCGCCCTAAGTCATTGCCACCCAGGTGGAATATAATGACTCTCGGGACCCCAAAATTTCGCAGGGCTCGAATCAGCCCAGCCTGCAGCCCTTTCCACAGCATACCTCTCTCACCCAGCCACCTAACCTCCCCAGCTCGACCAAACACACGTACATCAGAGGCGATGTTTGCCCTGGAAGCCCAATAGACAAAGGAATGTCCAATCATCCATATGGACTTAACGTCCTGTCGACCTGAAATATTTATAGAGAGGTTAGAAGGCTGTCGACAAGCTTGCATACCACGCATTCACCACACTTGTTAGGAGAGAGGAATGAGAAAAACCGTGGCCGACCAGCTCTTGAGGCACAAAACACACCGTCTGGAGTAAACTAACAAGTACGCCATGCCTGATTGTAATTATAGCCGAATTGTGCCCCCAGACGGATGTGAAAACACACCTCAAGGCCCCCACTGGAAGTTGACGAGCGCTTATGCGTCCAGTCGACCATGGTGAAAAGTGACAGATAAAGCTGGCCGAATGTACCTCCGGAATGCTGCCGAGCGCCATCGACCCAGAGATTGAATCTCTGCGTCGGAGCGGCCCTCCGCAGCCGCCGAGGTAGCAGCCCCAATCCTAAAGGAATGAGACCCAAATTCCTTAGGATCGAGACCCGTGGCCTCCAGCGCCCGTCCCAAGACGTGACAAAATTGGTATTTGGTGAGCGGTGACCCATCCTCGTGCATCAGCCATGCGCCTGGAAGGTCCGGGCGCACCTGGGCGAAGGCCGAGACCAACGTCACAGGGCACGCCCTCTCCACCGTGCACGGGAGCAAGGACAGCCACCGCCCCCTCCCCGCCTGGTCCGTCTTGGAACGTCGCAGGTGACATAGCACCGAGTCAGCTTGGACCACCAGGTCGTCCACGGCCAAAGGCGAGGGCGTCCGTTTTGACGGGGTCACCAGCTCCCCAATCCTGAAGGCCCCGTGGTATGCCATCACGTACGCCGTGCGGAACAAGAGTACCTCGTAATAAGGCCAGCAGATGTCCCCCAGGGCGTCCAGCAGTGCTGGAAGTAACGACATATCAATGGGACGCCTGCAGTCCGGGGGAGCGGGTGTAGCCCGCCGCCAACCACGCAACGCCCTAGACACCAAAAATGACCGGGACGGGTCCGCCCTACCCTGCAGTGAGGAGAAAAACGACACCCCTGCCAAAACCCTGCGCACTGAGGCGACAGAGCGACCATTGGAGTATGCACTCCATACAAAGGCCACCATGGCCGCTTCAGGTGTCTTACCTGCTTGCGGAGCAGACAGTCTGAACTGCTCCCACTCCTGCCATCCAGCCTGATAGCAGTGGAGCATCCGTGGCGCGATAGCCCGCATGGCTAGCCCCTCCATTCCGGCCTGATCATCTGCCAAATATAAGAGGGACAGCATTCACCAACAATAGATGCATCAGGAGCCAGGGCCCGAAACTTCTCCCAGTCGGCCCTGGACAGTGCGTCTGCCACAGAGTTCTCTACTCCGGGAACATGTTGTGCCACAAACTGTATGTTGAACAGCAGGCATCGCAGCACCAATCGCGCAAGCAGGCGAACTACAGGCATGGAAGCTGAACCCTGCCTGTTAATAGAGTGAACCACTCCCAAATTATCGCACCAAAATATGATGCTGGAGTCGCGAAGCCTGTCTGCCCATAGCTCCAGCGCCACTATAATGGGGAACAGCTCCAAGAGCAGTAAGTTTTTTGTGAGCCCTTCCGACACCCATTCTACCGGCCATGGGGCAGCGCACCACGACCCGTGCAGGAAGGCTCCGAAACCCATCCCGCCCGCTGCATCAGTATACAATTGTAACTGCGCATTGGTGCACGGGCTCGCAGGCCAAATCAGGACACCGTTGAACTGCTCCAGGAAGGAGAGCCAAGTGCGTAAATCCCTCTTGATCTCTGCAGAGAGACGTACATAATGGAGGGGGTGCCTGACGCCTGACATGGATCTCTCCAACTTTCTACCGAAAACTCTACCCATGGGTATGACCCTACAAGCAAAATGCAGAAGTCCCAGTAGTGACTGAAGCTGGCGCAACTGTAGCTTACCCGTGGCCAATGCCAGGCTAATGGCTCCGCGTAGCCGAGACAGCTTGTCCTGTGGGAGGCGGCAACAGGCCGCCACTGTGTCTATTTCTATACTCAAGAAGGACAGGAACTGCACTGGGCCCTCCGTCTTGTCCTCCGCAATGGGGACCCCGAACTCCCTGAAAAGATCCTGCAGGTATGTCAGCAGAAGCTTGCATCGCTGGGAACTGGCAGGGCCCACACACAAGAAGTCATCCAAGTAGTGGGCCACCCCAGTTTCGCCTGAACCCGCCTCTACGCACCAATGCAAGAAACTGCTAAATCTCTCGAAATAGGCGCAAGAAATCGAGCAGCCCATCGGTAAGCACCTGTCCACGTAAAAACCCGTGGGCAGGCGAAATCCCATGAACCGGAATGATTCCGGATGGAGAGGGAGAAGGCGAAAGGCGGACTCAATGTCCACCTTGGCCAGCAAAGCCCCGTGTGCGTGGCTGCGCACTATATCAAGAGCCTGCTCAAACGACTGGTACCGCACACGGCACAAGTGTTCAGGGATGGCGTCATTAACAGAACTGCCCGGGGGGTGGGACAAGTGTTGTATAAGCCTAAACTTGCCGCTAGCCTTCTTGGGGACCACCCCCACCGGGGAGAGAACCAGGTTCTCTATAGGGGGAGATGGGAAGGGGCCCACCATCCTACCCAAGCTCACCTCTTTGCCCACCTTTTCCAACACTATCCCGGGCATCTGCATTGCGGATTTTAAATTACGGGGGGCATGCGCTACTACCTCCCCCTGGATTGGTAGGCGGCAACCCAGGCGGAAGCCTTGCTCTAAAAATTTTGCCTCCTCCCTACACGGGTACCGTCCCAGCCAGCCGGCCAGGCGGTCAACCCGTACAGGAGAAGGGGCCTTACTGAGGTGCGCCCCCGGCTGTTGAAGCCTGGGAGGTGCCTCCCTGCTTTCCCTTCCTGCAATCCCTAAATGGGTGATTGCCCCAGCATTTTGAGCATGCGTGCTTGAACTTGCAAGAAGCTCCCAGGGCGCAACCCGCTCCGTTAAATGCAAAGCAACGCCCGGCGGGGGCACCCCCCGCCCTACCGCGAAAGGGTTGTTGTTGCTTGCGAGGGGCAGGGCTGGAGGCTGGTGTAGCCGCAGGAGCAACCGCAGGAGCGGTCGCCGGCTTTGGCCCCATCCAAATCTCCACGTCTTTACACCCCAACGCCATAATGGCCAGCCCTGACTGCTTGCGACGGAAGCTCTCATCATATGAGCGCCATGAGGAGTCGGCTTCTGACAGGAACATCTGATGAATCATGTGCATGTAGCACACCATGTTCATGTGTTCCTGCGGTCTTGTTTCTAAGTAACAAGCCGCGAACATAAACATGCCCGCCTGCCACCGGTGATAGGTGCAGTAGGCCTCCTCCCCAATACCCCCTCGCCTCTTCGCCGCGCGATATTCCTTTTCAGCCTGCGCCGTCATGGAGAAGAAGCTGACGTACTTCCCGTCCCTAATGCGTTCTTGAACGCTGCGCCTGAGTCCCCTGAGCACTGCCGTGTTCTCGCATTGGACTACCTTTCCCCTAGGGAACAACGGGGACCCCGAGCTACCGCTGGAACTGGAGTGCCTACGGCGCCTATGTTCTTGCCGCCTGCGGGATTTACGGCCTCCCCCCTCCTCCGACGTTCCCGAATCGGACCCGCCAGAGGAAGAGGAGGTATGCGCGGCCCTACGCCTGCGCCGCTTGCGCTTAGACGCTGACCCACCTGAAGTACCTTCCACTGGTACGAGGCTCATCTGGGAGGGCTCCTCCACCAAACCCACAGGCGGGGTACCAGAAGCAACGATATCCCTTGCCGTGAGAGGGGCCGTAGGCCTTGTAGCCACGGCTGGGGCTGCCCCACCTGACAGGGCTGGGGCAGGGATCACTGAAGTGGCCGGAGGAGCAGGACTGCCGTCCAGAGCCCCCCCTACCTGCGCAGGTGACTGCCTCATAAAATTGGATAGCAGGGACAGGAACTGCTGTACCCCCCCATCCGCAGCCGCAGGTAGCGGGGGGATTGAAATGGGTACGGGTGCAGGAGGGGCAGGGGGCTGAGAGCTGCGTATTGGGACAAGCCTGGCCCTTCTAAGCAGCTGCCGCCCAGCCAGGTGCAGAGAGGACCTCATCCCTGTGGCCCTAACTCCCGTGGGGGTGTCAGCAGGGGCTGTTGGCCCCATCTGGGCCCTATTCGGCCCCTGACCCCTCCCCTGGCTCGCCCACGGCCTCTACTTGGTCTATTAATAGTGGGAGAGGGGGCTCTGGATGGGAGACCCCCTTGGGTCAGCCTGGAAGCCAGGATGGGGATGGATGAGGGGCGGAGGCTGGGTGAGGCCCTAGCATCATGGGGCTGAGTGTGGGTGTGCAGCCTCGCAGGCGCTGACCTGCCCCTGGGGCTGGACCGGGCGGAAGGCCGCGATCCAGGCCTAGCAGCCGCGCCATCGTTTATGCGGGGGCCTAGGCCTCTTCCGCGGACCTGTGCGGCACGGGCTCTACCCCTGCCCGACCCCCCTTGGACGCCGCGACCCCCGCCGCGCGCGCCGCGGCCTGTAGTGGCTGTACGCGAGGTCCGGCGCCGGGCCGCGTCATCAGCCGGCGCCGCGACCATCGCGCCAGTCTGTGCGGGTGGCTCAGGCGCCGCCAGACCCCGGCGCGATCCCCTCCAGTCCCCACTAGAACCACCAGGGACCACGCCGCTAGGCCCAGCGACCTCCCAGGCAGCCTCCGCATAGTCATGGAGGCGGGCAGGCGGGCGGGTAGCCCTGCGCGGCCTGTAGGCCATAATGCAATTGCGCAGGTAGGCTGGCTAATCCAACCAGGTAGAGAGGGACAGATGAAGATAGAGAGGGACAGATCTAGAAGACAGAAAGAAAGAATATAGAGATGAAGGCTCCGTTTGTAAGGATACAATAGATATTTGCTGCAGAGCAGCGCTTGCCTGATCCTGCAGCAGCTTTTTCAGACAGAGGGAGAACTTCCTGTAAGTATGTTCCTTTTCTTCCCTGTCTGTACCCTCCCACTGCTCTGATAGGCCTTGTGCCCATCCTATTAGCATATCAGCTGACCTTCCAGCGTAACCTGGGGAACCCATCAGGGGTTTATGCTCACTCAGTGCTTATTCAGCATTCGTGGTTCTTTAGCAGACTTGCACGGAGCGAGTTGTCACTTTGGGTGGCAGGTATCTGATTGCAGGGCTCTGCAAATTTGCACAGCACCGTTCAGCACTGAATAACCCCCAATGTCCCTGCATTTACCGTCAGCATCCATACAAAACATGAGTACATTTTTTGTTTGCTTTGTTATTAAAAACTGTTGTTTAGTAGGAAACTACTAAAAATAGTAGGAAAAAAGATGCTTCAAGGAAATCTCCAGTCTTTTTCATCTTCTATATCAGGCAAAAAGAAGTTACATGTCCAAACTACTCCCCTAACAGACCAAGGGTGAGATTTATCAAACCCTCGAAAGAAGAAAAGTGAATGTGGTGCCCATAGCAACCAATCAGATTGCAGCTATCATCAGCACCTTCTCCAGTTGTCCCCTTGCAGTGTTCTGACATCATTGGTAGATTCCCCTTTAGTACTGTCATACTCTTTGGAGAAGAATATCCATTTGTGACTGATAAACTCTGCAGGTTTGTCAGTGATATGACACTAATATGGATTTAGGCCCTTATTTAGATTGAGTTGGATGGCTCCGTGTGCGGTCAGATGGCCGATGATTGGTATTTGCGCATGTTCAGAGGCATATCTGCGCATGTGCGAACACCTCGCACGTCCAAACACGGAGTGAGGTCCGGGCAGAAAACTATCTTACGGAACCGTCTGAGCAGGGGGTGGAGAGGGTGTGATGGGCTGTTTGGGCTCATTACCATATGCATATGCCCCGCGTTTCATGGGCGTTCCCATGAAAACGCTGGGCGTACGCATGGTACTGCGGCCGTGACACACGTGTGGGGGCGGACAACTGACATAGCCGGATGTCTGCTGCCCGCCCATATCCCTGCTTTCATACGGAAAAATGTCTGAGTGCTCTGGAGCACTCGGTGCTGCCTGACCGCTCGGTCCATCATTCCATGGTCGGCAACCATCGGAGGATGGGGGAGGTTCCGACAGATGGAGGAGGTGTTCACATGAAACATCCGGTCCGTATGCTCGGATGTTTTACCACATTCGGACGGTGTGAGCGATCCGTACGGTAGGAGGGGCAAAGAACACTCGTTTTTTTTCCGAAATACGCATGAGACTGCTCTGGTTTCACTATGACTGGCACTGCTATTGGAAGTTTGACCTGCCAGTCACCAAGGCAGTCCCATTGGAAGGTGTTTCCTCCCTCCGGGATGCCTCTATGGGCTGCAGTGCGGCAACCCATAAAATCTGGAGCACCTGCATGTGCAGTACTCACGTCTGTACTGCGCATGTGACCTCGATTTCCCATTTATGGGCTGTTGCCGAAACAGCCCAGAGAAGCCGGCCACATGCACAGTAACGAGGTTGGTACTGCACATATGCCAGACCTGGCACCTGTCACAATAGTACAGGCGCTGGGAAGGCAGGTGCAGCAGCAGCAACGGTAGCAGGGGTGGGGGGGGGGGGGGTGTTTGCCCACATCGTGACCAGCGGCAGCCTCCCTCCTGCAAAACACTACTAGCTGCCACTGGTAATGATCTCTACAGAATGATGACTGGGTCAACCATTGCACCGAGAACGCTGCCGCCGCTGGTCCATCTGGGTCGGAGTGACTGGAGTCCCCAGGTCCCGTGCCCTCAGCGTGGTGTGTTGAGTACGCTGTCACCGCTTATCCATCCTGGTCGGAAGTTGCTGGAGTCCCCAGATCCCGTGCCACACGTGTTCCACATCAGAGAACGCTGCTGCCGCTGCACATCTTGGTCGGAGTTACCTTGGGTCCCCAGATCCCGTACCCGTAGCGTGCAAAAACTGTCGGTGACTATTTTCTCATGCTGGCTATGTTCACTGTAATGTATGAGCTTTGATACAGACTTTTTAGTAAAATCTTAACATTAGGCTCATTTGTGCGCTCCTTCTTTTTCCTTGTATATTTGTACTATATCTGAGGCCTGACTAGCCCCATTTGAAGTGAGCTGCACTACATATATTATTGCACAGACTTTCAGCTGCTATTATATGTATGATTTTGCGCAGAATTCGTACATATATATATATATATATATATATATATGATACTGTATATTGGCCCTTATTCTGGTTGGTGCGGATATGTCCGCGTGCGTTCGTTCCGCCGATGTTTTGTGTCTGCGCATGTGCAGAGGCATATCTGCGCATGTGCGAAAGGGACATACGTCAAAATTCCGCATGAATTGTTTACACTACGAACAGGGGGAGGAGAGGGGCGTGAAGGGCTGTTTGGCCTCATTAACATATGCATACGCCCCGCGTTTCATGGGCGTTCCCATGAAAACGCTGGGCGTACGTATGGTAATGCGGCCGTGACGCACGTGTAGGGGGCGGACATATGACATTGCCGGATGTCAGCTGCCCGCCCAGATCCCTGGTTTTGCACGGAGAAATGCCTGAGTGGTCTGAGCTCGCGGGAGCTGCCTGACCGCTCGGTCCTGCATTCGATAGTATGCGACCATCGAATGATGGGGGAGGTTCCCAGAGATGGAGGAGGTGTATACATGAGAAATCCACTCGTGCTCCGTGCGGTCAGCGGCTTACCGAATTCGGACGGAGTGAGCGATCCGTACGGAAGGCGGGGTTTAGGACGCACGGTCCTGGCCGCATATTCGGCTCCGGCCGCACAGACCAGAATAAGGCCCATTGTGCCAATGTCAGACACATTTTATGTATAGTTCTAGAGAACCTAACTTTGCAACTTTTTTCAGTTAATCAGACAAGGTTGATCTTCTAGTAAATACCCACCAAGGTGTCTTTAGGTTAAATGTTCTAAAAGTAATTCCCGTACCATTTATCTGGACACCATTTCTTTGAGTTTGTCATATATCTCTCAACAACTAACACATTTTATTCTGAATGATCTTCGCTGTGTGTTCAGGCATGGGGGAAGACAAATAGTCCCTAATATGCTTTAGTAGACCTTTCAGCGTTTTTTTCCTCCTTGCAGAAGTATTCTCCAAATATGTATTGGCTTATTTTTCTTGAACCGGATTTATTGATAATTTACAACAAAATATATGATCCTATAATCCGAGTATATTGGTGCAACTCAATTCAATTGACAAGTCTAAATTGGATTTTTTTTATAACAGTAAAAAACAATAAGAAGAAACAAGCATTTGGTAAAACACATTTTATACAGACTGTACTATTACACTAAAACATAATGGAATGGAAGTGACAGCTGGATTCATAAATGGTAGGTTTAAAGGGAATGTACACTCCTGTATATACCTTGTTAGACAGGCCCATTCCATCCCATTTACACCAGGACCCCATCCGATTCAGATTACAGATGTGCGCTTACCCCCGTTATTTTGAATTTGGATATGTATCCCCTTTGTGTTTTGGATCAGAATTTAGTTTTACCAAAACCACCCTTGTGCATGTTTCATTTTTGTATCTGTATTCTATTTCCCAAAAAATCATAAAAACAGATAAAATCACCTAATTTGGGCCTATTTTTATTCCTACAGTATTATTGACCTCAATAATATGATTTTGGTACCTAATGGTAAATCTGTTTCTCAGAATCCATAAGGGCCACTGGAGATCTTCACAATGGGTATAGAGGCATAGTTAGTAGGAGCTGGGCACTTACTAAATTAAGAATGTATGACTCCTCCTCTACTACCCATCAGCCCCCAGTTAGGAAAATGTAGACAGAGAGGAGATGAGCAGAGATAGGAAAGGAAATCACATGCATGTCAATGGAACAAACAACTGGCAGGTGACACAGAGCAGTGAGGGCATCCAGTGGCCCCTGTGGATTCAGAGAAATGTATTTTCTGGTAGGTACCAGAAACCTATCTCCTCTTTCATCAAGCAGGGGGCCAATGGAGATCTTCACAATGGAAGGTTCCAAAGTTATATCCACGGGAGGGACAGCTCTGAGGACCCTGGAACACCAAACGGCCAAATTGAGCAGCCAAAGAAGCGAAAGTGTTGAACTTCTAAAACTTCACAAACATATGATCCAAAGACCAAATTGCTGCACAGCAAAGTTGCAACGTAGACGTGCCACTTCTTGCTGCCCATGATGGACCCACTGACCTAGTGGAATGTTCAGCCAGCGAAGGAGGCAGTGGTTTATGTGCGTAGACATAAGCCTGCTGAATGGTAAGCCTGATCCACCTAGCCAACGACTACTTGGAAGAGGGCTATCCACGATGAACAGAATTGTACAGGATGAAGTGGAAATCAGTCTTATGTAACTGTGTTCTAGACACATAAATCTTTAAGGCACGTACAACATCTAGTTTTGAAGAACTACCCAAAGCATCCCATAATGAAGGAACCATGATCGGTTGATCACATAAAAGGCTGAGACCACCTTAATTAGAAAAGAGGCCTGTATACACAGTTCAGCCCAAGATTTGTGAAAGATAAAATATGGTAATTTACAGGACAGTGCTCAAAGTTCGGACACCTGTCATGCTGAAGCCAAAGCGAGTAGCGTCACTGTCTTCCAAGAGAGGCATTACAATTCAACCTCTTCAAATGGTTCAAAAGTTGTTGATTGTAAAACCCACAAAACCAAATTAAGGTCCCATGGTGCAGTAGGAGGGACAAAAGGAGACTGGACTCTAAAGACCCCCTTTAGGAAAGTCTGTACCTCCAGCAAAAGTGCCAACCGTTGTTGGAATGAAACTGAAAGGGGTGATATCTGGACCTTAAGGGATCCCAGCCAGAGACCCACATCTAAATCTGCCTGCAACAGGCGATGTAAATTAAACTTGTGAAAAGAAAAAACCTATAGCTGAACACCATGCCCTATAGGCAGGGCCGGCAACAGAAATCTTGGGGCCCGGTACACTGACATCTCTACCCCCCCAATAAATATATATATATATATATATATATATATAGATATATATAGACAGCAAGGGTCCGGCACTCCCAACGAGGTAAAGGTATAGGCTGGTGCCTGCACAGCGGTAAGCAGGTACAGAGGTATCAACGTTTCAAAATGTATTATTTTGTCATCCTGAAGAATCTTTGCAAGAGCTGTGAGTGCCGCACCATCACCCTCTCTCTCTCTCTTTCTCTCTCTCTATCTCTCTCTCTCTCCGTCTCTCTCTCTCTTTCTCTCTCTCTATATATATATATATATATATATATATAACAAGTGGGAAGAAGGCGGCACTCTCACAGGCTTGATTCAAAGATTAAAAATCCTTTATTGCAGCGGTCCTACGCCGTTACGGAGCAACCTCCGTCATCAGGGACACAATGGCATACATAAAATACAGACATTAAATACAGAAATACAAACAATCACCACACCCCCCATGTCACACCCGATTGGCCAAACACTCACCCTCCCCCGTCAGCGTCCCGCCGCACACCTGTCACCCTCTGCCACGATCAGCCTGCGAGCGGTAACACATCGGGCGGGGAGCACGTCACTCTCACTGACCCGCTCTTCCGCACCACGTGACCGGGCCGTCTCCTTCGTAGCATTGGATAAGACACATGCGCGTCATCAACGCGAGACGGAAGGGATCAGTGCACAGACAAAGCGGTTTCTATGGAAACAATAAACAAAATAAGAAAACAGCATAAAATAGCGATCAAAAACGATCTGTAATATAAAATGTATAAAATATGGAACAAACGCTTGTACATCAATGTATTCAATATAGTAGTACCCATAATCTTATAGGGTTTAGCATATTCTGCAAATATTTATGTTTAATATAAGTCAGCATTGTAAAGAGACATAATCTGGACAACATGAATGAATGAAAATAACTATATGTAAATCAAAATGTATATCAAATATCACAAATACAGGCATTCAATACAGCATGATAGTGGCTAAATGAAACACTGGAGCCCCAGAGTCTCATTTAAACCACCAGGGGACATAGTCCCCAGAGAGAAAATCCAACGACTCTCCCTCTGGAGTAGAATTTTATTCCTATTACCACCTCTAATTGGTAACGGCACATGATCAATGATCATAGTCCGTATAGAAGACACACTATGTTTGAATAGTAAACAGTGGCGAGCCACGGGTTGGTCACTGTGTCCACTGGACTGGGCTTGATGAATGGTAGACCTATGCAGGGCCATGCGCTCCTTGAATGTGCGCTGAGTTTTCCCCACATAGGTCAAACCACATGGGCAGGTCAAAGTATAGATAATGTAAGATGAAGTACAGGTCAGGGGAAACTTAATGTAGATTTTATGCCCTCTATGTGGGTGTGTAAAAAAGCTCCCCACTGACATTGACCTACACGTGGTGCACCCCAGGCACCGAAAGCAACCATTTTTCCTGGACAAAAAATTTAAAACTGGATTTTTCTTGTCCCACCCCGTGATGTCATATTTGACAATTCTATCCTTGATGCTACTCCCCCTCGTGTAGCTGGGGAGCACCCGGGAATTATGTAAGAGTGGTAAACCAGATGGACAAATACAGACATGATCTTATAGCCTTTAAGAAGGAAAAAGTAAAAAAGGTTCAACTCGATTATGATCAAAGGAGGGTGTACCCGTGGCTTAATGCTGGCAATTTCCAAGATGGCGGACGCCCTAATTATGGTCGACGCAAGCCACAGAGATTCCAGCACTCTAACCAAGGTTCAAGCACCTCCCAGAGTGAAAGTGAGTCCTCTTGTTCTGCTTCCAATGCTGCAGGGGTCCCTTTAGGGGTGCGAACTGGGACGGCAGCAACAGGTCGTATAGGAAGAGGACGAGGAGGGCAGGGCAAAACCGCCGTCAGAGCAAGCACCCGCCCACCGAGGAAAGTCAGAACTTAGTTTTTAACCTATCCAAAGTACCGTTAACTACAACAGAGATTGAAGTCTTGGCTAAAGGTTTATCGTTTGTCCCCACTGTCAAAGCGGATGCATTTCAGTGGAAGGTGGATACGTACAAACTCCATCGGACATTACGATTAAAAGAACATTTTGGGAAAACCACCCCCTCTGTACCAACTGTGGAAAAAGTGATCTTACCAGAACAATTGAAGAAGATCGCCCCTCGGTCGAGGTTCGACCCCCCTTCAATTAATCCCTCAGTGAGGACTTTTACACGGATGATGGACCAGCTGGGTACGGTTGATTCGGCCCGTACGCACACCAGGTACAATCTGTCCAAGGCGCAACAACTGGCCTTAAATAATCTGTCTAAAAGGAGAGATATAATTGTTCGTAATGCAGACAAGGGGGGTGCTGTAATTGTTCAGGATTTCCAGGACTATAGGTCTGAGTGCCTTAGACAGTTGGGTGATACCAGGACTTATAAATTGCTTGATAAAAACCCTACTGTTGTATTTCAACAGGAGTTAGATATGATTCTTAATACTGCTGTTCGAGATGGGTACCTTGATGTGGAATTGAAGCAAGCTCTGTCGGTTGAGTATCCTGTGGTACCTTTGTTTTACACCCTGCCGAAGGTGCACAAGGCCCTCTACATCCTCCAGGACGACCGATTATATCGTCCAGGGGGTCCTTGATGCACCCGGTAGCAGTGTATCTGGATACGATTTTGAATCCTTGTGTCCAGAGGTTAAGGTCTTATTTAAGAGATACCACTGCCCTATTGTCAATCCTTGATAACCTTTCAGGACAAAATGTGTTGGAAAGTGACTGTGTCATGTGTACGGCGGACGTCACTAGCCTCTACACCTGTATCCCCCATGATGCAGGTGTGGAGGCGGTGCGGGCGCTGATTTCCCATGACACAGAATACTCGGGTCCTCCAATTGAGTTTTTCATGATTTTGTTGACCTTTATATTAATGAAGAATTACTTCCTCTTTGAGGGCAAATTTTATTTACAGGTGGCAGGCTGTGCCATGGGGTCAGCAGTGGCCCCGGCATATGCCAATGCCTTTATGCATCACGTTGAACAGAACATGTTTTTTAGAGATGGCATTTTGAGATCGGAAGTGTTGTTGTACAAACGCTACATTGACGATCTCTTGATTTTTTGGAATAGAGACAAAGAAAGTTTGGAGCAGGTGTTTGTGGACCACGCCCACACTGGCAGTGTGGTCGGGTTCACATACACCATGAACACTGAAAATGTGCAATTTCTGGATGTCGCCATAGCGAAGAGGGGTGCTGTAATCAGCACTTCCTTATTCGTGAAAGCGACTGACAGAAACAAATTATTAAGAAATGAAAGTTTCCATCCCACCCCCCTCCGTAAAGGGCTCCCTTACTCGCAGTTGCTGCGTGTTAAAAGGATAACATCGAACCCTGAGGAAGTCCCCATCGCATTACAAGCCATGGTGGAAAAATTTGTATTAAGAGGGTATTCTAGATGTGAACTAAACATTTTGAAAGACAAAGTATTATTAATGCCCCGTGAACAACTTTTGAAGTCCAAAATAGGGCCGTCTGCTGACAATATGGTAAAACGTGTTCCCTGGGTTAATCGATATTCTGTTGGTTCTGAGTATAAGACTAAAAAGGTCAAAGAGTTATGGCCTATGCTCTCAACCGATGGTGATTTACCACTCTTACATAATTCCCGGGTGCTCCCCAGCTACACGAGGGGGAGTAGCATCAAGGATAGAATTGTCAAATATGACATCACGGGGTGGGACAAGAAAAATCCAGTTTTAAATTTTTTGTCCAGGAAAAATGGTTGCTTTCGGTGCCTGGGGTGCACCACGTGTAGGTCAATGTCAGTGGGGAGCTTTTTTACACACCCACATAGAGGGCATAAAATCTACATTAAGTTTCCCCTGACCTGTACTTCATCTTACATTATCTATACTTTGACCTGCCCATGTGGTTTGACCTATGTGGGGAAAACTCAGCGCACATTCAAGGAGCGCATGGCCCTGCATAGGTCTGCCATTCATCAAGCCCAGTCCAGTGGACACAGTGACCGACCCGTGGCTCGCCACTGTTTACTATTCAAACATAGTGTGTCTTCTATACGGACTATGATCATTGATCATGTGCCGTTACCAATTAGAGGTGGTAATAGGAATAAAATTCTACTCTAGAGGGAGAGTCGTTGGATTTTCTCTCTGGGGACTATGTCCCCTGGTGGTTTAAATGAGACTCTGGGGCTCCAGTGTTTCATTTAGCCACTATCATGCTGTATTGAATGCCTGCATTTGTGATATTTGATATACATTTTGATTTACATATAGTTATTTTCATTCATTCATGTTGTCCAGATTATGCCTCTTTACAATGCTGACTTATATTAAACGTAAATATTTGCAGAATATGCTAAACCCTATAAGATTATGGGTACTACTATATTGAATACATTGATGTACAAGCGTTTGTTCCATATTTTATACATTTTATATTACAGATCGTTTTTGATCGCTATTTTATGCTGTTTTCTTATTTTGTTTATTGTTTCCATAGAAACCGCTTTGTCTGTGCACTGATCCCTTCCGTCCCGCGTTGATGACGCGCATGTGTCTTATCCAATGCTACGAAGGAGACGGCCCGGTCACGTGGTGCGGAAGAGCGGGTCAGTGAGAGTGACGTGCTCCCCGCCCGATGTGTTACCGCTCGCAGGCTGATCGTGGCAGAGGGTGACAGGTGTGCGGCGGGACGCTGACGGGGGAGGGTGAGTGTTTGGCCAATCGGGTGTGACATGGGGGGTGTGGTGATTGTTTGTATTTCTGTATTTAATGTCTGTATTTTATGTATGCCATTGTGTCCCTGATGACGGAGGTTGCTCCGTAACGGCGTAGGACCGCTGCAATAAAGGATTTTTAATCTTTGAATCAAGCCTGTGAGAGTGCCGCCTTCTTCCCACTTGTTATAATTGGATCTTCTGGTTCCGTGGATGGCACCGCAGCAAGTTATTGGATACACAAGCAGAGTGCCGGGTATATCTGTTCCTGTATATATATATATATATATATACATATATATATACAAGGGTGTGGCACTCCTGGATTATGAAATAAAGACTCGCAGTCCAAGTACTCTCACAATGTTCCCATTGAACTGAAACGTTGTGAGAGTACTTGTGAGAGTACTTGGACTGCGAGTCTTTATTTCATAATCCAGGAGTGCCGCACCCTTGCAAGTATATGTTTAACCCTTTGTGAGGGCACCCGGGACAGTGTGTCATTATCATTTGGAGTGCCAGACCATCGATATATATATATATATATATATAGAAAAAATGGGGTTAACCCTTTCACTGCACTGAGATAGTAGGCCGCACCTCTATAGGTCCCCCCTGTTAGTGGGGGAAGAAGGACAACAGATAGAGCGAATATATAGAGTGCGCCTTAGTTTGTGTCACCACCACCACCAATAGACAGGTGTATCATAGACACTTTTTTGTAATTTCATACAATTTATTAAAATGAACAACAATGTTTTCAGCAAATTTTCATTCGTATGTAGTCATATTTTCCATCATTCCAATGGAATGATGGAAAATATGACTACATACGAATGAAAATTTGCTGAAAACATTGTTGTTCATTTTAATAAATTGTATGAAATTACAAAAAAGTGTCTATGATACACCTGTCTATTGGTGGTGGTGGTGACACAAACTAAGGCGCACTCTCTCTCTCTCTCTCTCTCTCTCTCTATATATATATATATACTGTATATATATAAATAGCAACAGGTCTGGCACTTCCAATGCATAGGGAAACTTCAAGCGTGCCTTGCTATTCATTGGACCAGGAGGGATGACAGGAATTGGAGCCGGTGGATGTATGTGACCAGATCCGTAGCTGGAGCCACCGTCCGCGACTTTCCAATGGTCTCATCTTATACGCTTGTAATCATTTTTAAATTGTTAGGGCAAATCTTTATTAAATTTGATTATTTGTAAAGTTGTGGATTATGTCCTCCTTCTCTCCATTTACATATAATCATCTGGGAATTCTGGAGGAGGAGAAGCGCTTTCTGTTTGTGGACTCCCATACAGCAAATACTGTGTCTATCAACACAATTATATGGTGACATTTTTACTATCTTTCCACAAATGCTGTGACTACGTTACAATTACAATTCTGTGAGTCTTCATATCGCTGTATATATTTCTTCAGGATACAATATGGACAGGATACAGTTCGGGATACAGTGTGAGTTGGATACAGTGCAGGTCGGATACAGTATGGGTCGGATACAGTGCAGGATATAGGCCCTTATTCAGGTTGGATCGGGCGAACGTGTGTGTGGACGTGTCGGTCCGTACGGATCGCTCACTCTTTCGGTGAGCGTGAGTCCCCCCACAGAACATCCACACACGGTCGGTAGAATAAGCCAGCAAAGGGGAGTGGTGTGCATATGAGTGTAAGCTACCGTGCTCGGACGGATCTCATACTTTTTGTTCGGAGACTGAGCGTGTTTCTCCGATCGTAAGAGGAAGCGTACCTCCGAGCTTGGTGGCGTACGCTTCACATATATGGTCCAGCAATTATTCCCTTTGAAGTTACCTTTCAACAATTACCCAATTATGCTAAGTTTGATTTTTTGATTGCTTTATATTACCTCATTTGTCTCCCTTAATTAATCTAAAATGTAACCCTCATTATATGTACATTTCTTGTGTTCTAAAGTTGCACTTTCCTCACTATCTATGTGTCTCCCAATGTTTTTTTTTTATTATTTATTTTGGGGTTTGTGTGCATGCAGAAAATAATGTTAATAATTATTATGTTCCTATTTATTTACATGTCTCGCTACCCTAATGATATGTGTGATGTTTTACTCCACCAACAACTAACATTCATGCATGTACATTTTTTAAAATTTAAGCTTAAAACCCACACATGCACACAACATTCATTCCTTACCCTTCACTTTAAATTACATATATTCCTTACCCTTCACTTTAAATTACATATATAAGTTGAATTAAACATGTGTACATGTACCTATGTCCACCTGCCCTTAGAAAGACTCTAACATGTCACTATAAAAAACACAGACAACTTCTAAATATTAATAAACTTTTATTTTACAAATGAAAAAAAAAAGTAAAATTAACAAATTAAAGGAGGCCGTGCAGGCGACCCAACAGCATGGCCACATTTTTGAAGGCCCCCTGCAATTCAGCCACAGTCTGGGCCAAGGCCTCCTGGTGCTGTAGAATTTCTGTTGGGAAGAAAAATAATGATTTTTTTTTTAATAACGTTAACACACATTCTTGGTCACTTTTTAATGATTAATAAGCAGTCAGTGAAATGTGAAGGCAACACACATTTTAAAAGAGCATTGAAGATGGACCTGCTGTGAAGATGTTACAAACTACTATGATGTTGACACACACAAACATATTACATGACTTCAAATAAGTGCCCCTTGCCTTCTTTTCTGAATGTCTGCAGCTTTACATTTTGGAGGTTTGTGGTGGGGAAAACAGGTCAAACCTCTGGACTAAGGATCATTACATTGTTCATGCTTTACAGGTTTATCCTTCTCAAACTGTAGGACAGTGGTGTCAAACTCATGGGCCTCCAGCTGTTGTGGAAATGCATGCCCCAGTATGGGCTGCCACAGTATTAACAACCCAATATCTAAATGTATGTGGCAGGTCATGCTGGGAAGTGTAGTTCCACAACAGCTGGAGGCCAATGAGTTTAACACTACTGCTCTCGGATCTTTCAATGGATGTAAGGTGTGTCAATCACTGAAGGGGTGATGCATGCCCACACTCCAAACCTACACCAAGGGACCCATTGTTCCTGGAGGAGTACACCCAACAGGTTATGGTGGGACTGGAGTGTTGTGGAGTGACTACCAATGTTTTGGAGTGGACATATGTGGGTGTTGTGAATGTAAATGTGTGTAAATGTCAGCATTAAGGCACATTGTTTACTTATGTCTGCCATCCACATCCATCATCCCATTCTAGTCCTCCACAATGTGGCAACTTCCAAGAGGTGGGGTGCTTGGGGATGAGGGACCAATAAAGGATGAGGCAGGGATGGGAGTAGGGGTCAAGGTTGTGGGGTGTGGTGGGGATTGGTAGGGGTTAGGGGTGGGTGGTTGGGAGTAGTAGGGGGGTTGGAAATGGAGTGGGGGGTGTGGAGTGGATGGGGGCAGGGGAGTGGATGGGGGTAGAGGAGTGGATGGGGGCAGGGTAGTGGATAGGGCAGGGTAGTGGATGGGGTAGAGGAGTGGATGGGGGCAGGGTAGTGGATGGAAGTAGAGGAGTGGGTTGGGGTAGAGGAGTGGGTGTGGGTAGGGTAGGGGGAGATAGGCACCAGCAGGTTCTGGTTCTTCTTCCTCCTCCTCCTCCTCCTCCTCCTCTTCCTTCTCCTCTTGCTCCCGAGCTTCTCGTGCCCAGATGCATGCCATAATTGGTATAAACGTGCGCAGCAGACCAACCACCAGAATGAAATTCTGGCGGATATTTGTAGCGGCCCAGGCAGCCAATCCACCAGCTGCCCCACCCTGTGCTGCCATAAGGGAACCACCACCACCCCCTTCCTCAGCAGCTGAGACTCGTTGCACTCACCACACTATATAAATTCAACTCCATACGCAGTGGATAGTGGGGTTATGAACAGGTACAAAATTGCATCAAATCGCATCCGATCGCATGCGATGCAATCGCATGCAATAGCATGCGATTTATCTGCCGACGTAAAACTAAACAAGTACCAAAATGCATTCCGTCCGCACACGTAGCAGACCGATTCAACCAGAATAAACCCCATAATGAGGGTTGGATACAGTGCAGGTTATGGCCCAGAGTGGGGGAAACGTGTGTCAATAGAGGTGCTGGGGTTAATAAGATCAGCTGCCATTGTCAACTTCATAGAGAATTTTGTGGTAGACGGCCTCATTGGGCCCTCTAAGTCCTCACCAGCTGGGCAGCTGCCTGATGGAAGTCGGCCTTGACTGTAAGAGCTGGTCCTCAATATACTGCAGCCTAGGATGCCAATTAAAATAACAACTTTTTTCATCTAATACATAAACTACCATAAATATTTTTTATTAATGTGTAACATTTAACAACACATATTGTAACTTGACATTGATTCAGTTGTTACCACAATAAGAATCATTAGTTCACAATTTTGTGGCAATTTTGAGCTCCATGCTGTTCCCCACCACTGGAACTCTCTCCCTCTTCCACCAGGCTTCAACCAGGCTCTCAAATCCCTCTTCTTTATCGGGGCCTACCAGCTCACATTATAACCCACTGCTCTGTGTTCCTCGCACACTGACTCTCCACTGTGCCACCTGGATTTTCTACTTCTCTCCTATAGATTGTAAGCTCTTTTGGGCAGGGCCCTCTTCCCTTGTGCTATTCTTTCCTTTATTTTTACCCTCATCTCCTCCCCACTGCCAACAGCGGCACTGAACCTCAGGTTGAGTTGGCACTGCTTTTGTGGGTATTATGACTACATAATACCATAAAGTTTTTAGCTTGCACCTTCTATGTTCTGAATATATGTACATCTAGGGGTAAGTTAACTACAACATCTCCATACCTCCCAACTTCTTCATTCTCAAAAGAGGTACACTCGCACTATCCATTCAAGCACGAGGGACTCCCATCTCCCCCCTTAGTTTTTTAATATTTGCACTATTTATGTACAAGTCACTGCAGAGCCTCTATATAATGCTATATAAAAAGGCTAATAAAAAAAGGCTAATAAAAAACAATTTCCACTCCCAAGCTTGCTTAAACAGCTGCTTCTGTGTGTAACATAACATTACCAGCCACCTCTCTGCGGTGTGGGTGCAAGCGACTAATTACAGGTGCCTGAGCAGTGATCTTGTATTCATATATTTAATGCTGCGTTATAGGTTGTAATAATAACTGCCTGTAATACCCAATCAGTGGCCAATCACTTACATATAAAGCAACAACAAAAACATTTTTAAATGCACATTGTGTTTTGTCTCAGACGACAGATATTCATTATCTGCCCACACGTATTCTGTATTCCACACCGATAATGTATCCCCTTTGGTTTATCCTTCCTCTACCAGTTTCAGTGATTCCTTTTCTTTATATGTATTACATCACCAGAGGACCATTGTAATGATTTTATATTCCTCACCTAAATTACAGGGCACTTTCCACTGAAAACAGTAAATAATATTACATACAAAAGAAGAAAAAAAAAAGAGAAAACAGTAATCGGATTTCTGGGAAGATGGAGCCCAGTGAAAGATGTATGCTTTTATAAGGATGGACAATGGGAAAGAAAATAATAACTCCCAACTTTGATTGTTCAAATATATTCTGCAATACGTAGAGATGCATGCAGGCTGGAGCAGGCACAGGGCACCAAGGTTAAGTACAAGAGAAAGCACAATACTTCAGATTGGCAGTAGACTGCAGCAAGAATAATCAAATCACTGCTAAATTGAATTACCCAGTCCCAGGGCAGGCTCCTGGGACTGCTACACAGAATGCTAGCCAAGCTCCTCCTAAGGTTTTTTTTTTTCTTCCTCCCTAGTCAAACTCGCATGATGAATGCAGATGAAATTTGAAATATGAAAATCTGAAATAATTTATGGAACTTGTCAGAAATCTGGCTTGCTTGTGCTGTAATTTCCTCCGAGACCAGGCAGGCTGGCTCATTGCTTGCAGATCCTGGTCTGTGGCTGCGCTTGTACGCTGGATGGCTCAACCCCCTTTTAAATGCTCTTGCAGACAAATTACAGCTCATTACACACAGCCTTGCACCATGCCATTATGTCAGAGGAAATCTTTTTTCATTTGCACAAATTTGCTTGGAATTCTCATATTTATTTGAGCATCCATTATCGAATCTGAACATTGAATTATCCACAATTATTTTCAGGATGGGAGGGATGCCTGCGTGTGTGAGAGATAGAGACTGCCCTTGACAGAGAGAGAGAGAGAGGGAGAGAGAGACGAGAGTGTGAGATGAAGAGAGAGGAGAGAGGGGGGAGCAAGAGACAGAGAGAGAGAGACAGAGAGAGAGAGAGAGAGAGAGAGAGAGTGGGAGAGGGAGAGAGAAAAGTCTTTGTGTTTACATTCCATTGGATCCATCTTTAGAAATATCTGTACTCAATGGCAAAGCTACTGTACCGAATATTATCTATCTACAGTATCTATCTATCTATCTATCTATCTATCTATCTATCTATCTATCTATCTATCTATCTATCTATCTATCAATTAATATATGTATATTTCAGTTTTAACCCTTTGAGTGCCAACATCTTTGGGAGAGATGTTCGAAAAATCCGCAATAAATGCCAGCGTCGCTCACATTTGTTATATAAATTCAAATAAAAAATGTTGTGTAAAAACTATAAGACTTCCTACATAAGGTAAACATTACAGGTCATTATGATGAATAAAAATGTTTGCTTGGAAATTTTTACACCTATTTTGACAAATTCACTTGGCACTCAAAGGGTCAAGAGTTTAACAAGTTACTCCCAGGATAATGCCATTAATATCTATGGGAAATCCTCTATATTAAAAATATATACTAAATGACATCATCTTAGAATCGTTGCAGCAGCCGGAATGATGTGGCTAAAATGCTACTTCAATTGATTCCTACAAATGAAGAATAATTCATATACAAATCTATAAACAATAGGTAATACACCCAAAAATTCAGATCCTCCACCTACAAAAAAAAAAATATCTAACAGCATAAAAACTGAAAATAAATAATAATGAAGTAACTTAACTTTATTATATGTGCAGAAACATTACTTGCAGCCTGGTACTGAAAAGGTTAATGATGCCAGCCGTATTGTGTCACCCAAATGCAGAATTCATATATACTAGTGCGTCTGTTGTACTTCTTCATTTGACATTTACTCAATGTACCCACAATGTGTGTAATAAGCGATTTATTGCGTATGTTCTTATCTCCCCGGGATTGGTGCTCAGGCTAGAGAACGTAATCTCATAAGAGACATTCTCCCTCCCATGTGAGGACAAAATGGGCTCCCAGCCTCCCAACCTCTCCTGCTGCAAGGAGCCGTGTAAGAGCACTTAAAGGAAGAAAGACTCTGGGCAGGAGATTATTGCTTGCATTGTGCTTTTGTATACGTGTATTATAGTGTCACCCCCCTGGCAGACACAAGCAGCTCAGTATGGGACAAGACAAATGTTGTATATGACAGTGGGGTGGTATTCATAGATGACCCCATATCTAGAGGCTTAGAGTTATGGATCCAGCGGTGGCTGTTGAAGCGTGGCTGCTTGATTTTGCCTGCTGGCTTCTGGCTGCGGGCTTGTAGCAGCCCCCGGCTCTATAAGAACTGCATGTGACTTGTATTGCCCAGCTCAGCAACCGGCTACTTCTGTCTGTCATAGTAACTGACCTGTGGGACATTGGATGGGATAGGCCAAAGTCTGAGTGAATATTAATATTCATAATAGCGTATCTCTGGCGTTTTTATCGCTGATCCAGAGTCCAATAAAATAGTATAAATTTTCCTACATAAATCTGCTCAGTCAGATGGATAATATACTGTAATCTGTCCGATCTGCCTGCATTGTCTGGTGATTTTTGGGGAGAACATTGGTGATTTCATTCCGGGGGCACACACTGAATAAATACACCACTCTATTTGGCTAATTAGCATAATCGCCGAGGATTACTTTTAGGGTTATTGTAACAACAGTATTTATAATATTAATTATGTTTATCATTAGTAAATCAGAACTGTTCTTTAAACTCTGCAAATCTAGATCAAATTGATGTTGTTATTACAACTAGAAATAGCTTGTGCATTTTTATTATTACTGTATGCTATCATTTTATAATGTTATTATACAAATACTAATAGTAACTAGGTATAAAATAATAATAATAATAATAATAATAATAATGATGTTGATAATATAATAAATGTTCTTTAGCAGTCTAGTTGTTTATTGCTTAACAAATAATCGCACTATTAAAAGTACATATAGTATAATATAGTATAGTACAGATTGAGTATCCCTTATCCAAATATCCGTTATCCAAATTATTCCAAAAACCATAGTTCCCAAAATGTACTTTTTTTGCTAAAAACCTACCGGGTACATCTGTAACTGGCACTACTGGGGAAGTTATATGTAAATAGCACAAGAAAATTATTGTTTGCCATTAAAATTCAGTGTCTGAGATTGGACACAAACTTTGTTTCATGTTTTAAGACCTTGTTTCATGCACTAATACAATTATTTGTGTGTATGTCATGTGTTTGACGAGTTTATACAACATAAATGCAAGATACCTCAAGATAACTCATTCAAATATAAAAATATTCCAAAATACGGAATTATCCATTATCCAAAGATGCTTCCGGTCCCGAGCATTTTGGATAAGGGATACTCAACCTGTATAATAATATAATATATATATATTGTTAAGTGAATGGGTGAAAAGTGAAATGTATTATTAGGAAAGTTTGAATAATCGTATCCATTGTTTATGAGCATATGAATACATTTAGCCGCGTCCCATGTATCTGTCCCATTTATATCGCAGGTCGCTGTCCATCACCCACTCTCGGACGCGTTACATAAATAGCCGGTGCACTGTCTGCGCTTTTCATGCCTCACAGTGGTGTCATTGTCAGGGACAATATTGTGTAAATAAATAATACCATCCATTGCATCCCTTTTCAGATTTCCTAGAGGTCTTTCTCTGCCACCAACTCGCAGGGAACCCTGGAGTTTGTACCCAGGTCTCATGCTGGGTTCTCAGGCATCTGGTGGGCTGGAGAAGGAGGGGTGAAGGCTGCTGGGGTCTCTGTCTGAGTTACAGACTTCCCCATCCACCCTCCTCACTTCCTATCCAGCACTCTCTCTTGCCTCTAGCTGCTGGTGGCTCAGTGGATAAACTGATTAGATAACAACACAGCACCTTCCCTTGCTGTTTTGCCTTAATGTGTTCATGACTCGTCTTTTCAGGAAGCCCAACCCTTCCACTAGCCAGCCTTTATTATGGAATCTATGGGGTTTTATCCAGAAAAGACTCAGTCTTGCCCCTGGATTCATCAATCATTGTGGCTGGCTCAAATCCCCTTCATGGTGTTTCGCCTCATTAGGCCTATCAAGGGGAGTGAATGGAGTTTGTATAGGCGTAGAATGCCTGCACAGCCATATCACTAACTCATGGCCTGAGGATGAAAGGGCTGCAGACAAACAGGTCATCCTGCCCACCAATGCCCAGCGTCACAATGCAAATACGTTCTTTCCATCATAAGACTGCGGACAACTAACAAACAAGCAGTTTCCCAGCCACACCGTTTATACAGTGATACACAAATATACTTATATTGAGCATTTTATATATAAAGCAGAAAAAAATATTTTATATGTTTCAGGTCTGGTTCGTCTTTAGTTTCCTGATATGGCAGGCCTCAAGGTTCAATAAAAAAAAAAAAAAAAAAAGAAGTTGCTAATCATCCCATGCCATATTTCTAGGAAAGTCCATCTCACATCTAAAATTCCTGAGGAAGTTCAGTATAGTATCATAATTTCAGAAAGTAGGCAATCACGGACATTTACTTACCAAGTTTATCTGTTTCTATATTACACATTTTAAAAAAGATGGGGGTATCCAAATATCCTGTGATATAAGCTCACTTAACCCTTTGTGTGCCAACATCTCTCTGAGAAATGTTCAATTACCCACTTAAAATGCCACCATCGCTCACATTTATTATATAGATTCAAATTAAAAAATTTATAAAAAAAAGATTATATTTCTTATCTAAGGTAAACATTACAGGTCATTATGATGAATAAAAAAGGTATGCTTTGCAATTTTAGCACATATTTCAACAAATTCACTTGGCACTCAAAGGGTTAAAGCGTGTGTATTACATTGTATATATTATTATTTTCTGTTACCTATTATTTGGTCTTAGTATATCATTTTTTTCTACTGTATTTCTGTATTTCAATAATGAAAAATTACAAATAATTTATAAGAAGCTAGGAAAGAACTTTGGCCCTTATTCTGATCGGTGCGGATATTCCCAAATTCTTACGGTGCGGTCCGCACGCCAGTCGGTGCGGCCGCGAGCGGCCATCGTCCGTAGAAACGCCCACGTGTCCTCCGCATTCGGACGGACTCACTCTTTAAGAACAGGGCGTGTTTACGTGTTTACGGACGACATACAAACCATGCGTGTGCGGGGGAAACACTCAGATTCTGCACGGTATTACAGAGTATGCACGGTGATACCGCATCCGAAGCGGTGTATTTACGCAAAACTACCCACTATTATGTCTATTCTGCAATACATCACATGACCCACTTATTCAATTACCTATCCTCATAAAAAAATGTTTATTTGGAATTGGAATCAATTACATGCCAATATATCCTTACAACCATGGCTAACACATGCATTGCACACATTAACCCTTACAGCAATTGAAGTGCAATGGTTTCAATTAAAGCACTGACAAGCGTGCCATTAGTGAGTAATGAGTAAAGGAGTCGATTGTATTGTGTTCAGGTGTTAATGCTTGTAGTCATTAGGCGTTCCGTTCGCCTACCGCAGGACCGAGTGGTTTCCACAAAGCAATACTAGCCTTTTGGACACCGCACATTTCTATCGGTTTTGTTCGCGTGCATTCGGAGTGCTATCCGAATGCACGCCCACCAACATAAGTGTACTCCCCCGTGTCCGCCCATGTTTCCTCCCAGTTTTGCCCACTTTGAAACTACGCCCATGTGTCATTCCGCATGACGCCCATAATACGCCCATATTTCCCGACTGATTGCGGTGCACAGTTTTGTACGGGATTTGCACGAACAGGTACGGAGTCAATGCGTGGCACATGCGCGTTGCGTTCTCCACGCATGCGCAGACGCCGTAAAGACGCTATCCGAAAGTATGCGGAAAAGTACGCATCAATCAGAATAAGGGCCTTTGAGATACATTACATATAAATATAATAAGCTTTATAGTGGTCAGTAGTTGAGATGATATATTGTATATATTGCAATATATTGTAAGTTCTAGTGAGCAGGGCCCTCTTGACTATTACTAACAGCACTGAACCATTGGGCTCGCCGGATACTGCTTTTTGTGGGTGTTTTGTTGCACATGTTGGAGTGTTTGTCTTGCTTTATTTTCTTGTTATGTTTTGCGCTGTTTCCTGTTTATATACTATGTAAGGTGCTGCGGACTCCTTGAGACGCCATATAAATAAAGAATAATAATAGTATCAATATTCTTGATGGTGCTATGGGCAAGTGAGCAACAGTCACTAAATTAGATTGTACTCCCCATGACCAAGGTAGCACTAACTGTTCAGTTCCTGTTTAATATGCGGGTGCTGGACAGCTCCCCGACAGTCGGAATTCCGAGTGCTCCCTCGTGGGGGTCCACGACCACCATAGAGGGAGAATAAAATAGGTGGCGAGCGCAGCGTGGCGAGCGCAGCGAGCCCACAAGGGGCTTCATTGCGCTCCACCCGCTGTGCAGTCGGGATTCCGACGTCTGAGTAATGACTGTCAGAATCCCGACTGTCGGTGAAATATACCACACCCTAATATGCACCCTATTGATTTTAGATCTCATTTTCCCAATCTGATCCTGGTTGTCCCCACAAATACATTATAAACTCACTTTCATGTACATACTGGAGGAATGTTTATAAAGAGAGAGCACTTTACATTGGGGTATTATTAATAGAGTTGCAGAGTAAAGTTCATTATACAGTATAATATGATAAATAAACTACCCAATTGTATATAACATGCCCGAACTACCAATTGTGAACCAATTATACCCCTAACACTAACCACTTATAGAGCACTTGGAAATTCTGACTGGTTTATTTATTTATTGGTGCACATTTGAAAACATTTGAATTGAATTTACAATTTTACAATCTATTCACAGAATTCACAATTCAATAAGATCTTTTTTTTTTTTTATAATACACAAATTAACAATATGTCCTTTTATTAGTGAACGAGTCTCTAACACAGCAGCCATATACCGTATGATGAGGTTCTAACGCTGGTGAGTAATATGATGTACATGTTATCAGGTTAGAAATATGAGCTGCACTGCTAGCCTTGCTGAGTGCGCTTTGTGTACCTCTAGGCAGACTGGAGATCCCATTTGTATTCAGAGACAATGGGTGATATTATATGATATTAATAATAATGCAACTTAAATGATTATGAAAAAAAAAAGAAAGTGTTAGATGTCAGGACCCTGGTAGGATTTTAAAAGGCAGCGTAGAGAATCCACGCCTCTCCGGTAACTTTTTTAATAACGATTTTCCTGTGCTGCAGGCTTGCACTGAATCCTGGAGGAATTGCTAAATCAGATTAAGGTTATATTTTGCAACAGACTGGATGGAGCAATAAAGGAGAGAGCGAGGAAATGGGACTTCACCCATCAATTAGACCTCTATTAGCAGCCAATGCAGGCTTCACCACAGGAAATGTGACATCCCAGCAGAAGCAGACCTTGCTTCAACCAAACAATTCTCCATGCTTGCAAGTTTAACCCAAACACATCCTTTTGTTTTTTTGGAGTCTGTTATATTTTCTTGTATTTTAAAAAGCACCTGCTTAGCAACTACATGAACTACATAAGAGATGCTCAAGAGACCGGCAAGCTAGCACCTGCAAGGAACAGTAGGTCCAAGCAGAACGCTGGGCCTCATATTTATTAATATACATTATTATTGTCATACACCAGCCTCAATTACACATAATTAACACCACAATAGGCTGCGTGAATATCATAGAGGGTCATCTACATACAGATCACCTGCCAGATACCGCCACCCCCCATCACTCCGAGGTCAGACGCTCTTTATGGTAAAGTGCTAGAGACCCTGTCTGATGAGGTCCAGTTAGTAATGTATAGATGGGATGTATACTAAAAGCCAAATTAATCTTAATTATAAAGCGCTGTCATATTCTGTGGAGCTGTACACTGATGATTAATGCACATGAAAATTTAGAAGTAACTACAGAAGAGGAGGCTACAATCGTCCGCTGTGGGGGCAATATGCATTATTAATGCCTGCACCTGTACAGACCCCTTATATTATCTACATATAACTAACGCATGAATGTGATTAAAGAGCAGTATACAAAAACATAAAGTATAAATATAAAATAAATAACTGGGTTGAAGCAAATAATCGGAAACTAATGACATTAACTAAGTAATAATAATAGTAGTAATATAATGATAATAATAATAATAATAATAAATCAATTTAAAATATATGTTGCATGTCTATAAGACGAACCCCTCAGCACTGAGAAATATGCTGTATATATAAATTGACCAAGTTCAGTTTCCATACACCAAACACTGCAATGTCACTGCCCCCCCAACAATGTGATAGCAAAACACACGTATGTATGGTAATACAGATGTAGCCACGTTTATCTATCTGGTGTCTTAGATCTGCGGGCTCCCTGTATGCATACCTCCCAACTTTGGAGGAGTCCGAGGAGGGACGCAGCTGCCGAGCGCCACAGGCGCGCCGTAAAATTCGTGGGCGTGACCTAATTTTTTGGGGCGTGGCCTATACGTGTGGCTCCCCGTGAGGCCACGCCCCCATTTTGCCGCTATGGGGGCATGACCCATAGGCTCTGTGAGCCTCTAGCCATGCCCCCAGCCCCCTGGCTGCGGTAATAGACGCTGTGCGCATGCGCACAGCGTTTATTCCCCGCCAGTGGCGGATTCAGGGGGGGGGCACCCGGGCACGTGCCCCCCCTGTCATTTATTTTGTATCTGAGGACCAGGGCTTTCCAACGAGCCCAGCCCCGTGTCTCTAGTCCCCCGGGAACCGGAGATATTGCCTGGCAAACCTGTAACGTTTTTTCCCCATAGGATAATATGGGACCCGTCAATTCCAACCCCCACCCGGTTCCGACGGCTGCCAGTTCCCGTCCTGGCATCTCAGAAGCTTGTGGTTGATATCATTCAATTCCAAATCGCTGGGCCTTCAATATGATACCAGGCTGGTCCAAATCGGTCAATCGGTTCCAGAGATATTGCATGTAAACCGAATTTTTTATTTTTGAAATGTAATTTCATGGCTGTTCATGATTTTGAGGGCAGATTACTCTGGAACCAAACGTTCCAGTTTCACTGGACCAAAATCATTCAAAGCCAACTCAAAAGTTCTTCAATATAATACTTGTCTCATGTAAATGGGTCAGTTGGTTCCAAAGATATAGCCGGTTAAGGCCCTTATTCTGATTGACGCGTACTTTTCCGCATACTTTCGGATCGCGTCTTTACGGCGTCTGCGCATGCGTGGAGAACGCAACGCGCATGTGCCACGCCTTGACTCCGTACCTGTTCGGGCAAATCCCGTACAAAACTGTTCACCGCAATCAGTCGGGAAATATGGGCGTATTATGGGCGTCATGCGGAATGACACATGGGCGTAGTTTCAAAGTGGGCAAAACGGGGCGGAAACATGGGCGGACACGGGGGAGTACACTTATGTTGGGGGGCGTGCATTCGGATACCACTCCGAATGCACGCGAACAAAAAGGGAAGAAATGTGCGGTGTCCAAAAGGCTAGTATTGCTTAGCGGACACCACTCGTTCCTGCGGTAGGCGAACGGACCGCCTAATGACTACAAGCATTAACACCTGAACCCAATAGAATCGACTCCTTTACTCATTACTCACTAATAGGACGCTTGTCAGTGCTTTAATTGAAACCATTGCACTTCAATTGCTGTAAGGGTTAATGTGTGCAATGCATGTGTTAGGCATGCTTGTAAGGATATATTGGCATCTAATTGATTCCAATTCCAAATAAGCATTTTTGTATGAGGATAGGTAATTGAATAAGTGGGTCATGTGATGTATTGCAGAATAGACATAATAGTGGGTTGTTTGGCGTAAATACACCGCTTACGTGCGGAAGCACCGCTTGCCTCCCGTTCGGATGCGGTATTCCCGTGCATACTCTGTAATACTCTGTAATACCGTGCAGAATCGGAGTGATTCTCCCGCACACGCATGGTTTGTATGTCGTCCGTAAACACGCCCTGTTCTTAAAGAGTGAGTCCGTCCGAATGCGGAGGACACGTGGGCGTTTCTACGGACGATGGCCGCACGCGGCAGCACACCGTGGCGTGCGGACCGCACCGTAAGAATTCGGGAATATCCGCACCGATCAGAATAAGGGCCTAAATGAGATAACTGGTTAAAGGGGGGAGGGGTGGTTTTCTCTCCCCCTCACACCAGAAAATGCAGGGACTAGGCTGGTGTAAAAGGGGCCAACCTGGGAATGCATTTTCTGGTGTGAAAGGGGTATTATTTCAAATAGCCGGGACCTGCAGTGCTCTGAATACAGCCAGGCTCTGCCACTGTCAGTGGCTATCACTTCTGCCTGGTGGCGGCTGTCCCCCATTTACCACGAGCATGTATTCCCCCTTGGCAATGAGCATGTAATCCCACATGGCAACAAGCATGGAACCTCTGGCAATGAGCATGGAACCCTTGGCAATGAGCATGTAGAGAAGCAGCACTTATGTAGCATAATTTTTAATAGGCATTATGGTGTTTGGCATAACACATAATGGACATAATGGCGTGTAACTTAACGTGTAATGGACATTATGGTGTAAATGTTTAATGCGAGCCTTTGGTGGACAATGTCCCTGTTTATGAAGTGTATTGTGAATTTTGGCTTAATCTGTGTGGCATTATGTGAATTCTGGCTCAATCCATGTGGCATTATGTGAATTTTGTCTCAATCCGTGTGGCATTATGTGAATTTTGGCTCAACCCATGTGGCATTATAAGAATTTATGTGAATTTTGACACAATCCATGTGGCATTATTTGAATTTTGGCTCAATCCATGTGGCATTATGTCAATTTTGACTCATTCCATTTGGCATCATGTGTAAGGGGCAAGTATAATGGGGTCTAGTATTTTGTTGCATAATGTGTAGAAGTTGTATATGGTGTTGACACGCCCCCTGTTGAGTGGCCACACACCCTTTTCTGGAGCGCGCCTTTGGCGCGCGCACAACTTCATCCTTCACTTTTGTCGCCATGGTGGGCCTCCGTACTTTAAATGCCAGGGCCTATTTTTAATTCCATTCCAACCCTCTCCTGCCGCTCTCTTAACATGTACACTGGCACCATTAACCCCGCCCCTCCCCCACCCAAACCCTTTTTTATCATGGTGCCCCCCCCTGTCATTTTATCCTGGATCCGCCCCTGTTCCCCGCTGCTTAGCAGCCGACAGGGGGGACTCCCAACAGCCCCCCCACACCGCGGGACACTGCCGACCGCGGGAGGGACAGCGGGACAGGCCCTGATAATCAGGACTGTCCCGCTGTAATCGGGAATGTTGGGAGGTATGCTGTATGGGAAGAGGGCAGGCAGCTGACATCTGCTGACGTCAGCTGCTCGCCCCCTGCACCTGCGTCACCGGTGCATTTACATGGAAATGTCCAGCATTTTCATGGGGACCCCCATGAAATGCTGGGCGTTCCCATGGTTGCAGCCCCTCACCACTGCCCCATGCCCCCCACCTGCACTGCTGGGTGCTAACAGACCAGCGAATAAGCAATTTGCCGCGCCCACTCGCACCAATCGACTGCACATGAGCATAAAAGTTTCTGCGCATGCGCTGTCGCAGAATAACCCCCTAAATGTACGGTGACAGACATGTATGGTGATGTCAGAGCGCAGACATGTATGGTGAGGTTAGAGTACATGCATGTATGGTGGTGTCAAAGTACATGCATGCGTGGTGGTGTTAGGGTGTAGGCATGTGTGGTCATGTCAGAATGCCAGCATGTATAATAGTGTCAGAGGGCAGGCATGTATGATGCTATCCGAGTGCAGGCATGTCTGATGATGTCAGAATACAGGAATTTATGATTACGTTAGCGTGCCGGCATGTTAGAGCACAGACATATCTGATGACATCACAGTGCAGGCATGTATGATGACATCAGAGCGCAGGCATGTATGATAATATCAGAGCACAGGCATGCATGGTGGTGTCAGAGAACAGACATGTATGGTGATGTCAGAGTATATGCATGCATGGTGGCAGCAGAGGACATGCATGTATGGTGATGTCAGAGTACATTTATGTATGTATTTATGGTGATGTCAGAGTATACGCATGCATGGTGGCGGCAGAGGACATGCATGTATGGTGATTTCAGAGTGCAGTTATATATTGCATGGTTGAGTCAGAGAACAGACATGTATGGTGATGTCAGAGTATATGCATGCATGGTGGCAGCAAAGGACATGCATGTATGGTGATGTCAGAGTACTTGTATGTATGTATGTATTTATGGTGATGACAGAGTATACGCAAGCATGGTGGCGGCAGAGGACATGCATGTATGCTGATGTCATAGTGGCATCATGTATGTGGTGTTAGGGAACCGGCATGTTTGGAGATGTCAGAGCGCATGCATGTATGGTGATGTCAAAGCACAGTCATGTATGATGACATTATCAGAGAAGAAGGGGTTATTACATGCATGATATACACAGTAAAATGTGGTTACCTACAAATGACTTAAATGTATTGATTTTGATGCAGTTTCCAACATCTAGTCCTAGATACATATTTCTGGCATCCTTCTGTGTTTTTCAGTTATGACTTTGCCCCATCAGCTAGAGTTGTATGTTGTTGGTACAAACAGAAACAAAGGAAATTGGTACTGTTACATACTGTTAGATTGTAGGTGCTAGATTATCATCATTAATACGAATGCCCTCTCTAAATAAAATCAAGGCCACAGTCTGTGCACACCCCAGGTAGGGGTGCGATGTCTCGGACAGGCAAAAGGATATACAACAATACATGACTGTTCAATTGAGAACCAGAAATGTATATTTACAAGGTGCTAGAACTGATTCACAGCTGAATGGACATACTGCGGACTTCATATTATAATCTCCATACAGCTCTTTTATGTGGGGTCTGCCACACCCAATGTGCTGCCCGCAGGGGGGCTGCAAGGCATAGAGGGGGATGGAATAATCTCACAGTGTTGTGACTGGCACTTAGTGCCTCCACCAGGACATTTCATCCCTGCAGCTAATGAATGTAAGGGGCATTGCCTCCTCTGCATTGTGTGGTTTGCAGTCAATGCAATCCTTGTGTGTCTTTGTGTCTACATTCTGCACTTATAAGCAGCTATGAGAATATCCACAATTTGCAATTTAGAGGGTTAAATATCTCTTGAAATATTTCTAGAACTGATGGGTGGTCACCTAGAACCATTCTGATGGGATGACAGTTTAATGTTTACAACATATCCCCTTAAATAATTGATACATGCCTAACCATAAATTGGCAAGTATACATGTTTAATCTTCATGTTTGTCTTGGAGGAATGTGCCTAGCAGTTTTGACAGATGTCACTGTAGATTAATAAATTAGAAAAGCGCTGCTCAGTTACACTCCCTTGATTTTTATAGCTTTAGGGTTCAGTTGTTTAAATGGTACCTGGTTGATTGGCCAACAGTAACCAGGTCGACGTTCATAATAAGGTCAACATCCCTATGTTGACATCAGAACATTAACATGGTTCAAACTCTGGACAGTCACCAGGTCGACATCCTCAACTCTCACCAGGTTCACAATGTCAACATTTGCACAATATCCGCACCGGTACTGACGCCATTGACTAGAGGAAGGGTTAAGGATTGAGATTAGGGATAGCGAGAGAATTACTCACCGGAATACCTCTCCTCTCACATGGGGCCAGATGTACTAAGCCTCGAAAAGTGATAAAGCAGAGAGTGATAAACTACCAACCAACCAGCTCAAAACTGGCATTTTGTAAACCCAGTCTTTAATGTGACAGTTAGGAGCTGATTGACAGGTACTTTATCGCTCTCCACTTTATCTCTTTTCAAGGCTAAGTACATCTGGCCTATGATCATGTTTATGTGTTTCCCCGTGCACTATATGGCTGGTGCTTCTGCCCTGGGGCTGCAGTCGCGCTGGTTAGTGGCCTTTGCGTGTAAGTAAGAGTATTTTATATTGAATATGGTAGAATACAGGTAACCAATGGAGGGACTGAGAGAGCAGATCGGCAGATGATGAACATTTAGCTTTGAAGATCAGCCTCGCAGTTGAATTCATCATGGATTGTTGTGGAAGGGTCTGTTTTGGGGAAGAAGAGTAAGGAGACAAATGCAATAATGTGGCAGATAATGAGAGCATGGGTTTCAGTTTGTGCAGTTTCTTGTCTAAAATATGATATGCATAGGATATGTTTTTTAGATGCAAATAATATAATTTAGCGACAGGTTGAATATGCATAACAAAGGACTGCTCAGAGTCAAGGATGACACCTAGGCAGTAAGCTTGTATGTTAAGGCTGATTGTTGACAGTGATAGAAATATCAGGTTGGTAACTGTTATTGGCCGATGGAAATATTATTAATGCTGTTTTCAAGATATTAAGTTTGAGGTGGCAAGGAGACATCCAAGATGAGATGGCTGAAAGGCATTCAGGGATGTGGTCCAATACAGATGATGACATCTGGGGAGAATAGATAGATTGGATTATAACGTACAGATGAAACCGAAATCTAAAAGAGCTGATTAGTTTGACAAGAGATGTGCATCTATAATGGGCTCCTGGGGTCCAGAGGGGCCCACACTGCATACTTCGCAACCACAGCAGCGTTGTACATGCCTCCATGAAAATTTGAATGGTGGACATTTTTGCAGTAGAACAATTGCTGGGAAAATAGCCATTAGACCCTGGTGCTTCTAGTGCACAGAGTCTACTGCATTGCCGGCTAGAGAGGAGGGGGGCCCGGAGGGCCACTGCTCATGGGCCTCCGCCTCTCTTTATGCATTCCTGCTTGCGGTACTCAAAGTGGAAGTGGAATCAGAGAAACAACACTTAAAGAGCTATTAGATAGGTAGGGATGAGAACCAAGGAATTGAACTCACGATGCAGTAATGTTAAGCACTACCCCACTGTGCTGGCCATAACACATTTGTTTATTATTCTTTATCTTACAATAAGTTCCCATACCTTGCTGCTGGTCATGTTCTGAACAAATCTGAGGTCTGAACAGTGGTGCAAGTCTGGTTGTATGGGGTGATACAGCGTACCATAAAGAAATATGTTGTCCGTACCCTGTACCATCAGCCCAAACACCAGCATCACAGGGGCTCAAAGTCTCTGTGCCCACATGGACAGAGACCCCACAGCGCTCCCCAAATGGCCGCTATCTTGGAGGATACAGACGCTACAGGTCCTATTTGACCTCTAACATCTGTCAGGGGAGCACATATTCTGCAGCGCTTTACAGAGAATATTTGAACATTCACATCAGTCCCTGCCCCAGTGGAGCTTACAATCTATATTCCCTACCACATGTACACACACACACACAGACATTCTAGGGTTAATTTTGTTGGGAGCCAATTAACCTACCAGTATATTTTTGGATTGTGGGAGGAAACCAGAGTACCGGTCATTGCGCGAATCGAACTGATTGCCTCAGTACTGTGAGGCAGTAATGCTAACCATTACACCATCTGTGCTGCCCCGTGCAGAAGTGAAGTTCTTAAAGCGGAAGTACAGCAGGTTGTGTGTGTTTGTTTCTTTGCAGTTTCACATGCAACGTATATT
Source organism: Crinia signifera (assembly GCF_055691185.1). NCBI lineage: Eukaryota > Metazoa > Chordata > Amphibia > Anura > Myobatrachidae > Crinia > Crinia signifera. The sequence goes on from NC_139217.1 coordinate 76,490,890, forward strand.
AAGGATGAGCGCGACTAATCTCCCAGAACATTTCAGGGCAAGTCATGACGTCAAAGCTACAGATATGGGATTGAGCAAAGTACGATTTAAAGCAGAAGTTGCATCAATAGTTGCATAAAGAAGAATACACAAACTCTGCACACTTTGGGCCATGGCGGGAATTGAACCCATGACCTGCGTGCTGTGGGGCAGTAATGCTTACCATTAAAACCATCCATGTTTGTGGGAAAGAAAGGGAAGTGCTTAAAACAACTTCATGTGTGCCTCACTATTTATTTAAAGAGGATCAGTTATAGCAACTGCAGGGTACATATCATTTTAAGGTGGAAAGTCTCATACCCTAAAAGTCAACCAATGTGGTGGTCCTACTATCACATCAACATCAAGTCCAAACTGGCTGAGCACAGATAGGAAGGAACATTAGGTAGGGTAATAAGTTTAACACACATTGTGTAAGTATGACATCATTGGCCAACTTGAATTAGGAAATTCATTATAATCATATCAGATCTGGCAACTTGGATGTATTGGAGAACCATCCAATATTGTGGCCACGCATCTGCCTAATATGTGGTGAATCATCGCTAGAACCAACTGCTGGGTCGTCTGACCACATCTGAGTTGTTGTAACTGGCTTGATGCCCTTCATCGACCTTGAGTGCTATGTGCACGATGCACTGTGCCGGCAGCAAACTTAAAAGCCACTAAGTAAGAGAACTCTGCTGACCTTGTAGTTCAGTTTTGGAATGGTCAGCTTGTGTCTATTTTCACTGGAAATTAGTACAGGTTGAGTATCCCTTATCCGAAATGCTCGGGACCACGAACATTCTGGATAAGGGATTTTTCCGGATTTTGGAATATTTTTTTTAAACATACTTACATGTCCCCTGGTGGTACCTGATGGTCCCTCGGCATCCACTTTGTCCCCGGCATCCACGGCAGGCCTCCAGCACCGTCTCCGGCATCTCCAGCGGTCCCAGGAGTGCATTGCGCGAGTTCCCAGGCACGCCGGTGACATCACCGGCGTGCGCACACACTCGCGCAATGCACTCCTGGGACCACTGGAGACAACGGAGAGGATGCTTGGTAAGTATAAAAAAAAGGTTAGGGGGTAAAAACACATTTTTTGGAATAATTCGGATACAGGATGCCCGGATACGGGATACTCAACCTGTAATATACATTACACAATGCAAAACAAGACACGGATGTAACCATGATGCAAAGCAGCAACGACAACAACTTGACAGAGCATTAATGTTGCTTTGGTTTTTGCTGGGTGTACTGTAGATTATCATAACATAAAATGCCTGTTAAAAAATCCTTCTAAATAATTGATGGTTTACAATACACAATGACAAGTATCCTGTAGCTAATGAACCAAAGGAGCTATCAGAATTAATGTCAAACATTAGAGACTCTGTTGCGTCCAACATGCTACCTAGGGGGTGATTTATATCAGAGTGCATATTGTAAGAGGGGGACCTCAGAGGATATAAGGAGGACAAATTGCTTAATGTTCACAGTCAATCGCAATCAATTAGGTCTGTGTTGTTTTCCTCCACTGAAAAGTATTTAAGGGATCATTCCACCTAAAACTGAAAATTCAGTAAAGCTGTATCTCAAAAGTTTACTTACCCTCATGCCTTGTTCTGAAGTTGCTCCTGCTTGCTCCAGATCCTGAGCGAGGGTAAGCATGGGATCTGGTTTTATTTAGTATAAAATTATTTTTTAGTTAAGTAAATTAAAAAATTTTCATTTAAAAAAAAGTTTTTGCCACTTCCCTGGATTGACGATACCAATGCTGGAAAAAGCCTGTATTTTCTAAAGGAAAGTATTGACAGCTAGTATGTATTGTGGCAGGGACAGCAGACTTCCACATGAAGGTAATGTGGAGGATCCAGTCCAGGTTTTAGAGCAGCAGCAGGAAAACTGATGTGAAAAGGTTGGGCTGATTAGCAGCACCTGTGCCATCCTAATATAAGTGTTTCCAGGGCAGGAGGTCATTGTTCCTGATGATGGAACAGCTGCCCAGGTGATAGGCTGGGGGTGGGCTATGGTAGGGTCCACTGGAACATACTGAGGAGTTTGTACTATGCTGTGACACCTGTATGATGCAATGCTATAACCATCCTTGCCGATGCTGTTTAACTGGTACGCTGTTTGCCTGCTACAAAATAAAGATAAATACTTCATCTTATCCAGTGTATGGGAATCCCTGTCACAATGGGCAGATATAACATGTGCAGAGAGAGTTAGATTTGGGTGGGATTTTTCTTCAAAGTGAGATCTATATTGCAGTGTAAAAATAAAGCAGTCAGTATTTTCCCTGCACAGAAACAAAATAACTCACCCAAATCTAATTCTATCTGCACCTGTTACATCTGCCCCCCTGCAGTGCACATGGTTTTGTCCATCTGAGAAGGGCCTTGCCTCTAAGAGTGAACTAGAATAAGGCCCAGTATACTGAATTGTTTCTAAACGAATACCACAACACCTATTTGTCTCCACTTAGATGCTTCCAAATGGGAACTTTCAAGAGCCACACATGCCCAAAATGTCATCAGGATGAAGCAGACACATATCACTATTTTATGGGCTTGTCCTATTATCCAATATTTTTGGCATCTCATTTGGCGCTATGCTGAAGCCAAACTTATAACATTTGTACCTTTCACCCTAGAATGGGCGATATTGGGAGTATTTGATCCAAATTTATGAATGACTTTGGAAAGCAGAAAGTTATTATTGGCCCTTAGCGCAGCTGGCAAAAAAACAATACTTCAGGGTTGGATAAATAACACCCTAAACTGCACTTTTTGGATTAGGTGGAACCAATTTTAGATAAGGACAAACAGGTGGAATGTTTTTCACACTATGGGATTCATATGTCCCCACTCTTCCATCACTGCACGGCAAGAAATACACCGTAGACTGAGGAACACCACATGGTACATCACCGTGTTGGTGTCACTAGACCTGCTTGTCTCTTTGGATTAAGAGCAAAGGGTTGTTCAGCGGCTCCCACCAAGGCCGTTATATTGCAAAAGAAGGGAAAGAACACAATGAACTGACTCATATTTTCTTGTACAACAGAATACTTTATTACAGCCCTCACACACTAGTGGCCCCCCATAAATAGTTATATCCACAGGATAATTGCACTTGCACTATGTGGCATAATGTGAACTGGAAGCAGTACAAGGTGTTGACACATTTGTGATGCTTATAGTATCTACACATTTTATTTTTCTGGGGATTGAGTAATTATTTTATTTGATTATTAATAGAGACAGGATTATATGCAACAAAAAAAGTTTGAAATATGCATGCAAATATGCATGAAAAATACTTAAAATATGCATGAAAAGTGTTAAAATATGCTACATTAAATAATAAAAAAAAGTAATTTTTAACTTCTTTATTTAAAAATCAGCATACAATTAGTTGCAAATAAACCTCAAAAATAGGCCTACAGCATCTGCAAATGTCAGTATGCTGGCTGCTACAGCATACTGCAGCGTCCAAAGCTCTTCTTGCATCAACTGCACGGACCCTCATCTCCAGCGCCGATGGATCAAATGTCAGCATAGCGTGTGAGGGCGGCGCAGTGGAAGGCTTCCTCCCTGCGCTGCATACTCACTGTGACACAGCATTTTCTCCACGCCGCGTGATGTCACAACCCTTCTGCCCACCTCCTCTGCTGCAGAAGTCTGTCTCTTGGTGTAAAGTCCCAGGCCAGGGGCAGGCAAAGATTCAGGAGCTTCGTAATGGCATCCGCCCTCATTGACTTTTATCAACATGGATTGGCAGCCTAGAGCAGTGTCAGACATAGCGTACATCCAAGGTTCCCCACTCTGCGCAAATATTGCCCCGGCCTGCACACTGTACCACTACCTGGCCAGCAGCAGCAGGGCAAAGCAGTGCTGTGACTCGCGGGTGGGAAGAGGGCTGGGCCGAAAATATGCACCATCATTAGATTTTAGGTAAAATATGCAATAACCAGTGAGAATGGGCAAAATATGCAAATGCATATGCAAATATGCAAATGCATATAATCCTGCTCTCTAATTATTAATTATGCATTTATAACATCACAAAATAACAAGTACAAATAAGAGAGAAAGTAGAAGTAGAAAAAAACTAAATAAATAATAGGGTGAATACTCGCAGACATAAGACATAGATACTAGTTAGAAGCCCATCAGAATGACGGCTTCTGCAATGTACTTCCACTTTGAACTGTGATAGTTTTTATTTTCACTTTAGCCCACCCCACCCCCACTCCCTATCTGCTCCTACCTCCAATCTCTGTCTTCATAGCTTCCTCTCTCCATAGCCACCAAGTATGAAACAGATCAGTGTCCCAGCATAAATTGCTTTCAATTTCGGTTACGACATCTTTAAGCACACAAAGGAGTAATTTGATCCATCAAGTGGCCCAGGGGCGTAGCTAAGGGTTCATGGGCCCTGGTGCGAAAGGTCAGCTTGGGGCCCCCCTACATACATTTCTATATACGTTAACATATAACATACGTTTCTATATTTATCCTTACGATAGGGTGCGGTTGACTACGAAAGGTTGAAAAAGAAATGTATACATTTTAAAATCATGAATTGCTGTAAGTGATTAGCCTGTCTAGGAGACATCACACTGGGGTATTATGCTTACTTTAAATACATATACACAGCATACACACACACATACATATTTATATATACGCACACACATACAGCATACATACATATATACATATATATACACACACACACACACACACACACATGCATTTTCACACATACACGCAAACACACACACACATATATACACACACACACACACACACACACACATATATACACACACACATACATACACATAGACATACTATATGTACACACATACTTACACACACATAGCATTAAAAAAACAGCTGCCCCCATCCAAAAGCTGCCTACAAAAACAACTGGTAACCTAGTTTGTTACAGCCTAATACAGCCTGTGTCCAACCTGACACCCCGACACCTACCCCCCCCCCCCCCCCGCACCCCACCCCACCCCACACAGTCAGTCACTGTCTCACTTACAGGTTTCACGCAGCTCTGTGTAATAATGCGCCCCTGAGAGTCTTAGCTGCAGCTTCACCCAAATGAAGGCAGCGCTGGAGATCACGCGGGGGAGGAAGAGTCCCCGCGCCGGGGGAGGTGGAGGCCGCATGCCGGGAATCGTGGGGGGGGGGGTGGAGGAGTCCCCGTGCTGGGAATCACGGGGGAGGATTAAGTACCAGGCCCTGGGTATCGCAGGGGGAGGAGGAGTGCAGCTGATGGACAGTGGGGCGGGCAGAGGAGGTAAAGTGCCGCGCTAGGAGCGGCAGCCAGACAGAGCGGGCTGTGTGGAAGGGGGAGTGACAGGCAGGGAGAAAGGGGCAGGGGTTCTCTGGCTTGCTGTGTGAGGATGCTCATTGACCCGCCCGCGGCCTACCCCATGTGCGTGTCATGGGGCGGGTCAATGAGCGTCCTCACCTACAGCCAGGGAAGAACAAGAACTGGTCTGTTGCAGGCAGTGGCGGGGGTTAGGCCCCCCTGGCTCAGGGGCCCGGTCGCAGGTGCGACCGCTGTGACCCCTGTAGCTACGCCACTGGTCACACAGCATTGCCTCATTTGGAGGTGCCATTGTATAGCATTGCAGCTATTATCTTGCAGGCATCACAATGAGGATCACCCTCCAGCAACAAAGCAGCAGTGTCTGAGTGAGGGCAGCCCCTCTACACATGTTCCCTCACATACACAGCAGCAGTGCCTGAGGGCAGCCCCTCTACACATGTATGCATGTTCCCTCCCATACACAGCAGCAGTGCCTGAGGGCAGCCCCTCTACACATGTATGCATGTCCCCGCACATACACAGCAGCAGTGCCTGAGTGAGGGCAGCACCTGTACACATGTATGCATGTTCCCTCACATACACAGCAGCAGCGCCTGAGTGAGGGCCTCTACACATGTATGCATGTGTAGACCCCTGAGTAGGGTTACCTTATTGGACGCGGCAAGGTCATACTTCCCCGATCTCACAGGCCCAGCCGGGAGTCTTCTCGGGATACCGGATGATGACACAGAGCAGTCGACACAGAATTAGGTTGACCTTTTATTCTAGAACGGCCACATAAAGAATCAACCTCTTTTACATCATAATATGACAGTGATTTCTCGATATTACAATACAATAAATGCATTTATAACTTATGCAAAACAAAACCAACAATATCGCATTCCGTACCATACAAGGACTAGGGAGCCACCAACTATTGCGTCAATAAATCATATTAACAAATTACCATCGGATCAGTGCACTACCTACTCTAGGTACCCGGGTACTCTTTCTATACTTAAGACCGGTCAGTCCAGATGAAGGGCCTATGCATAGGACTTTGAAGTAGCTGGTTGCGGTTCTTGTGTATTCTATAGGAGGTTCTTAAACCACTAGGCGGCAATATCGTTCCAAAGGGGTCCTTCTCATTCACTGATAGGGTTAGTTGGCAGTATGGCAAGGAGGCCCGAAAGCCCTTATAGTCGCTTATGTTTCCTTGCCGTAATGTCGCTTTCCTAACAACAGTGTGCAAATTAGGCCAATCAAAGTTGCACCACAGGTTTCCGGCAAATGGAGATAAATGGCTAAACAGCCTGACGGGCTACACAGTTAGTGCTGCAGGCGCCAGATCCCTCTGTGTGTGTTCCCCTCTTCTAGGTATCAAGGTGTCAGCATTACTTGCCCCAGGGGCAGACTTACAGTTTGGAAGACATGGTCTGGGCTGGTATAGCTGGCTTGGGGTGGTTCCTTCTCTCCCTCTCCTCTGGGTCTGGCTGCATGCAGGGAAATGTCAGGGGCCACACTCCTTGTGGCGTCCTGGATGCGGCCGTCATCACGGGTGGTCGGCGGGGGCAACCAGCCTCTCCGCGCTATGGTACGGGCTGGCTATTGCAGGGGTCAGCGGGGGTCACGGCCTTTGCCTGCTCCGTCTCCCCTGGCTGCTGCGGCTGGGGCGGACGCGCTCTCCGCTGCTGGGAAGGTCAGCGGGGGTCACCTGCCTCTGCACGCCCACACTGCTTATGCGGCAGCAGCACTTGCTGTGCCGCGTCCCCTCCTCTGCCAGGCTGGAGGTCGGCGGGGGGTCACGCTGGACGGGATGCGGCGGTGTCTGCTGCGCCGCGTCTTTTCCTCTCCCCCGGCTGGAGGTCGGCGGGGGTCACGCCGGCGGTCAGCTGACTCTCCCTCTGGTCTCCGCTGCGGGCTCTCTCTCTCTCCCGCTGCTGCGCCCACGCTGCTCCGGGCTCTCTCCTCCTTACGATGCCGCCAGCCTTCACCTCCGTCTTCAGGTCTCCTTCTTTCTTCTTCCCCCCCGCTGGGACACACGTGAGCCCTCCTCGTCCTTCTTCCTATCTTTTTCGGCCGCCTCTTCCTTCCTCCTCCTCCTCCAATCGGAGCTCTTCTAGCCCCTGTCAGTCACAGGCTTATGGGGCCGCTGGGCTAACGCCTTCACTCCTGGGGCTTACATCCACCCCTACTTTGTCGTGGTCGTGTCCTCACGCCACGCTACCGGAGACATAAGTCCGAGCCGTTCAAAGTTCTGAATAAATAAAGTATGTGTCGCAGTCTGAATACTTTCGTTAGGAAGAGCAATCTATCAACAGTTATAACAGTGTAATTGAGAGCGACAAATCTACATATATATACAATAACATGAGGAAAGACACAATTCGATTACCTTTATGTAAATATGACTACGCTCTATACCACAACGGCGGCGCCCCTGTTGGGAGGACTGTTGCCCACCCCCCATTCGGTGGCAGCTCCGCCGTACTCCGCAATATTTTCAGGACGAGGTTCTGGCCGTCATTACCGCTCACTTTGCTGCTTGACTTGAGGGGCAGCTGAATTCCGTTGGGGTGTGACTTATGATGGTGGCGATGAATCCGGTGCTGTCGGGTTCCATCTGGGTCGCCCAGCTGGTAGCTCCCGGTTGTCGACGTAGGCCCCTTAGTGGCCATATAAGGGCGGGTTTTCCATTTAGGGTGTACTTCGCCTCGTGACGGGTCTTCTTTCATCAGCCCGTTCTGCACTCGGGCCTGAGAGTACCGCTGGCTACATACATACAACCCCTCCTTTGTGTTCCCTGCCACGCGTGCTGTTTTCTTGGAGTGCATACTATTTCCCTGGGGTTGGTCTTGGGGATGGCTGAGGCAACGTGGGTGGCTCCCATACCACTTGTTCCTTGCCGTGTATCTGTTGCCTCGAACAGGAGCACCACCAGGGCCAGTGACGTTCACTGCTCGGAGGCCCTTCTCACCTCTGACGACGTCAAACTCTACCATTTCTCCAGCCCTCAGACTTCGGTATAATTGTCTTGGGTCACTCTTCTGGATGGCGGTGTAGTGGATAAAGATGTCTTGCTTTGGGTCAATACACTCAACGAACCCATATCCACGTTGAACGTGGAACCAGATAACTTTCCCTCGACTTTTCATGCGAACGGGAGGGTCACGGCCCAACCTGGCAGATAATTCGCCTACATTTATATGGCCCTGTCTGCCATAGTGGATCTGCCCGTCTTCACCTGGACCTACTCTTCCTGTTCTCCCCGAGGTTCGGCCCTCACCCTCGGGGCATTGGAGTTTAAAGGATCAGGTGGACAGTACCTTTCAACGTGCCCCAATTCTTGACACCGCTGACAGATGGGTCGATCTTGGTGGTCAAACTGATCAGTTGCCCGTCGATCAGACTCCCGAGGTGGCTCCCATCGGTTTCGGTTATGCTGCTGTCGTTCTGCCTTCCATCTGGCTCCCCCGCTGTCCGGCGCGGTTTGCTGTGCTACCTGGCGCATCTCTCGCTGCATCGCGGCCATCTCAATGGCTAGGTCTTCTACCTGGCGCTGGAGGGACTGACCGGTGTTTCCTGATGACTGCTGGCTATGCTGTATGGCCCGGTCCCTTGGCTTCCCGGGCTGTTCTGGGTTCGTTGCCGCTGGTCCTCGATAACCCACCATCTCCGGATACTCCACCTCAGGGTAGGAGTAGTTCCCGATGGTGACAATGGCGATGTTTTTAAAATCGGCAAAGGACTTGCCCGGCATTTGCATCTTCAGGAGCCGTAGCTGGGTCTTAATGGTGGGGTTCAATACTCCTTCGACGAACTGTATGGTAAGGGCTTCGTCGCCATTGCGAATTTCATCCTTGTCAGCCGCTTGTATGAGTTTCAGGGTCGCCTGTAGACTCAGGGCAAAATCCCGGAGGGTTTCGCCTGGCCTTTGTTTCCGACCGTAGAGTTGCACCTTCAGCTCCGGGAGGGTGGCGGTCTCGAAGATCGTGGCCAGCCGATTCAGAATCTCGTCGGTGCCTGTCTTTTGGTCGTCGGCCCACGATTCGACCTCACTGAGGGCGGAGCCCGTGAGTTGGCCGATTAGAATTTGTACCCTCTGTTCTTCACTTGGGTTGTAGAGCTGGTGCATGGCCTTCAGTTGGTTCTTAAACGCTGTGAACGTGGTGCCCTTGATGGGGTCCCCACTGTAGGTCAGCATCCATGGGGCCCCGAAGAAGTAGGGTAGGGTGATGGGAGCATGAGGGGTCGCTGCTGGAGCAGGTACTGCCAATGCAGGGGCAGCCTGTTGGTCGCCGTTGGGGGCCACGACGGGTGGCTGTCCGCCCCCGACCTGTACTGCGTCCATCCTGGTATCAGATTATACTCCGCGTCGACTATATCCTGTTCGTGACGCCAGAGAACTGTAGACCCCTGAGTAGGGCTACCTTATTGGACACGGCGAGGTCGTACTTCCCCGATCTCACAGGCCCAGCCGGGAGTCTTCTCGGGATACCGGATGATGACACAGAGCAGTCGACACAGAATTAGGTTGACCTTTTATTCTAGAACGGCCACATAAAGAATCAACCTCTTTTACATCATAATATGACAGTGATTTCACGATATCACAATACAATAAATGCATTTATAACTTATGCAAAACAAAACCAACAATATCGCATTCCGTACCATACAAGGACTAGGGAGCCACCAACTATTGCGTCAATAAATCATATTAACAAATTACCATCGGATCAGTGCACTACCTACTCTAGGTACCCGGGTACTCTTTCTATACTTAAGACCGGTCAGTCCAGATGAAGGGCCTATGCATAGGACTTTGAAGTAGCTGGTTGCGGTTCTTGTGTATTCTATAGGAGGTTCTTAAACCACTAGGCGGCAATATCGTTCCAAAGGGGTCCTTCTCATTCACTGATAGGGTTAGTTGGCAGTATGGCAAGGAGGCCCGAAAGCCCTTATAGTCGCTTATGTTTCCTTGCCGTAATGTCGCTTTCCTAACAACAGTGTGCAAATTAGGCCAATCAAAGTTGCACCACAGGTTTCCGGCAAATGGAGATAAATGGCTAAACAGCCTGACGGGCTACACAGTTAGTGCTGCAGGCGCCGGATCCCTCTGTGTGTGTTCCCCTCTTCTAGGTATCAAGGTGTCAGCATTACTTGCCCCAGGGGCAGACTTACAGTTTGGAAGACATGGTCTGGGCTGGTATAGCTGGCTTGGGGTGGTTCCTTCTCTCCCTCTCCTCTGGGTCTGGCTGCATGCAGGGAAGTGTCAGGGGCCACACTCCTTGTGGCGTCCTGGATGCGGCCGTCATCACGGGTGGTCGGCGGGGGCAACCAGCCTCTCCGCGCTATGGTACGGGCTGGCTATTGCAGGGGTCAGCGGGGGTCACGGCCTTTGCCTGCTCCGTCTCCCCTGGCTGCTGCGGCTGGGGCGGACGCGCTCTCCGCTGCTGGGGAGGTCAGCGGGGGTCACCTGCCTCTGCACGCCCACACTGCTTATGCGGCAGCAGCACTTGCTGTGCCGCGTCCCCTCCTCTGCCTGGCTGGAGGTCGGCGGGGGGTCACGCTGGACGGGATGCGGCGGTGTCTGCTGCGCCGCGTCTTTTCCTCTCCCCCGGCTGGAGGTCGGCGGGGGTCACGCCGGCGGTCAGCTGACTCTCCCTCTGGTCTCCGCTGCGGGCTCTCTCTCTCTCCCGCTGCTGCGCCCACGCTGCTCCGGGCTCTCTCCTCCTCACGATGCCGCCAGCCTTCACCTCCGTCTTCAGGTCTCCTTCTTTCTTCTTCCCCCCGCTGGGACACACGTGAGCCCTCCTCGTCCTTCTTCCTATCTTTTTCGGCCGCCTCTTCCTTCCTCCTCCTCCTCCAATCGGAGCTCTTCTAGCCCCTGTCAGTCACAAGCTTATGGGGCCGCTGGGCTAACCCCTTCACTCCTGGGGCTTACACATGTTCCCTCCCATACACAGCAGCAGTACCTGTCTATATCTATGTCTATATCTACACATGTATGCATGTTCCCTCCCATACACAGCAGCAGTGCCTGAGGGCAGCACCTGTACACATGTATGCATGTTCCCTCACATACACAGCAGCAGCGCTTGAGTGAGGGCCTCTACACATGTTCCCTCCCATACACAGCAGCAGTGACTGAGTGAGGGCAGTCCCTCTACACATGTTTCCTCACATACACAGCAGCAGTGCCTGAGTGAGTGCTGCAGCAGTACACACACAGGGTGTATTATATTAATGACCTAATATAGAGCTGCGCATCAGATGCTAAGCACGCTGAGCCTTGTAGTGCCACAGCCCAGTCAGCCATAGGTATGGAGCCGGTACATACCGCGTCTAGAGCATAGAGACAGCCTGTGTGGGCTGCGCTCGCTGCCAGACCCATCCTCCGCTTCCTCTCTGCAGCAGCACAACAGCACGCCGCAGCCGTTGCCATGGGTGATGAGCGCCGCGGACACTTGCCGGAAGTGACGTGTAACAGCCCCCGTGCTGGGAATCACGGGGGAGGATTAAGTACCAGGCCCTGGGTATCGCAGGGGGAGGAGGAGTGCAGCTGATGGACAGTGGGGCGGGCAGAGGAGGTAAAGTGCCGCGCTAGGAGCGGCAGCCAGACAGAGCGGGCTGTGTGGAAGGGGGAGTGACAGGCAGGGAGAAAGGGGCAGGGGTTCTCTGGCTTGCTGTGTGAGGATGCTCATTGACCCGCCCGCGGCCTGCCCCATGTGCGTGTCATGGGGCGGGTCAATGAGCGTCCTCACCTACAGCCAGGGAAGAACAAGAACTGGTGTGTTGCAGGCAGTGGCGGGGGTTGGGCCCCCCTGGCTCAGGGGCCCGGTCGCAGGTGCGACCGCTGCGACCCCTGTAGCTACGCCACTTAGTGGCCTCTAGTGGTCAATGTGCTACTCTTAGAGGTGAGGAGTAGTTAGCCTTTTATATATTTAGATAGCAAAGCATCACATTATATATATTTTTTATAATATCGCCAACATGTCTCATTCACAATGTTATTGGTAGGCGCACCTCAGAGTTAGTTTCTCTGTCACCCCCACAAACTTTAATCTGGCTCAGGATAGCACTGGGAAATATGTTGCTGGCACATGCAGGATGGAGGTCAGGCTTTGTGTTGAATGTGCCTCTTACGCAGCGTGACTTTAATACAGACATAGCTATAAAAATAAATGTTTCATTCTTTATAGCCAATATATTGTGAATGACTGCTGCTATTAGCATAAATGTGTGCAAGATGGACTATATGCAATACGCCTGATACTTACTAGGCCTATAGATGTTATTTTGGGATTTCTGAATGCTGCGTACTGGCTATATTCAGTATTCTATTACCGCACCAAGCAGTTATGCAGACTCTCCTATAATTCACATAAGTGGACAATGATATATCATTAATTGTTTTGTCACATTGATATAATTGGGTGAATTATGTTCCTCTATAACCCTTTTCTCTCCTGTAAGTGTGTATATTAGTTTATAATTCAGGGACATCTTTTACGTGAGGAAGTCATCATGCATAGTGCATTGGCGATGCTGCTAAGTGCATTCTGCAAGGAAAGTGGGACAGAGAGCTAGAGGACATCCTTGCTCATTAGCCTGCAGAATATGCAGGGAGAGATTTCACATTGCTTAAATCTGGTGCAAGGACACTTACATGTTATGGGATCATTAATTCTAAGCAGTGGTGGGTCCAGAAGTGTACCTTCTGTCATGCACCTGACCAACTGCCATGTACCTGACCTTCTGCTATGCACCTGACCTACTACCATGTACCTACTGCCAAGTAGCTACTGTCATGTACCTGACCTACTGCCATGCCCATACTGCCATGTACCTACTGCCATGTACCTGACCTACTGCTATGTACCTTCTGCCCTGTACCTGACCTACTGCCATGTACCTGATCTACTGCCATGTAGCTACTGCCATGTACCTGACCTACTGCCATATACCTTCTGCCATGTACCTGACCTCTGCCATGTACCTGAACTACTGCCATGTACCTGACCTACTGCCTTTTACCTAATGCCATGTAACTACTGCCATGTACCTGACCTACTGCCATGTACCAACTGCCATGTACCTGACCTACTGCCATGTACCTACTGCCATGTACCTGACCTACTGCCATGTACCTACTGCCATGTACCTGACCTACTGCCATGTACCTGCTGCCATGTACATACTGACATGTACCTACTGCCATGTACCTGACCTACTGCCATGTACCTACTGCCATGTACCTGACCTACTGCCATGTATCTACTGCCATGTACCTGACCTACTGCCATGTACCTACTGTTATGTACCTGACCTACTGCCATGTACTTTCTGCCATGTACATACTGCCATGTACCTACTGCCATGTACCTGACCTACTGCCATGTACCTATTGCCATGTACAGTACCTGACCTTCTGCCATGTACCTGATCTACTGTCATGTAGCTACTGCCATGTACCTTCTGCGATGTACCTGACCTACTGCAATGTACCAACTACCATGTACCTTCTGCCGTGTACCTCCTGCAATGTACCTGACCTACTGCTATGTACCTTCTGCCATGTACCTGACTTACTGCCATGTACCTACTGCCATGTAGCTGACCTACCATGTACGGTCTGCCATGTACGTGACCTACTGCCATTTACCTGACTTACTGCCATGTACCTACTGCCATGTACCTGACCTACAGCCATGTACCTTCTGCCATGTACCTGACATACTGCCATGTACCTACTGCCATGTAACTGACCTACTGCCATGTACCTACGGCAATGTACCTGACCTACTGCCATGTACCTACTGCCATGTACCTGACCTTCTGCCATGTACCTGACCTTCCGCCATGTACCTGATCTACTGCCATGTAGCTCTTGCCATGTACCTACTGCCATGTACCTTCTGCCATGTACCTTCTGCCATGTACCTACTGACATGTACCTACTGCCATGTACCTGAGCTACTGCCATGTCCATACTGCCATGTACCTACTGCCATGTACCTGACCTCCTGCTATGCACCTTCTGACATGTACCTGACCTACTGCCATGTATCTACTGCCATGTACCTGACCTACTGCCATGTACCTACTGTTATGTACCTGACCTACTGCCATGTACTTTCTGCCATGTACATACTGCCATGTACCTACTGCCATGTACCTATTGCCATGTACAGTACCTGACCTTCTGCCATGTACCTGATCTACTGTCATGTAGCTACTGCCATGTACCTTCTGCGATGTACCTGACCTACTGCAATGTACCAACTACCATGTACCTTCTGCCGTGTACCTCCTGCAATGTACCTGACCTACTGCTATGTACCTTCTGCCATGTACCTGACTTACTGCCATGTACCTACTGCCATGTAGCTGACCTACCATGTACGGTCTGCCATGTACGTGACCTACTGCCATTTACCTGACCTACTGCCATGTACCTACTGCCATGTACCTGACCTACAGCCATGTACCTTCTGCCATGTACCTGACATACTGCCATGTACCTACTGCCATGTAACTGACCTACTGCCATGTACCTACGGCAATGTACCTGACCTACTGCCATGTACCTACTGCCATGTACCTGACCTTCTGCCATCTACCTATTGCCATGTACCTGACCTACTGCCATGTACCTACTATCATGTACCTGACCTACTGCCATGTACCTTCTACCATGTACCTTCTGCCATGGACATACTGCCATGTACCTACTGCCATGTACCTGACCTACTGCCATGTACCTGCTGCCATGTGCCTGACCATCTTCCATGTACCTGACCTTCTGCCATGTACCTTCTACCATGTACCTGACCTACTGCCATGTAGCTACTGCCATGTACCTGACCTGCTGCCATGTACCTGACCTACTGCCATGTACCTGACCTACTGCCATGTACCAACTGCCATGTAACAACTGCCATGTACCTGACCTACTGCCATGTACCTACTGCCATGTACCTGACCTACTGCCATGTAGCTACTGCCATGTACCTGACCTACTGCCATGTAGCTACTGCCTTGTACCTTCTGCCATGTACCTGACCTACTGCCAAGTACCTGCTGCCATGTGCCTGACCATCTTCCATGTACCTGACCTACTGCCATGTACTTTCTGCCATGTACCTGACCTACTGCCATGTACCTATTGCCATGTACCTGACCTACTGCCATGTAGCTACTGCCATGCACCTGACCTTCTGCCATGTACCTGACCTTCTGCCATGTACCTGACCAACTGCCATGTACCAACTGCCATGTACCTGACCTACTGCCATGTACCTACTGCCATGTACCTACTGCCATGTACCTGACCTACTGCCATGTAGCTACTGCCATGTACCTGACCTACTGCCATGTAGCTACTGCCATGTAGCTACTGCCATGTACCTGACCTACTGCCAAGTACCTGCTGCCATGTTCCTGACCATCTTCCATGTACCTGACCTACTGCCATGTACTTTCTGCCATGTACCTGACCTACTGCCATGTACCTATTGCCATGTACCTGACCTACTGCCATGTAGCTACTGCCATGCACCTGACCTTCTGCCATGTACCTGACCTTCTGCCATGTACCTGACCAACTGCCATGTACCAACTGCCATGTACCTGACCTACTGCCATGTACCTACTGCCATGTACCTACTGCCATGTACCTGACCTACTGCCATGTAGCTACTGCCATGTACCTGACCTACTGCCATGTAGCTACTGCCATGTACCTTCTGCCATGTAGCTACTGCCATGTACCTGACCTCCTGCTATGCACCTTCTGCCATGTACCTGACCTACTGCCATGTACCTACTGCCATGTACCTGACCTACTGCAATGTACCTACTACCATGTACCTGACCTACTGCCATGTACCTTCTGCCATGTACCTGACCTACTGCCATCTACCTATTGCCATGTACCTGACCTACTGCCATGTACCTACTATCATGCACCTGACCTACTGCCATGTACCTTCTACCATGTACCTTCTGCCATGGACATACTGCCATGTACCTACTGCCATGTACCTGACCTACTGCCATGTACCTGCTGCCATGTGCCTGACTATCTTCCATGTACCTGACCTACTGCCATGTACCTTCTACCATGTACCTGACCTACTGCCATGTAGCTACTGCCATGTACCTGACCTTCTGCCATGTACCTGACCTACTGCCATGTACCTGACCTACTGCCATGTACCAACTGCCATGTACCAACTGCCATGTACCAACTGCCATGTACCTGACCTACTGCCATGTACCTGACCTACTGCCATGTACCTGCTGCCATGTGCCTGACCATCTTCCATGTACCTGACCTACTGCCATGTAGCTACTGCCATGTACCTGACCTACTGCCATTTAGCTACTGCCATGTACCTTCTGCCATGTAGCTACTGCCATGTACCTGACCTACTGCCAAGTACCTGCTGCCATGTGCCTGACCATCTTCCATGTACCTGACCTACTGCCATGTACTTTCTGCCATGTACCTGACCTACTGCCATGTAGCTACTGCCATGCACCTGACCTTCTGCCATGTACCTGACCTTCTGCCATGTACCTGACCAACTGCCATGTACCAACTGCCATGTACCTGACCTACTGCCATGTACCTACTGCCATGTACCTACTGCCATGTACCTACTGCCATGTACCTGACCTACTGCCATGTAGCTACTGCCATGTACCTGACCTACTGCCATGTAGCTACTGCCATGTACCTTCTGCCATGTAGCTACTGCCATGTACCTGACCTACTGCCAAGTACCTGCTGCAATGTGCCTGACCATCTTCCATGTACCTGACCTACTGTCATGTACTTTCTGCCATGTACCTGACCTACTGCCATGTACCTATTGCCATGTACCTGACCTACTGCCATGTAGCTACTGCCATGCACCTGACCTTCTGCCATGTACCTGACCTTCTGCCATGTACCTGACCAACTGCCATGTACCAACTGCCATGTAACTGACCTACTGCCATGTACCTACTGCCATGTACCTACTGCCATGTACCTACTGCCATGTACCTGACCTACTGCCATGTAGCTACTGCCATGTACCTGACCTACTGCCATGTAGCTACTGCCATGTACCTTCTGCCATGTAGCTACTGCCATGTACCTGACCTACTTCCATGTACCAACTGCCATGTACCTGAACTACTGCCATGTACTTATTGCCATGCACCTGCTGCCATGTACCTACTGCCATGTACCTACTGCCATGTACCTACTGCCATGTACCTGACCTACTGCCATGTACCTGACCTACAGCCGTGTACCTACTGCCATGTACAGTACCTATTGCCATGTACCTGACCTACTGCTATGTACCTACTGCCATGTACCTGACCTACTGCCATGTACCTACTGCCATGCTGGTTCCTAGGGTTACCCAAAGTTCCTATTTTTAAGCTCAATTCTCAATCAACTAACATTGGATGTGGGTCAGAGCTTGGAACACATTATATTTAATTGTAAGTAGGATATACAAAATAATTTATTTTATCGGACAGTGGCAGAACTACTGCTGGTGCAGCAGGTGCATTGCACCAGGGCCCCTGAGGACTAAGAGGCCACTAGTGCCACCCAATGCGCTGCATAACTCTTGTGGAGTCATATAAATAAACAATAATAATAATGCTTTGTGACATATTGTGAACTTGGGTTTGAGTGAAGGGGGCCCCAAATTATATTTTAGCACCTGGGCCAACTACCCACAAGTTCTGCCACTTATACTGGACTCACAATGCTCCATATGTGTATGACAACAGAAATGTTCCATTTGGTGGGTCAATAATGTCTAGGTCGACAGTCAATATGTCCACAGCATGTGGTCGACATGCATATGATTGTCATGGTTCGAAGGTAGACACAAGCAAGGTGTTGACCCCAGTTAACCTTATTCTACCACAGTGTCCCAGATCACAGAATCCCCACTGCTACTGTGCTGCCCTGTGATCAAGTGTATATGTGACTATGCATACAGGGGAATATACACTTTAGAGTTTCCTCTGTACAGCTGGATTTACTTCTATCTCTAATTCATGCCCCATGTACAATACAAAGAAATGAATGGTGGAGGGCGTGACATATAACACACCTCTCGTCTTGCACTCTCCTTCTACACAGAACCGTCTCTATTGGTAACTATCATTATATGCATGTAACATATACATAATTATTATTTATCCAGGTGAAATATATTGGGGTGTAGAAATAAATTCTAATAATGGATTATGGTTGAGGACAGGAATACATCTGTATCAGGTTCATTATTTAGGAACTCGCTGATCCGGGTGTCCCCTACACTGAAGGCAGCATCTGTGTGACTGGTAATCTAATCACTATACACGTACAGTGCATTTACCATTTGAGAGACAAAGATCTCCAAGGCAGGTAGCAGAGAATTAAATAAGGAACTGCTGTAATGAGCACTGGCTTATTTCAAGTAGGCTAAAGGACATCTAACTGTATTTCCTGCATCTTATTACAAATAAATGAATATCTTTATTCATTTATTTATTTCTACCTATTTTTTTTATATATAAACAAAGGTTTTTTCTCTCTGTGGACAAAGGCTGTGATTCTAGTTGGCTTCTTACGAGCCGAATTCGGTCTGGGGACCGATGGTGCGGCCATGCGCAGGTGTACAGTATATGCGGATATACGCGTATAGGGCCGCTGTGCAAACTCCTTTGGAGACTTTCAAAGTCACTGAGGTATTTGCACGGAGGGGGACGGGAAGGAGGCTGACAGGGAGCTTCATTGCCAAATCCTGCACTGGGCGGGCAGATGACGTCACATGATGTGAGCACCCCACCCGTTCCCGGACATTTCTGAGGCAAATAAAAGTAATTTCAGACTTGTATTTGCAGACGGGGGAAAAATCATTCGATGGTCAGCAACCATCGGAGGATTTCTACCCCGCATATTTTCATGCGAATGGATGTGACAGCGGGTACATCAATTGGCATAGCAGAGAATGTTTTCACTCAGTGGCTGGCGGGGTGGCGTTTACTCGTCCGGTGGCGTTTAAGCGCTCGGTAAGCAGCGAAATTACACTACTTGACATGCCAACCTGAATCACCCCAAAGGGTACTGACAAAAATGACAAAATATTCTCCGAAGGAACCAGGGCTTAAAGTGGTCATGCAGAGATGGGGGAACTCATTTCTCTATGCCACCTAATTACCCCCCCCCCCCCCCCATTAGGCAGGACCAATGGTAGGGTTCTTGGCATTACTGTACAGGGCCAATGTAGAGGTTAAAACGTTCCACCTCACCATTAGAGGTGGTGGAACCCAGTTCCATCCCGTTCCCCCTCACTTTAACCCTTGCTAAAAACGCATTTGAAGAGGTCACATACATTGGTAATTACGCATCAGGGTCAATTATTCAGTAATAAATTTGTTTATTTTTTATATTATTTCTTAGCTGAGCAATGGTGCAGCATTTCTAGATTTCTTTTGTTTATTTAGGATTTTTTATTTTGGGTGTCTTACTGTTATAAAGTCTATTGGTCTAGGGAAGGATAACCACCAAGAGGGATCCGTTTGGTGGGTCAATAATGTATAGGTCGACAGTCGATATGTTCACAGCATGTGGTCGACATGCATATGATTGTCATGGTTCGAAGGTAGACACAAGCAAGATGTTGACATTGCTATGGTTGACACAAGAAATTATCGATACGGGTTTAAACAAAAATCATACATTACCATCCACATGGACTCTGAATGGGCACCTGGTCCGAAGCATGGCGAGCAAAATGAGGGGATGGCAGTACACTAAATGGGGGTTCCGTGTGCTTAGGTGATGATATTGACAACAAAAAATTCTGGAAAAGAAAATCATGTCAACCTTTTCATGTGCCAACCTTTTCTGTATCATTTTGCTTGTGTTGACCTTTTGCCACTGTTGACCTTGTACATGTCGACAGTTTGGTGTCAACATAGACATTGTCGACCACACCCACAGAAGAATCATACAAAAAAATCTGAAAATATCAGGACATCATGACAAAAAGATCCTGAAGCTGCATCACTATCGCCCGTCGTGTTAAAGGTCAAACAATTCTAACTTATTTGTTATATTGTACAAACTACAAGGAACTACAATGGCCTTCAGAGATAATACAAAAGATGTTTTGGTGACGTCGGCAGCAGGAAGTGTAAACACTGTCGGGGAGTCTAAAATAAAAGCCACCAGATCACTGCACGCTAATTAAAATGGCATTGATAATCCCATAAATTTCAAGTGAAACTGAGCGAGCTTTGAACATCAAGTCAATTTTTAATCCTTAAATTAGACAAATCCTATTATCAGTGATTAGCAAAGGCAGCTGTCTTGAGGAGAATCTATTATCCAAATGCCACAACGCGTGCAGCCTACCTGTGGACGGTTATGGCAGAATACAAGAACTTGAACATAGCAAATGTAAATACAATGTAAAATGTCTCAAATATATGGGATGTTGTCAGTAGTATTTTACAAAATATACCGGCTGCTGTTTATTTCTCTGTTCTTAAAATCTAATTATGAAAAGTGATTAGAGCATTTAATTGTTATTTAGTTCTTATGAGTATTTTGCACCCTCTATTAGCAGATGCTCTACAATTCCTAATGATTAATTTAACATGAATGTAAATGTAACGCTGCCCACTCTTTTTATGGAAATGAAAGTTGACGTATGATCACATGATCTTTGTTACATCCCATTTGTGCCGGTTGCATCACTTTTTTTACACAAACTTTATTGGCAAAACTGGCTTGGTCTGCAATCGCTCCTTGGTGGGGTACAATAAGCATGTATTGGCCTAGGGTGGCCAGAGCCCTCAATCAGGGGATGGGTATATGGCAAGGCATTCCCAATTTTTCTGGCTGGTGCAGCAGTTTAGCCAAAACATTCAGACGCCTTAATGCCACCTCATACATAGAGTTATTCTATGCTGTCCACTAATTTCAACAACTGTGTTTGCTGTCTATATGCTCATACGAATCAAACATTTAGTGCCTCACACAAGAAGCAGTGTATTTAAACATATGGGAGTTAGCCAATTAGCGCTAACTCACATGAATTACATAATCGCTGTGTGAGCAGGACGTGATGAGAAATGTGACAGTAGACAGTGATTCATTGATTGCAGTGGTCACACAAAGTATCTACACAGAGGGACCACCCTGAAAATCTATTTGTGTCCGCACATTATGAGAAATGCACAATTGTTTATAAGGAATGCACTGGGATACTCTGTTGTTCAGCATTGTCCAGTTTTACATCAGGTTTTAACATGTTTAATATTCTCATACAGATGAAGCTCAAATCTCCTTAATATCTGGGGCATCCCAAACTGTTGAGGATGCATCAGATTGCTCAGTACTTCTACTAACCTCGGGCCTGCCCAGTCAATAGTAAGAATGTTAAAGTGCAGTGTGGTGAGGCTAAGACAGTGCAGCTGACATGTCATGTGACTAGGGCTGCCATAATATACCGTTAATCCGGGACGCCTATGATTTACACAACTTCTGTGGCGGATTAAAACTATGTAAAGTGCAGGCATGAATTTAGCCATGCCCAGAACCTGTGTAAATCATTGGTGTCCCAGATTAAAGGGACATTATATATAAGCCTACATGTGACGGTCAGTTGATCCACACATTCATTTGATCAAAATGTGTTTCACCTGTACATGCATAGCAATTACCTCCAATTAGTTGTATTTTGAAATAAAAATATTTTGTGCTATAAATGCTACAATAACTGGCCTGGTACTCACTCAGCATTAGGAGATAGAAAGGTCTTGGTTTGTACAATAGTTTGCTAGGTAAACTCTCTATTAGTGTGGCTATAGTATTCTTATTTGAAGTAGTGCATTAAGTCTATGACCACCTCTGTGTTATCTAAAATATATTAGCTAATGAAATGCGTGGTATCAAAAACTATGGGGAGATCAGGTGGCCACCCCTAAGAGTGGGCAAGTCTACCAGATGGTCGACACCAATCCCCCCTCCCCACACCCCCCCCTGCTCTTAACTTCCACTTTCAGTAGGGGCTGATGACCCCATTTGGTGGCACCCCTGCCCCACAACGCCGGTATTCTCAGCATTGTGTAACGGAGGAGGCATTCTGAAAGTCAACAAGTTTGTGTGGCATTATGCTGTGGAGCTGTTTCAGCTGGTTTTTACAGAAAATGTGGTAACTTGTCACAGTTGTTCACTGTACTTAATGCGGAATGTCAGAAAATACCAACTACCATCCAGGAACTTGTGGACAATTTACCAAGAAGGCTGTCTGCAGTAAGCACAGCCTGTGGTTGACCAACAAAATGCTGAGGCCAATAAAATCTTGTTGATCTATTTGCTGTCACTGTCCAATAACTTTTGTTGATATAGTGTACCAACCAATCAATCAATCAATCAGCATCTAACTGTCATTGTATAGGCTGTGTTTGAACATTAACAGTTCGGAACTGATTGGTTGGTACTTTGGGGAATATTGTTTGTATCAAAGCTTGCAGAGAGATAAAGTTGAGACAGATAAAGTACCAGACAATGAGCTCCCAACTGCCATGTTACAGGATGTGTCTCAGCAAGCATTGCTTCATTGGCTTCCCGGAATGCCGGACCTGTGGGGTGACGTGGATGTAACAGGGGAGACACAGCAGCGCTGCCAGCGTCAGCTCCCCTCCTACTGTCAGGTAGGTACCACCCCTCTTACAGCTAACATGTGCAACTTAAACTCTTTTCCATTCATACAAAACGCCAACATACATGCCCCACATTATTTCCATGTTTTCCTCTGCTTTTTAGAGAACATGACATAATATTCTTTCCCTGTTTAAGCACCATTAAATACAATATTAATCTTGAGGAGCAGTGGTGGCTCCAGAGTTGGAGCTGCAGTACAGACCATAATTCAAATAGTGGAGCCACACCCACTGCCATCCAAGCTGTTGTTAAACATTGTTAGCCGGGAGTTACTGGCAGTTGATGTGGCTCCTCTATCTACCTCTGGAGCCACCACTGACGAGGAGGGGTATCCCAGGGTCTGGTGGACCTGATGATCTGCGTACATCTCCGATGGTTGGAAATCTGAGTATGTGCGTGACCTTTATTGCACTGATCTGGTCCATTTTTGCAATGCTGGTCACCGTGCCCCCTTTACAACCCTAAATGGCATTTCAGAAAATAGTGTCACGATGGGATCATTTTCTCGGTGTGCCGATGCCAGTGGGTTTTATTCAACTGACTGCTCAGGTGCTACCATGGATTTTAGACGGTGGAGGAACTTAAAAAAAAAAAAAAAAAGTAAATCATTTGTGTGAAGTTTCTACGTTACTGTAAATTCTATTACAAATTCAATAACAGATACAATATAGTTATAGGAATGTGTTTAATTGTTCAAATGCAAACTCAGACATATACATCATATTCATACAGTCAGTTACATATTTATAGTTAGATATTACTTTGTCCACAAAACCCTGCACCCATATATATATAGTTTAGTTGGGCAGAAGGATCCAGCTAACAGAAACTATAAAGACATACAGGAATGGCATTGACTCGCTGGCATTCACTAGCTATAGACGTGCATTACAAATCTGAAACTTCTTGCATTGTTGAAGTGAAAGGCTGCCTATTTATCATCTCACAAGACAAGCAGAATGATCTTTATCTGGATTGCCCACTTTCTGACCCAAATTCAGGGGTTTTTATGGAAAATTGCAGTCAGTTTGATTGATGAAATCCAAAGATGTCTAAAATGGAAGCAAAGATGTCCAACTGTGCAGACTCCCAACTGTGGCCATGAATGTTGTTATTGTTCCTGCAGGAAAAGTTGAGAAAACAAGAAAAAGTTACAGAAGTTTTGTTTAAAATAAAAGGAGAAAAAAACCCATCCAATTCTGAATGAAGATACGGAATCTATTATCCCCCCTTTTTTCTTACACGTGCAAACTGTGAGAAAATAAAATGTTTCCCACATAATCAAGAAATAAAGATAAAAACAGAAAAAACTGAAGAAAAAAAATACCCTATTCATAATCAAATTTTGCCTAAGTAACTGATTAGGATGTGGGGGGAAATTAAATAAAAGTCTACAGAATGATTGGAAATAATCACAAGATAAATGTGATATAATAGATAACTTTGGTGAGCCACAGACTACAGTGATTTGTTATTACTTCAGTAATATTCTGAGGGATTTGGTGGTAATTATTACTAGCGATATAAGGGGTGATTCAGACAGTTCGTAGCGGGCCAAATTCAGTCACCCGGCTGATGTTGGGGGTCTGGGCATGTAAGAATATGCGCATGTGCCAAGACCCTGAGCAAAGCCTCTCAGCGTGTTTCACACGCAGGCGTATTGAAGCCTGCTTGGGACGGGCAGTCTGATGTCACATGACATCAACGCCCGCTCCGAATTTGGAGGACAGCGCTGAAATGAAAAGTCATTACGAATCAAGGAAAAATTATTCAATGGTTTGCGACCATCGAATGATTTGTCCTTTGTGTTGCCGCATGCGAGTGGATGGTCTGCATCTGAAACGTACTGTAACCACGGCAACCAATCATTTGGAAACTGTACAAAAAAAAGTAACAGTACGTTTTTTGCCCACAGAGAGCATATTGGGGTGAATATTAGGGCTCCCTCTTTACAATAAATGGACTATGACCATGTGATATTGGTGCCTATTAGTCCCCCCTCCCCCACACAGGCCTCAATATTTTGTATTTCCCTCTTTACCCCAGCTTTGGTTTACAGCACCATCTAAACTGGGCACTACATAAAATTACTGAATGGAATTGGTTGCTATAGGTTACAGCATCTTGCAAACTGTACTAGAAACTGATTGCTATGGGTTGCACTACTTTGCTACCTGTATTTGAAACATTACATACTGTACCCCGTTCAGTTGGTATGTGCTTGATATCACCTTGTAAATTGTACTAGAAAAATTACAAATAATCTACTTGATGACTACAGATTACAGCAAATTGTTCACTGTACTAGCAACATGGCAGAAACTGGTTATTATGGGTTTCAACACATTGCAGCCTATATTTGAAACATTACAGACCCTGTTTGATTGATGGAGAAAAACACAGATACTGGGGTATCTGTTTGGGGCGCCTGTATGAGTGGTTAGGCCTGCAGCAATCAAAAACAGGGATTGTCAGTCCCTACAATACAAAGGAAAATGTGGGGGTAGATTGCGCAGTATATGTTTGATTGATATAGGCTACCTACATCTCCTTGTAAACTGTACTAGAAAATTGATATAATCTGGTTGGTTGCTATAGGTTACAGCGTCTTGTAGATTGTACTAGCAACATGGCAGAAATTGGTTATTATGGGTTACTACACCTTGTTACCTGTATTAGAAATGTTCCCGAGCCCCTGTTCAGTTGCTATGTGTTACAACTTAAAAACTCCTTGTAACCTTAATTAGAAACATAACATTCTGTGTTTGGTTGCATCAGAGGCAGAACTACCATTGTTCTAAGTTTCCCCACTGGGTTACATCCTCTTGTAAACTGTACTAGAAAAATGACAAATAGACTTATTAAGGTACTTGTGTATTATAGCGGCGCCCCCGATGTGCATCGCGCGATGTTTACATCGCGTCGCATCGCATGGCATGCATCGCATGCCATGCGATGCGACGTGATTTTTGCCCCCTATGCGATGAAAGATCATATAAGCACCATAAAGGGTGCTTTTAAGCATCCTAATGGGTGCTTACAATGTGAAATACACCCCCACGCCACCCCCCACACTATAAACGTGAACCCGAAGCGTGGCGAGCGCAGCGAGCCCGCGAGGGGTGGCGGTACGCGTCCTCCGACCTTTTCATACCCCCACTATCAACGTCGGCGTGGAGTTGAGAATAGAAAGTGTGGCGAGCGGACGCGGATACCTTCACAGGTATCGGAGTCCCCTCGCGGGCTTCACAGGTATCCGCGTCCCCTCGCGGGGCTCGGTGCGCTCGCCACGCTTCGGGCTCGGTGGCTTGCTGCGCTCGCCACACTTTATATTCTCAACTCCACGCCGACGTGGATAGTGGGGGTATGAAAAGGTCGGAGGACGCGTACCGCCGCCCCTCGCGGGCTCGCTACGCTCGCCACCCTTCGGGTTCACGTTTATAGTGGGGGGGGGGGGGGTGGTGGCGTGGGGGTGCATTTCACATTGTAAGCACCCATTAGGGTGCTTATACAATGTTTAATCGCGTCGCATCGCATTGTATGGCATTGTATGCCATTGTATGCCATGTACAATGTCATACAATTTTTAAATTGTATGACATTGTACAGCATCGCGCGATATCGCGTCGCATCGCATACCATCGTATGCCTTATGGTATGCGATGCGATGGGCGCCGCCAAAATACACAAGTACCCTTATTAATTGCTATAAGCTACAGCATATTGTAAGCAGGTACTAGAAACATGGAGGCAGCTGGTTGTCATGGGTTACAACACCTTGCAATCTATATCACAAACATTATAGACCTGTTCAGTTGCTATGGGTTACAGTTCCTTGTAATCTATAGGAGAAACCTTACATTCTCTTTTTGGTTGCTATGGGTTACAACACTTGCAAACAACTAGAATTGCATAATCCACATGACAAAAGTTACAGAACATTTTTTGTACTGTAATATCTCAAGACATACAGTATACAGATATGGATCCATGCAAGTTAACCTCACACCTTAAGCACTCCCGGAATGAGCAGCATAAGAGATATTTAATTTCTCCCTTACAGGTTTGCTTATTATTCCCTCTCCCTACCAGGCTTGTTTGCAGTGATATATTGTCTGAAAATATTGTCACCTGCCTAATTGTCCTAAACGACCGCAACATTATTAATTATGTGAAGCATGGCTGCTAGACACGTTACAAAGGTTGGGACGCTGATGGATGGGACCCCTTCCAGGGAAGATTGTGGTGGCTGTTTTATGTCCCTTTCACCCTGGAGAACACATGATAAATCTTCCTTGATTTTAACCACGATTACACTCTCTCCTCCAGGCTACAAGCTTTGCGTTAAGCCTGCAACTGGTGTACCAGCGCTGGGACCAGCTGCTACTAAATACAGACAAGTCCTTGTCAATTAAGATTGTGGTGATCTGCTCCATGGATCCCTCGGGCAGGCTAGCTGCCAGTAGTGTGCAACCCCTACAATTAGTATCCAGTCGGAAGGAGACCTCCAGGGCATAACTCGCAAAGCACTATGGGAAACAATCACAATCATCATAATAAAGATAGCCCAGTTGAAGCGGTAAAATATGACCACATCAGTGGTGACACTAAGCAGACGAGTCTCCAGACCCCTGTCACTCGCAGGCTGCACATCCCCTTGCTCCACACATATTCTTTGTGTGCCCGCCAAGCTGAGGCCGAGGCAGGCACGCACAGAAATGTGCAATACAAAAATGACATTGATTCCCACTATGATAGTGTGTGAGCTGAGGCTCTCTCTCTGGTCACCTCCTGCAGCTGCTGCCGCCAAGGCTTCGCAACCAGGAGGCTGCCCTTTGGCCCAGAGAAAGCTGGACAGGGGCAAGAAGAAAGTAGAGAAGTCTCAGGTCAGAGAGGCCAATGTGCCATTCTGCAGCAGCCAGAGCATTGGGAGGCCAACAAAACAAAACAAGATATAAAAGCCCACAAGCGTTAGGAGGCCTGCCCCGTGATTAGTGGAGCTGTTTGTCTAAGTAATTAGGAGCTCGGTATCTAGGAGGGAAAAAGACTTGTCGTACAAGGCCCCCTAAAGAACTGAAAGGTTGCGCAACCCCCGGGAAATATCACAGCCCGAGACTATGCTGACCCGCGGAAGTTCAAGAACAGAGCAAACTTCAAGTGCAACTGGGGACAGCATCCCAATGTGGGGCTGACAATGGAGACTTGGCATTAAGGAATAGCTTGCTATTAAAAAATGGTGACTTCCAGAGAAAAGGTGACGGGGGCCAGTAAAAGTCAACAAGAGATCAGGGTAAGGGGAAAAAGAATTTAATATCAAAAATACATAAATCTTCAAATGAGGGCACAGGCACAATGGTAAGAAAAGGGACAAATGTCAGAGGCAACAATCCCGACATAAAGGCCTCAATATAGGGACGCTCCATCTTGTTAACTTTTAACACAAAAGTTAACAAGCAGATAAAGGGATAATGGCAGCGCCTTCAATGGGGATTCTAATGGGAGAATTCCACATGTCACATGAAACAGATCTTTTTTAGACATTTACATTCCATTAAAAAGTAGTGCATTATCCGCATGTAGAACAAGACCGGTCATATTGTATTCTCAGAGTTGGGTCCCTGGAACATCATACAATATAATTATTCATACTATCCTAGTCTTCCGTGTGTAATGTACATCTTATTATTTACATAAAGCTGCACCAGGCAAGGCCGTATACAGCTCACAGTTCAGGCCGTCAGACAGGAAATGGCCGAGATCATCCTTTTGTTTTGCTTGGTCCTTTGTACTGAATGTGGTTTTGGTTCTTATATGCAAATGATGGAAAAACATCCTGATAGCTGTAATGGATCCTGACACAAACTAACCAGCGCGTGTCATGAAAACTATGGGGATGATTCGCTGTGGGCAGTATTCGCTCCCCTGTCGGATGGTGCAGGTTTGCACACGTGCAAACCCCCCCCCCATCCACTCGCATGCAAATGCTCAGCTAGGGGAGGGGGGCGTGCATTCGCCTGGGCGGCATTTAGCTGCGAATACAAGCTGCTTAGAGAATAGGGGGGCAGGATGTTGTAACTTCCGCTGCCCATTTTCACCAGGCATCACATTATTAATAACCACATATGCTCTAACATATGCGGTTATTAACGCAAGGTACAGCTCTTGCGATAAGAGCTGTCCGTTGCGATGCGGTGCCGGCACTGGACTTCCGAGTGACGGATCCCTCACACAGCACTGCAGTAAGAAGCCCATAGGCTTCTGCAGGGAATTCCCTCCGCAGCGGTGACACTGCGGAGAGGGGTTAGAGCATACAGAAATGTGGTAAAAACCCTGATAACAGGGTTTTTACCGCATTTCTGTGTTAGAGAATCGCCCCCTAGGTCTGAATTAGGCCCTATGTGTGTCATATTTTCAGTAAACGTGTGTGCTAGCTGCCTGACCCTGCGATCAGCACTATGCATTTCACAGCCGCTACTGCACCTGGGATGCAGCATTCAGCGTCGCCTCTGATCCGACTGCTTCTATTGCAGTCACTGAGTCACCAAGTCCTGGGCTACGTACAGACTGCACACACTGAAAAAATTATTTGATGGTGAGTGGCTTGCGAATGGATTTTACTGTGAATGGGGCAGTGTATACCTGATCACAGGGCTCAGAATTAGGACCTCGGAGGCCCATATATCATTTAATATTTGCGGTCAGAAAGGCCAATGTGCCATTCTGCAGCTTATTTCCTGAAAACACTAATTTTCAGGGGATAGCCGCAAATATTACATACTGTCAGCATGTAAGGCGATCCCTCCTACCTCGCCTGCAGCTACATCCCCCATCGGTTTCTATGGGTTATGTGATGCTGCCCGATGTACAGTCAGGGGCATAGCGTGGGCGGAGCACGAGCTCCGGGTGCCAAAAGATCAAAGGGCGCCGGAGCCATGCACCGCAAACTGTGCTGCTGGCTCCCCCGCCCTGCTCGTTCGCTCCCCGCTGTGCCCGCCTGCTCCCCACTGTGCCCAGCTGGGTGTCCACTGTCTGACGCTATTTTCAATTTAAGCCTCAAGCTGGACCATTAGCCAATAAGCGCTTGCGGTCCAGCAGCCAATCAGAAGCAGCATTGGTAACTGCTGGACTGTGAGATCCTATTGGCTAGTGGCCCAGCAGAAGACTTAATTGAAAATAGCACTGGACAGGCTCTGCTGGGCACAGTGGGGAGCGGGCTGTTGTCCCTCTTGACAACAAGCTATTTACTCCCTCTTGGCAACGAGCTATTTAGTCCACTTGGCAATGAGCTATTTAGTCCCCTTGGCAACAAGCTTTTTAGTCCTCCTTGGCAACGAGCAATTTCATTCCCCCTTGGCAATGAGCTATTTCAGTCCCCCTTGGCAACAAGCTATTTCAGTCCGCCTTGGCAACGAGCAATTTCAGTCCCCCTTGGCAACAAGCTATTTCAGTCCCCCATGGCAATGAGCAATTTCATTCCCCCTTGGCAATGAGCTATTTCAGTCCCCCTTGGCAACAAACTAATTTAGTCCACCTTGGCAATGAGCTATTTCAGTCCCCCTTGGCAATGAGCTAATTCAGTCCCCCTTGGCATTGAGCATGAAGCCCCTTGGCATCGAGCATGAAGCCCCTGGCATCGAGCATGAAGTTCCTAGCAATGAGCATGTAGGTAAGTGGCACTTATGTGTCAAATGTGTAATGGGCATCACGGTTTGTTATATAGTATATAATGGGCATCATGTGTGGCCTTATGTGTAATTGGCATTACAGCATGTGGCTTTATGTGTAATGGGCATTACGGTTGGTTATATAGTATGTAATGGGCATTACGGTTTGTTATATAGTATATAATGGGCATCATGTGTGGCCTTATGTGTAATTGGCATTACGGCATGTGGCTTTATGTGTAATGGGTATTACAAAGTTCGCTAAAATGTGCAATGGGCATTACGGTGTGTGGTATAATGTTAAGCCACGCCCCCTTTTTGCCGCGCAAGAGCCCCGCCTACTACAAATTGGTGGGGTGGGGGGGGGGGGAGGCGTGAAACATGCCCTTGCTCCGGGCACCGTGGCACCTAGTTAGACCACTCTGTACAATATTGGTAAGCATCACATCGGGTCCGCAGCTTCCGCCATTCTGAGATGGCAGTACATTGTAGCCTATGGGCTACTTATCGTCCCTGCCTCTGCTGCCCAGTTATAAATTATCCCGTAAGGATTGCATATTGCAATGTGATCCTAAGCGGAAGATCCCACCCAGATCGCATTGCATATACAATCCTATAGCAAATGGGCCTCTATGTCTTAATTGGACTTTATATTTAAATCATGTTCATATCATGTTGATACTCCAAGTGTTGGCTCACGCTACCCAGCTGTAATGACTGTCCGCTTATTGTACTATAGCCGACTGATTTGAACCTTCGGACTCTCCATGAATCACTCTGCACATAGCATTATACATACATATTGATATATGAAACAAACCATATGGAACGGATTGGATTATAAAAGATCAGCAGAACGTCTTCTGTGTAATAGCTTTATTATGGGCTTCGGATCTATGGCTCAGTAATTTTTCAGCCGGTTCACGAAGGTCAAACACAGATAGACACAGCATGAGATGGGACCATCGCAGCATTTAGGGATATTGTCAGCAAGTAATTGCAACATAGGCCTGGTGCCTGGTCTGGTGTCTGATGGCAAAAGAGCAAGCGGAGGTCAGAGCTGGACAGCCAGACTCTGGGACATAGCCTGAGGCCTTAGACACACAGCCAACACCATCCATCTTAGGACACTTAACTGTTATGCTCAAAAATAGTATTGTTACATGAGGCTCGTAGCCTTCACACCAAAGAATGGTCATATTTGTGTCTAAACTTGGCAGCTCACTTAATTACTTAATGCTCCTTTCCTTTTTTTAGAAGGGTGCAAGGGTAAAACCGAGGTATGACAAGAGGGCGTGAGAAAAAGATTTTCTGAACCTAAAAAAAGCATTTATACTTGCAGCATTCCGCTTCCCTGTCTGCCGCACCAATAAGTGCAGTGATAGTGTCCCGGAACCAGACAATGGGAACTTTACAGAATCTACCCAGACAGTAATGAATGGACTGGGATAGAGGACAGAGGAGACTGCAGGATGGGACTAATATGTGACACTGTGTATATATTTGGGGTATTCATTCATTCATTTCCACTAAGTTATGATACAAATTATTTCCCCCCGAGGCTAGTTTGTCTTTCACACTTCTCTTCTTCCAACATATATCATACAGTTTCCAACACAACGTATATGTCTCCGCTGGCGACAAGGCCAGCGACTGTACAGACAGCACATTATTGGGACCAGTCTCTCCAATGTAATGGCTCATGTGATGTACAGAGGATC
Source organism: Crinia signifera (assembly GCF_055691185.1). Classification (NCBI taxonomy): domain Eukaryota; kingdom Metazoa; phylum Chordata; class Amphibia; order Anura; family Myobatrachidae; genus Crinia; species Crinia signifera. Next base: position 76,523,382 of record NC_139217.1, read on the forward strand.
GTGTGAGCTGTGCACAACAGGGAAAGTGTCCCAGCTAACTTTTAAAACAGACCTATAAAAGTTGTACATCAATATAATGGCCAAGTCCTTCGCAGACGTAGGGTCAACAAGCTACTTTATCGCTGAGTGATTTGGGTACAAGAGTCTTCTTTATCTTGTCTGTACAAATAATGGGATGAGGATGATGACATTTTCCCTGTAGACCATGGAGCAATTCCAGCTGCCATTAAATAACATCTCAATTTAGCGATGCTTGAAATATATTCTTAAGGGAAAACACACAAATATCAGTGTTCCTCCCCACGCCCCCCTCATACAGGGCAAATCACCTCTGGGAGCATTTCTGCAGTGCTCTCCCCCACTAGCACTCCATTAAAGGATAATTTTTAATATATATGCAATAAATGTTCACTTTGTTAGACTGAATGACAGAAAATAATATCTGCAAATCTTAATTTCCTTCCATTACCACCAAATGATTCGCACATCGGACATATTTGCTTTTGATTAATTTATTTTCAGGCTGTGTTTGATGAAGCAATAACAGTTAAGGTTCATTTTGGCATATGGTCCATGGGGGCTTCCCAGCCCCTCCAGCCCCTCAGCTATTCACCACTCTCTTTCAATAGGGAGGCTTCAGGCTATTTGCTAAAATATTAAATACTAAATTAATTTACCCATTATGTGATTAGTGTCTATCTATCTATCTATCTATCTATCTATCTATCTATCTATCTATCTATCTATCTATCTATCTATATATCACCTATTAAACAAAAGCACTATAAAAATAAAATTCATCTTATTACTATCACTATTATTCTTATTCTTATTAGTAGTAGTATTAGTATAAGAATATTTGGCCAAATGTATTTAGCCTGGTAAAGTAACAAAGTGGTGATAAATCGGAAGGTCATAATGCACCAGCCAATCAGACTCTAACTGTCATTTTTCAAACACAGCTGATTGGCTGGTGCATTATCACTTTCCGCATTATTGCGGTTTTATCACTTCACCAAGCTTAGCACATTTGCCCCATTGTGTGTTCTACAATGTGTTCGTCTAAAGTTGACTGTATCCCAAAAGTTTACAGCAGAACTAAAAATAGCAAGGGCTTTGTTTCAATTTACAACACAAAGGGAATAACTAATTTTTCTAAGGGAAAAATCACAACTTGCGTAATTCCTCAACAACCTGACTGCGTATCAAGACTCTGTAATTAAATATATAGACTATATAGACTAGCTGATGCGCCGGATTTCCACTGGGCAAAGATTTGCTTGGTGGAAAATGTTACCCCTTTTCACCCTCTTAGGAGTTGATATTCTGTAGTATTCATGCTTAGTGGATGACTGCACCTCCAAACCACCTCACATGTCCCAGGTCACCCAACAGGTGAACAGGCAGATTTTGCCAACTGTCCAATTTTCAAAGAGCTCAACATTGATGCATTGTGATTGGCTGGACCAATCAGAGGCAAAGAGTCAAAAATACGTTATGGTAAGCCAAAGAGCTGACACCAGGCAAAAAAATGGCGTAGCCTAGATCCCGCAAGGACACGCCCAATTTTGAAATGGGTTGTGGCCTAACTGGCACAAGTTCATGCCCCAATTTGTGTTCACACCGTTGAAATGACATTTGTAGGAACATGACCTTGTGTTTATAGTTAGGCTGGGGGAGGGACAAGCACATTTTAAATTACACGTAATCTTCCAAATATTATAATAATGATATAATAATAATTGTGTTTTTATAGCACTCTTTCTCCAATAGGACTAAAGGCGCTTAACAGATATAATTAATGTTATACAGTACAAGAACAATGAATTCCAGAAAAGCTCTTCTTAAACAATACTTAAGGCAGGCATGTCCAAACTATGGCCCTCCAGCTGTTGTGAAACTACAGGTCCCATCATGCCTTGCCACAGTTTTGCTATTAGGGAATGCAAGGCATGATGGGACTTGTAGTTTCACAACAGCTGGAGGGCCATAGTTTGGACATGCTTGACTTAAGGGACTAAGGCAATGCTTGAGTAAACAGGAAAGTCTTGAGGCTGTTTTTGAAGGATTCTGAAGTGGGGGTCTCTCGAACTGTGTGGGAAAGTGAGTTCCATAGAGTTGGAGCCACAGGGCTAAAAGCTCTACCCCCAGATGAATTACAGGAGATTCTAGTTACTGCTAAAAGTCCTTCATCTACAGACCGCAGTAACTGGGTGGGACAGTATGGAATCAGAACCTGCTTCAGGTACCTTGGGCCTTGGTCATGAATGCTCAGTAAATTGATCTTGAAAATGATTAGCCATTTTATTGGCAGCCAGTGAAGGGAGTAGAGAATGGGAGTTATGTGGCTAGAACGGGGCTGGTTGGTTAACAGCCTGGCAACTGTGTTTTGTACCAGTTGTAATCGAATGCAGTTCTTTTGGGAGTTTCTATGGGAGACCAAGGTAGAGGGCATTGCTGTAATCTAATCTAGATGATACAAATGCAGGTATAACTTTTGGCAGATCTTAAGTGTTTGATTCTGGCTATGTTCCTCAAATGAAAGAATGAGGATTTCATTGTGGCAGATATCTGATGTTAAAGTCTCAAGTCACCATCCAGCACCACGCCAAATTCCACACATGATCAGAGTTTTGTAATTTCAGTAACACCAGTTTGAGTGACGGGCAGGTGGGCAGCGGCGAGGGGGTCAGTGACGGGCGGGCTGTCAGTGGTGGACGGGCAGTGTGCGGCACCCGCACAATCGCCAGCCTCCAAAGCCCAGGTCAAAAAACCCGGGTAAGAGCCATTTCCAAGGCTTGTTACCTGGCATTTACCTGCTAAAAATCCTTCTCAAATCCTTCTCACAATTTCCACTGACAAAAATCCCAGGTTGGTGGGCGTTCACGTGCATAAACCCAGGATTTTTAAGTCAGTGGAAAAGTGGTATATGATGCTCAGAACAACACACAGACAGTTGAAGAGCACAGTGAAGACAGAGCGTGTTTTCATCACAGTGTAGCAGCACATAACCTCATATAAGTGCGCAAAGGCCACACCTTGCAATGCAGAGCTGAATATTTACTGCAAAGTGAATATATTATAATTGGGTAATCGGTAATATTTATGCCAGTATTTAGTTACTAGTCTGTATTTAAGGTCCCCATACACTCGGGCTACTTTTCCAAGCGGAGATGTTGCACTGATCCCCCATTGAGCCACCCAGGAGGGCCGCATGTTATATATCGTATGCGGTCCTTTTGCATATGATTTATTGCGTACCCAGGGTTGCCTACCTAAAGGTAAACACCTTTCTTATCAATTACCTAGCTCCCCACAGATGATGGCAATCATACATTACCAGGGACCTCTAGGAACAGAGCATCTTCTCCCTGAAGGAGAGGGTCAGGTACGCAACCCTGCGAATGACATGACAACCAAGCCTGCCTAGCTTGGCTGCAATCCAATAGTTCTCGCCTGCAGCGGGTGCGACTTGCAGGATCCGGTGCGATGTGCACAGGACCTTGCATCGCATTGGACCTGCTGTCAAATACATGGGATTTGGATTCTTTTTAATGTGATCACTGCAATTGCATAAAAAGTGACCAAATCGCATGTACAGTATATCACCCTGCCCTAGTACATTCAGTGGCACGAGAAGGGTTGAAGCGGGTACTTTTATCCCGGGGCTGGGTCAGGTGGAGGGGCCTGGGGTCCGCTAAGCCACTCCCCCATTGCAGAGAGCTGGGCAATGGGAGAGAGAGGACAGCACCCTGCCGCCTGCCACCTGCCACCCCTGCTATTTTTTTATGACAGGGGCGTGACTATTCCCCCCATTGGTCACACCCCCTAATTTCACAAAGGCTTGATTGCATGGCCAACTTAAGTTTAAACTTTATTCTAACCTCTTAAAGTTTTGCCAATCTGCTATTTCAATGTTTGTGTTTAGTGGAGTTTAATTGCCTGCCTTGTATTAGGGGTGGGATGATTAGAACTATTGAGCACACATGGATACTAGGCTGGTCATCCGTTTGTTGGTCAGGGGTTTTATATTAGAAGGTTTTTTTTTCTAAAAGGGTAAAGTGATGTAACAAAATTCAACACTTATTCAGGACTTAAACAGGATAAACACAGACGGAAACATCTTTGTGGCTAAGTAACCACCATAAAAAAATCTGCCTTTCAACCTCATGCAAATTCCCTTGTGCGTTTAATGTATACAATACAATAATTATAATATCTTAATTTGCTTGCTATTTAAATACCTGTGTTTTTCAATTTCAGTCAGTATTGCTTAGTTAATTGAAATCAAATCAAACTAGGCTGGTGTTTAGCCAAATACAGGGTAACTTATCACCTTTAAACAACTAAATGTTTGCCTCACTGCTAGCCTGTATTACTTGCCATAGTAACTATTCCTAGATGCAATCTAAAATCAGCTGTGCTGGTTAGTGTGCATTCACATACACAAATTGTTCATAACACTAAAGGTGCCCATACACGGTACAATTATTGTATACAATATCCCATAGGTTTTGCAATGCGATTAGATGAGATCTAGTACAAAATAAAGAATGCGCAGACCGTACTTTTTGAGCTGTGCACTGAGATGTGTGAGGGGAGCACGCATCTCATCGCACCCAACAACTGTACCGTGTATTGGCACCTTAACTCAGGGTAGGGTTACCAACTCTTCCCTTCCGGGACACATATTAATTACACAGGTTCTGTGGCTGATTAAAACCAGTTGAAAATGGAGTCTTGAAGTCAGCCAGCCACAGAACCTGTGTAATTATTGTGTCCCGAATTAAAGGGATGAGTTGGTAACCCTAACTCAGGGACACCTTCCTGACCCTCTCCTTCAGGGAGAAAATGCTCTGTTCCTGGACTTCCCTGGTAATGTATGATCACCTGTGGGGAGCTAGGTAATTGATAAGAAAGGTGTTTCACCCCAAGTGATGGCAATCATACATTACCATGGAAGTCCAGGAACAGAGCATTTTCTCCCTCATGGAGAGGGTCAGGTAGGCAACCCTGAGTTATTGAAAATGACCTTAAGCAATAAGCCTAAATCATACCTCCCAACATGACCCTCTCCAGGAAGGACACAATGCTCTGTTTCTGGACTTCCCTCTGAATTTATGCTTACCCTCACCTGTGTGGAAACACCTTTCTTATCCATTAACCTGTTTAAAACAAGTGATGGCAATCATACATTAAGAGGGAAGTCCAGATACAGAGCATTGTGTCCCTCCTGGAGAGGGTCATGTTGGGAGGTATGCTAATAGCTTTCGTTTCTTTTATTTCAAATAAAACATGTACTACAATTGCTCCTCATCATCTCTCTCCATTGTATTCTCTCTAAAGCAAACACATAATTCACTCTGACTGCAACTCACTCCTCTATACACATTGCTGCCTCAATTATTGAGGCATACACATTGCTGCGCTCCCATATCAACACTCATGAGATTTTTATTTATTTGTCTACATTGACATATAAAACCTGTCCCCATTTATTTCTCTTCTGCTTCTATTAGCTGGTCACATTTACCAAATCTGGGTCCAAACTGCTTGCCCCACTCACAGGCACCTAAGTCGCAGCAATATATAAACCTAGCTAACATCATAAACTTTAACCGTCTCCCTTCACCCTCCAAATCATTAAAATGTGCATTATGGAATGCACACTTTATTGGCAGCAAATTAATATCCATCCCTGACCTCTTCATATCTAACAACTTCAACCTGCTGGCTATAACAGAAACATGGCTCACACAATCAGCCCTGATGTTCTGTCACACGATGGTCTCCACTTCACACACACCTCCAGGCCTCGTAACAACAAAGGAGGTGGGGCTGGAATGTTACTATCCAAATCCTTCACATACTGTACACAGTTCTACCACAGGTTCCATCACTCACAATCACATAATTTGAAGTACATTCTATCAGGACTTAAGGTGGCCATACATCTACAGATCGATTGTCAGATTGGGCTGGTTGGAACAAAAACCTGAAGATGGGATATTGCTATGCCAATCAGATTCTAGCATCTTATAGAAGGTGGTAAATAAATAAGAAGTAGATTCTGATTGGTTGCCTATAGCAACATCCAATATTCAATAGAACTCCCATCTTAGTAAATAAACCCCTATGTAGGCCTCGATCCCAAACATGGCACTGTAAATTAACTAGAAAACTACAAAAAAAACTTCCTACTCCAAAGGACCTACTCACAAATAATATCTACTACTCCTGGACACTGAACAAAAAGAAATATTCGCTGGGAATATTCAGGCGCTTTGACAGTGAGCTGTTTCTACAATGTAAGCTGCTGCCTGGGTGTGAGGGTAGTCACTCCTCACTAGTACAAAAAGAAAGAAATACTCGCACAGGGCGAGTTTAGGCAGCGCTTAGGTCAATGAATGGAAACAAAATTTGTTTATAAACGTACAAATATTTTACTGGTTTAAAAATGCATATATACACAATATATTAATACAGTCATGAACAAAAAACCATAATGTAACTAATTAAAATCGAGAAGGTGGGGAATAAAAGTAAACTGGAATTAACGGAAATCAAGTTAATGTAGGGATATCCCGCCTCAAAGGACATGTAGTTGTGAGCAAACGGTGTGATCACTTGGTTTGTGGAAGAAACGGGTAAGTGCACTTTACCAATTTGGAGTTCTGGATCTTTGTGGAACAAACGATGGTATAGGGCTGGTTGAGGTCCTCACGATAAATGCGGCTATTTGACGTGCCGCTGGAGGGGTCAGGGATCGCTGGATGGAATCAGTCCTCCGTGATGAGGTGTGAGACAGATGGAGTATGTCTCCAACACCAGAGGGATGTTGTTGTGGCGATATGACCAATACAATGTCCAGCAGTATAGGAGTAGGCTTCCGTGACCCAGGGATGATCTCACCGGTGTGGATGTTGATAACCAGTGGTGTCTGGGAACACGGTGTCCGCCTAGTAGTGTAGTCTCCAATGAACGGCAAAAGATGAATGTCCACAATAGAGTAGGTCTCACAATGGGTCCTGAGGCTGGGAAGGGGGTACTAGGCGGACACCGTGTTCCCAGACACCACTGGTTATCAACATCCACACCGGTGAGATCATCCCTGGGTCACGGAAGCCTTCTCCTATACTGCTGGACATTGTATTGGTCATATCGCCACAACAACATCCCTCTGGTGTTGGAGACATACTCCATCTGTCTCACACCTCATCACGGAGGACTGATTCCATCCAGCGATCCCTGACCCCTCCAGCGGCACGTCAAATAGCCGCATTTATCGTGAGGACCTCAACCAGCCCTATACCATCGTTTGTTCCACAAAGATCCAGAACTCCAAATTGGTAAAGTGCACTTACCCGTTTCTTCCACAAACCAAGTGATCACACCGTTTGCTCACAACTACATGTCCTTTGAGGCGGGATATCCCTACATTAACTTGATTTCCGTTAATTCCAGTTTACTTTTATTCCCCACCTTCTCGATTTTAATTAGTTACATTATGGTTTTTTGTTCATGACTGTATTAACCCCTTCACGACATTGCCTTTTAAGGTAATTTTTTTTTTTTTCCTCCTTGCGTTCAAATAAGCGTAACTTTTTTTAATTTTCCGGCTATATAGACACATGAGGGCTTTTTTTTTGCGGGACAAGTTGTACTTTTTAATGGTACCATTTACTATACCGTATAATATTCTGGGGAATCAGGAAATAATTCAATGTGGGGTAAAAAGAAAAAAAAAACGCAATTCCACAATTTTGCGCTGGTTACGTTTTTTTTGGAGTTCATAGTTCGTTTAAAATGATGGGTTATCTTTATTCTATGGGTCGTTACGATTCCGGTGATACCAAACTTATATAGTTTTCGTTACGTTTTACGACTAAAAAAAAAAATAGAATATGTTACGGTTTTTCGAATTTGCGTCGCGTCGCCATGTTCTGCGGCTTATAACTTTTTTATTTTTCCACCTACGGACCTGGGTGAGGGCTCATTTTTTGCAGGCTGAAGTGTACTTTTTAATTAATACCATTATGGGATATGGGCGACTTTCTGATCTCTTTTAGCTATTTTTTTTTGGGTAGGCGATGCGACCAAAAAACGTAGTTTTGGCGTTGGGGATTATTTTCCGTTTACGCCTCTAACCGTGCGGGATAACTAATGTTATATTTTAATAGATCGGACTTTTAGGAACGCGGCGATACCAAATATGTTTATTTTTTTTATTTTTTATTTATTTTTATTTGGGAAATGGGGAAAGGGGGGTGATTTGAACTTTTAATATTTTTTTATTTTTTTTTTATTTTTAAACTTTATTTTTTTTTTTTTTTACTTTTACTACAAGGCCCCCTAGTGTACTTGACCACTAGGGGGCGCGATCGCCTGTACTAGGTTCAGCCATAGAGCTCTATGGCTGAACGTAGTGATTTTATGCACTTCCTATTACATCCTGCCTGAGGCAGGATGTAATAGGTATGCATACACGGCCAGCACAGGGGTCTACATTAGACCCCTGGCTACCATGGCAACCGATCGGCACCCTCCGATCTCGCTGCGGGGGGCCCCGATCGGCGCCGGAGGGGGGCGCCCCCCCTCCGATCAGCTATTTAAGCACTGCGGGCGCTTTGCCCGCGGTGCTTAAAGGGTTAAACGGCCACGATCGGCGAACTCGCCGCTCGTGGCCGTGAGAGCAGGGACCTGGCTGTAATATACAGCCATTACCTGCTCTCTTTCAAGCCAGCTCACTCCGTGAGCTGGCTTGATTCCCCCGCAACCGACATATGACGTATATATACGTCATATGTCGTGAAGGGGTTAATATATTGTGTATATATGCATTTTTAAACCAGTAAAATATTTGTACGTTTATAAACAAATTTTGTTTCCATTCATTGACCTAAGCGCTGCCTAAACTCGCCCTGTGCGAGTATTTCTTACTCCTGGACACTGCCAAACAAACATATTTCCAAACTCTTATCTCTGCTCAAGCTTCTAAACCCAATTTTTTGGAATAAACTATTTTTATTGATTTTCAATGAGATGATACAATCAAAACATGTCAAGCCACAACAACGTAGTAGAGACCATGGGCCTTATTCTGGTCTGTGCAGCTGGAGCTGAATATGCTGCCAGGACCGTGCGTCCTAAACCCCGCCTTCCGTACGGATCGCTCACTCCGTCCGAATGCGGTAAGCCACTGACCGCACGGAGCACGATTTCTCATGTATACACCTCCTCCATCTCTGGGAACCTCCCCCATCATTCGATGGTCGCATACCATCGAATGCAGGACCGAGCGGTCAGGCAGTTCCCGCGAGCTCAGACCGGGCATTTCTCAGTGCAAAAGCAGGGATCTGGGCGATCAGCTGACATCCGGCAATGTCATATGTCTGCCCCCTACCACTGCGTCACGGCCGCATTACCATACGTACGCCCAGCGTTTTCATGGGAACACCCATGAAACGTGGGGCGTATGCATATGTTAATGAGGCCAAACAGCCCTTCACGCCCCTCTCCTCCCCCTGTTCGTAGTGTAAACAATTCATGCGGAATTTGGCCGTATGTCCCTTTCGCACATGCGCAGATATGCCTCTGCACATGTTCAGACACAAAACATCGGCGGAACGAACGCACGTGGACATATCCGCACCAACCAGAATAAGGGCCTATGACTGGAATTATGGGAATTGGTAAATTTTTAACTGGGTGTCAACATCCTGTGCATCTCTCTTATAGAAGGACCAGACCGAGATATCCAGTGTTTCATGATCCAGCTTTTTAAAAACGGTTAATGGTAAATAGTGGTGAGTAGAGGGAATAGTTGCTTTAGTTGAACAATGCCAGACCAGTCTGAGAAATTAATGCATAAACAAACATTAGAATGGGGGGGGGGGGGGGCAAGTGAACCTGATCGGTTCACTTGTTATTCCAATAACGTCTTATTTTGTAACAATCCCAAAACGAATGGTAAAAAGTATCCCCTACCCAGTGTTCCCTCTAAGCTGTGCGCACGTGCGCGCGCACACAACTCGACAAGTGTGCGCACAGACATTACAACAGAGCGCACAAAGCAGCAGTGGTCCCTTTTTGCAGTTGTGGACTCAATTAATGTGTGTTTCACCCATTAACTACATTATTTGCTGTGTTTTGAATGTTTAAATGTTTAATATCATTTTGAAGTAAAGTTAACACAAATGCTGAACGTCATTGTCCAGTTATATATAATTGACGCACAAAAATTTAACTTTCCTTCCAAAGTTGCACAGCCAAAATCTTTTGCCGCACACAGCCTTCATAAAATTAGAGGGAACATTGCCCCTACCCCTCCGCATTTTGGACAGCGTGCCTCGTCACTGGGAACAAAATAAGCCCTGATGTTGCAAGGCATAAAAGCTCTATGAAGGGTCCTGAGGTGTACCTCCTGTAAGTAAGCAGAGTGCAAGGTTTGCATAGTGATGTTAAAATTTGCCATATTGTCATCAACCAAGGCTACACTGTCCACATCGTGGTGCCATCTGTCTGCAAGCTTGGCCAAGTAGAGTGAGGAAGGTAGGTTAACTATTAGATCATATATATTCATATATATTCACTTTGTACGGGTGGGATTCCCATTTCTTCAACAACTTCAGAATATTACACTTGGAATTTAGAAAAGGAGGCATCAGTTGTAAGGAGTGTATGTAGTAACGCGTTTGAAGAAGGTACATACAGAAATGTGAGTTCGGGAGCAAAAACTTGTCACATAAATCAGATAATTGTAGAATGTGGCCGCCAGGATCAAAGATTTGGTATGCTCAGTAAAGTCCCCTGCCCCGCCACTGAAGAAAGGTGGAATTGTGTAGTGAGGGAACGAAAGATGGGTTGTCTCAGAGAGTGACATAGGGGGTGGCAGTTCGGCTATTCTTTAATTTCTTATGGATAATAACCCAGCTACGGTATGTATCATGAAAAATGGGATGATGTAATATGTCAGTAGGAATAAGATTCTTCCTAGTATATTACAACGTGTTTGGCGAATATGGGTGAAAGACAATCTGGTCCAAGTCCAGATCCGTGTAGTTGCTCTGTCCTAGTATCCAATCTGTAGCGCATCTGGTAAGGATAGATAGAGAATAGTATAAAATGTCCTGGACCCCTGTTCCTCTCTCTTCTCAATTCATTATTACTTTTGAGTATGCAATTTTAGGTTTTTATTCCTGCCAGACAAAGTGCAACATAGCCTTTCTGATCTTGCGTTCCTCTGTAGTGGAAATTAGAAAGGGCAGTAGATGCATGATATAGAATATATTAGGGAATATAATTGACTTCAAAACTGCTATCCTGCCTAAGAGGGAGAGTGAAAGATCCACCCAGTGCTCCAATTTTGATATATAACGTTTTTAATAAATTTGGAAAAGTTTAAAGCATATAGGTCTGGTTATCAGTACTCCTAGGTATTTGAAGTGAGTTTGGGTGACTTTGAAAGAGGAGGTGGTGTTTGAGAGAGGAGAGAAGTGGTTGCAGTAAGTTAATGGGTAGGTTCAGATTTTGTTACATTAATTGTGTAATCACCAGAGTCCCCAAACTATGATATGAGACGCATGATTTCAGGGATAGAAATCAAGGGGTCTGACACAAAGAGTAGCATATCATCTGCCAACAGAGCTATCTTGAGCTCCTGCTCGCCAACCCAAATGCTCCTATAAATGCCAGAGGAGTGCAGTAGAATGGCCAGGGGCTCTAGGGCCACAGCAAAAAGCAGGGGTGAAAGAGGGCAACCCTGTCTCATACCCGTCTCTATAACGAAGGGATCTGAAAAAAAGCCATTGCAAGAAATTTGTTTCTGGGGGGTTACAGTAGAGCAAGTGAATTGTGGAGATAAAGAAATCCGGGAACTGAAATCGTAAGGTATCATATAAATGGGGCCATTCGATTAAACCGAAAACCTTCTTGGCATCTAAAGAAAGGATAGCACCCTGTAGTGGAGGAGAGGAGGACTGAGATGCGGCAAGAGCGGCAATAAGAGTGTGCGTACCAATCGCTGGTTTGTTGGTGGTAGATGGAGGGTAGTGGTTCCACAGGGCCCACGACATGGAGATCGAGAACAAAATATGAAGTGTATTGGAGATATAGGTCTGAATCTCATCCCAAAACAATTGCACAGTAGTACATGCCCAAAGACAATGGATATAGGGCCTTATTCAGATTGCATCGGTACTGCACGCATTCGCACGCAGTACCGATGTTGTGCGTCTGCGCAGGCGTGTTTCTGCGCATGTGCAGGCGCATGGTGCATGCACCCACGGCGACCTTTCGGGTCGCAGGGTGCACGCACCCATGGCAGCGAGGGGGGGGGGGGCGGAGATGGGCGGGGAGCGCTGGGCTGCCCCATTACCATATGGGAACGCCCAGCGTTCCATGGGCGTTTCCATGAGAACGCTGGGCGTTCTCATGGTAATGAGGCAGTGACGCGGGTGTGTGGGCCGGGTAGCTGACATCACCGGATGCGGTATAAGATAAGACCCCTATTAGGCGCTCTGCTGCCCCTGATTCGTACTATCCCGTGGTTATCATCCAACAACCAAAAAACCAATAACAATAAAATACAAAATTGGGATTGGGAGGCGCAACTGATCCAGATGGTGTTCGGACCGTCAATGTTTTCAATCTATTTCTCCACGTATACAAGTCCTCTCCGTGTATATGTTTTTTGGAAAATAAACCAAAGAGAGACCACCAATTAGATTGAATTCAGAAGCGTAAACAAATTATCATTACCAATGGGGCAAAGTGAAAAAATGAGGGTGAGAGTACCCCTACTCACAATGGGGGTTATTCTAGTTCATTCTTTCTGACAAAATCCTTCTTAGATGGACAAAACCATGTGCACTGCGGGTGTGGCAGATGTAACTTGTGCAGAGAGAATTAGATTTGGGTGGGGTTTTTCTTCAAAGTGAGATCTATATTGCAGTGTAAAATAAAGCAGTCAGTATTTTCCCTGCACAGAAACAAAATAACTCACCCAAATCTAATTCTATCTGCACATGTTACATCTGCCCCCCTGCAGTGCACATGGTTTTGTCCATTTAAGAAGGATTTTGTCAGAAAGAATGAACTAGAATAAACCCCAATGTGAGTGGCACTGTATGTGCACGTAGCGTGTACTTTCTCCGCTAAGATCCTCTTTCTCTATCTTCTCTCTGTGCTCCAAGTGGTGTATATGTCATAAAAGAAGAAATGAACAATAATGTGTAAACCCGTTCACTTTTGGGTGTTTGTGAAAAATTGGTGAAATGAGCAATTTGTGGGTGCACCTCACTCACCCGATCTCAGGGGGAGGTACGTATATCAAGGTGTCTTTTTACAGTGTAGTCAAATTTGCAACAGAATACAGTGGTGAAAAAATGGGCGTACCCCACTCACGGTAAATGTGGATTGTGTATATGCCCGTAGCAAGTTCTTTGAGTCTTGAGAATTTTTAGCCACACCTGAGACATATCTCAATTTCAGGGTGTAGTATGCCCTATGCAGAATCGGGTGCGCCTGCGGCGCGCAGCAACAACCCCCCCCCCCCCCCTTAAGGGCTGCTTCAAGATATTTCCCGGGCTGGTTTTAATTCCCAATCCGCCCCTGGTGGTGAGAATAAGGAGCACGTGGTAGGTAAGCATAACTCTTTACGCATAATGGCCAAGGGTGTGGTATGGCTGACAGTGGGGATCCTGACAGTCAATATCCTGACATCGGGATCCCGACTGGCGGTGCTCCGACAGGGGGGGCAAGCGCAAAGAAGCCCCTTGCGGGCTTGCTGCGCTCGCCACGCTGCGGGCCCGGTGGACACCCACAATGGAGAATAGCCCCTGTGAGTCGGGATCACCCCTGATCCGAATGTCGGAATACGTACTGTCAGGAACCCCGCTGTCAGAGCGTCATCCGGCACCCAATGCGCCAAGCCATGTAGGGAGTGAACAAGAGAGGAATGTCCCTAATCTCTAGCAGTATAGATGACAGAGGCGCATGCAGAAAACAAACTAACGAGGTATCTGTGAGAGACCCCAGGTCTAGTTTATGTGTGACAAAAACGTCAGTGCCACCTATCCAGTCCAGAGAATACCATAAATTAGAAGCCACAGCGTAATCTTGGATACTGGGTAAATTAACACCAACCAACAATACAGGGTTGCTGCAATTTAATTAAAGAAATACATTACGTGGGTGTTTCACATTCCAGATAAATTTGGTAAGGGCCCTATTAATAGATAAAATATCCTGTTCGGTTAAAAGGCCTTTCTCCCTATGGACAACTCTGCTAGTAATCCTGAAAAATGTCTAGTTTGTGTCCTTCCCATGGCAGGTCCTTAATCTTTCTCGAAGCTGACCATATTTCAACCTTTTTGAAAGGCATTTGAAAAGGGTGACACGGTGGTCTGGAGAGGGTAGGTGATGGGCCAACCCTGTGTACCATCTCGACCACCATATCCTGGCAAACAATCTCAATATGAAGTAATGAAGGAAGAATGTTACGCACGAAGAGGGCCAGTGCCAGTCACTAAATCTTGCAGCAGGGATCTCCTACCTCCAAGTCTGTTTTTACCAGTTTGTTTTATCACTGTCTACTATTGTAAACGGAATCTGCTGCACTATATAAGAAACTGTTAATAAATAAATAAACCGACCAATCAAAGGTTTTTCTGCGTGACCTGTTCTCTAGGTCCTCCACTCTATTCCAGAGCTGGTAGTTTTCAGTGTTCAGCCTCTTTATGTTATGTTGCATGTCAGCAACTTCATGGGAGACAGCACTATCTGTTGTTCAGCAGTAGAGACCCTCTGAGACAACTGCTTTAGTTGGGAGGTGATATCTGCCACTGCCTTGGTAAGCAGAAGAGTCATGACAGTGTTAGTAGTCTCTGCAACCTGTAACTGGGGCCTCAGGGCCCTGAGTCATGTGTCCCCTGGGCTCTGTTTCCCCGGCTGCAGCCTTTTTTTGATGCAGGGACCGCAAGTTTGGAGGCTAGAGCAGAGTCTTAATGTGCGTGAAAGGGCATTCTATAGGTAGGAGCTGTGTAAGTGGGGGCGAGTAATGAGTGTGGATGGGAGACACAGATCTTTTGCAGAGCGGAGAGGACGGGTAGGGATATATTTTGCAATAAGTGAAGAGATATAAGTCGGTGTAGTCAAAGTAATGTCTTTGTATGAAAGTAGAAGTATGTTATATTGAATGTGGTAATATAAAGGCAACCAATGGAGGGACTGACAGAGCTGATCAGCAGATGATGAACGTCTAGCCAGGAAGATCAGCCTTGCAGCTGTATTGTTGCAGCCCATGGAAGCTGGCTAGGGTCAAGGATGAGGTAGGGAGTGGCTACCTACCGCTAACCACAGCCTGGTCTAGTAGTCCAGAGGGAGGTATCACCTCACAATTGAATCGCCTGTGCTGTTGGTAATTAGCAGATAAAACTTCCAATAGGTCTCCATACTCAGGTCACAGTGATAATACTCAATAGACAGTACACAGTGATAATACTCCTTACTTAAGAAGGCACAGTAACAATAATCCATAGACAGCACACAGTTATAATAACACACTATAATCAGGAAACAGTGATAATAATCTATATATATGTCTAGTGTCCGTGAGTCTCCGAAACAATGCCATCTGCTGGCAGAGAGTGAAACTACATCTCTTTCTCACACATGCACAAACACAGAAGGTAGCAGACTAGCTTTCAAAGCTTTTGCTTTGAGTGGGCTTACTAGTACTAAGTAATCAGGACAGAGTGATAATACTCCACACATAGAATTAAGACAGTGATAATGTTCCTTTCTCTGGACAGATTGATAATTACGTATTCTCGGCACAAGGTGGCAATGTCCCTTTCTCTGGATGGACTGATAATGAGTAAGCCTCAAAACAGGGTGGCAATGTTCCTCTCCCTGGACAGATTGATAATAATCCATCCTCAAAACAAAGTGGCAAAGTTCCTCTGCCTGGAGACAGTTTGATAATGAGCCATCCTCAGAAGAGGGTGGCAAAGTTCATCTCCCTGGGAACAGATTGGAAATGATCCATTCTCAGGACAGAGTAGCAATGTTCCTCTCCCTCCTGGACAGATTGGTAATGATCCATCCTCAGGACAGGATGGCAATGTTACTCTCCCGAGACCGATTGGTAATGGTCCATCCTCAGGACAGAGTGGCAATGTTCCTCTCCCTGGACAGATTGGTAATGATCCTTCCTCAGGACAGGGTGGATATATTTATCTCCCTGGACAGATTGATACCGATCCATTCTCAGGACAGGGTGGCAATGTTCCTATCTCTGGACAGATTGATACCGATCCATCCTCAGAACACGGTGGCAATGTTCATCTACCTGGGGACAGATTGGAAATGATCCATCCTCAGGACAGGGTGGCAATGTTCCTCTACCTGGACAGATTGGTAATGATCCATCCTCTGGACAGGGTGGCAATGTTCTTCTCCCTGGAGACAGGATGATAATCCATCCTCAGGACAGGTTGGCAATGTTTCTCTCCCTGGAGACAGATTGATAATGATCCATCCTCAGGACAAAGTGGCAATGTTCCTCTCCCTGGACAGATTGCTAATGATCCATCCTCAGGACAGGGTGGCAATGTTTATTTCCCTGGAGACAACTTGGAAATGATCCATCCTCAGGACAGGGTGGCAATGTTCCTCTCCCTGAAGACAGGTTGATAATGATCCATCCTCAGGACAGGGTGGCAATGTTCCTCTCCCTGGAGACAGGTTGATAATGATCCACCCTCAGGACAGGGTGGCAATGTTCATCTCCCTGGAAAAAAGATTGGAAATGATCCATCCTCTGGACAGGGTGGCAATGTTCCTCTCCCTGAAGACAGGTTGATAATGATCCATCCTCAAGACAGGGTGGCAATGTTTCTCTCCATGGAGACAGATTGAGAATGATCCATCCTCAGGACAGGATTGCAGTTTCCTCTCCCTGAAGGCAGGTTGATAATGATCCATCCTCAGGACAGGGTGGCAATGTTCCTCTCTCTAGACCAGGGGTAGCCAACTCCAGTCCTCGAGAGCTACCAACAGTGCACATTTTCCAGCTCACCTTGCAGGTGCACAGCTGCACTCATTACTGACTAACACATTTTAAAAGATCCACAGATGGAGCTAATTACTTTACTTGTGATTCTGTGAGGATACATGAAAAACATTACCTGTTGGTCGCTCTCGGGGACTGGAGTTGGCTACCATGTGCTAGGGCCAACACTCCTGTCTTTGAACTTGTACATTTTCTTCACAACTTTCTGTGCAATGTTTTTATTATTATTATTATTATTATTATTATTATTATTATTATTATATCCTATTATAAGTGAAGCTGAACTGTGTTTCAATTAGCACACTATGGGGAAAATTTACTAAGATGTGTATTCTATTTCACATGTGATATTGCTATGGGCAACCAATCAGATCCTGTCTATTATCTTCTAGAGGGTGCTATATAAATAGTATTAGTATTAATAGTAGATTCTGATTGGTTGCCCATAGCAACATCACATGTGAAGTAGAATACACATCTTAGTAAATTTCCCCCTATGACTTACGTACATTGTATTATACACCAGAAAGTCTGATTTACCGTGTGTGCTCATGAGTCTTAATACACCTGCCTGTGATTTATTGGCACTAAATAGGAAAATATTTTAAGCCTCAAACTAGTGATAAACTGCTGATCACGATTTGAGTTGCACTATTTTCCAAACTGTAACAGAAACTGAACATCAATGTTATTTGGGTTCAGTTTATCCATAATGACAATGATATGTGTATGTTTGTTTGTTTTATACATAAAAACAATTATACATTCCTGTAGCAAAGGAAAGACTGAGCCAGACAGGAGCCCCGTGTGCAACCTCCTCGGGCTGGTCACCCTCCTCTCTGCCAGAAGCAGTAGCGGGAGCACCGGGAGCAGTAGGGTGTAAGTACTAGAGCACTCAGACACTACTGTGCATACATCCGGCGAGTAAGTCCTGGGCTATGTGGCGGCTGCGATGACTGCTGTCCGGTGTAAAAAAAAAAAGATGGTGAGTGGCTTCCGACGGGGTTTGGACATATTCGCTTAGATGTGAACCAGGGCCGGACTGGCCATCTGGGCCGATTTTGTGCAGCCAGATGTGTGATTTATAATAGTTTTAGTTCATATATATTTTTTAAACTACTTAAGGCTGCGGCGCTCAGAGTTTGGAATGCACCGGTACACACAGAGAGAGAGACTCCGGCTGGAACTGGAAGCAGTGCTGGAAGTGGGGCGGTGCATACTAACACTTCGCGCTCCTCACTTAATACACAGCAGTTGCGCTGGGACCCCGGCCGTGATATTCTGCTTCCTGTGACTGTCCCTGTGCGGCTGACAGCCAATTGGAGCCGCACACATGGAACCCCGTGGCAGACAGTGGTTGGAGATGCTACTTTCTTTGGAGCACAAGTCAACCACAGAGATCCCTCTTCTCTACCCCTAAATAGCAGCAACACTTCTCCATTTTCAAAAATGTAGGTCAACATTGGCACCCCTTCACCACCCTCCAAATCAAAGTTGCCTACCCTCCTGCATTCTGCAGTAGACTCCCTGAAATAGCAGCAATCTCCCTCTCTCCCTCATTAGTCTAGCAATCTCCCTCATTTCACCTAGACCACATTACACTGTTACATTTTTTTGGGAAAAAGGAATGAGTGATAGATACAGTTACATTGAATCATCAGCGCCATTTCCCAGCACTTTACCGAGTATAGTAGCTCTTACTAACTGCTTTGGGGCTCATCTACATTTGGATATGTCATTTTAAATTATACACCCACGCTTCTAGGTGCCACATCACAATCTCTTTTCACAATCTCTCCATATATGGAACTAGACACTCTCTTTGGGTGGAGCATGACACGCCCCCTCAATGGGGCGCTGTGCAAAATTCTACTACCAACTATAATCTCCCTGAAACTAGTTTTCAAAAGTAGGCAAGTATGCTCCAAATGGCAGAATACTGTGAGGGGTAGATTTACTATCTGTCAATGTTAACTGGCGCGCTGTCTCCAGGAGGGGACACTGCAGGAGGGGGAGTTTGTGCTCCCCCATTTTGGCATGCAAGATGTTCATACATCTTGTCGGTCTCCCATCCTGCTTCGCCTCGTCAGTGAGACGAAGCATTATGTGTTATAGCGGCGCGATAAGTGCCGCTATAATAAATCTACCCCTGTCACTATCCCACCTCATACAAGTGTGACATATGTTACCTGGACACTATCCCACCTCATACAAGTGTGACACATGTTACCTGGACACTATACCACCTTATACTAGTGTGACACATGTTACCTGGACACTATACCACCTTATACTAGTGTGACACATGTTACCTGGACACTATACCACCTTATACTAGTGTGACACATGTTACCTGGACACTATACCACCGTATACTAGTGTGACACATGTTACCTGGACACTATACCACCTTATACTAGTGTGACACATATGACTTGGTCACTATATCACCTCATACAAGTGTGACACATGTTACCTGGACACTATCCCACCTCATACATGTGTGACACATGTTACCTGGCCATTGAATGGCAATGTGGTGATATTCATGGGTACATTCAACAGGGCTAAAATAAACTGAACAGTGCTGGAATATCAAAATAGCAAGTAACATAACATATGGGGTATACGGGTATTGGGGACCCCTGTGCGGGGTTAATAGGGTTGCCACCTCATCCCTTTAAAACTGGAGACATATTAATCACACAGGTTCTGTGGCTGGCTCACTTCAAGACTCAATTTCAACTGTTTTTTTTTTTTTTAAACAGCCATCAGACTTCATTCCAACTGTGTTTTTTAAATCAGCCACAGAACCTGTGTAATTAATATGTCTCCAGGATTAAAGGGATGAGGTGGGAACCCTAGGGGTGAGGGTTGGTGGGATGGGGTTTTGGGAGGCCTGTCCGTGGGGGACCGCCTGCTTCTGTTTTTGATGGAGGGCTGTGGGACTCCTGCCGGTACAACCAATCTTTACTTTATCTGTCTTCCCTGGCCGTTCTGGTCAAGATGGCAAATACCGCCGCTAGCACTAAACCGAGCACAGTGTGCATGTAACCACCCCAATCGTAAAAAGGTCAGCATGAAAAAGGTCGACATGAGTTTTTTTATTTTTAAAATTGGTGTCTCTGACATGGGTGGACATGGACCCCGAATAAGTGTACAGCGTCCCCTTGCCTGGCTAGCTGAGCTTTCTATGCTTCGGTCTATTATATTCCACCTCCCCGTCCACTAGGGTGGTAAAGTCCCGGCAGTTTCTTTTTCATCAGCGACCATCTCTGGTCACTGATGAAAAGGAGAAACTGAGCAATATATCTCCCCCGTGTGTACACAGCATTAGTGATATCCAGGCTTCAGCACAGATGGTTTAATCAAAATCCCACAGATACTAATTAAGTCACCTGTGCTCAAGCCTGCATATCACTAAAACCCAGGGCCAGCGCCACCACTAGGCAGCTCTAGGCATTTGCCTAGGGCACCGGCACCTGGAGGGCGGCAGTTCGCCCCTTACCTGATCCCCATGTGCATATAGCTGTCGGCGTCCCTGCAGTGCTGGTGCGCTGTCACTGTATAAAGCTGCTGCTGTCGGCGGCTGCGGGGTCCCTGGAGTGAATAGAGAATAACTATCGCTATGCGGCGGCGCGGGAAGCGCTTCTGGGTTTGAAAACACTTGCTGCACGCTGATTGGCTGAGATTCAGCCAATCAGCATGCGGCAAGTGTTTTCAAAATCAGAAGTGCTTCCCGCGCTGCCGCATAGCGCTAGTTATTCTCTATTTACTCCAGGGACCCCGCCGCCGACAGCAGCAGCTTTATACACAGTGACAGCGCCGCAGGTACCCCCGCGGCACGGACACTCCAGGGACCCCACCGCCGACAGCAGCAGCTTTATACACAGTGACAGTGCACCAGCACTGCAGGGACGCCGACAGTTTTAGAATACAGGTACCACCCCCCGGGCACCGGAGCGCCCCCACCCCGACTCGCCTGGGGCGCTCCGGTGCCTTGCACCGGCCCTGCTAAAACCTGCACTGTTGGTGTGAATTGAGGACCATGGTTGGGAATGCCTGGCCTAGGGTAATTCCTTAATTACCTACATATCCAGTGTTATCTTTATCTACTTGGCAGCACTAATTGCTTATTCTGACCTCCCACAACCCAGCATGCAGTGGTTCCCATACTTTTTTAAATCACGGCAACCTGGAGTATCAGAATTTTTTTCACAGCACCCCTAGCATATAAGTTTCTTCTAGAGAAATTTAGAAAAAAATATCAAATTAATTAAATTGTTTTTATATGTCATCTGTAGGTTTAATTATATGGGGAGGGACAGGATTCACTTCTGTTCATCAACATAGTTTATGATTAGCAACTACGAGCACTGATTTTGCCTATTACAATGACCAGCGGCGGCTCGTACCTTTTTGGGGGAGAGGGGCTGCCTCTGGCTGCAGTGGGGGTGGCGTGATTCAGGCACCCCCTCCCCCTGTCGCTGCCGCTGCCTCCCGTTTGGGACTGGCGCATGCGCAGTACACAGGGCCATCTAAACAACAGTGTGGGCCCCTGGGCAAAGCAATGCACTGGGGCCCTTACCCATTCTCCCCTCCTAGGGGTGGGGGGTGGTATCAGCAGCAGCTTTGATGTCCCACAGGTGGCAGGGGGTGCTCTATCTTCCACTCAACATGTAGGACCTGGAGCAGTAACTTCTGCTAATTACTCCTTTACTGCACAGGTGTTGGAAGGGAGAACACTAACGTGTGGAAGGGGGCACTGAGCTGTATGAAGGGTCCCTTGCAAGGGCGTAACTACCATTGGTGCAGGGGGTTCAGCTGCTATGGGGCCCAGAGCTGAGAGGGGCCCACTTTGCTTGTCAAAGTTACATGTGCTGTATATATTTTTCAGCATTAGGTGATAAATTGGGGCCCTTACAAACTTTTGCTATGGGGCCCACATGTATCTAGTAATGCCACTGGACTCCCTTGTAAATGACTTCCAGGGAGGTTTTATACACAGGAGAGGGTTGGATAATGGAGTGGGCTTAATATTTATCATTTTCTGGTGGAAGGGCAGCTGGTTTGACTGCAGATATCGCCATTATCTGGAAATAGATTTCTTAGCCTTCAATAGTATGAAAACCTAGAGTCCCAACTTTCAGGAGGTGCTGGGAACTTGGGGATCAGAGATCAGGAGCCAGAGCAATCCATTGACAAAAATATAAAACTGTACACCAGACGTTTGGAGCTGGAGCAGGGACCGGCTGCTTGAACGCTGATATCTCTGGTTCTGGGCATGATAGAGACAAGCCGCTAGTGTCATCAGAAAGGGGAGCGTCTCAGAAAAACAAAAAGTTAGAGAGAACCTAAGAAATATGACTGGGAAGTGCAATTAACAGGTCGGATGTTGATTGCTGCTTTGAAATTGGATATCTCCAGTTCCCCAGGGCCGATTTTCAAAATCCTGGTATCCCTGGAAAAAGGGGATCCTCAGCTATCAGCATAGGGCCCTTATACACATGGGGCCCCTGGGCAAGTGCCCATTAAGCACATATGAAAAGACGGCCCTGGCAGTACACACGTGTACCGCGCATGCAGCCAACTTCTATGGGCTGCTTGGGCAGCAGCCCATAGAAGCAATATTGGTCCCGGCGCCTGTACAATGTAAGTTACAGACACCGGGACCAGCGTGTGTCCCAATGGGCCTGCCTTTGTGACTGGCAGGTCAGACTTCCAATTGGAAGTCACTGCCAGTCGCAGTGAAGCCAGAGCAGTCTCACAGACTGCATCTGGCTCCACTACAGTGGCGGATTTTACCTGGGGGGGCTGCAGCCCTGCAGCCCATAGGTAAAAACCGCCACTGACAATGACCATAAATAATTTGCATTGTTCCTAGACCAGTAATTTGAGGCAGCCCTGTAAGGTTCCCTAGGCACCCCAGTCAGCCACAACACACAGGGGGTTATTCTGGTTCACTCCTTCTGGCAAATTCCTTCTTAGATGGACAAACCCGTGAGCACTGCAGGGGGGCAGATGTAAAATATGCGAGATCTACATTGCAGTGTAAAAATAAAGCAGTCAGTATTTTCACTGCACAGAAACAAAATAACTCACCCAAATCTGCACATAGTTTTGTCCATTTAAGAAGGAATTTGCCAGAAGGAGTGAACCTGAATAACCCCCCACAGTTGGGGAACCACTAATGTACAGTCATTCATTATATTGCCCCAAAAAATCACCTGGCTTCAGAAAATAAATTATATCACATTTACAAACCTTACGGGTCTATTTACTAAGCATTGGATTGGAAAATGTGGGAGGAGATAGAGTACCAGCCAACCAGCTCCTGTCCTGGCCAACACACAGCCTATAACATGGCTGGTAGGAGCTGATTGGCTGCTGCTTTAGTGCTGCTTAGTGAATAGACCAGTTAATATAGTATCTACCTACTGAATACTGGCTTACCTGGCTATAATATTTCCTGTATTGTCCTCATATTGTCACCTGGCTGCTACATCTACCTGTACTGACTTCACACACCTCACCTGGTTACAGTGGGCCTTATTCTGGTTCACTCGTTCCCCCACAAGTTTGCAGGGGGAGCGATGTTTTTCATCTGCGCCAGCGCTTTTCTGCGCATATGCAGATGCAGGGTGTGAGCGGGCAAGGGGAACTGCTAGTTTGCCATCCTGTTCGCACCTACCAGTGCGGGTGGGGGGCGTGGTGTGACGGGTACGGGCTGTGCCCATGGGAACACCCAGCGTTTCATGAGCATTCCCATGCAAACGCTGGGGCGTTCCCATGCAAATGTTGCCGTCACATGGGTGCCGGGGAATGGACAGCTCACGTCACCGGATGTCAGCTGCCTGCCCTCTTCCCATACAGGGAGCAGGCAAAGCTAAAGCACCAGTTTTGCTTGCACCTTCCAAATAATTTCATGGTCCGCGACCATCAAATGATTTGGCCTCTGTACCCAAGGTTTGCCAATAAATGTTTATGCAAAACATCCATTCGCAGACATGCGGGGGAATTCGCCAAGCGATGGGGTGGTGGATGGCAGTGCGAGTGGCGGGTGGCCTTTTATCCACACGAATTTCGCAGCATTGCGTGTGGACCAGAATAAGGCCCAATATGTCCTATTATTGCCCTCAGACATCACATGGCTGCAAAAGCTCCTTATATACACCGCACCTGTCTACAGTGTCTACTTATACTGATATTGAATACATCATCTAAAAGAGAATATCTTTATGTTAACTTCCTATTATTATGTGGTTGGAGTAATTACCTACACTGACCTCATGTACCTCATCTGGCTACAGTATACTGTATTTCTAAACTGACTCACTTAACTAGCGTATCTCTTTATATTGCCCTCACACATAACCTGGGTGCATAAACTCTGTATACTGCTCTTACATGCATCACATGACTGGTAAGTAAGTAAGTTTCATTTATATAGCGCACTTTCTCCAATAGGACTACAGTATCTTCCTACACTGGCCTCCTCTGACTACTTTATATTCCTGCTGTAATGTACCTCCTTACATGAATATTGTAATACACCTCCTTCTCTGGCTGCTGTACTGTACCTCCTTACATCACTACTGTACCATCTTATCTGACTGCTCTACTGTACCTCCTTACTGTATATCACTACTATACCTCATTATCTAATTATCTGACTGCTGTACTGTACATCACTAATTTTACTTCTTATTGACTGCTGTACTGTACCTCCTTACTGTATATCACTACTTTACCTCATTATCTAATTATCTGACTGCTGTACTGTACATCACTAATTTTACTTCTTATTGACTGCTGTACTGTACCTCCTTACTGTATATCACTACTTTACCTCATTATCTAATTATCTGACTTCTGTACTGTACATCACTAATTTTACTTCTTATTGACTGCTGTACTGTACCTCCTTACAGCATTTTTTATCTCCTTCTTTGACTGATGTTCTGTACCCCCTACTGTATATCACTATTGTACCTCCTTAGGTGACTACTGTACTGTACCTCCAGACTCCTTACATCACTACACGACCTTCTTATCTGACTGTTGTACTGCACCTCATTACATAACTACAGTACCTTATTATCTGGCTGTTGTACTGTACCTCCTTACATCACTACAATTACACCCCACTCATTCTCCCCTATAGGCTGATGACAGGTGGGCGGATCTGCTGTATCAGGGGGATTACTGTGTAGCTACTAATGCACAGTACTATTGTGCTGCTAGTGTCCACTTGCTTTATTGAATGGCAGTACATCATTATCTGAATGCTGTACTGTACCTCCGTACATCACTACAGTACCTTATTATCTGATTGCTGCACTGTACTTTGTTACATCACTGCAGTACATCATTATCTGAGTGCTGTACTGTACCTCCTTACATCACTGCAGTACCTTATTATCTGATTGCTGTACTGTACCTCCTTACATCACTGCAGTACCTTATTATCTGAGTGCTGTACTGTACCTCCTTACATCACTGCAGTACCTTATTATCTGATTGCTGTACTGTACCTCCTTACGTCACTGTAGTACGTCAATATCTGACTGCTGTACTGTACCTCATTTTCTGAAATTTGACCTAACTACATTATCTCACACTCAACTGAATCATCTTACCTAAGTGCCATACTGCCATATCTGCTTATACAGATAAACAACATGACTGGTGTAGGTCCTTACACAGCCTAATGCATATAACTGCTTCATCTCAGAGTTCCTTCCGGGAACCTCACAACTGGCTAATCTGTAAGTAACTGTACATTATCCCCATGCTTCATATTATAAGTGAAATATTTACGTGTTCTAAAACCACTATTCTAAATGGAAGATGTGGAAAACATAATAATAATAATAATAATAATAATAATAATAATAATAATAATAATAATAAGTAGTAGTAGTAATAAGTAGTATTTCTATTACAATAAACTAGAATTTAGGGCATTAAAGTGAAGCTATTTATGCCATTACAAAGAGAAGTCCCCCATTATTTGGAGATTGGTGTGATGAATGGCTGTGAGGGGTGGGCTGTGTGCTATATCTTCATCAACCTGCGATTCCCCTCCCCTTACTAATAGTATGTCACCGAGACTACAGCTCAGGTCAGGGGGGCAAGAGGACAATAACAGCCCATTATTCCCACCTCCCCAACCCCCTACATTACTACAAGCCCTCATCTTGTGCAGCAATACAGGAAAGCATTTGCAGCTCACCAGAAGGTGTAGAACTACATGTCCCAGCAGCATGCCTGAAGTCCAGATACACACAACTGCCATTGAATAAAGCAAGTGGACACTAGCAGCACAAAAGTACTGTGCATTAGTAGCTACACAGTAATCACACCGATACAGCAGATCCGCCCACCTGTCATCAGCCTATAGGGGAGAATGAGTGGGGTGTAATTGGGGGACACGCAAATGCCCCTCTCTGTCTGATCTGTGTATCTGTCTATTATATTCTATCAGTAACTCACCCACAGGCAAAAGCCACACCGAGATGTATCATTTATTACCATTAACTGGATACAGCAATGTTGCTGAATATGAAAATATAAACGACAAATATATAAATATACGTAATATTGACTTATATAAAGGTGCATAATAATAATCGCATGATTAATTGCTTTACCTGCTTTATGTCCTATTAATGTTTAACGTATATGCGCCCTCTCCTGCACTAACATTACCACTAATAACTGTTCCCACTAAATATAACGGTGACACTGCTGACTGTGTAATTATTGTTATTATTATTATTATGTATCATTATCATCATTATATGTATTGACTAGTTCATTATGACTTGTATTGCATTATTTATTAGGTGTAGTAGTTACTGTTACTTCATGCAGCTATACTAGTATTGTGTATTGTTAGTGGTTGCTGCTGGCAGTTTGACTGACATTGGTTGCTTAATAAATTTTTTGTTAGGCTGTATGTTATGTATATACTTTATATTCTGTATATATGATGAACATGATATGAAAATTGCCTGTAAATTCTATGTACAGTACAGTGCATTCTCTTTATAGTTAGTTATATGTTATGTTCATGTCCCTTCTATATATACTGTAGGTAGTTATGTATATGTTATACACAGTTATGTACAAGCTATGTATAGTTAGTAATATGTTATGTATATGCCCCTTCTATATATACTGTAGGTAGTTATGTATATGTTATACACAGTTATGTACAAGCTATGTATAGTTAGTAATATGTTATGTATATGCCCCTTCTATATATACTGTAGGTAGTTATGTACAACCTATGTATAGTTAGTTATATGTTATGTATATACCCCTTCTATATATACTGTAGGTAGTTATGTATATGTTATACACAGTTATGTACAAGCTATGTATAGTTAGTTATATGTTATGTATATGCCCCTTCTATATATACTGTAGGTAGTTATGTTAATGTTATACACAGTTATGTACAAGCTATGTATAGTTAGTTATATGTTATGTATATGCCCCTTCTATATATACTGTAGGTAGTTTTGTATATGTTATACACAGTTATGTACAAGCTATGTATAGTTAGTTATATGTTATGTATATGCCCCTTCTATATATACTGTAGGTAGTTATGTATATGTTATACACAGTTATGTACAAGCTATGTATAGTTATTTAAATGTTATGTATATGCCCCTTCTATATATACTGTAGGTAGTTATGTACAAGCTATGTATAGTTAGTTATATGTTATGTATATACCCCTTCTATATATACTGTAGGTAGTTATGTATATGTTATACACAGTTATGTACAAGCTATGTATAGTTAGTTATATGTTATGTATATGCCCCTTCTATATATACTGTAGGTAGTTATGTATATGTTATACACAGTTATGTACAAGCTATGTATAGTTAGTTATATGTTATGTATATGCCCCTTCTATATATACTGTAGGTAGTTATGTATATGTTATACACAGTTATGTACAAGCTATGTATAGTTAGTTATATGTTATGTATATGCCCCTTCTATATATACTGTAGGTAGTTATGTATATGTTATACACAGTTATGTACAAGCTATGTATAGTTAGTAATATGTTATGTATATGCCCCTTCTATATATACTGTAGGTAGTTATGTATATGTTATACACAGTTATGTACAAGCTATGTATAGTTAGTAATATGTTATGTATATGCCCCTTCTATATATACTGTAGGTAGTTATGTACAACCTATGTATAGTTAGTTATATGTTATGTATATACCCCTTCTATATATACTGTAGGTAGTTATGTATATGTTATACACAGTTATGTACAAGCTATGTATAGTTAGTTATATGTTATGTATATGCCCCTTCTATATATACTGTAGGTAGTTATGTTAATGTTATACACAGTTATGTACAAGCTATGTATAGTTAGTTATATGTTATGTATATGCCCCTTCTATATATACTGTAGGTAGTTTTGTATATGTTATACACAGTTATGTACAAGCTATGTATAGTTAGTTATATGTTATGTATATGCCCCTTCTATATATACTGTAGGTAGTTATGTATATGTTATACACAGTTATGTACAAGCTATGTATAGTTATTTAAATGTTATGTATATGCCCCTTCTATATATACTGTAGGTAGTTATGTACAAGCTATGTATAGTTAGTTATATGTTATGTATATACCCCTTCTATATATACTGTAGGTAGTTATGTATATGTTATACACAGTTATGTACAAGCTATGTATAGTTAGTTATATGTTATGTATATGCCCCTTCTATATATACTGTAGGTAGTTATGTATATGTTATACACAGTTATGTACAAGCTATGTATAGTTAGTTATATGTTATGTATATGCCCCTTCTATATATACTGTAGGTAGTTATGTATATGTTATACACAGTTATGTACAAGCTATGTATAGTTAGTTATATGTTATGTATATGCCCCTTCTATATATACTGTAGGTAGTTAGGTATATGTTATACACAGTTATGTACAAGCTATGTATAGTTAGTTATATGTTATGTATATGCCCCTTCTATATATAATGTAGGTAGTTATGTATATGTTATACACAGTTATGTACAAGCTATGTATAGTTAGTTAAATGTTATGTATATGCCCCTTCTATATATACTGTAGGTAGTTATGTATATGTTATACACAGTTATGTACAAGCTATGTATAGTTAGTTATATGTTATGTATATGCCCCTTCTATATATACTGTAGGTAGTTATGTATATGTTATACACAGTTATGTACAAGCTATGTATAGTTAGTTATATGTTATGTATATGCCCCTTCTATATATACTGTAGGTAGTTATGTATATGTTATACACAGTTATGTACAAGCTATGTATAGTTAGTTATATGTTATGTATATGCCCCTTCTATATATACTGTAGGTAGTTATGTATATGATATACACAGTTATGTACAAGCTATGTATAGTTAGTTATGCATAAGATAGGTATAGGTTATGTATGTGCTAAGCATAGTTACCTATGCACCTGCTATGTATAACTAATTACATATATGCCATGTACTGTATATGCTATGTATAGTTAAGGTGTATTGTATATGTATAGTTAAGTATATAGTTAGTTTTGTTGGTACTTCTTTACTTTCACGGCGCCACTCTAGATAGGACAGATAGGACAGATAGGATACTAGATAGGATACGATTTGTATGCGATTTGACATAAGATATCGCATAAGATATAGGATAAGATTTACTATCCATTTCATTACCCCACTATCCACTAGGGCGTGGAGTTGATTTCATATAGTGTGGCGAGCGCAGCGAGCCACCGAGCCCGAAGCGTGGCGAGCGCAGCGAGCCCCGCAAGGGGACACGGATGTTGTTTCAAAGCAAGTCCCCAATATCGCATGCCATTTACATGCAATTCCATAAAATACATTCCGTGTCCCCTCGCGGGGCGCGCTGCGCTCGCCACGCTTCGGGCTCGGTGGCTCGCTGCGCTCGCCACACTATATAAAATCAACTCCACGCCCTAGTGGATAGTGGGGTAATGAAATGGATAGTAAATCTTATCCTATATCTTATGCGATATCTTATGTCAAATCGCATACAAAATCGTATCCTATCGAGTATCCTATCTGTCCTATCTGTCCTATCTAGTGGCGCCGTGAAAGTCAAGAAGTACCGTTTTGTTTGTTATGTGTATGATATATGCATAGTACATGCTATGTATAGTTGGTTATGTACTATATTATATACTATATATAGTTATATACCTGCTTTGCAT
Organism: Crinia signifera; assembly: GCF_055691185.1. Classification (NCBI taxonomy): domain Eukaryota; kingdom Metazoa; phylum Chordata; class Amphibia; order Anura; family Myobatrachidae; genus Crinia; species Crinia signifera. Next base: position 76,553,738 of record NC_139217.1, read on the forward strand.
AAGGGGTTATTTATATGTCATGCCTATGACACGTACATGCTATATACTGTATACTGTAGTTAGATATGTACATGCCATGTCCATGCTATATACTGTAGTTAGGTATGTATATGCCATGTCCATGCTATATACTATACTGTAGTTAGGTATGTATATGCCATGTCCATGCTATATACTGTAGTTAGGTATGTATATGCCATGTCCATGCTATATACTATACTGTAGTTAGGTATGTATATGCCATGTCCATGCTATATACTGTAGTTAGGTATGTATATGCCATGTCCATGCTATATACTATACTGTAGTTAGGTATGTATATGCCATGTCCATGCTATATACTGTATACTGTAGTTAGATATGTATATGCCATGTCCATGCTATATACTGTATACTGTAGTTAGATATGTATATGCCATGTCCATGCTATATACTGTAGTTAGGTATGTATATGCCATGTCCATGCTATATACTATACTGTAGTTAGGTATGTATATGCCATGTCCATGCTATATACTGTATACTGTAGTTAGATATGTATATGCCATGTCCATGCTATATACTGTATACTGTAGTTAGATATGTATATGCCATGTCCATGCTATATACTGTATACTGTAGTTAGATATGTATATGCCATGTCCATGCTATATACTGTATACTGTAGTTAGATATGTATATGCCATGTCCATGCTATATACTGTATACTGTAGTTAGGTATGTATATGCCATGTCCATGCTATATACTATACTGTAGTTAGGTATGTATATGCCATGTCCATGCTATATACTGTAGTTAGGTATGTATATGCCATGTCCATGCTATATACTGTATACTGTAGTTAGGTATGTATATGCCATGTCCATGCTATATACTGTATACTGTAGTTAGGTATGTATATGCCATGTCCATGCTATATACTATACTGTAGTTAGGTATGTATATGCCATGTCCATGCTATATACTGTAGTTAGGTATGTATATGCCATGTCCATTCTATATACTGTATACTGTAGTTAGATACAGGGGCGGATCCAGGATAAAATGACAGGGGGGGCACCATGATAAAAGAGGGTTTAGGTGGGGGAGGGCCAGTGTTAGTGGTGCCAGTATACATGCTAAGAGAGTGGCAGAGAGAGGGTGGGAATGGGATTAAAAATAGGCCCTGGCATTTAAAGTACGCAGGCCCACCATGGCAACAAAAGTGAAGGATGTAGTTGTGCGCGCGCCGAAGGCGTGCTCTGGAAAAGGGGGTGTGGCCACTCAACAGGGGGCATGTCCTTGAGTGTAGTGTACAACACCATATACAACTTCTACACATTATGCAACAAAATACTAGACCCCATTATACTTGCCCCTTACACATGATGCCAAATGGAATGAGCCAAAATTCACATAATGCCACACGGATTGTGTCAAAATTCACATAATGCCACACGGATTGAGCCAAAATTTACATAATAACACACGGATTGAGCCAAAATTCACATAATGCCAAATGGATTGAGCCAAAATTCACATAATGCCACATGGATTGTGTCAAAATTCACATAATGCCACATGAATTGTGTCAAAATTCACATAATGCCACACCGATTGTGTCAAAATTCACATAATGCCACACGGATTGAGCCAAAATTCACATAATGCCACACGGATTGAGCCAAAATTCACATAATGCCAAATGGATTGAGCCAAATTCATAAAATGCCACATGGATTGAGCCAAAATTCACATAATGCCACACGGATTGAGCCAAATTCATAAAATGCCATATGGATTGAGCCAAAATTCACATAATGCCGCACGGATTGAGCCAGAATTCACATAATGCCACACAGATTAAGACAAAATTCACAATACGCTTCATAAACAGGGACATTGTCCACCAAAGGCGCGCATTAAACATTTACACCATAATGTCCATTGCACGTTAAGTTACACGGCATGATGTCCATTATGTATTATGCCAAACACCATAATGCCTATTAAAAATTATGCTACATACAGTAAGTGCTACTTATCTACATGCTCATTGCCAAGGGTTCCATGCTCATTGCCAGAGGATCCATGCTCGTTGCCATGTGGGATTACATGCTCATTGCCAACGGGGAATACATGCTCTTGGTAAAAGGGGGACAGCTGCCGCCAGGCAGAAGTGATCGCCACTGACAGGGGCAGAGCCTGGCTGTATTCCGAGCACTGCAGGTCCCAGCTATTTTAAATAATACCCATTTCACACCAGAAAATGCATTCTCAGGTTGGCCCCTTTTACACCAGCCTAGTCCCTGCATTTTCTGGTGTGAGGGGGAGAGAAAACCACCCCTCCCCCCTTTAACCAGTTATCTCATTTAACCGGCTATATCTTCGGAACTAACTGACCCATTTACATGAGACAAGTATCATATTGAAGAACTTTTGAGTGGGCTTTGAATGATTTTGGTCCAGTAAAACTGGAACGTTTGGTTCCAGAGTAATCTGCCCTTAAAGAACATGAACAGCCATGAAATTACATTTCAAAAATAAAAAAATCGATTTACACGCTATATCTCTGGAACCGATTGACCGATATGGACCATCCTGGTATCATATTGAAGGCCCAGCGATTTGGAATTGAATAACATCAATCACAAGCTCCTGTGATGCCAGGGGAGGAACTGGCAGCTGTCAGAACCGGGTGGGGGTCGGAATTGACGTGTCCCATATTATCCTATGGGGAAAAAATTTTACAGTTTGCCAGGCGATATCTCCGGTTCCCGGGGGGCTAGAGACATAGGGCTGGGCTCGTTGGAAAGCTCTGGTCCTCATCTACAAAATGAATGACAGGGGGGGCACGTGCCCGGGTGCCCCCCCCCCTGAATCCGCCACTGGTTAGATATGTATATGCCATGTCCATGCTATATACTGTATACTGTAGTTAGGTATGTATATGCCATGTCCATGCTATATACTATACTGTAGTTAGGTATGTAGATGCCATGTCCATGCTATATACTGTAGTTAGGTATGTATATGCCCTGTCCATTCTATATACTGTATACTGTAGTTAGGTATGTATATGCCATGTCCATGCTATATACTGTATACTGTAGTTAGGTATGTATATGCCATGTCCATGCTATATACTGTATACTGTAGTTAGGTATGTATATGCCATGTCCATGCTATATGTAGCCGGTAATGTGTATGTGCTATGTACAGACGGTGATTGATGAGCCTGCTATGTATATAGGAGGTGCGTGCTATATATAGTTAGTGATGTATAGACGGGTGTGTGTGGCTGTGTGGACTGTGGATCACGGCGGACTGGGTTGGGGTACATTATTGGGTCATCAATCTCATGTCAGGTATGAAAGGAAATGCATTCACTGGCCTGTGTTTTATTCCAGCTCTCTGCTCCATTATATAGGTCAGTGGGCTTTATTTGCTCTGGGTTCTTTCAGCCTAGCTGGACACAAGGGGAGAAGCCCCCTGCGTGCCCCCGGCCAGTGCTGAGGCTCCTGGCCCCCAGTCCCCCCATTGTCCTATTCAGCAGCAGGTCCCAAGGGACACATTCCTGGGGCCTGCAGCCCTCCCCAGGTAACCGTGTGTATATATATATATATATACATACACACAGACACAGCCATATAGCGAGGGGACCTCATTCATATACTATATATATATATATATATATATATATATATATATATATATATAGTATATGAATGAGGTCCCCTCGCTATATGGCTGTGTCTGTGTGTATATATATATCTCCCCACAAATACATCATACTGTAAGGTAGCAGGTCCCACTTTACTTTAAATCGGTATAGACACATCTCAATGTGGCAGCGCCCCTTCTTATTCTTCTATCTTTATGTCTGTGTGTGCCTGTGCCTGTTCGTGTGTGTGTATATATATATATATATATATATATATATATATATATATATATATATATATACCACAGTCACACACAATCACAATCACTACCCTTCGAGAAGCCTATTATTGAACGTTTGCACCACAAATATATGTACAGTATGTATTTTATATAGTACGGGAATATAGGAACCACACTGGAACTTGACATCCTGTATGAGTATTATTAATGTAATTAATACGTCAACAAAACACAGGAGAAATCGAATAATAGCATTAATAGTATTAACACATAATAATGCAGGTAACACCCGAATAATAATAGTAATACATAATTATACAGGTAACACCGGAATAATAGTACTAATACATAATTATACAGGTGAGACCCGATTAATAATAGTAATAGATATACAGCGGCGACCCCAATAATAATAGCAATACATCATTATACAGGTGAGACCCGAATAATAATAGTAATACATAATATATAATAATACAGGCGCACACCCGAATAATAGTAATAATATAATACAGATGAGAACTCAAATGATAATAGTAATAACACATAATAATACAGGTGAGACCCGAATAATAGTAATAACACATAATAATACCGGTGAGAACCCGAATATTAGTAGTAACAAATAATACATACAGTAATAATACAGGTGCGAATCCGAATATTAGTAATAACAAATAATAATGCAGATGAAAACTCAAATGATAATAGTAGTAAATAATAATACAGGTTCGAACCCGAATAATAGTGGTAACACATAATACAGATGAGAACCCAAATTATAATACTGTAGTAATACATAAAATAATACAGGTTAACCCTGAATGATAGTAGAAATACATAGCAATACAGGAGCGACCCCGAATAATAGTGGTAACACATAATAATAAAGATGATAACCCAAATGATAATAGTAATATATAATACTATATAGGTGAGACCCCTAATAATAATAGTGATACATAAAACAGACGAGAACCCAAATGATAATAGTAGTACATAAACATACAGATGAGACTGAAGGATAGTAGAAATAAATAGCAATACAGGAGCGAACACGTAGTGGTAACACATAATAATAAAGTAAAGATGAGAACCCAAATGATAATAGTAATAATGAATAATACAGGTAACAGATATGATAACAGTAATACATAATATTCCAGTTATGGCCCGAATGATAATTGTAATAGATAATAATACAGGTAACAGATATGATAACAGTAATATATAATATTCCAGCTATGGTCCGAATGATAATTGTAATATATAAATATTACAGGTAACAGATATGATAACAGTAATATATAATATTCCAGCTATGGTCCGAATGATAATAGTAATATATAATAATACAGGTAACAGATATGATAACAGTAATATATAATATTCCAGCTATGGCCCGAATGATAATTGTAATAGATAATAATACAGGTAACAGATATGATAACAGTAATACATAATATTCCAGCTATGGCCCGAATGATAACAGTAATACGTAATACAGTTAATACTCGAATTGTAATAATTAATATTGCATTAATACATTAATAAAACACTTGAATATCCTACATTTGCATAATAATAGAATTCAATACCCCAATTATATTAATACATTAGTAATATGCATGACAATCCGAATGATGATGACAATAATAAAAATAATAATAATTTCGAACAATTTGCAAAACGAGCGCAGTATTTAACTTACACCTGATAAGTCATTAGGGAACCTGCAATGTAACCCGTTACAGATAAAAGTAACATTTGTTGCCCTAGTTGTAACATTACGGCGAAAGTTTAATTTCTGAGATGCGTATAGAGAATGATTATTATTATGCTTATTAATAATAATAATAAGGATAATAATAAGGATAATAATAATAATGATAATAATAAGGATAATAATAATGATAATAATAATGATAATAATAAGGATAATAATAATGATAATAATAAGGATAATAATAAGGATAATAATAAGGATAATAATAAGGATAATAATAATAATGATAATAATAAGGATAATAATAATAAGGATAATAATAATAAGGATAGTAATAAGGATAATAATAATAAGGATAATAATAATAATAATGATAGTAATAAGGATAATAATAGTATTATTTCTGTTTAACTGTAAAAATGTAATAAAAATGTTATATATAAAATAATAATAATAATAATAATAATAATATTAATAATATTTACACAGTACAGCTGAAGGGGAGGACAGGCAGGGGTTTGCTACACGTCTGTTACTTTGACCTATGGAATAAATAACTCTCAGGGCTGTTAAAATAATATTTTATCAGAGACTTTTCGTAACAGCCATTGTAATACAAATACCACTACAATATAATGAAACAAAGCGGCTACTACTGGTATAATATACATATAATATAAATAGGTAGAGCTATAAATATCAGTAGGAATAGAAAAAGAGCAATAGGTCTGTATTGGACAGTTACTACGGGTATTATACTGTAGGTAATGTCTGTAATCGGAATGAGCTAGATGTCACCATATACAGTAGTTCCCCAGGAAGAGGAGGATAAGGCAGCAGACAATGGCAGCAATGTATTTCTCCATCCATACATTGTACAGCCGGCTCTGCAGGTATTTGGGGGGCTGATATACAGGACAGTACTGCATTGATGAGAGCGGCGGCTGCTGTGTACCAGGGCAATACTGATGCAGAACCTTTATAATTACTAACAGATAATAACATAACTGTGTGTGTTTATATATATATATATATATATATATATATATATATATATAAAATAAAAAAAACTATTTATAATATATATTATTTTACACACACACGCACATTATATACTGTGCACACATTTGCACATAACTCCGCACTGTATGTTGCATTTGTATGTACTTCTAGTTTATTTTTCCTATCACCCTATTCCATTCTCTATCAGCCTGTTACCTGCTATGCCCAGAATTATTTCTTATCTCCCTCCATATTTCCGTTTCCTTCTATTGCTGCATTTCCCCCCCAGTAATCTATCACAAACGCCTAAGAAAGTCGGGACACAGTGTAACAAAAGGGTCCCCCAATTTGCCACTGCTGTAGCTAGAAGCCAGCCTTGCTGTGGGTAAGTGTATGCATGTAGTAATCATGCTGTAAATGCAGAGTATAACTAATGCCAGGAGACCATCCTCATGGGATGGAAGTGGAGGAGCAGCTCCAGGCTTCCTCTATCTATAGTATAGGATGCATGCAGCAGCCCAGATCTTATTCTCCTAAGGCTGGAGCCCGTTCCTGCACCTGCTGGACCCAGTCCGGTGGGGGAGAACAGAATTCTCAGGAGCCCTGCACAGTATACAGGGCACAGCCATGCTCAGTACAACGCACATCGTATACTTACAATTCTGACAGTTCCTCCAGCACTCTCTCCTCTGCCAGACAAGATTTCTAGATAGTTTTCTTCAAGATACACTTAAAACAAGTGGGATTTTTGCATCCTACTGCACCATTTTATACATGATGAGCCGTCAGTAATGGGATTATTAAACAAAAACCGTCTCAGGCGCTGGCGTTAACCTTTTTTTAAAATGGCTAATTAGGTTTTGCACAGAAAAATTAGATTTAACATTGCTTACATTGCCTGCATTTTCAGTGGCTGCAACAATAATGGAGGGAAGAATGGGGAATGCACTCTAAGAGATAATACAGAATTAACTCTTTTAACACATATCACATGCTTCATGTACTATTTTGTAAGAAGAGAATATTTCCATGATCAAATAATATATACATAAAAACTAATTACATCGCATTGCTGACTAGTACAATTATGTATTTGAAGAATATAAAAAAAGGATACGTGCGCTCTCTGGTGGTGGAATTGTGAAACTGCAGGACTTGCATTAACGCTACAAAGTCTCGTAAATGCGTTTACATCTTTCTGACCATATGGTCCTCAATGTATTATATTGTAAAAGGTAACTTTTACAATGAGAACAAATTATTTATTTTTTAAATGTGCCTGTTCATCAATGACATTCATTTTATTCATTTATTTCGGTCTTAAATAAGTATTTTTGTTTGCCTCATTCTGGATGGGACCCCAAAAGTCTGCTTATTGTTTCCCAAGGTATTTGGCTAAATAGAATAGAATTGTAGCTCAATTGTAGCTCAATCCGACCACAAAGTAGACACTATGCAACCGGTTACAGATTCTGTAAAATGCTTTCTGTAGATAGAGAAGCAAAGATGATAATGTTTGATGGATAGAACTTGTTCAAAATTCTGCTAAACCTATGCTAATCTCTATTCCTCTCACCCTATGGCACGTGTACCCCCAGGTGGTACCTCAGATAGGTTAACTGAATATTCCAGTCATCATTTTTAATACCTGATAATAATATTAAATTCCTTTATATGTAATACTTGTTAAAAGCCCATCAAAATGACTGCTTCTGCAATGTACTTTCACTTTGAGCTGTGACAGATTTACTTTCACTTCGGCCCGTGACAGTTTTTAGCCCACAAACACTTCACACTTCAGTTCCTATCTGGTCCTACCTCCATTTTCTGTCTTCACAGCCCCATTTCTCAATATCCAACAAGTTTGCAACAGATCAGTGTCCCTGCAAAAAAGGCTTTTGCTTTCTGTTATGGCATGTTTTTAGCACACAAAAGGAGTACTTTGGTCCGTCGAGTGGCTTCTAGTGATCACTGGCAGTACTTCACCTCGTAGAGGTGAGGAGTAGTTGGCCTTTTATATATAGATATCATAAAACATATACAAAACTAAAAACATGGCGGTCAATTGCTGTCAGTATTTTGACCGTCGGGATTTTGATTGTAGGAAAATCATACCAAACCCCTTCTAACACCATATGTAAGAAGCCTTATGGAGAATCCCTTTCAGAAGCCAAGCTGGGTAAAATACCGACAGCAATTGACCGCTGGTCAAAATACCGACATGGGCAAAATACCTACATTTAAAATATAGACAGGTCAAAAATTAGACACATGTTTTCCATATTTTTTGGGTCTGTAAGTTGACATAGGTCAACATGAACCCCGTGCTTCAGGTACGGTGCCCAACTGTGCTCAGCACACTATTATATTCCCCCTCCGTGTCCACTGGGATGGTAAAGTATGTACAAGTCGTTTTTTGACCTTGTCGGTATTTTGACCGTCGGGATTTTGATTGTAGGTAAATTGATCGCATCCCTGTTAGAAGAATAAGTACGTTTTATGTTGACTCCTGTGTTAATTCAACAAGGTAATGCATCTCGCATTCATGCTTAGTACATTATTAACATTTTAATTTATGGCTGTAATGAGAGGAGACGGCAACTAATAAGCAGTGGAGACAGAGTAATATTAACCTTGTAATGGAGATTATGATAGTCAGTGCTTCCTCCATCTTACTGAAGGCTGGCTGTTAGAATGACCTCCCTGCAGAGCAGGAAATACGTCTCTGTGGGGTGTACCACTGGTACATTGCATGGAGGGCTATTTATTCATCATATCAGCATGCCTGGTGAGTGTGGGAGCAAAGGTTTGCACTTCTGGTGACATTTCTTCCCATTTCAAACATTTCTGACCCAATCACCACTGGCTCTCATAATGCATCGATTTGTGTTTGCAATTGCTCAGCACAGAAGACAGTTTAGTCCTCAGATGTTTCCAATCAGGGGTTTCAATAACACAATTACATAAAGATGTTCAGCATTTGGGCCATGTCTCCTGTGCCAGGCTACACACAACATGGTGCAGGTAATGTTATCTGACAGTGGGGCCACAATCTAGAGCCTCACTGTACTAAAGGAGCTCCAATAAATAAGCAGAAATATTTAGATAAATAGAGATAGACAGACAGACAGTCAGATAGATACAATTGTACTTTTTGCAACTGTAAAAGCTTAAATGACATATATATATAAATAAATAAATAAAAGACAGAAAGGTGCGGCACCAATGTAAAGGTGTGTATACACCGGGGGTTATTCTGGTTTGTTTTGTTGAATTCGCATGCGTGAGCAATGTTTATTATCTGCATATGCAGAGTGTTCACCGGGCGCACACACTCACTATTGCGGCCAGGGGGGTGTGTCCACCCATGGGAATGCCCAGTGTTTCATGGGCGTTCCCATGGAAATCACCCTGTGATGTGAGTGCCGGGGACGGGCAGCTGACATCACGGGATGTCAGCTGCCCACCATTTTCCCCTTAGGAATAAACACAACACGAAGACACCTTAGAGTGTCTTTGTTTTGCGTGTACCCTCCACATCATTTGATGGCCGGTAACGTAAAACATCCATTCGCAGCCTTGTGGCCGTATTCGACCTGCAAAGGGGGGCTGTGGCATTTGCGAGTGGCGGGCGAGCAAAAAATGACACGCAGTGCTGCAGACTTTGCAGAGCTGCGCGTCAACCAGAATAACCCCCAGAGAGCGATTTTGTTTTGATTCAATTGGGATCGGATCACATAAAGCAGTGTACACATTCGATTTTGACTATATCGCTTACATTTGTACTTTATAGTCTTGCCTGCACAGTCCATTTTTATATTTGATTTAGACTAAACGGGAGCGCGCATCGGCATCGAATGTGGCTTACACTGGATTTTTATTTGATATATATTTGATTTGATCTATATATAGTCAAAATCGAAAGCAATATTTAACCGTGTATACGAACCATTAAGGGGCCATTCTGCATTGAGCAGCACAGTCTATTTTTGCTTTCAATCCCGATGCCACGGGGCAACGCATTGGGATCGATTCTGGGTCGAATGTGGCTTACACTGTGCATTTCTGACTAACTTTCTATTTGGTATGACTATAGAGTCATCTAACCGTGTGTGCACAGCATTAGACATGCCGCAGGGACATAAGGTTTGGTAAACAACATGTGTTTAGTTACAGGTAAGAAACTGACAGGTCACACAACTGCATTTGATGTCAAGACCACAGTGTCCATACCAGAAAAGGGCGGTGAACCACCTTCTTTAATGGGCTGTGGTTTACCGAAGCAACTACCAGATGATGGGCTGGGCAGGAGCACGACTCCCCAGAAAGCATACTGGATTTACCTATGCAAAGAAAATTTCCACACAGAATCTATTATAAATCTCTCTCTCTCAATATATACATAAGCAGACTTCCATGTAAATCCTTAGCAGGTCAACACACACACACACACACATATATATATATATAGCTACCAAGGGGGTCTGGCACTCCACAGCTCCAATTTCAGCGGCGGGTGCCCGCAATACACAAAGTGTTATACAATCCGACAAGAAAGCAGCACTCCAGCCAATAGATGTGAAAAAACTTTTAGTAAAAGATGTGAAAACTTTACAACGTTTCGACACAAGCGTGTTGTCTTCAGGCTCACCTGAAGACGACACGCTTGTGTCGAAACGTAAAGTTTTCACATCTTTTACTAAAAGTTTTTTCACATCTATTGGCTGGAGTGCTGCTTTCTTGTCGGATTATATATATATATATATATATATATATATACTGTATATATATATATATATATATATATATATATATATATATATATATATATATAGTAAATGGAAAAGCTTGTCAAAAGATTGCTTCATCTGAAGATCAGTCACTTGTACGATGCTGTTTTCCAGGGCAATGAATAAAATTCTTTGCACAAACTATTAAGTGCTAAGTCTTTGGGCTCGCACATCTGTCCCTATTGTGTGTGCACGTGGACACAAACTTTAATCCACACAATTACTGTCACCTCCATTGACTGGTCCCAAACATTATGCTGCTACTCTGTATGTTTCATCCCATTCAGCCAGGCATGCCTAAGCATTGCCTTCAACCAGTGTAATTGACAGAATTCTTTTTTCTCTTTAAACATTCAGTGTGAGAGGGGGAGCAATGGCTGCAGCATTCACACCGCACTTTGTGCAGAAAGCAATGGAAGACAATAGGAGGAGATGGACAAGAAATCAGCATGGCAGATGACAAGAGTGAAAAGACAGCCTCAGACTGATACGTCTCTAGCTATGATTTCTACTTTGTCTTAAGAGTTTTAGCAGGGCACAGGACAATTAACTCAAGGTAATGTTGTGATGTTAAAGTCTAACAGAGCATAATTTATATCCATATTGTAGATTATATATATATATATATATATATATATATATATATATATGATGTTTAGTTCTGGCTGCTGGTATAGATGTTCAGGGATAAGAAGGGATGGAACTTATGCACCAACTAGATAATCATACAGAATGAATACTAATATTATAGTATAACCTCCCCCTTTCAAAGGATCATAGAGACCCAGGGAACCTAAATTAAGAGGACTCTCACCACTTCTGTCTTGCTAAAAAGCATTTAAATATATTTAAACTGATTTTAATTACGTTGTTAAAATCCACAAACAAAATACTGTACATAAACTGATGTACTAGACTATTAGCGATATCAAATTAGAAGTTATTTTCAAATGCGGGGTACACACCAGGACGACCCGCTCACGATGCACATTGTGTGCGGGTCGTCAGTATTTCCTCCGACCCGCTCACGATGACACGGGGGGCACAACCCACTCACGATGTGCACCGTGAGCGGGTCCGATCCGATGGCGACCCGCACCCGGGAGTATGGTCGTTTCCAGATCCTACCTGCTGCAGGTAGGATCTGAATAACGACCGACCCGCGAGACCGCGCATCGGATCGGTATCGGTCCACACCAGGATAGAAAAGGGCCCAATCACCACACAATCTACGTCCAATCGGTCGGAATTGGATCTAGATTGATGGGATTGGACCCTGGTCGTTCTGGTGTGTACCCAGCATAATACTGTACATATATATATATCAAAGCTGAAAATGGCTTTGCTCATTAGAGAAACTATAAAATACGCCTTCTTTTGAGCTAGTTGAGTATCTGGAACATCACATTTGTGGGTATGATTATACTCTCAGAATGGCCAGAAAAAGAGAACTTTCATGTGAAACTTGACAGTCTATTCCTGTTCTTAGAAATTCCATATGAGAAATTTCCAGGAAACTGAATATATCCTACAAAGGTGTGTACTACTCCCTTCAGAGAACAGCAGAAACAGGCTCTAACCAGAGTAAAAAGAGAAGTGTAAGACCCCGGTGCACAGCTGAGCAAGAAGACACGTACATTAGAGTCTCTAGTTTGAGAGATAGAGACCTCACAGGTCCTCAACTGGCAGCTTCATTAATTGGTACCCGCAAAAAAACAGTGTCAACGTGTACAGTGAAGAGGTGGCCTTCAGGGCACTCCATAACACATTTTCCAATCTTCCTCTGTCCAATGTCTGTGTTCTTTTGCTCGAAGGTATCTTTTGCTTTTATTGGCCAGTCTCATATATGGTTTTTTTCTTTACCAGCATCCCGGAGTCGCCTCTTCACTGTAAGACGTTGACACTGGCGTTTTCCCACTTCTATTGTTCTGCAAGAATACTGCTATTTATCATTTACTTATTTAGTTATTTACAGTTTCTTATATAGCGCATTATATTCTATTGCACTTTACAATTGTAAACAACAGTGATAAAACAAATTGAGTAGTAACAGACCGAGGTAGGAGGGCCCTGCTCGCAAGCTTACAATAATAGATCAGCATGGACCTGTGAGTGTAGGCTATCTAGATTTCAAGGCCTTTGTCACTATCCCACATTGGACATTGACAGATATCTAAGAAATCTTGAATTGGTATGTTAAGGTGGTTGAGTGGATATGATATTGGATAAAGGTACTTATATAAGATAGAGTCTTCTGAAATAATAAAAAACTATATACATTTAGAGTATAAATATGAATTATTAGAAGCTACTAAACAGATAAGCTTTTATTTTAATGTATTTAATAAGTAAATATCTTGGGTCTAATGTGCTCTAAAAATATTACTTCTGAATTTGAGCATTTGTATATATGAATTTCTTGCTTTTTATTTGTATTTAATGAATTATCTTTAATAAAATATATTTGACCCTAAAAAAAAAAAAAAAAAAAAAGATAAAGGTACTTCTGTATTTATAATGCGAGCAGTGTGTGTGGTGCACATGGGGGCCTTCGATTCATGGAGCCCTTACTGTACGCCCCATTTTTTTTTTAACTTACACTCCGGAGTCCTGTGTTGGCAGCAGCGGAACTGCAGAAATCAATAGGAAAATGGTGCGGCGGCCATTTTACTGTCATTTTGCGCATGCGCAGTAGACTCTGGGACAGCGCTATGGTCCACTAGTGCCCAGAGTCTACAGCTGGCTAGTGAGGAGGGCACCCAGATGTCATGTGCCTCCCCCTCTCTATAAGTGCCCCTGGTTGAAGGATAGACAATGAGCAGATGTATATGGAATACATTCTGAGAAGCAGGGGCTGATTTAGGCCCCCGGGCACATTATTGACCCCCCCCCCCCCCCTGTCACTGCCTTCTTCAGTTTTTTCCAATCTGAATCCCTCGAGACCCCCCAAGGAGCCTCAACCACACCCCACTACCAACTCCAGGACCACCAATGTTGCCTATTGTCCGTCTCCTGTCCCGTTGAGAAATAAAATAATAAAAGTAAAAGAATAAGTCATAATGACATTGTAAAAGAATCGTCTGACTTTATCGGCCTGTTGTGTCTTCCCCCAGCAAGTGCCACCCCTGTGCCTAGTGGGAAATCCAACCCTGCTGAGGAGGTAAGGCTTACTAGTGGAATGCCCAAGATCAGTGCTTGGGTCCCTTTTCTGTAATACTGTATTAGGAGATATTAGCACTGGATTAATGGGGAAGTATGCCTCACCTCTGCACAGATATACAGTATGTTACAGGGAAGGCACATTAATAATTGCTCACTTTAGTAAGTGCAGTGGTAGCGGCTGCTTCAGAACCTAGATCTTCTCTGCTCCTGCACGAGGGACCTGCGGGTCAGTCTCCAAATAGCGGGACTGTTCCACTGTAATCTGGACAGTTGGGAAGTATGGCCATGAGTTTCAGAGAGTGTGCCATTCAGCATCATTACTTTACCGTACATTGGAATAAATCTTTTTCTTTTCTGCTAAATGTATAAGGACTAGTGGCTTGGTTAGTTGGCTGATTAGGTATGACACAATTAGCTCCGTAATGTAACTAGCTAACAAATAATGGGGCAGATGTATTAAGCCTGATGAAGAGATAAAGTGGAAGGAGATGACGCAACAGCCAATCAACTCCTAACTGTCATATTTCAAACAGATGATTGGCTGGTGCGTTATCACCAGGCTTAATACATCTGCCCCAATAGTCTCTTGTACACTGACTGTCAAGGAATATGCTCCACTTTGTATCAGGCTTTGTACAATAGTGTGGCATTGTACACAGGAACTTAAAGTATGTGCTGTTAGTATTGTTCACTAGCCAACAGGAAGTTGACTTTCTAGTGTACACTAACCACTGCGAAATGTACCTTGTACTGTACACTATCCACAGGGAATTGGACTTTGTATTGTACACTAGCCACCAAGAAATGGGCTTTGTATTGCACACTAGTTCTGCAAACTAATTTTGTTCATAAGTTATTTTGTTGTTGTTTATTGTTTTAATAAAAGCAGCAGAATACTGTTTACAGGTACCTGTCATCTATGCGCACGGAAATGATGAATGGCTCCTGTGGGGAATGATGTATTTATTGAAATGTCAGCCCCGGCATTCCTGCTGACTGGCTTTTACTTTGAAAATTTTACAAAAACTTTGGTTTCAGACTGACTTTTATGAGCTCACTGTGGTTCATAGACATTCAAAGAAAATCAAATATGCCAAATTGCTTCAGTGACTTCCAGTACATATTAACCACTTAAGTGGTATGCCTGGAAATTTTCCGGGCTCAGCTGCGCTGCCACAGCGGTCGTCCCGGAAAATTTCCGGGCGTACCACCAATATGAAGGTGTGTGCCAGTGGTGCCTGCAGCTTTGCACCACTGGCGCATCACCTGACCGGGCACACCCCACCTCCTCTCCCTTCCCCTCCTGCCACTCCCCCTCACCTCTCCGGCGATCGTACGCTGCTGCTGCCCCACTGCCATTAGTTGCAGGGAGCAGGTGACAGGCTTGGGGATGTTCGGTGCAGCTCGGGGGGACTCAGAAGTTGGGGCAGTGGCAGGGTCCGGGAGCACCGGCATATGATTGCGGAGCAGAGATGAGGGGGAGCGACGGGTGGGGGGGGGGGGGGTGGCCCACCGCTCTGTGGAGGGTTTTGCTGAGGCAGAATACGTTTGATAAAATGTTTGCACATGTGTTAGATGGCCGCAGCGATATCTATATAATGGCATATAAATGCACTGGTCTTCTGAGTGAGAAACAAAATATACAGTATGTGACAATGGCTTTACCTAAGCCACACTGTGGGCATGATGCCACAATACCATCTGAATAGATCATGCTGAAAGGCAGGTTGGATGTGTGTCTTGTACAATTTTTTTAAATGACTTTTTCCTGAAGATGGCATCAATGGTAATCCCTTTACTTCTTGCATGCCTTGGTCTGGTGAAATGACACCATCAATCTCGTGAATAGACGTCTGCCAGCTTTGTATACAAGTTTCCAACTGACAGTCAACAATTTATCTCAGTTTGGTTCTGAGCGATAGACGCAGTTCATATATTGTGAAGGTTTCATAAACTTTTATGTCCTAATGAGTTTCAAATTTTAAAACCAAAAAAATGTATAATCATTATTTCTGAATGAAAGTAGATTTGATCAGAAATAAGATATGAACTGGCCATCATTTACCATTGGCAATAATTGATCTTTTTTCAAAAAGACTAAACAATATGTGCCAGGTTATAATGCCTCAAACTTAAATGTAAGTGTTTAAGTCAATTAGATGTCTTTAGTTCCTTGTTCTTATACAAATTGAGAAATACAGTACTTGCTTTACATCTCAGGATAAGCCGGACATTAACTGTGCACATAGGTGTGCGCATATTGAGTGTTAGGGGTGCACAGGCACCCAGTGGCGTAACAATAGCCCCGCAGCCCCCGCGGGGGCTATTGTTACCCGCTGCCGGCTGCCTCCACTTAATGCCGCCTCCGGTACCTGCCATTGTGCCGCATCAGTGTGCGGTCCCGGGTCTCCCTGCTCCTGCTAATGAAAACTGACACTTAGAAAATGGCTGCCCCCATACTGCAGACCATTTTTGAGGATGCTAGAGGAGGCGCAGGAATCCCGGCGGTCAAAATCCCGACGCCGGAATCCCGACAAGGGGGGGACGTGGATCGCTTGTTCGGCACACTAATTTATTCTCCCTCTATGGGTGTCATGGACACCCACGGAGGAAGAAAGTGTCAGGATTTCGGCGATCGGGATTCCGGCGTCGGGATTTTGACCGCCGGGATTCCGACCCCTGGGAAATTGACCGCATCCTGAAGAATCAACTGTCAACTAATAATTAAATGCAACCGTCTCTGAATAGGTTGCAAAAATGTGTTTTCGGGTGCGTTTTGCTTCTCCTTTTGAACCCAATCCTGAATAAGGCCCAAATCTTCCATAGATTTGAAAATAAATACAGTTACTTGTCAGGTTCTATAATATAGAATGATAATTTCAACCATAAATTATATTTATTCAAATATACAGGATACTTGTTTATTTTATACTGCTTAATCTTAAGACGCATATACACTGGGTGATTTTGAGCTGAAAGCTGCTCACTTTTGCCATTTGAGCTGCTTTCAGCTCAAAATTGCCTAGTGTGTATGGCCGGGTGATGAGCGGTGAGCACTCATGCACGTTCCCGCACTGAGGGGAAAATTTACTAAGATAAGAGTTCTATTTCACATGGGATGTTGCTATGGGCAACCTATCAGATGTTATCCATTATTTTCTAGAAGATGTTAAATAAATAAGAAGATTCTGATTGGTTGCCCATAGCAACATCCCATGTGAAATAGAATTTCTATCTTAGTAAATTTTCTCCTCAGTGTGTTTGGACCTTAAGCCATGCAAACACAATGGGGGAAATTTACTAAGAATAAGATATTTGTATACTTAATACGAATGGATACGATTGCACACGGCTGTTTTAGCCGTATGCAAATTTGTATTCCGGAGGGTAATTTACAAAGCAGTCAAATACGACTGCTTTGTATTTACCGATGTCGTATCCATTTGTATTAGCGGCCATATATACGCCCGCTAATACAAATTCGTATAGGCAGCCGGCACGGATCAGTCAGATCCGTGCCGGCTGCAGTGTGTAAAAAAACGCCCATACTTACCAGGGTCCTCCGGTGTAGATCTGGTCCTCTTCGTTCCAAGTAGCATCCACAGGGAGAAGAAAAATAACAAAATGCTGAAACCCGAACCATCACGGACTTTGGAGGAGCCTCCTCCTCCCGAATGCCGCTATTGGCCGGCTTGCGGCCTAGCGGCCAATCAGAGGCCAAGTTCCACAGGCCTTTTAATGCCCGCATGCTGGGACTTGTGGTTCTCCAAGTCCCTGCATGTGGGGGAAGCTTGCTGGGACTCATAGTTCCACAGCAATATACAATAGGTTCTTTCTATTTTTACACCATTTAGTCAGCCCGATGCCCACCACACCAGGGGCATCAGGGACAGCCCAGGGTAATTCTGGAGGGGGGGGGGGACCCCTTCATTGGGTTTTTTATTTTTATTATTTATTTATCTATTGTTTACACACCAAAGCCTGCACGGATCTGACTGATCCGTGCAGGCTTCTGCCAAATACGCCAGGAATATAAAGTGTATTTTCCTGGCTTATTCGGCAGTTTACCACTAATTAGTGGCGGTATTTTAATACGGCCACTTAGTAAATTAGGAATCACCATTCTTTTGAATGGTGATTCCTATTCATATTTTTTCGATGGCGTAAATACAAATACGAATGTATACGCATATTCTATACTTACTATCCTAAAAATACGTATATGCCAAAAAAAATCGTATTTTACTTATACAAATACGATTTTTTTTGGACGTATTAGCCTTAGTAAATTTCCCCCAGAATGTGATTCTTAAGTTGCTTCCTTAATGATTTCTGGTGTCCCTGCAGCATCTAGTGGCAGACAAGGTGAACTGTATCTATTACAATGCTCATTATAATTTCATGCTGAATTTTAAAGATTCCATAACCTATACTTATCTTATACAGAATACATAGCTAGTTTTAACCCCTTCCTGACAGAGCCAGTTTTTGCGTTCCTGACAGAGCCCTTTTTTTCAAATCTGACATGTATCACTTAAGTGGGGATAACTTTTTTTTGCTTTTACTTATCCCAGTGATTTTGAGATTGTTTTTTCGTGACACATTGTACTTCAAATTAGTGGTAAATTTGGGTCGATACAGTCTGTGTTTTTTTGTGAAAAATACCAAAATGTCGTAAAAAAATGGAAAATTTAGCAATTTGCAAAATGTTAAATTTTCTGCTTGTGAGACAAATAATCATACCACTCAAAATAGTTAATAACTAACATAGACCATATGTCTACTTTATGTTTCCATCATTATTTCAACTTCCTTTTCATTTTTTTGGACACTAGGAGGCTTACAATATGAATAGCAAATTCTCAAATTTTCAAGAAAATTTCAAACACTGATTTTTTTAGGGACCAGTTCAGTTCTGATGTGACTTTGAGGGACTTGTATGTGAGACACCCCCATAAATGATACCATTTCAAAAACTGCACCCCTCACAGTATTCAAAACAGCATTTTTGAAGTTTGTTAACCCTTTAGGTGTTTCACAGGAATTAAAACAAAGTGTAGGTGAAATTTCAAAATTTCATTTTTTTTGCAGATTTGCAATTTTAATACATTTTTCTAAGGAACACAGTACATTTTACTAGAGAAATGTGACTAAAAATTGATTCCCCCAATTCTTTTGTTTTCATAAATATCCTATATGTGGCCCTAGTGTGCACGTTGACCAAACCACAGGCTTCATAATAGAAGGAGCACCTACTTGATTTTGGAGCCTCCTTTTTATGAGATTATTTTTTAGGCACCATGTAGGTTTCTAGGCACCATAAGATGCTAAAATTTAGGAACCCCCCCACAAGTGACCCCATTTTGCAAACTACACCCCTCAGGGAATTCATCTAGGGGTATAGTGTACATTTCAAACCCCCAGGGGTTTCACCAATTTTGATACAACTGGGCAGTGAAAATTAAAAATTACATTTTTTTACACAAAAATGCAGTTCTGGCTCAAAATTTTTCATTTTCAGAAGGTATGAAGGAGAAAAGCACCCCAAAATCTGTGCCCCTATTTCTCCCGAGTACGGCAATGCCTCACATGTGACCAAAAAATACCATTTGGGTGCATGGCAGGACTCAGAAAGGAAGGAGTGATTTTTGGATTTTGCAGCTCAGATTCTGGTGGAATGTTGGTGGGTGCTATGTCGCATTAGCAAGACCCCCCAAGCACCAATACAGTGGAATCCCCCCACAAGTGACCCCATTTTGCAAACTACACCCCTCAGGGAATTCATCTAGGGGTATAGTGTACATTTCAAACCCCCAGGGGTTTCACCAATTTTGATACAACTGGGCAGTGAAAATGAAAAATTACATTTTTTTACACAAAAATGCAGTTCTGGCTCAAAATTTTTCATTTTCAGAAGGTATGAAGGAGAAAAAGCACCCCAAAATCTGTGCCCCAATTTCTCCCGAGTACGGCAATGCCTCACATGTGACCAAAAAATACCATTTGGGTGCATGGCAGGACTCAGAAGGGAAGGAGTGATTTTTGGATTTTGCAGCTCAGATTCTGGTGGAATTTTGGTGGGTGCTATGTCGCATTAGCAAGACCCCCCAAGCACCAATACAGTGGAACCCCCCCACAAGTGACCCCATTTTGCAAACTACACCCCTCAGGGAATTCATCTAGGGGTATAGTGTACATTTCAAACCCCCAGGGGTTTCACCAATTTTGATACAACTGGGCTGTGCAAATGCAAAATTACATTTTTTACACAAAAATGCAGTTCTGGCTCAAAATTTTTCATTTTCACAAGGAATGAAGGAGACAAAGCACCCCAAAATCTGTGCCCCAATTTCTCCCGAGTACGGCAATGCCTCACATGTGACCAAAAAATACCATTTGGGTGCATGGCAGGACTCAGAAGGGAAGGAGTGATTTTTGGATTTTGCAGCTCAGATTCTGGTGGAATTTTGGTGGGTGCTATGTCGCATTAGCAAGACCCCCCAAGCACCAATACAGTGGAACCCCCCCACAAGTGACCCCATTTTGCAAACTACACCCCTCAGGGAATTCATCTAGGGGTATAGTGTACATTTCAAACCCCCAGGGGTTTCACCAATTTTGATACAACTGGGCAGTGAAAATGCAAAATTACATTTTTTACACAAAAATGCAGTTCTGGCTCAAAATTTTTCATTTTCAGAAGGAATGAAGGAGACAAAGCACCCCAAAATCTGTGCCCCAATTTCTCCCGAGTACGGCAATGCCTCACATGTGACCAAAAAATACCATTTGGGTGCATGGCAGGACTCAGAAGGGAAGGAGTGATTTTTGGATTTTGCCGCTCAGATTCTGGTGGAATTTTGGTGGGTGCTATGTCGCATTACCAAGACCCCCCAAGCACCAATACAGTGGAACCCCCCCACAAGTGACCCCATTTTGCAAACTACACCCCTCAGGGAATTCATCTAGGGGTATAGTGTACATTTCAAACCCCCAGGGGTTTCACCAATTTTGATACAACTGGGCAGTGAAAATGAAAAATTACATTTTTTTACACAAAAATGCAGTTCTGGCTCAAATTTTTTCATTTTCAGAAGGTATGAAGGAGACAAAGCACCCCAAAATCTGTGCCCCAATTTCTCCCGAGTACGGCAATGCCTCACATGTGACCAAAAAATACCATTTGGGTGCATGGCAGGACTCAGAAGGGAAGGAGTGATTTTTGGATTTTGCAGCTCAGATTCTGGTGGAATTTTGGTGGGTGCTATGTCGCATTAGCAAGACACCCCAAGCACCAATACAGTGGAACCCCCCCACAAGTGACCCCATTTTGCAAACTACACCCCTCAGGGAATTCATCTAGGGGTATAGTGTACATTTCAAACCCCCAGGGGTTTCACCAATTTTGATACAACTGGGCTGTGCAAATGAAAAATTACATTTTTTACACAAAAATGCAGTTCTGGCTCAAAATTTTTCATTTTCACAAGGAATGAAGGAGACAAAGCACCCCAAAATCTGTGCCCCAATTTCTCCCGAGTACGGCAATGCCTCACATGTGACCAAAAAATACCATTTGGGTGCATGGCAGGACTCAGAAGGGAAGGAGTGATTTTTGGATTTTGCCGCTCAGATTCTGGTGGAATTTTGGTGGGTGCTATGTCGCATTACCAAGACCCCCCAAGCACCAATACAGTGGAACCCCCCCACAAGTGACCCCATTTTGCAAACTACACCCCTCAGGGAATTCATCTAGGGGTATAGTGTACATTTCAAACCCCCAGGGGTTTCACCAATTTTGATACAACTGGGCAGTGAAAATGAAAAATTACATTTTTTTACACAAAAATGCAGTTCTGGCTCAAATTTTTTCATTTTCAGAAGGTATGAAGGAGACAAAGCACCCCAAAATCTGTGCCCCAATTTCTCCCGAGTACGGCAATGCCTCACATGTGACCAAAAAATACCATTTGGGTGCATGGCAGGACTCAGAAGGGAAGGAGTGATTTTTGGATTTTGCAGCTCAGATTCTGGTGGAATTTTGGTGGGTGCTATGTCGCATTAGCAAGACACCCCAAGCACCAATACAGTGGAACCCCCCCACAAGTGACCCCATTTTGCAAACTACACCCCTCAGGGAATTCATCTAGGGGTATAGTGTACATTTCAAACCCCCAGGGGTTTCACCAATTTTGATACAACTGGGCTGTGCAAATGAAAAATTACATTTTTTACACAAAAATGCAGTTCTGGCTCAAAATTTTTCATTTTCACAAGGAATGAAGGAGACAAAGCACCCCAAAATCTGTGCCCCAATTTCTCCCGAGTACGGCAATGCCTCACATGTGACCAAAAAATACCATTTGGGTGCATGGCAGGACTCAGAAGGGAAGGAGTGATTTTTGGATTTTGCAGCTCAGATTCTGGTGGAATTTTGGTGGGTGCTATGTCGCATTAGCAAGACCCCCCAAGCACCAATACAGTGGAACCCCCCCACAAGTGACCCCATTTTGCAAACTACACCCCTCAGGGAATTCATCTAGGGGTATAGTGTACATTTCAAACCCCCAGGGGTTTCACCAATTTTGATACAACTGGGCAGTGAAAATGAAAAATTTAATTTTTTTTACACAAAAATGCAGTTCTGGCTCAAAATTTTTCATTTTCAGAAGGTATGAAGGAGAAAAAGCACCCCAAAATCTGTGCCCCAATTTCTCCCGAGTACGGCAATGCCTCATGTGTGACCAAAAAGTGGCAGGACTCAGAAGGGAAGGAGTGATATTTGGATTTTGCAGCACAAATTCTGGTGTAATGTTGGTGGGTGCTATGTCGCATTAGCAAGACCCCCAAAGCACCAATACAGTGGAACCACCCCACAAGTGACCCCATTTTGCAAACTACACCCCTCAGGGAATTCATCTAGGGGTATAGTGTACATTTCAAACCCCCAGGGGTTTCACCAATTTTGATACAACTGGGCAGTGAAAATGAAAAATTACATTTTTTTACACAAAAATGCAGTTCTGGCTCAACATTTTTCATTTTCAGAAGGTATGAAGGAGAAAAAGCACCCCAAAATCTGTGCCCCAATTTCTCCCGAGTACGGCAATGCCTCATGTGTGACCAAAAAGTGGCAGGACTCAGAAGGGAAGGAGTGATATTTGGATTTTGCAGCACAAATTCTGGTGGAATGTTGGTGGGTGCTATGTCGCATTAGCAAGACCCCCCAAGCACCAATACAGTGGAACCACCCCACAAGTGACCCCATTTTGCAAACTACACCCCTCAGGGAATTCATCTAGGGGTATAGTGTACATTTCAAACCCCCAGGGGTTTCACCAATTTTGATACAACTGGGCAGTGAAAATGAAAAATTACATTTTTTTACACAAAAATGCAGTTCTGGCTCAAAATTTTTTATTTTCAGAAGGTATGAAGGAGAAAAAGCACCCCAAAATCTGTGCCCCAATTTCTCCCGAGTACGGCAATGCCTCACATGTGACCAAAAAATACCAGTTGGGTGCATGGCAGGACTCAGAAGGGAAGGAGTGATTTTTGGATTTTGCGGCTCAGATTCTGGTGGAATGAATGGTGGGTGCTATGTGGCATTAGCAAGACCCCCGAAGCATGGTGAAATTATGAACCTAATAATCCATAGATGTGTGGTATAATTTAAAACACTCCTTTATACATAGGCCGGGTTTGTTGGGGCAAGTGTCACACTGGAAAATAGTTTGCTTTCTTATTCCCTTTTTATAGCAAACTTTGCACCTTTTTTGTGTCCTGCCCTTTTTTCCAGTGCAGGGGATTTCATCAGGAAAATGCTGCCCTGGTACAATACGGGGGCCAGTACTAGAAGTACTGGGGCCCTCTGCCTGCTGGTTCCCAAATATTAGGCCCTTTATGACTTCCTCTTGAAAGTGCATAAATGTCCCCCTCTGGCCGGTAGAACGGAATAGCACGTAAGCGTTATACAGTGCCATCTGGATGATATACACGGCCAGCTTCTTGTACCAGATTTTTGTTTTCCGCAGGGCACTGTACGGCTTCAGTACCTGATCTAAAAGATCCACTCCGCCCATGTACCTATTGTAATCCAGGATACAATTAGGTTTTGAGGTGTGGGTACTGGTACCTCGTACAGGGACGGAGGTGGTACTGTCTCCGTGAATTGTTGTCAGTATAAGGACATCCCTCTTGTCCTTATTTTTGACCAACAACATATTTTCGGTGCATATTCCCCTGCTTTCACCCCTTCTCATTACTTGGGCAATGTGCGTTTTTGGGAGGCCTCTTTGGTTCTTGCGCACAGTACCGCAAGCTGCTGTACCTCTTGAACCAAGGGCCTTAAACAGGGGGATGCTAGTGTAAAAGTTATCCACATAGAGGTGATAACCTTTATCCAGGAAGGGGTGCACTAAATCCCAGACAATTTTTCCACTAACACCTACGAGGGAGGGGGGGCATTCTGGCGGTTCAATTCTTGAATCCTTCCCTTCATATACCCTAAACCTGTGAGTGTACCCTGAGGTGCTTTCACACAGCTTATACATTTTTATGCCATACCTTGCCCTCTTACTGGGAAGGTACTGGCGGAATTTAACCCTTCCTTTAAAATGTATAAGGGACTCGTCTATGCAAATGAATTTATCTGGGATGTACATCTCTTCAAATTTTGCACTGAAATGATCAATGACCGGCCTGACTTTGAATAGCCGGTCAAAGGTGGGATCATCTCTGGGTGGGCACTGTGCATTATCGTTGTAATGCAAAAATTTAAGGATCGTCTCAAATCGAGCCCGGGGCATGGCCATACGGTAAAATGGGGTGCTGTACAGAACATCTGTACTCCAATATTGCCTAATTTCTGGCTTTTTTACTATGCCCATATGAAACACCAGACCCCAAAACGTCATCATCTCTACTGCATCTACAGGGGTCCACCTAGCAAATGATGACGTGGGGTTTTGAGCAATAAACTGCTGGGCATATAAATTAGTTTGGTCCACCATTAAATTTATAAAATCATCAGAGAAAAATAATTTGAAAAAGTCAATTTCTCTGAGACCTGTGGAATCAAATTGGATTCCTGGCATGGCCAAAAACTCAGGAACCTGGGGCTCAAAATTGTCTGGTGGTGGGGTCCATACGAGATCAATTATTGGGGGGGGGGGGGGGGTCTCAGCTGCTCTACGGGGGCGTCTTTGAGGGGGTCCCTCATCACCAGAGGAGGAAGAGGAGCTTAAGACGAATCCTTCAAATTCCCCGCTTGCATCACTGGCTGTGTCAGAGTCAGAGGCAAGCATGGCATATGCCTCCTCCGCTGAATACATTCTTCTGGATGACTGGGATGACATTTGGGATGCCATTTTTATTTTTGTGTTACTGGTAGTGAAATGTTTCAACACGTGTATAGTGTAGGGGGGGGTACAAACTTTATTTCAACCCGGGGGGTATGTAGTGTGTAGTGTGTATGTAGTGCAGAAAAAAAAAATACTTTATACAAAAAAAAAAAAAATTGAAGGGGTTAAAAAAAAATAAAAATTGAAGGGGTTAAAAAAAAAAAAAATTGAAGGGGTTAAAAAAAAAAAAAAAGGTCCTGCGCCAAAAATTGAGCACAGATGTTGGTCAGTAACGTCCGTCACTGAACAGCGCTCAAAGGCAACAGGAATTTGATTAAAAGAAAAAAAAAATAGATCAACCCTGTGCCGAAAAAAGCTGATCAGTGATGTACGTCACTGATCAGCGCACAGTGGCCACAGGACACCCACAAAATCACAGTGTGTGTAAAAAAAAAATTAAAAAAAGACCCCACAGCACCCACAAAAAAAAAAAGGTGATCAGTGATGCGACACTGATTACCAGTGAGGGGCAGCAGGTGCACAACCTTTGGTGCAACTGACAGTGCAACTGGCAGCAACTGACAGGTATATATATAAAAAAAAAACCTCTGCACCCCCAAAAAGTTGCTGATCACCTCAGATATAGTGATCAGCACAAAAGGCGGGGGCAGCAGACACAAAATTTAGCACTCTCTATCACTCTCTGTCACTATCTCTCTCTATCTCTCTATCTCTCACTATCTATCACTCTATGACACTGCAGCAGCAGCACTGACAGTTATATATATGAAAAATAACCCCTGCACCCCCAAAAAGTTGCTGGGGGTGCACAAAAGGGGGGCAGCAGACACAAAATATAGCAGTCTCTATCACTCTCTGTCACTATCTCTCTCTATCTCTCTATCTCTCACTATCTATCACTCTATGACACTGCAGCAGCAGCACTGACAGGTATATATATATATATAAAAAAAAACCTGCGCCCCCAAAAAGTTGCTGATCAGTTAATTTATACTGATCAGCACAAAAGGGGGGGCAGCAGTCAGTTATATAAAAAATATATAGCACAATCTGTCACTATCTCTCTATCTCTCTCTCTCTATCTCTCTATCTATAACTATATCACACTGCAGCAGCACAAAATATAGCACTCTCTGACACTATCTCTCTCTATCTCTCTCTATCTATCTATCTCTATCTAACGCTATTACACTGCAGCAGCACAAGTTCACAACACAGGAAGTCACAAGTAGTAACAGGATCCAGGAAGCATCCAGCACACTACAAGCAGTGATGAAGCAGTGATCAGGTAAGTATTTTGCTCGGTTCAGGTCAGTATACTGCGGCAGCTAGGCACGGTGACCGCACTGCACGCAATTCCAGACCGGAATGGCGTCTGCAGTGCAGTCACCGTTAGTTTAAATCCCCCTCCTTGGCTGTGATTGGTCCGTCGGTCCGACGAACCAATCACGGCCTTTGGGGGCGGGCGGGGTGAGGTGGGGTGACACCAGTGTCACCCTTACACCCCGCGGTGATTGGTGCTGTACTTTACAGCACCAATCACCTCCGATCGCGTGTCACCGGCGAACGTTATTCGCCGGTGACACAGAAAACGCTGTGAATGGCTGTTCACACTGAACAGCCAATCACAGCGATCGCCGACGGGGGGGGGCGGCATCGCAGCCCCCCCTGGGCATGCAGGGACATGTCTGCTGTCAGGGACAGCAGACATGTTGAAACTGTCACCGCGTCTATAGACGCGGTGACAGTTACAAGCCATGACGTACATTTACGCCATGTGTCGGGAAGTACTTCCCGACCATGACGTAAATGTACGTCAAATGTCGGGAAGGGGTTAAAATTTGTTTCATGAAGTGTTTATTTTGACTAATTTATAGGAGCAGAATAATATCAATTCAGCTATAGAAATGCATTATTTAAAATGTGAAATTTAAAAAAAGCAAAAAACAAAACAATAAGTCAGTGGCTTCTAAACTTATTTTGGAATCACAGGGCCCTGGAGCATAAAATGTTTTTCATGGCACCCAAAGGCCAAACATTTCTTTTCAGAAAATCTGATATAATATAGTAAAGTAGATTGAGTTGATCATCTTTAGGGCCAGTTATGTGGTGAGGGACAGGATTTACTTCACTTTGTCCACATATGTTATAACTGGCAGCAACCAGCACTGGTTTTTGCCTGTTACGTTGGTCATAAATAATTTGAATTGGTCTTTGACTACCAACCTGTATGTGTCCTGACTCTGAGGCACACCAGGCAGGGCCGGATTTGTCACTAGGCTTTCCAGAGGCATAGGGCATGTTGAAGTGACATGCTGAGCATTTGGTCTAGGACATATTAACCCCTTCAGTGGCAATCCTGAGAATTTTGTGCCTCAGTGCCCAGTCTGGCAAGCCCGGAAAATTCTCGGGATTGCCACTGTTTACATCCGGGCAGCGCTGCTGAGTTCACTCACTGATCTCAGGGAGCTTCAGCGCTGCCCGGCTCCCAACCCTCTGTGGTGCCGCCTCCTCCCTCCTCCTCCCCTCTGGGTTTTGTATTGAAGTCCCCGGTGCTGGCTTATGACAAGCCGGCTGCCGGGGACAGGTACGCAGTGCTGGGGCGCAGGTCCGGGCAGCCGCTGATTGACAGTGCAGCTGCGCTGCCCGGACCCAGTGGTGTTTTTTTTTTTAAGGGAGCGCTCCCCATAAAAAACTCGCCCAGTGGGAAGCGCTCCCAAAAAAAGAACCCACCACTGAAGGGGTTAAATAGAGACCATATATAAATAATAAATATTACAAATATTAAAAAGAGAAAATTCAGGTGCACCCTGCTAATCAGAATATGTTCCCACCAACCTCGACCAGATGACCTCATTTGGTGGGTCCCTACACTAAAGGCCGCCCATACATTAGGCTGACTTGTATAAGCCTGAGGAAGATATAAAGTGGAGATAACGTGGAAGGTGATAACGCACCAGCCAAACAACTACTAACTGTCATTTTCCAAACACAGTTGATTGGCTGGTGCGTTATCACCTTCGACTTTATCTCCACTTTATCTCTTTACCAGGCTTAATACATCTGCCCCAAGGTCTCCTAAATACATCCTTACATTGCATTTTAGCATTTGGCCAAGTTGATCACTGCTCACAGTTATAAACCATCCGCTGCCCGGATCCCCGCCACACGCTGCCCGCTGCCTTTCCCTAGGACAGTGCCGTCTTCCCCATTGTGGTGGGCTCCTACTATACTATCCAACTGCCCATTAAGCCCAATGGGAAAGACGACCCTGCTGCTGCCCTGTTACTGCACACAGAGATGGGAGCCAGGACAGCAGCAAGCGCAGCAGTGGGCACTGAAAATCCAGACTAAACGGTATGTGACAACCACACAGGACATGGCTGTCACCGGGGAAGGGGGACATGGCTGACATTGGGGGATGGGGGACATAGTAATGATTTGGCCTGACACCTAAATCCACCTCTGGGTGTATTGATTGCAAAGTTTGCATCTAGCAGCTACATTTGCCCCCAATTCTACATCAGCCTCATAGCCAGTGTTACAGCTATTGTCATTCATATATGGCAGCAATTTCGTGTTCTTAGTTAGCATTTACATTTGAAATTGGTTAATAATATACAAAACATGAAAAATACCAAGTTACCAGATTGCATTACACATTTGAGGCTGTATTTAATAAATCCAGGAGAAACAAGGAGAACGATGATGCAGGAGTCTTTCAGCGGAATCACAAGGAACATGCTGCTTTATGAAGTGCAGTGACTTGCTGTCAAAAGGTGCAGCCTTAGGGATGACCCTCCATGTCAAAGTGTTGAATAGCATTTTGTATTGGATACCAACAGAACGTACACTGTGTTGTAGGGAAAGTATCACAGAGGTCAAAGGGAAGATGTTCCCAAAACACAGCTTTTTAGTCCAGGTTAGCAATTATTTCCTTTGTCCGAGCCAGGCATCAGTCACACAAGTACACCACGGTCATGATTGAGAGTTTTTTAATGTGGTCCCCAAGGAGGACTAAGGCAACTTGTGTGGTAGAGGCTGTGTCGCTTTTGTCATGTGCAGATCCTGATGTGACACATTCTTTTGGTTCTTATAACACATACAAGACTCTAATTCTATGAGATTGGCCTTGTTTCAGTATAATATATAACCACCCTTTATTTCTGATCTTATTCAGCTTCATTCAGCAAGTGAGGCAGATTCCTCAGCAGAACTTACCAGGAAGCCTGACATGGGTCTAGTAAACAGAGAAGAAGTTTTGTTTAGTATTAAAAGGAGCGAAAGTTTAAATCTAACAACAAACACTTAAGTGTAATTTATTTAACCAGTTTTTTGGGGAGGCCAGGCTGCAGGTACTGTGACATTAGACCACATACTGACTCAGATCCAAGAGAGTTTACTGCATTAGATAAACATAAGCCGTGTGCTCGAGACAAAGCAAGAGAAATGTTGGCCAGAAAATCATTCAAAATTAGAAGTGGATTCTGGGGATTGAGAGTAGAAGAAAGTTCAGATCAGGGAAGGATGTGATGCTTAGGTGCGGTGCGGTAGAGATCAAACACAAGGTGAGTCAGAATGACATTCAGTTTTTGCCATATGACATAGCTTGCCAGTAAAAACAATGGGAAAATTAAAACAAAAAAGGATTACTTGTAACCTGGCGCTATAAGGTTTTAATTAAATAAAAGCAGCCGGTCTTTCTCCAGGAGACCACCAATCTCCCAAATCTGACAATCTGGCACAACAAGGGTTAAGGGGAAAAACCAGCGCTGAATTCTCCTTGCTCAGATGTGAAATGCTGTTAATACAGGTGGGCTTGCACTCTCCTGGCACCACACTTACTTATAATTTCCGTCTCGCATGCGCATAACAGTTTCTTTACAGGGATACCACAGGTCAAAGAACTTCTGTCACTTCCTTGAGGGTTCTGCCTCGCGTGCCTGTAATGGTTTCTTTGACAGCTGATGTTTTCATTCAGACAGAACGCAAATTGTAGGTGTAACATTTACTTTCTAATTCTTTTAAACACTCGACTTCAAATGCTTAAAGGTTAAAAGCATTTAATATCCAAAGGCACATGGTATAAAAAAAATTCACAAACAATGACTTTCCGGGACAGGATGGGAAGCAGGTGCGGGTAGACGTCACTTTGCGAAGTAGTCACTCACCGGTTCCAGATGGATCTTCCCATCCTCTTTACATGTACATCGACCGGGTGATGGTCTTTGCGGCATCAGCTGATGCGCAGGGATATGGAATGGAATATGGGATATGGAAACAGCTGAATAACCTGTATAACATGATGGATATGATTTTGTTCTTTACATATTTATTTTTAGTTCCTGAAATTCTAGATTACAACACTTTTTTGCCATTTGGTTAAATTGTATTTGGGCTAGCAACAAACACTAATAATACAAAAGGCCTGATTCTGAATCTGACGCAGATGTGGCTGTCCTTGCTTCTTTTGCTGCAGTTGCTTCTGCATGACATGACCTGGTGTAGTGGAGATGAAAGGGCCCTTATTCTGGTTCACTCGCAAAGGCAAATTCCTTCTCAAGTGGACAAAACTATGTGCACTGCAGGTGGGGCAGATGTTACTTGTACCGAGAGAATTCGATTTGAGTGAGGTTTTACTTCAAAGTGAGATCTATATTGCAGTGTAAAAATATAGCAGTCAGTATTTTCCCTGCACAGAAACAAAATAACTCACCCAAATCTAATTCTCTCTGCACATGTTACATCTGCCCCACCTGCAGTGCACATGTGTTTGTCCATTTAAGAAGGAATTTGCCCTTGCAAGTGAACCAGAATAAGGGCCAAGGACTGAGACGCCCACTTGCAATGTCTATAGACTTTCAAATACCACATGGTGAGCCTTTAGATGCCACTACCAGTTCCATCATTGCAACTTGCACAGCTCTGAAGTAGGTGCAGATTGTAAGGGGTACATTTACTTAGATCAAAGTTCTATAAAAGATGGGATGTTTCTATGGACAACCAATCAGATTCTACTTCTTATTTCGCACCGTTTAGTAGATAATACATAGCATCTGTTGGCCTAGCAACATTCCATCTTCAATAGTAGCCACATATTCTTAAAGTTACCCCTAAGTCTGAGTTCAAGATTGCCACAGAGTCAGATGCAGAATTAGGGCCATGTGGGATACACAACTTAGACCCCTTTCACACCTGTAAATTGACTCGGATTATTCAGGGGTTGACCACGTGTCAGCACTTGGAAATGAAATCATCTCCAATCACCAGTGAGTTGGCTCTATCTATGCTGTAATCACGTTAACCACTCACATAATAAAGGGTATTTGGTAATGACATAATCAGGAACATAACCTTTTGGATTTTCTGACCGTCCTGATTTTCAGGTACTTCTCACAGTGGAAATGCTTACTTACTGTATACCCTGGATGATAATGATTATACGGCCCAGAGTACATGGAGCACCTCTCATTAGAGCGGGTCCTGGAGATTCTATCGCCAATCGCCAGGACCCGCCATTAGATGGAAGGGGGGGCATGCACACGAGATGCTCGTGTGCCCCATTCTGTCAGAGCCCACCGCCGCTCTCTGGCACTCCCCCGTCAGTGCCAGCAGCGCCCTCCCCTAACCCTGCCCGTCTCCCTGAAGCAGAAATGGGCAGGGATTCCGCTCCCCGCCGCAGAGAGATGGGGACGCATGGGCGTGTGAGACGGAGACAGATGGAGCGTCTCTCCGCCACCTCTTGCCAGCGGAGGGGATTTGGCAAGAGGTGGCGCTGAACAAGAGGCGCTCCATCTGTAAGTGAGCTGACAATAAATGACTCCTGCAATTACAGATGTCTTGTGTTGTGTAATAAGATCTATCTGCAACACACACTGTAACACACTATTGACAAGGCGTACAGTAGGCAAGAGAACCGGGAAATCACAATTACTGTGTGTTATTGTAACATACAGTGAAGGGGATGCGGTCATTCGTCAGACTGCATTTAGGTCTACAGTCATTAGGTCGACCCCACTAGGTCGACTGGCAGGAAGGTCGACCTGACTTAAGGTCGACATGGGCCAAGGTCGACATGACTTAAGGTCGAATTTGCATAAAGGTCGACATGAGGAAGGTCGACTGGTCATAAGGTCGACATGGGTTTTTCACTGTTTTTTGAGCCGACATGTGCCGACAGGCGGTATTTCATGCCCTACCATCCACTAGGGCGTGGTGGGAGAATAAAATAGTGTGCCGAGCGCAGCGAGGCACCGTGCCCGAAGCATTGCGAGCGAAGCGAGCGATGCGAGGGTCCGATTCTCATTGCCAACTGTGTCCATGTCGACTGTGTCGACATTCGGATAATAAAACAGTGAAAAACCCATGTCGACCTTATGACCAGTCGACCTTCCTCATGTCGACCTTTATGCAAATTCGACTTTAAGTCATGTCGACCTTGGCCCATGTCGACCTTAAGTCAGGTTGACCTTCCTGCCAGTCGACCTAGTGGGGTCGACCTAATGACTGTAGACCTAAATGCAGTCTGACGAATGATCCCATTCCCAGTAAACACATCTCCTGTATCTCAATGGTATTAGGATTGCAGAGTAATGTAATCATTTTCTGCAGACATATTACCTCAGATCTACACCCCGGTTTGTTTCTGTAGACATGCATGGCTTCCCATCTCCCACACCAGAAATGGCAATACATTTGAGGAGTGAGTTATGCAAAATTTAGGAAATGCTTACCTGGTGTAAAAGAGGGGACTAAAATGGGGATGATAGTGTCAGATGGCTATGCCTTCTTTACCGCTTAGTTACTGGTATTGCCGGCCTCTTACAAAGTTGGGACTGGCCCACGAGAAAATTATCAGCGGGCCCCACTGCCGATGACTCTTCCCCCCTATATGAGGCAAGTTCTAGTCTGTTTTAAAGGATCAGAGTGGTGAAGGTTATCAGTTCTCTTCTGTAGAAACTATTCCGTTTGCCCTCCTGCCAATTAATATGGACAGTCATGCCACCACTGCCCTGCCTACTTCCCATGTTGGAGATGAACACAGTTCTCGCCAATGCTCAGAAGGGCACTGTAGTTTTCATTCACTAACCTACAATTAACTCATTGGTAAGAGCTTAGTAAATGTTGTTGTTACATGCCACTCTTTTTGTTTATAATCGCATGTATATCCTCTTTACTAGACTTAATGGAAAACATACAGATGACTGTCAGATGGGATTCCAGTGGTCAGAATACCAGCGCTGGCAGCTTGATGTGGTGAATCCCAACAGGGGTCCAATAGCATACTTACCCTCTCCCTGCCTCTGCTAACCCTCCCCGTTAGTACGTAACCCTCACCTTCCTACTTCTGAGCCTAAACCCAACCCCCCCCCTCCCCACGCAACCTAACCACAATTCCCCTACTAGTGCCTAATCCTCCCCTTCCACCCCGGCCTGTTGATAACCCACCCTGCCAACTCACGTTTGAGAAGCCAGCAGCAGGGATTACGATGTCAGCATCTTCATTGATGACGGGATTCCGGGACCAGTCTTCTGGCTGTGAGTCTGGATTCTGATTGCCGTCATCCTGACAACTGTTATATTAACCGCATGCACTTCTCATTGTAACTGTTTAGTCAGTATCAGGGTCCTCGATCACATGTACAGTGCAGTGCATTAATGTAGTGTATATCGACAGGAACAACATGAGTTTAATTAGTATATGTTACATTATACTGCATGGTGCATTCACTAAATGATCATGTGTGCACTTTCAGTATTTACTATATATGTATATATAAAATGGGGCCCATACCATTTGGGGGGACTGGCTGCACCCATTAAGCATGGCCTCCTACCACTGTATTCTCCTGGTGAGCCCTCTTAAGCTGGGTACACATATATACAATCACTGTTTTGTTACGACCGTTCGACCGACCATAGACGGGTCGGACCGTCCACAAACAACAGCCGATACGCACATACACATCTGTACAATTTTACTTGCGACGTCCGATGTACTCCCGTCCAAACAGTCGCAAGAAAAAGATTGTACTACCGTACACACTCGATCTGGGCTATTGACACGTCATATATAAACAAAATTATCATTATGGGCTGGGTTAAGGGCATACTTATAGCAAACCACTATATAGACAGGTTACGTGAAATTAGTCAGCCTGTAGGGTGACTACGGCAAACTGATATATAGACGGGTTATGCGTCTAAATTTTAGTCAGCCGGCAGGGTGACTAAAATTTAGACGCATAACCCGTCTATATATAGAAGTTTAGTCACCCTACCGGCTGACTAAAATTTAGACGCAGCAGAGAGATTGATCCGCACAGTCTAGTTTTCCAAGGGAGTTGTACGTATATTATTTCTCCCTTCCCAGCTCTTGTATAGAGCACTTGTATGTCTGCAATATTTGTCTACTTTTGAGACAATGTTGCTATTTAGCAATACTTTGTTGCAAAACTCTATTCATTAGACTGGCAATAATATGCAGACCGCTTACAGCAATAGCTGTATCTTTCTATTTCTTTGATGGGAATTATTTGTTGGAGGTAACAGTAATAAATATTCTCACAAAAAAAATTGTTCCTGGGCTGATTTATTGAAAGATTATGTGGCAGCAGATGTACACCCTCAGTCACATTGGGTATTGAATTACGGGGTTGTGGATTTCTCCAATGTTAGCCCCATTGTGGCTGTTAGTACAGTATATTAAATTCCCAATGTGTATATCCATAGGAATTGGCTGATTGCTTGGAATTTATCATGTGGACTAGTATTCAAACTTTAATATGATTGTTTGGTCCACAAATAATTCTATTATATAGCTGTGTGTTATCAGCACAATTAACCCCTAAATTCAGCCTATTGTATTAAACGGTGTTATAAACGGATGTTGTTTAATCCCTCATATATATGATCTGTTCTTTACACGTGATAGAGTTACTGTTACTCATATACTGATTTTGCAGTCATTATATTAATAGAGACATATATCTGCGGCTATTGCAATTGCACCTGCCGCTTCCTCCGTCTCTAACAGGCTGTTAGCGAATTGGCTGATTTATTAGAATTGTTTATGTGGACTGATATTCAGATTTTTGTATATTTATCTGAGTCCACAATTGATTCTATTTGTATAGGCGTATATTGTCAGCGCAATTGACCTGTTCGGCGGTATTATGAGCGGCTGCTGTTTAATCTCTCATATGAGGGCTGTTTTTAAGATATAATATAATAGCTGCTGCCCACATATATTTCACAATGATGTTATAGAGATCTAGAGAGAATGTGTCTGCGGCTAATGATCAGTTAACGGCCGCTCTGTATATCTTTAAGCGGCTTCTTAAAATTTCGACGCATAACCCATCTATATGTGCTGTAGGAGAGATCATGCAGCTATAGAACGCCCACATGGGCGTTCCAGCTTTGGCAGTATAATCGCAAGAATGGCCAGCATATCGATCAAACGTGCGTACACACTGAACTTTTGTTCCAATATGGGCCCGTCCTGTCGGATGAATATTAAACCACACTGAACCTTTGACCGACCGAGTATGGACGGACAAGACCGCTTTTGGCCGTTTATCGATCGTACAGAGGGAATCGGGACAGAGTACACACCTATACAATTGAACGGTCGTTCGACCCAGAACGGAAGAACGGCCCAACGATTGTATATATGTGTACCCAGCTTTAGTCCCAGTTCTGGTGAACCCAGGAGCAAGAGCTGGGGGAATCAATATATTTTTTAAGAACCCAGGATCAATAGAGAAAGAATCAGTAGCTACCAAAAGGGTCTAATGCTGCCAAGTCCAACTGGGTGAAAGATCTGGAGATTAGATTGCCTGGATCAGCTTCACAGGTGACAGTGCTGGGCCTCCATGTAAATGTAAAGTAACCACCATACTGTCCATACCAGGCGGGTTCTGTACAGATTATTTGAAGGTGCTGGTTTACTTACTGTACACCTTTTGTGTAAAAGGAAAAGGGCTATTACAGTGTAAACTGTCTAACATACAGTAACTGCAATGTGCTATCATGCAACTTAAGGAACAGCTTTCATTACAAGCAATATGAGCCATTGCTAAGGATCGCTTTCCTGAGAATTACCGGTGAAAGCACACTATAATCGATTCCTGGGTTCTGCAGTCTACGCAGCAGCCCACATCCAAAGTATGCATGTAGGATGGCTGCAGCCAGTAGAGGAGCCTGGTAGTGGCAGTGATACCCTCCCACAAATGATAACGGCAAATAATAACTCAAGGAGGTATATGTATTCAGGGCCGTAACTATGGTGGTGCAGATTGTGCCACGGTACATAGTGTTGCAGGGTAGGGGGCGCTTTTGGCACCACTTGCTAATTATCTATTTTCATTTTTTTTTTTCACATTTAGCTTCCCTCCACATTGAAGCACACTTCTCCTGACTGTCTGTCTCCTAACAGGTAATGGGTTTGAATCCTAGGTATGGCAATGATGCAGCTTTAGATCAGCAATAAAATCTCACAGTGCAATGGAGCAGGAACTGGCCCTTAGGGTGGATCGCAGTATTAAAATCTTAATGACAGTTTGAGGATGGTTAAAGAGTATGAGTGTTTTGAGCATTATATATAGTTACTTTATGTCAAATCATTTCTTTTTAGACTAGAAATAAGAATGTTCATAACATGCATAGTTTTATATTAGCTATGTAACGAGCTATAAGGAAATGAGGGGATAGTATGAAAGCCAGCATTCAGAATGTTGGCAATCCGAATGTCGACATGGACATCAGGTCAAAAAATTGGCAACACTCACAAATGTCCACAAGTGTTGACAGATACATAATGTTGACAATTAACAAGTCAATACCAGATTTTTCAAATTGTAACACAATAAATAAATAAATAATAATAAACCTAACCCCTGAAAATAACACAAAACCATGCCGTGGAATGTTTTCTATCGATACTTTGTCCATGGCAATATTTCAGCTGTTTTGACAGTTGGGTTGTCAACCTTATGTCCTCGACATTCTTACCGTATATTGGGGTGGATGTATTATAGCAGCGCTTATCATGCCACTATAACACTTCCTGCTTTGCCTCATTAACCAGGAGAAGTAGGAAGGGACATTGATAAGATATAGTAACATCCTGTCCGCCGAAGCAGAGGAGCGTAAACTCCCTCCTCCGGCAATGTCCCCTGAAGCAGACAGTGCATCAGCTCATGCAATGTCTTCTTGCCCCGGCCGGCTGTACTGGGCATGTGCGAGATCTCGCTACTCACGCGAGATCTCCTGCACAGCCCGGAGCCAGCAGCAGGGACAGCGCTGTCTCTGCTGTAGGGATAGGGCATCGCCACCTGTGGTTGTCGATTGCTTCCTGTTAGTCAAGTTGCAAGGGGATTGGGACAAAAAGTTATATCTGTCTCTGGTTTGCTACAATCCATATGCATGCGCAGTCATTCGATAATCAATGGGCTTGCAAATTCGCCCAAAAGAGGTCAGGTCTGAATTAGGCCCATAGAGAGAAGGAAAACATCTACTTCCCTGTGGGATGACATGTCAAGGAAATAAAACAGTCACTGCTACAGAGAAATCACTTTGTGTAACTCTCCAACATCAATCATTTGTTAATGATTCATAGAAAACATGGTTCTTGCTTAAGGGTGAACAAATTGATGTGTTCATCAGTGGTACAATAGCACAGAGGCAGTTATTAGGATGTGTATAGCTGTGTCACCCCTGTCTGTCTGCCCCCCCCAGTACAAAAGCAAATGTGAAGAAACCTGCGCCCCTGGACCAATGGTTACCACACCAATAGACAAATTTGCAAAAAATGGTAAGAACTATTGCGCTGTCCACAATTAGCAAATGGTAGGAGTAAAGTTCTTCGGTCCTCTCTTCATACAACCAGTGACCTTCCAAGTGATTGGATTTCAACATACGGCAACGGGAGGTTGGTCAGACGGACTCAGTGGTGGAAATTTCCATATACAGTACCCAATCTGTGTTACTGACCGGTCTCCCACGCCCTATTTGTTTGTAAAGGTATCTTTAGAATCCACAGCTGGTCCCACGTCCCCAAATGAATAGGGCTTACCTTGTGCCTGTGCCCTATATGCACATAAGGGTATCTTTGGTCACCAGTCCTGGATACTTTCTAACCACACACGGAAGCTCCAAGGTCCACAGGTAAAAAATGTAATTTATTTCGGCACAATAAACATCCAGATAAAAAAAATTGAATATCGAATGTACAAATAAAAAAGTTTAAATAAAAATATACAAATATACAATACATAGATTGGGTACTGTGTATGGAAATTTTCACCACTGAGTCCGTCTGACCAATCTCCCGTTGCCGTATGTTTAAATCCAATCACTTGGAAGATCACTGGTCATGGTCTGCCCCTCTCCTTTAGAATGTAAGCTCTCACAAGCAGGACCCTCTTCCCTCATGTGCTGTTCCTTCTCTTGCTTAAACCATCTGTGATGGCACCAAATTCCGCTTCGCTATAGTATATATTTTTTTCTATCAGTCATTATTATAGCAATTATGTGTGGCATTACGCTGGCCTTCCCACCCCTCTTTCCTCAGTACCCCAAAAAATGACTCATTCCATTAACCTTCCCCATGGCCATCGGGAACGGATCAGTACCCCTGCTGCAGCTGATAACCACTCACAGAAACAAGCTTAGCCAAGGCTGAACTTTAACCCCCATTCTAGCACATTTGTTCACAGCGCCTGCTACCCAGGGTGCTGTTCTCTTGGCTTTTTGGAGCGTATTTTTGGAAGATGTCATCAGTCAGAGATCACTACATTATTGCCAGGGGGCCAGAGCAGGGAATGTACAGAAAAGATTTCCCCAGTTACAGTGGGTGCTCAGACGCTGCCCGGCATTAGACTGCAATCGAAACTCGAATCCTGTTATTGAATTCCCAGGCATTTTTGGGACCCAATCCCAAAAGGAGCGAGGGTACGAGGACGTGATTCAAGTAATTACAAATGTTTATGTTTTTATATATTAGAAAATCCTTAACAGTGCCAGTGATTTGCCTGGCAGTTTCTGCCTCCCCTCTTATCTAAGCATCTCCCTCCCCTCCTCATCAGTCCATGTTGCCATAACTGTATTATCTGAAGTGTAGAAATATGCCAGAAATGCTTCTCTACTACTAAAGCTATTTCTCTTGTTTCCTGATTCAAGATAGTGCCATCAGGCAGGGAGACAGCCTGTCACCTTCTGTGTCACAGTCATGTGTTCAGAATACCAGATGTGAGTCTTTCATACTGCAAAATGAATCGCACTTGAACTGTGTATTTTTTGACCCGGTATTTTGACTATGGAGCTTTCACACTGCACCTAGAACCGGGTTG
The DNA here is from genome assembly GCF_055691185.1 of Crinia signifera. Classification (NCBI taxonomy): domain Eukaryota; kingdom Metazoa; phylum Chordata; class Amphibia; order Anura; family Myobatrachidae; genus Crinia; species Crinia signifera. The sequence continues at coordinate 76,594,021 of NC_139217.1, forward strand.
ACACGCTTAAAAATCAGCAATATATCGTGTTATAGCTGCAGTGTGAAAGGGGTATGAGTAATCCATCCTAGATGTCTCCTTGTGAAGATTTGCTTCCACAGTACTGATATTAATAAACCAAATGGGCTCTAACATCATACCCTCCAACATTTGAAAGGCAGAAATCGGTACATACACATAAAGGGGGCATGGCCATGGCTAAAGTGGGTATGGCCACTGGTAAATGGGGCGTGGTCATCCACTTTCTGAATATGTACTCGGCACTGTTGGAGGGTATGCCAATGTAGCCGCAAATATACAATGGTAAATGTGTTCCTAAACCGAGTGCTTATGAACGCATGTGAGCAAAATGGGGGCAACAATTAAATAGCCCTGGTAGACACCCACAAAACAATTAAATCTGCCCCAAGGTGTTTTTAAAAATGACAATCTGTAATTTTTCTCCACTTCTCCCAAAACTTAAATAAATCGTCCTATATATACCGTATCAGAGGATAGTCTATCGTCCCATATACCGTATCAGAGGATAGTCTACATACAGTATAAGAACCCCAAGAACACTCAGGGCAAAATGACAGGCGGAACATGGGGGATTCTATAATCCAGTCCAGCTGTCAAGAGTTCTAGTTCTATACACAGTGTAAGTGCTGCCAGGTTCCTGTATCATACCGTAACCAAATGCGGTCAGCAGCAGGGCGCGGTGGTCGGGAATCCGGCCCCCGAGCGCTGAGGAGATGACGCAACCAAAGTGTGTTGTACCAGGAGCTGGAGAATGCTGCGTTGTAGTACACGGTGTGCGGATGGTGCAGAGAGTTCCGTGCTTCCGAAGCAGCAGCCCTGGGGCGAGCAGCAGCGCCTGTACAGGGAGCCCGCAATGTCAGGAGCAGGAAGCAGGCCGCACTCGCCACTACCATGTCTGCACCCACGCGCCGACCGCGGAGTCCCATGCTGTGCTAGCTCTACTCTCTGTGCGCTTGGTGTCCGAAAATCACCACTGCGCATGCCAGAGAGGGCTAGCACACACGCTGTGATCTCCCCTGATTGCTGTGCGACGGGTCCGCGGTGCCGGCGCGTCACGTCATGACGCGTCGCACGCTGGCCTGGGACCCGCAATGCACAATTGGGAACGGGTGCATTGCGGGCAGAAAAACCGGTACATTCGGTACACTTGAATTTTGCCGGTACAGACTGTTTAAAAACGGTACTGTACCGGCAAAATCGGTACTGTTGGAGGTTATGAAACATCCCACACAGCTACTGTACATTATTCTGACGTTTCAAATGTAACTAACCACCAGCTTTGACCTATAACGTCTACTGTAGTCACTGCTTTGTGTGTTGGTAAGATAGCACAGTAATATTCTCTGGAGTGTATAGAATCTGTTGTTTGAGTGCTGAATAATTTTAATTTGTACCAAGGTGAGATAATTGAAACCCAAAGGACCCTGTTTGTTTACAATGATTGGTAGAAATATCACTACTCTTACATATACTGTAGTTCCCAAAATAAACCATTTATATTCTGATTATCCAAAGGAGAACTGCTTACAATAGTATATCAATTCAAATAAAAAATATATGTTTGCAATTGTGAAAAGATTGATTTACATATTTAATAGTTTCATGATAAATGTTATTTTCAATCAGTGGTTTCCAAACTGTGTGATAAGGAATCCTGGTGCGCCATAAGGCTCTTGCAGGGATGCCTTTGGTTGATGGTCCAGAATCAAATCAAAATGGGTGCCGGACGGGTTCCCGACAGTCGGGATCCCGACAGTCATTTACCTGACGTCGGGATCCCAACTGTCAAAATGCCGACAGCCGGGTGCCCGACGGACACCCGCTATTTTCCCTCGTGGGGGTCCACGACCCCCATAGAGGGAGAATCGAATAGGTGGCTCGCGCAGCGAGCCCGCAAGGGGCTTTTTTGCGCTCGCCATGCTGTCTGACTACGGGCAGTCGGGATCCCGACGTCGGGATAATGAATGTCGGAGTCCCATACCACACCCAATCAAAATACTTATGGTCAAAGTGATAGGCAAAAACCAATGATAAAACACATGGACGATCAAAAGCACAACTGTACACCAAGACATAACTGACCCTAAACATGACAGCTAGGTACAATTTATTAAAGTTAGTATTGAAAAAAAAAAATGCAGCAATAAAAAGCTTTTATCCTAGAGCTGTGACACCATGAGTCAAGAACGTTTAGAAACCACTGGGTTAAAGTAATAAGCCTAGAATGCAACGCGGTTACACCTAGGATTATTAGCACTATTATTATACTTTTATTATTATTTTTTTTTATAAAGTAATATTTATCAGCAACTCAGCACTTTACCCCTTCAGTGGTGTTTTTTTTTTTTTTTTCTCAGGAGAGCTCCCCACTGGGCGAGTTTTTTATGGGGAGAGCGCCCTAAAAAAAAACCCACCACTCTCTCCCCGGGTCCGGGAACTGTCAATCAGCCGCTGCCTGGCCCCCCCGCCCCTGCAGCTGGCTTGTCATAAGCCGGAACCAGAGACGTCAATAGAAAACCCGGAGGGGAGGGGGGAGGAGGAGGCACGGCAGAGGGGAGGGAGCCGGCTCTAAACAGTGGCAATCCCGAGAATTTTACGGGCTTGCCAGACTGGGCACTGAGACACAGCCCAGAAAATTCTCGGGATTGCCACTGAAGGGGTTAATCTAAAGCAGTGGTTCACAACCTTTTTTCTCTCCCTTACCCTTTGATTAAACATTTCATTTATGAGTACCCCCTCCTCTCAATTTTAAATATCCACAGTACTTACAGGAAGTTAGCGGTATGCAAGTCTTTATATTAAGGAGTAGTGGAGTAGCGTGTGGTTGGGAATTGGGTCCCTCTGTGTCTGGCCGCAGGCTGTGTACTGTCTCCAGGGTTACCGCTAATGCCTTTAGGATTAATGCCGCTGCTTCCTCCACCCATATCAGCATGGGGCAGATGATCGCTGATGTCTGAGGGCAATGCAGGTAGTTCCCAGTGGATTTCTAGTTGGGCAAAAGCACAAGGAGACGCTGATGACACTGCAGACGGAACTGGAAGTGATGAAACGTGGTTCATCTCCACGGCAATGGGAGACTTCTTCCTCCATCAGGAGACTACTTCTTCTGCCAATACCAAAATTATTTTAAAAGTACCCCCAACTGGTCTGCAGTGTACCCACAGGTTGGGAACCACTGATCTAAAGGAAGGTTACCCACAGGGTCAGCATACTTAATTCTCTCACAGAACAACCACAATACAGGCCTGCCTGCACCTTATTGGCTTGGATGCCAATTAGAATATTGTGGGGTCAACAGTCAAGATTAATCCCAAAACACCCATTGTTCTTTTTTTTGACTATGCTGCGACTACTAGAATGGTGCCGTGACTTCTTATAAAAGCCTATTTAAAAAAAAAATAGTGCTTTTATTCAAAATGATTAATGCCAGTTGCATGCACAGTTGTAATGCTTAACTCCTCCATTTGTGTGTGTGTGTGTGTGTTATATATATATATATACATACACACATACACACATACACACACACACACACACACACATACATACCTTTCCTGCTGCTGCTAGCTCGAACCTAGGGAGGAAGGGGAGCTCAAAGATGGCTGCTGGTACTATAGCTGGTCTATGTAACTCTTGCTACATTGGGGAGTGTGTTTAACACAATATTAGAATTTTATGGATAATAAATAACCCTTTGTTCACTGTTAATGCGGTGAAGGCAGGGGGTGTTACCCAAAGCTGGGGAAGCCATTGCCTATCAGTTGCTGATTAAAATAAAAAATCACCAGGAAACTTTTGACTATTTTAATCATCAGTTATGCCCACATCATCCAGCCACCCTAGTGGCATTACAGGGTGCAGACTACCATAGCTAGCTGCTCTGGGTTCCGAACCAGAAAGCAGACCACCTTAGACAGCCATTCTGAGTGCTGGAATGGTGTGCAGCATACCTAAGTCCGCTACTATGGGTACCGGAACAGGAAGGCAACCAAACAGGGAACAGTCCACCTTAGCAAGTCATTCCAGATGTCAGAAGGGGACTTAGACCACCCAGTTGTTCAGGTTACCAGAATGGGCAGCCACCTCAGATAGCCATTCTGTGTACTAGAACATGGGCGCAATCCACATTAATCAGCTGTCCTGGGTACTGGAATGGGCCGGTGACCACAATAAACAACCATTCCAGGTGCTGGAATGGGGTGTAGCCTACCATTTCCAGTCAATCCAAGTGCCACTGAAGAGTGCATACGGAGCAGACCACCTTAGGCATTGCTTGCAGCTGCTGGAACAGGGTGCAAACCATTTTAAATAGCATTTCCTGCTTGTGTCATACGCCAGTGTACATGTCCACGAACCACACCTGAAACTGGTCCAAGAGGCCATACAACAGGGGTGGCCAAACCTGTCCTCAAGATCTACCAACAGTTCATGTTTTTCAAACAACCTGTGGATCTATAGTAATAATGGATGCAGCATGTTTGAAAATGTGGCAGTTAGTAATGACTGCAGCTGTGCCCAGCTAGGTGAATTGGAAAATGTGGACCGTTGGTAGATCTTGAGGACCGGTTTGGCCACCCCTGGGTGAAGAGAAATAAATAAGTGAAGAGACCCAAGCCAAATTGTTGAAAAATTGTCTTGCCCCAGTCAAAAACGTGCAATGCTTAAAAGGAAAGTGAGCAGTGCTAGTGCCAAAACGTTATAGTGTGCGGACACATGAACTTTTAAGGCACCTCTGAGTTTCCCCGGAGGCACGCTACACCACGAGCTCTAAGCAGCCGGCCAGTCAACGTCCAACCAAGTGTTTCTCTGCTCCTACCTGGGGTGCTTTCCAACCCCTGGCATGGGAATGGATACTCCACCAGGCTTTTCCATTGACACCCTTGAGGTTTGAGGCCCCCTAGGAAGAGCAATCTCCTCAGTCCCAGTGCTTCTCGCATCGCAAGGTTAAGGTACTATGCTGGGCTTTTCGCTGTCTCCCCATCCGAAGCTAGAAACCTCTGGAATGGGAGCAACCTACTCAGTCCCAGTGTTTCACCACTCCTTGGGAATGGATACTAGCTCAGGCTTTTCGCTGCCTCATCCTTCAGGGGCTAAATACCCCATCAAGAGAGCCACCTACTAGGCCCGGTGTCTCTCCCCTCCCTACCAGTGGGGGAAGTAGAGGAAGAGTATCTTAAGGTACGTACACACGTACAGATTTTCTGTCTGATCTATCTGGTGGGAACAAAAACCTGGAAATGTATGGGAGCATATGACAATCAAAAATGTCCACCCAAATGCAGGAAAACAGAAAAAAAATATATGCTTTGCTAAATTTGTTATATCAGAACGATTAAACAATTTGTCTGACTGATCACTGTCTGTTTTCAAGTGTTTGGGAACAATTTTTTGAAGTTGCTCCCATACATTTCCAGGTTTTTGCTCCCACCAGATAGATCAGACAGAAAATCTGTACGTGTGTACGCACCTTTAGTTTACTCTTCCTGCTTCCTTCGGCAGCTAGCTGTGGCATACTGCTACTCAGCGTGTACTGTAACACATAAGATACATGCACACGTTTACCTTATTTAGAAAAGAAAGCCCCATACACATGCACCAAGATCACACATGACCCCCTCTGTCAGGTACAAAATGGCCGTCTCATGGCAACAATGTACGACTGCGGTCACCTGTGCTGAATCAGTCAATTGACGCAAAAGAAGATTGAACACAGGTAAAAGCCATCCAGCAGCAGTTTATACCTCATGTCTGCAACTAGCAAGTCAACATAGGGCTATACATATGTCAGTGCTGCACCCTCACACAGCTGCCTAGCCCAGTATACCTGCAACATTACTGCCCACCTGGGCGCACATAGTCAATATGCACAATGTTTATTGCAGCAGAATAAATGGCGTTGCTGCACCAGGACCAGACTGCAACCATGATCCCGACCTCATGCTATGATGACAGCAGCACCCGGGCCCAGACACTCAGGCAGAGCAGCAGGCCAGATTTCAGAAGCTTCCAGAAAACCCGCCCGATTGGTCGCTGCCATTGCACCCCCACACTGCCAGTCATTGCCAGCTCGGCCACGCCCCTCTTCGCGCTCTCCATGATGGCATTGGCTGGGCTGCCGGTGACGTCAGTGTCGCTGCCGGTCGCAGTCACAGTGTCGGAGACTGACGGCCTGGATCGGAGTCAGGTGCCGGGATATAGGTGAGCAATGACCGGTGCTCCCGGACAGCACAGCGGCAGAGCGCCGTGTCTGTGGGGTGTGTGAGAAACGCGACATGCTCCACAGCCGGGGTTACTCGACTGCTGTTGTCGGCCCGGACCCCGGTAGAATGAATGGGGATGGCAGCCATAGTACTGGAGGCCGGGAAGTGATTGAGTTGTCATGGCGGCCTGGCTCTCCCTGGTGCTGGGGCTCTCACATTGATTTTATGCTGTACAGTATCAGTGTGTGTATTGCCATTGCCTTGTGTGTCTGTGCTGCTGCTGCCTACTTCTCTCCTCATTTCCCAGCTACACACATACTCCCAGGGGGGTACTCCCTCACTGAGAATAATTATACACAACCCGGATGTTTGTAATGTTTAATAATAGGTTGAATTATGTAGATCACTTCAGTAATTGTTACAGGTGTGGATTATAAGGATGACAGTGAAAAGGTTGACATGGGCAAAATATCAACATTGAAATGGTCGACAAATTAGTTTTTCACATTTTTTGTGGTGTCTGTCGACTTGTGTCAACATGGACCCCCAATTAATGTAACTCGTGCCCTCACATATAGAGATACCAATCCCGGGGTATTCTTTCAATTCTGGGAATTAGGATTGAAAAATGCTCATTCCCGGGATTGGCATCCCTAAAAGAAAAACCCTGTCCCCTGTCCCCCACATTAACTTACTTGGGTGGGGGCAGGAATCAGCGGTGCTGTGAAGGCAGCCGGCAGCTGTGTGGATGCCGGGAGCTGTCAATCTGACCGCAGTGGTGCGTTGGTGCTGGCGGAAGTGCCGTACATCGGGGTTGGGAAAAGCCTGACTGTGCAGCTGGTGCTCAGATGCTGCCCGGCATTAGACTGCGCATGCATGTTGACAATTGCCATGTTGACTTATGCCTGTCGACATAACAACCGGATACCTAATTATACACCTGATAGTATTTTATTAGCCTATATGCAACAGAGGGAGACAATGGAGTATATTCAATTGATGCCGGATCCATTCCAACATTCTTTTGCCGGAATGGATCCGGCATCCATTATTCAATTCAGCTGCCAAATCCAGATGTCTGTTTTGGCTGTGTTTCCGTCAAAAGCAATGTTTCCGCATGTTGAAACATTTCGACCTGCCTAAAAAAAAAGCTAAGATTGAATAGATCGGTACCCCTTCCATTGTATTCATGTCGAAATCTGCCGTCTTTTCGGCAAGACGGCAGTTTCAACCTCTATTGAATATACCCCATTGACTGTTTATGTAACATTATTTGTTATGCACATACAGTTGCATACAAGTATGTTTGGCTTGTCTATAATTTGTGTCTTAATTGCGACTGTATGTGCATAAAAAATGTTACCTTTTAGCATCCGAATTTGAGCGTTTTTTTGTGGTTTGCTAAAATTGGGTATTAGTACATCCCGGCCGAGGAGTTGTCAAAAGGAGACAAAGGAACAGGCAATCAGCATCTTTTGCTGACGGCCAGGTTGAAAATCTTGGACAGACACTGCACATCGACCCCTGTTTAACCCTGCTTTAATCAGTGGTTGCTCCACATGGGTATTTCACTTTGGGCTTTTCACACTGTACCTTGACCTGGGTAAAACCAGCAATAGAATAGAATCAACGTTATTGGCCATGTGTGCTTGCGCACACTAGGAATATTTTGTGTATATACAGTGCAGCATCAAGCAGGGATGAAGAGGGGGGAGGCATAACATTGAGACATTACATGCAGGGACCACATGCCCGCCGAGCAGCACAGTGCCTAGGCAGCCATCAGCGGCGCTACTGATCGTTGCAGCAGCCAGGTAGGTGAGATATAAGCAGGGACAGTACAGTATCACACAGGGAACACATACCCGCTGAGCTGCACAGCACATAGGGCTGCTCTGTCCGTCTGTATTATTTTGGCAATGTGAAAAGGGTATAAGTTTGCTGACACTGAGATCAAGAAATGTTTTTTTTATGTTCTTTTCAGTATTTTACCTATACAGATATTGTTATACATTTTTAGCATACCACTTACTGGCATATTTACAATAATAACTGTTTAGTGCACCCCAAATATATTACGTTGTTGTAGAGGTAAGAAGGTGTATAATGCCAGGATATCTGCCTTTCCTGAGGTACTGGTTAGTGGGTGCTCGAATAATGCCGCCATATTTTTGTGCCAGCTTACCGGAGTTCTGAAACATTAATTTACCTTATTTGCTAGTACATGTAATTATAAGGCCAAAGCATCATGTACTTTTCATGTACTCTGCAGTTTATGTGGTTATTGAGCATTTGCTCTCAGGTTAGAGAATGATCAATTAGCAACACATGTGGAAATTTGGCAGGGCAAATGTCTTGGGCACCTATCATAGCAATTGTTTCCACTGGTCTGCATATCAGTGCTAAAATACAGACCGCACTGTGCTAGATGCAACACAGGAAAGAGTGACAACCCAGGCAGAGAAGAGGTGCTACATTGGTTTTGAAAGATGCAGGGTGCTATATCCCATACTTACTCATCACACACCACTAGGGTGGCCAATCCTGGGATCGGCGGGATCCCGGGATTTGGCCCCAAAAAGTCCGGGATTTCAATCCTGGGATTGGAGTTTCCAATCCCAGGATTTCAGGTTTAGACTGCGCATGCAGTCTAATGCCGGGCAGCGTCTGAGCACCTGCTCAGACGCCCAGCTGTTCCCGACCCCGGCGTGCGGCCTGCGTAGCGTGACAGTAGAGGTCACGCTGCGCATTCCACACCGCCCACTCTGATGCTTCCTCTTCTCCTCCTCCCCGCCCCCTTTCACTCTCCTCCGCCCGCCTCCTCTCCGGCTGCTGTCTGCTAAGGAGGTGGTGCACTTGCCCGGAGGCACCGTGCACCTCCGAACCCACTCCCGGCCGGCCGCCCGCTAATGTAAGTAAATGTGCGGGTCGGCCGGTGTGGGGATGTGTTTGGGACATGCCTAACACAACTAGGGATGCCAATCCCGGAATCCCGGGATTGAGCATTTTTCAATCCCGGGATTGAAAAAATGCCCCGGGATTGGCATCCCTACACACCACGTTATGATGAAAACAGGATTCTTACCCAGTAACATCATTGCAACATTATTCACAACCAAAGCTGTATAAGAATATAATGAAAGGTAAGATGCGCTCAGGAATGCATGGGTCAAAAAGACAATGTAGGAGGAGAGAGAGCTTACCAAAAAGCACAGTAGTAAAGATAAACAGAAACAGATAATGGGAAGGATAATCCATAGCCGTGCACACGGGGTCCTCTAATGTCCGGCACCCGCTCTCACTATTGCCACTGTGGAGGCGCCTGCTCAGTTCTGCATTACTGGCTGGCCGTCTGAGTTAATTTTAGCTGGCACTACCTCCCCAGCTCCACCTCCCGTAACTACGAGATATGATGCCATGCCAGCCCTTGCTCTCTCTTCCTGTCACTGTGCTACGCCAATGCCACTGGAGCTGAAGTAGCATCAGCATTCCTCTTAGGAGGACATATTTAGCACTTGCAGGCTGCAGCATTGTCTTGTCACTCTGTTATACAGCAGCACTGTGCGTATATGTGTAAGCGGCCAGCTGCAGCAGCATGTGTGCCAACGTTTCAATGCTTTGCTTACATATTCATCAGGCAAACAACGTATTGAAACATTGGCAAACATGCTGCTTGGTCATTTGCCACCATGACTGAACTAACACACACACACACACACACACACACACATCTCCAGTATAAGACTAGTATAGCCAAAGAAGGGCACTCTATAAAATGAGACAAAGTTGTACGTTTAATCCATCATAGATAGTTGACTTTTCAACCTGAATAGGCTAATTCTCAGGACACTCAACAGTATCAACTGCACAGCATGCATCCAGGAGACAGATGCAGATGCTGTGCAGTTGATACTGTTGAGTGTCTTGAGAATTAACCTTTTCGGGTTGAAACATCGACTATCTAGGACGGATTAAACATATAGCTTTGGGCAATTTCTTCTCAAATGGACAGAACCATGTGCACTGCAGGGGGGGGGGGGGGGGGCAGATGTAACGTGCAGAGAGAATTAGATTTCACTCATTTTGTTTCTGTGCAGGGAAAATACTGACTGCTTTATTTTTACACTGCAATATAGATCTCACTTTGAAGTAAACCCCCCCCCCCCCAAAATCTAATTCTCTCTGCTCAAATTACATTTGCCCCACCTGCAGTACACATGGTTTTATCCAAATCTATCATTTTTTTTTTTTTTTTTACTATTATATATTTCCATGAATACAAGTGACTTCACAGCACTACTGGGAAGTCCCACTGAGTGCCGCCTTTCGTGCTGTTTTATCACAAATACCCTTTTGGATGGTACCTGGGTAGTTGTATTGGTTAACGTGAATGCCTGTTGGAGGAGTATATCATTTTCTATTGTATAAATTACAGCAAGATGTGTACAGGTTGAGTATCCCTTATCCAAATATCCGTTGTCCAAATTATTCCAAAAACCATACATTCCAGAAAGTGGAAAAAAAAAATGTGCTTTTTTTTTTTTTTTATTGCTAAAAACCTACTTGGGACATCTGTACCAGCACTACTGAGGACATAATTCAGTATCTGACACAAACTTGTTTGATGCACAAATAAAACATATTTTGTGTGTATTTCATTTGTTTGAATGCAAGATACATCATTGAAATATAAAAATATTCTGAAATACAGAATAATCAGTTATCCAAAATTCTTCTGGTCTCGAGCATTTTGGATAAGGGATACTCAACCTGTATATATATGAATGTTTGGGTTTAATTATTATAAGAAGTGGATTAATGACAAACAATGCTAGCCTCACACCCTGACTGGTTTTAGACACCCCCATGCAGAGGTAGAATGGTTTTCTGGCATTGCGCATCCTAATGTAATATGCTGCACAAGCCTATGGGATACTATATGTAATAAAATCAAGTGCTGCTAAAAGATAGTTAGATGAGGCTGAATAGAGAGCTAGGCCTTTGTCCCCAGAAAAAAAGTACAGGTCGAGTATACCGTATCCGAATATCCGTTATCCGAATTATTCCGAAATACGGACATTCCAGAAAGTGAAAAAAATTTTTTTTTTTGCTAAAAACTCACTGGGGACATTTGTAACAGCACTACTGAGGACATGGTATGTAACTGGCACTATATATGTACAAGAAAATGATTGCTTGGCATTCAAATTCAGTGCTGAGATAGTACACACATTTTTGTTTCACGTTTTGAAACCTTGTTTTTTTGAACAAATAAAATATATTTGTGTGTATTTTATGTGGTAATAAAATATATTTGTGTGGATATTATGTGTTTATACAGCATAAATGCAAGATACTTCAAAATACATCATTGAAATATTAAAATATTCCGAAATACGGAATAATCCGTTATCCAAAATTCTCCTGGTCCCGAGCATTTTGGATACGGGATACTCAACCTGTATAGTCTAGTGTAGAAATCTGAATGAGACTGATTTTGAAGAATGCCAGGGTATTGTAAGGTTTCAGATTATCCTGTGGACAGTAGCCATATCCTTAAAGGTGCATACACACGGGCATTTATCGCTGGCAGTATGGTCGCTCCTGTTTTTAGCCCACCTTATGATCGCTGGCTCCTGCGACCAGCTGATTCCCTCTGCGGCTCCCCCGGCAGAGGCTCCCTTTCATCAGCGACCATCTCTGGTTGCTGATAAAAAGGAGACACTGAGCAATATATCGCCCCCGTGTGTACACAGCTTAAGAGGACAAGTGGCTAAGTTCTCCACAGCAACCAGAAGGCTTTTGCTATCCATTTATGAACTACCTTCTATAAAATAGTGTTCATTCTAGCACTCCCCATATTTGAAAACCCATGCAGTTCCTCTTCCCTGCCTGTGGTGTCGCTGTCTGCTATAGTACTTCTAGCACTGTGTGCTAGAATGAACACTATAAAATGATAGTAGCTTTCACTCTAACACTGCGTATCAGTGCTGAAATACAGATCACATTGTGCTAGTAGCATCACCGCAGAGAGCGACACCCCAGGAACTGCATGTGTTTTGAAAGATGCAAGGTAAAAGAATTACCAGTAGATAGGTAAAAGATAACTGGTTACAATGGGCAACTTCTCTACTTGTCCTCTTTAGAAGGTTCCATGCATCTCCCTTTATGTGCCTGATAATGGATTGGCGATGGGCAACGACTTTAGAAATCGTTTTGTAACATTTTTCATCCAGATAAATAGCGACTGCTCTTTCTATGAGGTCCTAAACCCTCCATTGATGGGAAGGCACAGACCTGTGTGATGAAGAATCTGAATGATGGTTTTTACATCGGCCAGGGCAACCCAAACACAAACCAGACTGTCATCCCATTCGCTGAAATTCCTGACTAATTCTGCCCTTAACTGAACTGATCCGTTTAGAGGTTTACTAACTTTTCAGACAAAGGAATGTAATATTGAATAATTGTAATAAATTGATGAATGAGAGCGTATATTATTTTTGTGTGTTATATTTGGGTTTTGTTCAGACCGTGCACATATATCTGTATATTCGCCCTCGTGCATAGCTGTACTCATAGCTTGTAGTTCTTCAGCCTCTGTTTGTATACTGGGTTTATTACACAGCATCATCAGGTGACTTACACCAGCCATATTTGATGCAAATAATACAATTGGAAATAGGTCTGCCTAGCCCACAGTTCCCCACCCACTGAACCTTGCCTATGTGAGAACACCTGTCATATCCCAGTTGTGCCTTCTAACTTGCTGCCTTCCATTGGCCAGCGGGCCTAGTGCAAAGTGGGGGCAGGTCTTTTCAGACCCACCCCACCCCGCTCAGGAATTTTGCAAAGTTTTGCTGCCTGGAACCCCTCCCCCTTATCTGGCTGCTGTGGCCATTTTAGCCACCTGCCTGTTTGCTTCTCTTGCTGCTGTATTGTAGCCACTTTGCTTATGTTGTTTCCAAAAATATTCCCAGAATGTGCAAATAGGAGCTATTTAAACCTTTTAAGTATAACAATATTAACAAATATGCATATTTGTTAATAACATTATACTTCACTATAGATATATAGCTCTTTATTACATTATTTGGTTATTTCAAAGATAAACAATGCTATTGCTACCATAAGGTTTTTTTTTTTCCTGCATAACAAAGGAAGCATTTATTACCAAGTAAACATTTTCAGGTCATTAAACTTCCTTCCTAGTGTGACATGATAAGATAATACAGGGAACTCACAGGTTCAATAGGTTATTAAATAGTTTTCTGTAGCTGTAAAACCTATTTGTCTATAGCTGTACAGTATTTCCAGATGCATAGAATTGAATACCCCACTTCGGGTACCCCCTCCACGTACACGCACACACCTACGCATACCCCTCCGCGCAGGCACACTCAAATTAGTTAAATCTTAAATTTAAAAAATTAATAAAAACAATTGTCTTGTCCATTTTTCTAGTATTTGGGAGCATATGTATGATTGTCACTTGCTCCCATACATTTCCAGGTATTTGTTCCCACCAGATAGATTGGACAGATAAATCTTTAGGTGTGTACCCAGCTTTACCCTACCAGCTCCAACCTAACGCTAACCTTATTGCAGTGGCAATAGTTCTCTATAATAGTTTGTCAGTATTTGGATTCAATGGTGTTCTGATTTAGGAGAACGTGTGTGTGTGTGTGTGTGTGTCATTTTAAGTCTAAAGCCGCATACACAGTAGCCGATCTGCTCTGTGAGTTCGCAATCCCAGGCAAACAATATTCAGTGTACACTCTGAATGCTATCAGGAAATTATATTGTTCAGTGAAATCAACGGGACCCGTAAAACGTGTGGGTATTTGATTATATTGCCAAAGTCAACCTGCATGGGTGGTCAGCAGATGGGGGAGGGGGGTGGAGATTTGTTAATGTGTGCGGGAGCATGCATCATTAATGATATTGAGTGTATAGATGATTTTTTTTTTTTTCCCTTTAAAGATCTTGCTGAGAAGGGCCCCTCTGAGCGATATCTTTTACATTCTCGTTTAGTGTGTATGGCAGTGGTTCCTAAACTGGGTGCCTCAGGACACTTGCAGGGGTGCCTTGGGTTGGTGGTTCAGGACCAATTCATATTATTTATGGTCAATGTAACAGGCCAAACCAGTTCTGGTGGCTGCCGGTCACATCATTTGTATAAACAGAAGCAAATATTGTCCATCACCATATAACTGACCCTAAAGATGACATTTAAACACAATTTACGTATTTGTTTCAGAATTTCTCAAAAAGAAATGTATTTTTCAGTAATATGTAGATAGTTGGCTTAAATCACAATGTAACGTTTTCCCTTTTGTGTTTGCAGACATGGCGGACTCAGTTCCTAACAGTCCTCCTCCGGGAGGGGCAGTGGTGAGTTGACGTACAGCCTATTATGTTCTGTCCAGACACTGATGTGATGTATATGCTGTACAGCACCTAAATATATTTAGAAAGCATTTAATTAATTTGAAGGATTCTGATGAACTGACGATATGCCCTAATACAGGGGTGGTCAACCAATTAGTGGCAATGAGCCAAAAAATATGTTATGGTGCAGAAAATGGGCATGGCCTAGCTTCCCACAAGGGCATGCCCCATTTTTAAATGGGTTGTGACCTAGCTGGCCCAAGGCCATGGCCCATTTTTGCATCTTTGGAATAACATTTGTAGGAACATGACCTTGTGTGAAACCTCAGTTGTTTGTTAGGCTGGGGGAAGGACAAACACATAAAAAATACACAATTTAAATAATCTTCCCAATGCAAAATGCTTCTGCCTGCCGGCCGGCCGGCCACCGCTCCTGCTCTGCTAACCAGCCTCTCACCCTTCGCGTTCTCTGTTCCCGCTCCCTAATGCTGTGACATCACTTCGAGCACACAGCAAAATAGTAAACAGTCAGAGGAGACAGTGCCGCAGGTGCGGGAGTCAGCACACAGCTGAGTAGCGCACAGTCAGAGGAGGCATGCGGCAGTGCCACATGCGGCTCAGGCCACTGGTTTGCCACCCCTGCCCCAATATATTGAAGAGCACAAAATACACAGAATGGCTGCAACATTCAGCACTGCTCACCTCACAGTCCATCATATTGAGGTCAGTATGTTCTGCAAAATGCTTGAGGGAATAAATCACATAATTGACTCTTAAATCTGACTAATATATATATATATATATATATATATATATATATATATATATATATATATATATATATATATATATATATATATATATATATATATGTATTCTGCAATTTAAAGGAAATATAAGTCCGACATTCTCATTTTGTGACCTTTGATACGTCCATCATGTAGACTTGAAAACCAAACATCTCATTGGTAGTTCATTAAATATTAACACTTTTTGCATTCCAGAGGTGTTTTACGATTAAACCGTGTCCTTCCTCTCTAGTAGAAGGCGTGCTGTGTATTTATATGGCTTGTTTTTTTACTTTATTACCTGAAATTAAGATGACAGACTTAATTTCCTGTACTTTTATGTTGCCTATCTTAGAGAAAGTGACAACTTTATTAAAGTTTAACTTTAAGTACATTTATTGGTGTGCGTCCACAGAGCACCCCAGGGTGTTTGGAAACCATAGACAGTAATTTATCTATTTTTCCTATAAAGTTTCTATATACCCAACTATACCCTACTGTTCCAGTGTCCACCAGTGGAGCTCCTTAAAAGAACAGAAGTACAAAAAATCCCCATTTTTCTCATTACACTGATGTTATACATCCTGGATCACTTGCATGCATAATGTCAGTTTGTCATTGTCTGTACAGCTTAGAGCTCATAAAAGCCGATCTAGACACTTGCCAAGTTAGGAAAAGGCCTTTACACAGATGTTTAATAAATCATAAGTAATTCTGCACATTGCCCTTCCTTCGCATGATTTGTTGGTGGTGAGCGTTGTTTAATCACTCGCTCTTCCAGGATAGATATCTGTTTATACACCACCTTCGAACAATGTCCCAATATCTGTGTAAAGGGGTGTACACATGCTTCGATTTTTGACAGGTTTTCCATTTGATTTTGCTTGTAGAAGCAAAATCGAATCAAATTGAATAGTTTTTAAGAAACTTTCGATCCGCATTCAATTCGATGCGCGCTCCTGTTTTCTCTATATCGAAAAGAAAAATAAACTGTGCAGGCAATAATTCTCAAATTTGTTCCATTAAATTGAATGTGTACACTGTGCCTTCAATGCAAATCTAATTCGAAATCAAGATCGAATGTGAAATTTAATAAAAAGCAAAGGCCAAAACGAAAGGGGGTGGAATAGGGGAAATCACAAGCAAAGCGAATCGAAATTTAATCGAAAGTAAATCGGTACGTGTGCACACACCTTAAGACAGCTTGCTTGGAAAAGCCCAAATCCACTTGTACATTAAATCATCTGTCAGACATGGGACTGTGCCGAATCTACTCATCTGGATGAGCCAGAGAAGATTGATTATGCTTTTAAAATCTCATTCGTCCTATTTAAGTTTTTATTTTCCATTTTTAAGTAGAACTTTAGTTTCTTCTCCCAAACATTTACATAGTAATTTTCCTACACTGAGGATCTGTCTTGAATTGTGATTTATCGGGGGTTGGACCTACATTTTAAGAAGCTCCATTTTCCATCATATTACTGGCCTCTCTGGTTGGTTTGATTTATTTACTTCCAACTCATATTAAGTTGGCAGTGCGTTTTGTCTAGAGATTATGCGCAGCAAGGTGTATTTTTCCACTTGAACCAATGTTTTTTTTGGCCCAGTAACACATCATTATTTTCTCAATGTTCTGAGTCTGTGTTGTGCTGAAATGTATTGCCTTTAGATAGACATTATTATAACAACGTTTATTAAATTTTTATGACTTTGAAGCTGGGTGCATTCTGGAGCGACGGGCATTTGTTCCATCATCGCAATGAATGCTTATCAGCCCAGATTTTATGTACACACTGAAACAATGTTAATAAAAGACGGAATGATCATGTTACATCTTTTATCAGCATAATACAGGACACTAGCGTTATCGTCAGGTTTGATGTGCTGCAGGCACCTGCATATCAGGCATACACACGGCCCAATATGCGCCTAGGGGAGCGATTTATATTGTTCTGATCCAGGGGATTGAAAGACATCGCTCAGTGTTTACCCAGCATTACTTTCCTGTTAACATTTCAGGCTCAGTAATGTGGGGTACACACCATGACGATTTGGCCCAAAATGACCCAATTTAGATACAATTGGTCAAGATAGTATGTAAATTGGGCATGTTTTGGCCCATTTCTGATCAGATTCCCATTCCAATGCATGGCCCCACGGGTCGTTAGGTCATTTTTAAGATCCTACCTGCAGCAGGTAGGATCTGTAAATGACCATTCTAGTGAGTACGGGTCACGATTGGATCGGATGCGGGTCGTGTGCTCCACAGAACATGAGCGGGTCGCACGATCATCTTAAGACCCACTCACAATCTGCATCGTTGTGGTGTGTACCCAGCATAACACTGGAGAGTGTCAGCCATTGAGAAAACAACATATTGTGACACAGCACTAAAATAATAACGGACTATACTCTTATACAACATAAATATTACATTTAAATTGTAGTGTTTTATAACAAATCTTCAGCAGTGACTCAATCAGTATATGGCTCAGACAGAAATAGTAAAATAATCCATAATATGTGGTAGAAGATGACAGTGTGGCAGAAAGGATATTCCAATTGTCACTTAATTGGCCCGGGTGTCCTGATTATTGTTTTAGTGTATTAATTGGATTTTTTTCATTTTTCTTTTAGCAATTCATGCTGGCAAACAAACTTGATACTGCGATGTGGCTTTCGCGGTGGTTCACGGTCTACTGCTCAGCGTTATTTATTCTTCCTATTTTAGGGTAAGTAACTCTGTTAGTCCTTTTTACGCTGACATTTGCATAAACCAGGAGTAATGGGACCAACAAATAACAAAACAAAATGCATATGTGTCATTGTTTTAAAGCTAAAATACAGAGAAAATGAAGGAATTGTTGCGCTATATGATGGTTCGCATATGGCAGAAATGAACACAAGTATTTGAATAATTAAATATTTTATGGTAAAACAAGAAGGTGGACACCTTCGTACATATTAAAAAGCAATGTTAGAATTATATATAATGTGATATTATCATTATTACTGGTCAGTGGCAGTATTCAATGTGAATACTCGGCATGTGCAGCGAATCCTGTTTCTTGCTGTTTTTTTTTTTTTTATGTATTCCGTATTAAATTGGCTGTTGTATAAGTGTTAGAATATATATTAAGATTACATTGCTTTTTTATATATGTTAAGTTGGCCACCTTCTTGTTGTTATTAACCATAAACATATTTTAAAATAATGAACATAAAAATATTTCATTATTCATATACTTGTGTTCATTTCTGACATATGTGCACCATAATATATAATAATTTTAGATCTGACATCTTGTGTAACAACGGGGTCACAGTGTCTTTTGGATGTGTAGACATAAGGTGCGTACACACGGATAGATTTGGCTAACGATTCACTCTCGTTAACGATTTCCTCTGAACCTCCTGCACAAACGATTTGGTGACAAATGATGAAAGATTGAGCAAACGATTACACATGAAAGATTGATCTTTAACGATGGTGGAGGGAGAGGGAGCCAGTCAATTAGCCTTACCAAATCGTTCATCGTGCATACACATGAAACAATTGGAAAACATCGCTAAGGACTTCTACCAACGACCATCGGGTACGCGCATCGTCCGATATATCGTTCATACACACGGAACGATTTGAGCGATTGGTCGTTTCAATCAGCCGGGAAAGCCCAGATCTTTTGCTAAATCTATCCATGTGTACGCACCTATAGACAAACCATGGTGTAAGAAAAACTATCAATTACACCATTAGAAGTATTAATTAGTGCCTGATTAGTAAGTTTTTCACTAACCTACAGATGCCTAACTATTGAGTGTGGGATATAGGCTCTAGCTGTTGAATCGTTAGAACCTTGTGTGTGCCGCCGGAAGCACTGGCTGACCCCTGACTTCCTGCATTGACCACCATACTACTGATTACTTGTGCGTCTCTCTCACTAGCTAGTGTAGTTTAAAAAAAAAAAAAAATCATCAAAGATTCACTCACATTATCATGTTTGGATAAAATCAGTCATTTGCATTTGTTCTTTGTTTTTCTCCATCTACAGCCTACACGAAGCTGCCAGCTTCTATCAGCGTGCCTTGCTGGCCAATGCTCTTACCAGTGCGCTTCGGTTGCATCAGAGGTTACCACACTTCCAGCTGAGCCGGGCATTTTTGAGCCAAGCTTTGTTAGAGGACAGCTGCCATTATCTACTGTATTCCCTCATCTTTGTCAACTCCTACCCTGTCACAAGTATCCTTTGCAAGCGGTTACCACCACACATTCTGATATTTGGAACTAACCTAACTGAACTTATGATGGCTACTATCTATCTTGAAGTTGGCCATTCACTGCCTCCCGATGACGCGTTGCCCTACCCCAACCGACGTCCGCAACCCGGCTTATTGCCGGGTCGCAGTGGGCAGCAAATCATCACAAATGCCAGTTCGCTCCTGTGTCCAAATCCCATGAGCGACCTGGCATTTGTAATTTGAAAGGTGTATGAGGTAACTGTCAGTGTAGGTGCAGTGGGGTACATATATGAAGCAGTGAAAATAATAGTGGAGAAAAAACATTTGTCAAGTGCATTTTATAAAACTATAAGTAGTATCTGGTTGGTTGCCATGGGCAACTTCACAACTGGGTCACTTCTCCATTCTTTTCACTGCTTCCTACATATATCCCATAGTGACTGTTGCTCCTCCTCCTCACTCCACTGAAACTCTGAACTCTGCCTGCTCCACCCCCTCACCTGCCACTGCTACAAAATCAACCTGTGTACACAGATCAGTGTAGTTTACAGCACTGGGAGACCACCTGAGTGAAGTTGCTTAAAGAAATAACTTCAATTCAGAGACGCCATGGACTAGATGATGGCCACCATGTAGCCCCCCCATGGCCCCAAAGCAGTTCAAGCATAGCCAAAACCCTAATTTTGGTCGAACTTCACTGCCTGGCAAAATTTGGTGGAGCTCGGTAATTCAACTGGTTTAAAGAGATGGTATTGTAAGCCTAGTGTATTATGTATGAGAGTGTGACCCTGGAGAAGTCCACACCTAGGCAAAAACCTAATCCTAATCAAACTACACCACTATGCCATATTTGGTGGCGCAAGGTACAATGTAGATCTATTAGGAACTTATTTTTACATGTCCGTATTTAATTTAGATAATATAAGACCTTTTGGAGAATGTGGGATTCGTTTAATAGATGCACGTTCTCTTCCCTGTAATTTAATGTGTGCTTTTCCCGATGTGCATCATAAAGGTGCGAGCAAAAACTTGCAGTCAGGCATCGAGCGTAATGTCCAGCAGCACATGGCGGTCAATAGAATTTTGCATATATGTGGGAAACCTATAGGTGAATTTAATGAATTGTGATTTATAATAATAACTTTCCACATGAAATATAATGTTAACTTTTAAACCACAAATGTATCCTGCTTTATATTTCCTTAATGTGTTTCTTAGTGAGCATATTCCCTGTCTTGCTGTTTTCATTGCTGCATGCATCAACGTACACGAAGAAGATCTTGGATGTAAGTGTTGTTGCCTTTACAAGCTAGCACAAATGTTCCAAACAAGGACATACAGTATTTTACAGATTTCATTCATTTAATTGATTAAACAAATAAAGCTGAACTCTCTGGTAACCCCCATCATCCAAAAAGGCTCTCCATACTGATATGAAAAATGTATGTATAACGTACATAATTTAGGTCTGCCAGTAGTCCCGATGATCAGGATGGCAGCATTCAGTATACAGACGCCAGAATCCCGACTGCCGCCAAAACACTGGCACTGGAACATTGAATGGGATCAGTATGCTGACACCAGAATACAGACAGTGGGCATTGCGGGGAGCGGTAGCTTGTGGCCAGGGAGGGGGGGTTAGGTTTAGGTACTAGTGTTCAGGAATAGGAATTAACGGGGGAGGGGGGGTGTTGTTACGATTAGGGTGTTAGGTTAGTTTTATGCACTAGCAGGGAGGGTTAGGGTCAGGCTGCTAGAAGGGAATGTTAATTGGGTGCAAGGGAGAGTAAGTATACTTACCTGACCCCTGTTGGGATTCCCTCTTTCAGTCTGCTGGCATCTGTATTCTGACCACCTGCATCCTGACTGCTGGCCATCCGTATGTATCCTGGTGGAACATCTCCCAAATATTTCCCCAGCATTGTTTTTCCACATTCGAGTGTAAAAGTGGAACTATAAAAAAACATTCAACATTCTAGACACCAACATTCTGATAGTCAACAAGAAGAACGTACTTCTACCTTTTACACGGGGCCGATAAAACATTGGGTTGGACAGTTCTAAAATTGCAGTATCAGAGATGTTAGGTCCGTGTTGTAGAATAGGGCAGATACAATAGCTTACCTTAATACTAATGTTCTTATTGATAATGTAAATGCTGACAATGCATTGTGAGACATGAGTAGTAACATTCTTGTGATCGAGATGATGGCCGTGCTACATGGTTGGTTAGTAAAGTTTTCAAGCGAAATCTTTTTTTCTTGCTTCAGGCCAAGGGAGCAAACAGCATGCCATTTGTCCGGTCTCTTCTGGACAAACTGAACGCAAATCAGCAGAATATTCTGAAGTTTGTCGCCTGCAATGAAATCTTTCTAATGCCGGCAACGGTCTTCATGCTGCTGAGGTAAGAATTTTTCTCTCACCTTGACTAAATTACCCACAGCTTTTACTTTTACTCATAATGAAGCATGGTATTTGTTATCACTTTATCGTTCCTTCATACTTTAAACCTGGCATAGCCAAACTCGGTACTCAAGGCACAGGTGACTTAATTAGCACCTGAGGAACGAGTTTGGGAACCACTGCTCTAAACTAAACATTATGAATTCCTCTGTGTTACACTTAAAAGGTTTTAGACCTAGATTTATATAGCAAATCACAATAGGGGCATCACGGATGGTGTAATGTTTAGCATTACTGCCTCACAGCGCTGAGGTCATGGCCCTTACTGTGCGGAGTTTGTATATTCTTCCCGTACTTGCGTGGGTTTCCTCCGGGTACTCCGGTTTCCTCACACAATCCAAAAATATATTTGTAGGCTAATTGGCTCCCAACAAATTAACCCTAGAATGTCTGTGTGTGTGTTTACATGTGTAGGGAATATAGATTGTAAGCTCCACTGGGGCAGGGACTGATGCGAATGCTCAAATATTCTCTGTACAGCGCTGCGGAATATGTGTGCGCTATATAAGAAACTTAATAAATAAACAAATAGGGATGTGAAAAGTATGGTACTCACATAGCACTCTAATGCTGCCCATACATATGTGAGATATCGCATACAATCCTTCGATTTCGACCACATCTGGTGGAGAAATCGAATTATTGTATGCATTTTTAAGGGGACATTCAAGGAGATGCGCGGGCACGCCGGTCGAATGTCGGGTCTCAATATCTTATGTGCTGCACATAATATCTATCGAATTGCAGGAGCGATCGCATGTGGTTTTTACCCACATGCGATGCTCGAATGCGATCCGCAGGTGGGGGGCGGAGGGAACGCTTTTTCATCAGCGTGGGGATGGGGAGAGGGGGCCAGAGGGACCGCTGGCGGTGTGGGAGGCGGCGGGCAGAGGGTGGCGTTATGTAGCGCAAGAAGCGCTAGCGGGCGACGGGGGTCAGTCAGCGGTGGCGGCAGAAGTGTTTAAAACACTGGGCAGCGCTCTGATTGGCTGAGCTATCTCAGCCAATCAGAGGGCTGCCCAGTGTTTAAACAATTCTGCTGCCACCACTGACTGACCCCCGCCGCAGCGCCAGCGCTTCTTGCGCTACATAACGCCGCCCTCTTCCAGCACCCGATGTGCCATCTCAAGATGGCATGCGACATCGGGTGCTGCAAAGGGGACACTTTAGCACCACAAGATGCAGATCGGGTTCGATGGACATCGCACTGCGATGTCGCATCAAATCCGATCGCACATATGTATGGGCAGCATTAATCCACAGCCCTTTTCCACTCTGTATCCTGCTCAGTGGCGCCCAGTGTAACAGTTTTAGCATGGCCAAATAGCAGAATGTGGTGTTAAACAACAGCTGGAGGGTCAAAGGTTCCCCATCCTTGTTCTAAGACCACAAAAGAAATGGCTGCCCCAACTATAGCTGAGAATACGATCAACTAATTCTGCCTAACCTGCATCCCCAATATTCTGTTTTGCACTGTAAATTCCAGGTTACTCTTTTTTACAAATTGTGGTTATTGAGTTATCATTATTAGTACGTCATCGCAGTAGTACTGACTATCAGAAAAAGGCTAATTCATCTGTAACATTTTTCAGTTACCTTGTGACAATTACCAGTACGCCCTAATTTACAGGCACAGCCCCAAGTGTTGAAGGTCCGTCCCTGGAAGTTTTTGCACACTGAAAATATCGTCTGTTCATGTAACCGCACGTGTTTGTGTTCTGTTTTCAGTGGCCAGGGGAGTTTATTACAGCCATTCATATACTACAGATTCCTGACACTGCGTTATTCTTCCAGAAGGAATCCATACTGCCGGTAAGTACTGTAATGTAAAACTCTGGACTTTTCCGGCCGTCATCGGGTTGAAGAAAAAAATATATACCATTCGCCTGAATATTTCTACCAACATTGTATTTTTAATGAGTAGATTAACAGCTTTCCTTTTACTGTACATAATTAAGGATAATTTATTACTTTCAGTAATGGCATAACATTAAAAACATCAGATATTTTATGACCACATATCATGTCTTTCATCTATAAGTGTACTTTTAATAATAAGATGGATATACTGCTGTCAAACGATCTCAAAAAAGCATTTGTCTGCTTTCATTGAGTATTGAATCCTGCAATATTTTAAGGCCACGTCTGATCCATACATTTTGCAGGTTTTACCTCCCACTCCATAGGGGTGCGCAGGAGATCTCGCAGCACTTTACAGAGACTATTTGGCTCAGCATACAGCACTGCACAGCGATGTTTTGCTGAGCGATCTGTCGGGGCCAGTGTTCTCTGAGAACAGTGGCCTGGTGATCAACTTGATTTATCCAGCATGCTGGATATTAATCGCCGGGTCGATAGTGGCGCGACTGCTATCACTATGGCCCCTACAAACAATGTAGGGGCATTTTCTAAGCCATCTAATGAGATGGCTTAGAAAATGCCCCGGGATCACTACGTTTGTAGGCCCCATAACTCTTAAGCAAACCCAGCACGTGATCTCTGCCTGGGAAAGCATTTGGGTTATTTACTGACCCAGGAATATAGATGACCTCACCTGTGCATTATTAAAGAAATCTGAAAACATGACCTGTTGGAGGTACTTGAGGTCTCGAGTTTCTGCTTGAAGACGGAATGAACAATTAGTTCAAAAATTCTTTACGCTCCGCTAATGCAAAGTATATTTAATCTTCTTTTTACAGGACTTTGTTCACTGAGCTGAGGATTATCTTGGAGCACCTTGTAATGAAACCAGCATGTCCAGACTTTGTCAGAAGATTGTGTCTAAACAGCATTGCTTTTATAAGCAGACTAGCGCCAACTGTTGCATGAGTTCCTGTTAATTAAATTATACAATATGTATGTAAATGAGCATTAGCAGCTGGTATTTCTGCACTCTGTATGATATCCAAATGTTTTACAATTATTGCAACCTGATGATATCCAAACAGGTCCATCCAAGCAATGCTGAATCCTCATCTGCCTTTTTTATACACCACTTGTTACAATTTCTTAGGATAATTATTGTGACCTGTTCCTAATAAGTGAATGTAGACTTAATTGCTATTCCCACCGAAATAGAAAATGGAGACTTGTTCAAATCATGGCAGGGATCAAATCTGCAGCGATCGCATCCAGGGCATTTTAATGCGTATTCTGCAACGTTCGACAGAGACCGTCTCATTGGGAACAGCCTGTTTCGTGACCGAAAAATATATAGATTGAGATATAAATGTTCTAGTTTTTAATTTTTGAGGAACAAAGTAGGTTAAATATTGTATAAATTAAAAAAAAATGTTACTTTACAGTTCTAAAATAAATATTTCTAGGTATATTTAGATTGCTTGTATCGAAATATAAATACATTTGTCAAGGTACACTCCTTTATATGAAGATTGTTACTGAAATGTACATGTAATAAAGGAATTCACATAATAATTATAGAACAATTTTTTTTATGAATTTAGCTCTCGAAAAGGTCCGAACAAGTGTATTTTTTTCAGCTTTTGTTTTTCAAGTATAAAATTTTCAAACGATGCAATAAAATCTATATATGCACAGATACAGTTGTTTGCCTGTGGTATTTATATTAAACCGTTACAGTCAATAATGGGATAACCTGTGTTTTTCATAGTAGGCACTTTCTGTATTTGTTTCCTAGCAGGGCGCCCGCTAAGCTATTTGCTTAGTGGGCTATTCTGCGTAGTGAAATCGCATCGCACATCGCATTGCATGGCTTTTTGTGCCTTGCGATGCGATCTCAGTAGTTAATTTAGTTAATTTATTCACTGCACACTTAGTGAAATATCGCATCGCATGGCCCTTTTTTGTGGTGTGAGATGTGAGTTCATATGGTAAAACACCACCACTCTCCACGTCACCCCAAAGCGTGGTGAGCGCAGCTAGCCCCGCGAGGGGTGGCGGAATGCGTCCTCCGACCTTTTCATACCCCCACTATCCACGTCGGCATGGAGTTGAGTTTATATAGTGTGGCGAGCCACCGAGCCTGAATCGTGGCGAGCGTACGCGATTACTTTACATTTATTCCGCGTCCCTTCGCGGGGCTCGATGCGCACACCCTTACATTCTATTAACACTTTATTTTTATTTTCCTCACTAACACTATTTTTTAAATATTTTCTCTCTATTATCATGTAGTGTTCAAGATTGGTTACTAATACCATTCAGTGAGCTGGGGGAACCAATGTCTTCTTTTACTAACTCAGTATTAACCCCTCCTTTGCATGCACCTAAGTGGTATTGCTGAACTAATTGAGCATCTACCACTATCCATATACATGATTACACCTTGCCACCTGCTGGGTGACCTAGAAAATATGTCTGTGGACTTGAGGACCGAGTTTGAAAACCACTGCTCTAGTGTTTCTGATCTCCCTTACTCTCTTACTTATGTAGAAATCATTGGAAAAACAGAAGACTATTTCATACTTTTCTGTAAATAAACACAAATGTATAGGTGTTTCCCCTGAAAGTAGCATTGTCTGTGACATTGTTGGTGAACGGAGTATTCAGACCAGGGTAAGGGCAGCTTTTACACTCATTCTTGTAGCCTGACACTTTGTTTTACATTTCACAGGGGTTTTTTGTAAACATAATTTGGTATATGGGGCATAGGTGTTAGAATTTGCAGGGGCTCCGATAACAGCCCATCCTTATGATCAGTAAAGTGTAATGTAATCACTTCTTTACCGGTAATTCCGGTAGCCCATACATTGTGTGTATAAGGGGCACTACTACTGTCGGCATTATGTGTATAAGGGGCACTACTATGGGCATTGTGTAGTGTAACATGAATAAGGGGCACTATGTTGTAATGTGAATAAGGGATACAATGTGCGGTGCAATATGAATAAGATTGTGTGTGCTACTGTGTGCTGCAATTTGGTACTAACTGTGGTCACACCACTTTTTTTGCAATGTGCACCGAAGGGAGGGTGGCACACATTTATAGATTGAAGGGGGCACCTAACACCTTAACCGGCCCTGGTTCCTACCCTAAACTTATATAATGGGATACATTGTTGACCAATGTAATATAAATCTACAAAAACAAGATCAAGTAATGAAGATGTTATCCCCTCACTTGTATGATCAACTTTAAGGTGCCCATACACTACGCGATTTGGGCCCAATCTCACCTGATTTTGGTGGATCAGGGAGAGAAATCTGGTGAAATTGGACTAAATAGCATGTGTCCGATCTGACGTGCATTCCTGTGCGTATCGGATCGAACCTGGAGATCATACGTGCTGCACATATGAACTCTGTGGCGGACCCCCGTCAGGGAGCGAAGATCACATGCGATACATTGCAAGCAGAAGGGCCTGTATGCGATTGCATGCGACTTCTCCGAGGGGAGAAGTCGCATAGCGTATGAGCACCTAAGACTAGCGATGGGCTTTTTTGGATCTGTTGTTAAGCCTGCCATACAAAGTCAGTAATAGTTGACCACTTTGTATGGATTATACCGAATTGACCCAAGAATGCACCACCATGTGTTCCGCAAATGATCTTTCGGAGGAAAAAAAAAAATCCAATTTTATTGTAAACTGAAACATTTATTGTTGTTTTCGATTCAAGAACTGAGGCATAGAAATGCTAATGCCAGACTCCAGGGGAAATATAACTCTCCTGCATATTTGAGAAAATGTGAAGCCCATTCAGTGAAATCTAATAAACATAATAATCACGGGCTGCTGACACTAAAGAAAAAGGACCTCATTCGACTTTTCTTTTATGCAGCGATTTACTGGTCCCCACTGATTGTAAAATTGGATCAGCGCAGTAAATTATCCATACCACTACCAGGCAAGGCAAGTTCAGGGATCTATATTTCTGGAGCATTGTGCTTAAATAAGCAAAAATGATACATTTGCCGTTGTGAAATTGGAAATATCAGGGGGCTTGCCGGTGTGATTGAGGTAAACAACGGCTTTACTTGCAATTTGGTGTTGCCCTTTTTTACAGCATTTTGCTTTGTATGTCGAATAATATTTCAAGACAAATTAAATTGCTCTGCTTCTCTGCTGGGCAGTGGTACGAAGGCTTTATTGATGCCGAGAAAATGAAAGCGCTTAATGTAATTTCTGCTTATATTTTGGGCACGTTTACAAAGATTTGTTTGCGGAGGTTTTTATCAATATCAAAAGTTAATGCTGACAAGTTTAAAGAGTTTTCCCACAATCTTCTGATATTGTTTACTACGGCATTTGATCGCTATATCTCTAATAAAGTTTTGTACTAATGTTTTTGGCTTTTCTAAAATACTTATAAAACAAGTATAAACATTTATCACACTAGGCGTATACAGTGCCCTGAAAATGTATTTGTCTTCAGAATCCTGCTCCATAGTTGCCTGCTCAGTTTTATACCCCATACTATTACCCTAGTTGTTTTTTTCCTACAGTAGTGCCCTAATTTATGTTATACCCCATAGTAGTGGGATAGTTAATGATATACCCAATAGTAAGTGCCCTAGTAAATGTTTTGCCCTACACTGGTGCTTTAGTTAATGTTATCCTTTATAGTGGTGCCCTAGATAATATAATGACCCACAGTAGTACCCTAGTTAACATTATACCCCAAATTGGTGCACTAGTTAATGTAATTTCTCTTTCAATGGTCCTGGTGACACAGCTTCACATTGGGATGTAGGAGGGTCCGCAGGAGCCAGGCACCTATCCTAAAGCTTTTGGAGGGTAGGCTCCTCCCCTACTGCATCCCAGACTCCTCAGTTCGTGTTAGGTGCCCACTGGAGTGGGTGCTATTCTAAAGGGCTGCATGAGCAGCCGAAGGAGTAGAGTTAGTTAGGGTTTTTATTATTTTATTAACTTTTACACTAGCTAGGTAGGCACAGTGTGAGGATTCTCATTAGTGAATCCTCACACTGCTAGCGCAGCAGGAGCTGACAGAAGCGCGTCCTGTCAGCTCGCTGTGCACAGGGGAGACACTGTCGGGCCTCCCTGTGCAGCGCTTACAGCTTCTTTTAAGAAGCTGCCTGGGCTCCGGAGCGTTCTGAAACCGGCTTCACGCTAGGTGGGGATCATGGGGGACAGGCGCTCCGTGATGGCGGCGGCCATTTTCTGCGGAGCTTACACACTGAGCTCCTATATGAGAGGACAGCAGTGTGTTACAGGCATGTTCCGAGTGGTCCCCAGCTGAGGGGGAGATACTGGAACTAGGAGATCCTACAATGGGAGCGGCTGTCTGGGGGTGGTTGGCGCCAAAAGCCACGGACCCTGCAGCAGCAGGGACTTGGTCCCTTCCCTCACTCTGTTTTGGCACCATTCAGAACGCTTGCAGCGGAGCTGAGCTGGCTTACAGATCCTGACAGAGTGATTGGATTTCCTGGGCATCACTTTCCCCATTCTGAAGACTACAGAAAGCTAAGGCCCTTATTCTGATTGATGCGGACTTTACCGCGTTCTTACGGATCGCGTCTTTACGGCGTCTGCGCATGCGTGGAGAACGCTACGCGCATGTGCCACGCCTTGACTCGGTACCAGTTCGGACAAAGCCCGTCCAAAACTGGTCACCGCAATCAGTCGGGAAATAGGGGCGTATTATGGGCGTCATGCGGAATGACACATGGGCGTAGTTTCAAAGTGGGCAAAACGGGGCGGAAATATGGGCGGACACGGGGGAGTACACTTATGTTGGGGGGCGTACATTCGGAAACCACTCCGAATGCACGCGAGCAAAAAGGGCTGAAATGTGCGGTGTCCACAAGTGTACTATTGCTTTGCGGACACCACTCGTTCATGCGGTAGGCGAACGTACGCCTAATGACTACAACCATTAACACCTGAACCCAATACAATCTACTCCTTTACTCATTACTCACTAATAGGACGCTTGTCAGTGCTTTAATTGAAACCATTGCACTTCAATTGCTGTAAGGGTTAATGTGTGCTATGCATGTGTTAGGCATGCTTGTAAGGATATATTGGCATCTAATTGATTCCAATTCCAAATAAGCAGTTTTTTATGAGGATAGGTAATTGAATAAGTGGGTCATGTGATGTCTTGCAGAAGATACTTCATAGTGGGTTGTTTGGCGTAAATCCTCCGCTTACGTGCGGTAGCACCGCTTGGCTCCCGTTCGGATGCGGTATTCCCGAGCATACTCTGTAATACTCTGTAATACCGTGCCGAATCGGAGTGTTTCTCCCGCACACGCATGGTTTGTATGTCGTCCGTAAACACGCCCTGTTCTTAAAGAGTGAGTCCGTCCGAATGCGGAGGACACGTGGGCGTTTCTACGGACGATGGCCGCACGCGGCAAAACACCGTGGCGTGCGGACCGCTCCGTAAGAATGCGGGAATATCCGCACAGATCAGAATAAGGGCCTAAGTGACTGAGTATATTGGTTCTGTATATAATGCCTGTACATTTAATGCTGTGACTGTGTTTTTGAGAACATCATGTCTGAGCAACAGTCTGTGGTTTTGGGGGAGGGAGCCTTTAATGCATTGAGAGCTTGCAGTGGTTGTACACTGAAATTTGTCCCTGAGCAGATAACAGGGGGGGGGCTTATGTATTTCTTGCGCTGCTGTGAAACCCATGGGGAGTGAACCCCAGAGGGTAGTGCTATCGGAGCTTGCGTGGGCTAAGTCCCTGGGCAGGTCTGAAAATGCTTTGGTGCATTACTGGACAGGCAGAGTGATGGCTGGTAACTTCCCCTAGACCATGGGTCTTCAACCTGTGGCCCTCCAGATGTTGTGAAACTACATGTTCCAGCATGCATTGCCACATTTTTTCCTATAAGAGCATACAAAAAAACCTCAGGGCATGCTAGGACATGTAGTTCCACAACATCTGGAGGGCCACAGGTTGCAGACCTGTGCCCTAGACCATTGCCATTCTCTCAGCAGTCCTCTAGCTCCTTGCCTCGGACCCAGACAGATCCTGACTTATTACAGGTCATGCAGGATACTGCTAAGGGAATCAGCAGGTTTAATTACTTGTTGGACAAGTTTTATGGTTATTCTGTGGGGACCCCTAAAAGGTCTTATTCAGTGCCATTGTTAGCTGCTGATGAGGAAGGAGAGTACACAGACATACCCTGGGATCAGGGTGATGATTCTGAAGAGTCCTCAGCCTCAGGGGTGGAGGATTTGATTACTGCTGTTAAACAGGCATTGAATTTGTCTGTGAAGGATAAACTCCTGCAAAGGTTGTTTTTAAGAGACAGCGTAAAGAAACTGATATCTCCCTGCAGACGAGGGTTTACAA
The DNA here is from genome assembly GCF_055691185.1 of Crinia signifera. NCBI lineage: Eukaryota > Metazoa > Chordata > Amphibia > Anura > Myobatrachidae > Crinia > Crinia signifera. The sequence continues at coordinate 76,625,376 of NC_139217.1, forward strand.
GATTTATTGGAAAACCCCTGATAAAAAGGCTTTAGATGCCTAAAAGATGTTTAAGCCTGTATCCCATGCCTGAGGATCATGCAGACCTCTGGGAGAAAGTTCCAGTGGTAGATGCTTCTGTGGCATGCTTGTCAAAAGCCACTGTGCTACCAGTGCAGGGGGGAACAGCCTTCAAGCAAGGCAATGGTTAAAAGGGGTGGGCTACACACTCCGCCCTCTGATTGCTTCAGCCTGGGTCTCTAAGGCCATGATTGGTGGGTCAATGACCTGTGCACTATTTGACATACTGTTCCTTGTGTGTTGTTACTTGCGGAGAAGCTTAAAGCTGCTGCAGAGTATGTGCTTGAGGCTGAGCAGGAAGCTCTCAAAATGGCTGCCAGAGTTTCCTCAGTGTCCATCAATGCCAGGAGAGTGCTCTGGCTTATAGCTTGGGAGGCAGATAACGAGTCTAAGAAGGTCTTAGAGGCATTAGCTTTTAAAGGAAGCTTTTATTTGGTTCAGAACTGGAAGAGATTATTAAGCAGGCCACAGGTGGAAAAAAGCACTTTCCTGCCTGCCCCTGCAGCCAAGCAGACATCAAGGTTTTCTGCTTTCAGGCCGTCCTTTCGGCCCTCCCCTAGAGGAGGTGCATCCTTTCGAGGACAGTCTTTTAGGGGATAGTCTCAGTCCTCCAGGGGCAAGGCCCCAAAGTCAAAATTTGGTTCCTTTCATAAGAAACCAAAGGAGAGGACAAACCCTCTGCATGACTGCCAGGGGTTTTGCCCAGCGGTGATCAAGGTGGGGGGACGTCTGTCACTGTTCAAAGACGCATGGGCACTGTTAGACCGGGACTCTTGGGTGTTAGAAATTATAACCCAGGGTTACAAGATTCCCTTCAAAGGTCTTCCGCCGAGAAGGTTCATTCCTACACCACTACCAAAGGAGGCTCGGCTCCGTACGGCTCTCTTGGGAGCGGCTCATTCTCTTTTAGAGAAGGGCGTGGTAGTCCCGGTCCCCAGAGCGGAGTGGAAAAAAGGCTTTTATTCCACTCTGTTTTTGGTGCCCAAACCAGACGGGTCTTTCAGCTGATCCTAAACTGCGAGCCACCGAGCCCGAAGCGTGGCGAGCGGACGCGGATACCTTCACAGGTATAACTGTGAAGGTATCCGCGTCCGCTCGCCACGCTTCGGGCCTCGGTGGCTCGCTGCGCTCGCCACACTATTCTATTCTCAACTCCACGCCGACGTGGATAGTAGGGCATGAAAAGGTCGGAGGACGCATACCGCTGCGCTCGCCACGCTTCGGGTTCACGTTGATCGTGGGGTGGCGTTAACAATTGTGGGGGCCATTTCAGAGTTCACGGTGACTATTAGGGCTCTGTGGCCCATTTAACATTGTTTCCTATGTAAAAATCGCGGGCATTGAGGCATTGAACACTAAAATCGGGTCCAATCTCATTTTTAACATTGGTCCCTATTGGTCCACAATGATTAAAGCCAGAGAGTCAGTGGCTTCTGCAAATTATTATAGGGTCTGGAAGACCTATATTCGATGGTGTGAATGACAGAAGTCACACACATCGCGATTTAAAATGGCTACATTTTTGGAGTTTTTACAGGATGGCCTTTCCTCTGGGTTAAGCCTTCAGTCACTCAAAGTACAGATCTCGGCCTTGTCAATTTCTTTCCGAAGAAGGATTGCATTAATACCGGAAGTACAGACCTTCCTGCAGGGGGTTTCTCGATTGAAACCTCCCTACAAGCAACCAGTAGCGCCATGGGAATTATCTCTGGTTCTAGAGTGCCTTCAAAAGGCGCCTTTTGAGTCGTTAAGGTCGGCTGACCTTAAATTCCTTACATGGAAACTGGTATTTTTGTTGGCGGTGGCGTCAGCACAAAGAGTATCGGAGTTGGGAGCTTTGTCCTGCAAGTCTCCCTCCCTTATATGTTATGATGATAGGGCTGTCTTTCGGACAGTACCCCAAATTTTTACCAAAAGTAGTCTCTGCTTTTCATCTAAATCAGGAGATAGTTCTGCCTGTGTTTAAACCCCAGAGGGTTCAAGGAAAAGGGGCAATTTGAGGAATTTGGATGTTGTGCGCGCCTTGCGCATTTATGTGGACAGAGGAAAGAGTGTCAGGAAGACTGATACTTTGCTAGTTTTGTATGATGTACATAATAATGGTTGGCCTGCTTCTAAGCAGACCATTGCTAGGTGGTTGCGCTCTGTTATAGCGTTTGCATATACTAAAGTTGGTAGGCCTGTGCCAGCCAGGATTAATGCGCATACCACCAGATCAGTCGCCACCTCTTGGGCGGTTCGACATGGGGCAACAGCTGAGCAGGTTTGCAGGGCTGCCACTTGGTCATCTGTTCATTCTTTTGCCAAATTAGATAGGTTCCATGAGTTTGCGTCGGAGGACTCATCATTTGGGCGAGCAGTGATGAGAACTGCAGACCTGAGCGTACCCACCCAAAGGACCGGCTCTGGAACGTCCCAATGTGAAGCTGTGTCACCAGGACCATTGAAAGAGAAAAAGGGATTTTTGTAAGAACTTACCGTTCGAATCCCTTTCTCTGATATGGTCCTGGTGACACAGCGATCCCTCCCTTACGCTCAGTAAGTATGCCAGTGTTCATGATGTTTCATGTTATAATTGGTTGAAAAGTTAAATTTAAAATTGTGCATATAATATGTGCAGGCGTTGTACTGAGTTAATGTATTCCAGTGGCTTTGAAAGATTAAACTGAGGAGTCTGGGATGCAGTAGGGGAGGAGCCTACCCTCCAAACGTTTTAGTATAGGTGCCTGGCTCCTGCGGACCCTCCTACATCCCAATGTGAAGCTGTGTCACCAGGACCATATCAGAGAAAGGGATTCGAACGGTAAGTTCTTACAAAAATCCCTTTATCTCATACTAGTGCCACAGTTAATGTTATACCCCATAGTAGTGCCCTAGGTAATGTTTTTTTCCTACAGACATGCCCTAATTAATGTTATGCCATTTAGTAGTGCACTCGTTAATGATATACCCAATAGTAAGTGTCCTAGTAAATGTTTTGCTATTTACTCTAGTTAATGCTATCCTTTGTAGTGGTGCTCTAGATAATGTTATGACACATAGTAGTACCCTAGTTAATGTTATACCTCAAAGCAGTACCCTAGTTAATGATATAGTATTGCCTTTGCTAATATTTCCCCCCCATAGTAGTGCTCAAGTTAATATTATGCTCAGGGGTGAGAGAGGAGAGCAGGCAGTGGGAGTGGTAGATGCAGGGGTGACAGAGGGAACAGGCAGGGAGTGAGATACTGGGAGTGAGAAAGGGAGTCATTAGTTATATATGCAGGGGGTGAGATAGGGTCACAGTCATAGGCGAATCTAGAAATATGGTAATGGGTGGTCCCAGAACCAAACAATGTAGCAGGGTGGACCTTTTGCTCGACGAAGCCGCGCAGCGAAAAGGTGGCGTGGCCTCGTGGAAAGGAGGCGTGTCATCACAAAAAGGGGCGTGGTGTTACATATTAGACCACACACCGTAATGCCCATTACACATTTTAGCAAACTCCATAATACCCATTACAAAAAAAGCCACACGCCGTAATGACAATTACACATGCCACACACCGTAGTGACAATTAAACATAATGCCACACACTATAATGCCCATTACACATAATGCCAAGTAAACATAATTCCACACACCGTAATTCCAATTAAACATAATGCGACACACCGTAATTCCAATTACACATGTCACACACCATAATGCCCATTACACATAATGCCACAGACTGTAATGCCAATTAAACATAATGCCACAAACCATAATGTCCATTAAACATAATACAACACACCGTAATGCCCATTACATATTAGACCACACACTATAATGCCTATGACATATTATATCTCATAACTTCCACTTACCTACACGCTCATTGTCAGAGGTATATTGCTCATTGCCAGGGGTTGCATGCTTCTTGCCAGGGGTTTCATTCTTGTTGCCATGGGGGATTACATTCTCGTTCCCGGGGAGGGGGGGGGGGCTGGGATTACATGCTCATTGCTGGGGAAAGGGGAAATAGAGTTTTCTAAAGAATGGTTCATCCTGCCGACAACTTATTCTGGCATTTATAATCAAAATAGTCACTGTCCTCATGTCCATCAATGTCAAGGAAAGTAATAGTTGATAGCAGACCATGTTTACCAGTAAAGAACCAATGCAGTTTATAGTCTTTGCCCATACACACTAGAAGATTTTAATTTTAAAAGACTCTGAAATCTCTGAAAGATATATCTTTTACCAAAGTAGTGCGTACACACTGAGCTATTTTCCCCAAAGAGCAAGAGATTTTCAGGAGACGAAAGACTTTGCTTAAAATCTTTCATTATAAGGCTATTTACATAATGGGCGGGGTTTGAATTCCAATGTATTTTTGTATTATGCTGGTATTAACCAGCAAACCACTGCCCACCAATGTATTTATGTATTTTGCTGGTATTAACCAGCAAACCACTGCCCACCAATGTAAAATAAAAATAAGCTGGTAATATATACATCGCTGGCCTGCACCATCGATGTATATGTTACAACTCATTTATTTACACTGGTGAGCAGTGGCACTAGTAACGTATACATCGCTGGCCTGTGCCAGCGATGCATACATTACTAGCTCTTTTTTTTTTACATTGGTGGGCAGGGGTTTGCTGGTTAATACCAGCATAATACATAAATACATTGGTGGCCAGTGGTTTGCTGGTTAATACCAGTAAATACATTGGTGGCAGTGTACTCACTTTGTTGGAGCGCAGCAGCGCTTCTCAAGGAGCAACACTGTCAGTGGACAGACGGAGCGACCAGGAGCAGGGTGGGTGAGTTATGACTGGGGGAGGCAGCGGGGGAGTGCAGCGGCGCCTACTTGGACGGGAGAGCAGGTCAGAGGGAGGGAGCGGGGGGAGGGTGCAATTGCCACGGCACCTTAGAAACAGCAGGGAAGGGGACGGGGCCCTCTTCCGGCACTATCACGCACGCACACAGCCAGCACTGTCACAGGCAGTGGGGGCCCTGTCGCTATCTTTATTCAATACTCCCGCGAGCCAGGAGCTCGCGGCGGGCAGCCAATCAGGAGCAGCATTAGTGGTATTGGTGGCCGCTCCTGATTGGCCGGTATTGACAGGGAAGGAGGTGCTTGTTTTATACAGTGATTATACAGCCGGGCAGTGTTCAGCCCTTTTCTGCCCGGCTGTCATTTCTTTAAATTGCGGCGGCCGGCGGTCTAATGGGTGGTCCGGTGCACCCCCTAGATTCGCCTACGGTCACAGTTAGTGAGAGATACAGAGGTGAAAGAGAAGCAGGCAGTGAGTGTAAGGTGCAAGATGCAAGGGATAAGAGATGAAGCAAGCAGTGAGAGATGCAGGAAGTGAGAGATTGAAGCAGTAAGGGCCAGATGCACTAAGCTTCAAAAGTGATCAAATGGAGAGTGATAAACAGCCAGCCAATCAGCTCCTAACTTCAATGTCACAGACTGTGTTTGAAAAATGTCAGGCAGGAGCTGATTGGTTGGTTGTTTATTACTCTCTATTTTATTGCTTTTCAAGCTTAGTACATCTGGCCCTTAGTGAGAGATACAGGGATGAAAGAGGGAAGCAGGCAGTGGGAAAGAGAGATACAGGGGTGAGAGAGGGAAGCAGGTAGTAGGAGAGAGATACAGGGGTGAGAGAGGGAAGCAGGTAGTGGGAGTTGCAGGGGGTGAGAGAAAGGGAAGCAGGCATTGAGAATGAGAGATGCAGGGGTGCGAGAGGGAAGCAGGCAGTGGGAGTCAGATATATGGGAGAGAGAGGGAAGCAGGCAGAGGGAACGAGAGGGAAGCAGGCAGTGGGAGTGAAAGATCCATGGGTGAGAGATGCTGGGGGTGATATAGGGAAGCAGTTAGTGAGAGATGCTGGGGGTGATATAGGGAAGAAGTTAGTAAGAGATGCTGGGGGTGATATAGGGAAGCAGTTAGTAAGAGATGCTGGGGGTGATATAGGGAAGCAGTTAGTGAGAGATGCTGGGGGTGATATAGGGAAGCACTTAGGGCCTTATTCTAGTTCACTCTGACAAAATCATTCTTAGATGGACAAAACCATGTGCACTGCAGGTGGGGCAGATGTAACGTGCAGATAGAATTTGATTTGGGTGGGGTTTTACTTCAAAGTGAGATCTCTATTGCAGTGTAAAAATAAAGCAGCCAGTATTTTCCCTGCACAGAAACAAAATAACTCACCCAAATCTAATTTGTCAGCCTCTTCTTCACTGCACGCAATGCCCACTCATTATAAGAGTACTGACCTGGGGAGTGTTTCCCTATATGCAGGTAGAGGTTTCTTTTAACGATGATCAATTAATCTAGAAACAGACTCAATCTGTATCTCCAACCAACAGTAGATGATTGATAAAAATCAAACAATAAAAAAGTAATATTAAAAACTGGAAGGTTCAACAGGGGGCTCATAAGCATGCAAGTGTATCCTTCTCACCCGGAATGAGCAGGAAATAGAGGGATGCCATTGCCGACCGATGACATGGGTGTATATGATTACCTTCCAGGTGAACCACTCCTTCTCACTGGTGAGAAGCCAGTACTGGTTTAAAAAACCATCAGAGAACAAACCAAGTTGGGGTTCCCTGTATTTTTTAAAACCAGCACCAGGCCCAAACCCCGTCCTGGTTCCCAAAATATGGGGGACAAAACAAGTAGGAGTCCACCGTATTTTTTGAACCAGCACCAAGCCCAACCAGCGAGCAGGGTAATGCCACAGCCGGTGGGAGACTTTTTATACAAGCCAAAGCATTTACCCCCTGCCCGGTCAGCCTGGGCAGGGATCCTGGGGAAGTGGGGACCCCCCAATGAAGGGTCCCCCTCCAGATTTTACCTGCCCAGGCTGAAGCCTGGGGCTGTCCCTGGTGCTGATGGGCGGTGGGCACCGGGCTGATGGTAGTGTAAAAAATAGATTAAACTATTGTGTATTGCTGTGAAACTGAGGGCCTTATTCTAGTTCACTCTTTCTGACAAAATCCTTCTTGGATGGACAAAACCATGAGCACTGCAGGGGGGCAGATGTAAAATATGCAGAGAGAATTAGATTTGGGTGAGTTATTTTGTTTCTGTGCAGGGTAAATACTGGCTGCTTTATTTTTACACTGCAATATAGATCTCAATTTGAAGTAAAACCCCACCCAAATCTAATTCTATATGCACAAGTAACATCTGCCCCACCTGCAGTGCCCATGGTTTTGTCTATCTAAGAAGGATTTTGTCAGAAATAGTGAACTAGAATAAGGCCCTGAATAACAGCAAGACTGCACTGCATGTAGGGACTTGGAGAACCACAAGTCCCAGCATGCAGTCCCACAACCGTACAAATAGGGAAATAAACACACACATAGTAAATGCCGAAAATACGAGTATGCCTAAACTAGGCATATTTTGCTTATACGAATATGCCTTTTTAGGCATATCTGCTTTAGTAAATTTCCCCCATTATCTGCTTCCATTGGCAAATGATACAATTCACCGCATATAGGACACACAAATTGCCTGTTGTCAAAAATCATAAATCTCAGCTACGTCACTTATAAGAAAACTAGGTGATTCATCGCGCCCTACGGGCGCTCTTCACACGGTCGTAAGGGGCTGCGCCCCCTTAATTTGTGAACATTTGCATATGAGAAAGATGGTTAGAATTGTATGAAAGATGGCCTCTATTGCAACTTGAGTTATAGGTGAAATGTGTTAAATAGAGAGCATATGATGTGGAAGGGGGTGTGTATTGTTTTGTTTAATTAAAAAGCGGTTACAGAGTAAGATGTACATTGATAGTGTGGATGGTACAGTGACATTTGTGGGTGTGGGGGGGCTGTGTGTGCATGTTGTTTAGGTGTGTGTGTGCAATAGTATAGTAGGGTGTTTCTGAGTCAGCGGCTCCCCACTGGCGGAGGTCACGACACAGGAAAACAGGAGGCTGGGTAGTGATAGGGGTGTGTGGGCATAAGGGGGACTAAAGAGGAGGGTGGGAGATACTGTGCAGCTTCTGCCAGTGGGTGAGGGTCCAGCGTGGCAGTACAGGATGGTGGCCCTTAGTCAGTGTCTCCTCCTACTGGGTGGGAGTTCGGGTGCATGAGAGCAGGAGGCTGGGCTATGAGGCATGATAGGGGCATGTGGGCAAAACAGCGTCAGCGACTCCCCAGTGGTGGAAGTTACGGTTCAGGAGAGCAGGAAGCTGGGTAGTGATAGGGGTGTGTGAGTATATGGGGGACTAAAGAGGGGCTTAGGGGTGCCGTGAATTGCGGGAGGGGCGCGGGGGTGCCGTGAATCAAGGGAGGGGGGCGCAGGTGTCGGCGAATCGCGGGAGAGGGTCCGCAAAGCGTGGGAGGGGGCGTGAATCGCGGGAGGGTGGGTCGCGGGGGCGGGGGGTTGCCGCAATGACAGGAGGGGGGTCAGGGGTGGGGAATCGCGGTAGGGGGGGGTCGTGGGGGGCACCGTGAACCGCGGGAGGGGGGCCCGGGGGTTGGCGCGAATTGTGGGAGGGGGGGTCGCGAGGTGCCGCGAATCGCAGGGGGGGGGGTGTGTCACGGGGTGGGGCCGCGAATCGCGGGAGTCACCGGGGGTGCCGCGAATTGCGGGGGGTGTGCTGCAAATCGCGGGAGGGGGGTCGCGGGGGGTGCCGCGAATCGCCACAAGAAAATATCAACACAGAAAGGTCAACACATGTAAATGTTGACATAAGTGTGGCACTTCATTGGTGTCCATTTCGACACATGAGAATGAATATGAAAACATTGAAAAAGTGAAAAATAAATCTTGTCAACCTTTTTCATTGTCGACCATAGCCATGTCAGTGTTTTGCATGTGCCATTTAATCGTGGGGATGCCGTGAATGGGAGGGGGGGAGGGAGGGAGGTGCATACCTCCCAACATGACCCTCTCCAGGAGGGACACATTGCTCTGTTTCTGGACTTTCTTCTTAATTTATGGATTACCATCACCTGTGCTTAAACACCTTTCTTATCAATTACCCTGTTTAAAACAGGTGATGACAATCATAAATTAAGATGGAAGTCCACAACCCAGCGTTACAGCTCCAGACACACTTTGAGTGACAGATGTAGCCAAATATATAAGAGATAACAAAAGTGAACATTGTAATATAGAGGGAAGCCACAAGGTGGCGCAATGTTACAGATTTACAACAATAAATATAAAGAATTTATATTAAGTTTCAAATTATAACATAGTCCTTTTTATTAAGGAAACCGTTCAATAAAGAAGGTACAAATTGTATTAAGGAGATGCGAATATAGTTTAAGAAGTAATCAGGAGCTAACCCTAAGTAAAGATTCCTTACAATCTAAAAATAATGCTTTACTTAAAAAAATATACATATTGAAACTATTGTTTGAAATATGATACTTTAATACATAAAAAAGGAATCAGATAAGTTCAAGTGCAAAAATGCTGATTAACTGTTGCTCTAAAGCTACAATGGTATAATAACTTTGTAGATCAAGGATCTGGAGAATGCACAGTAACAGTGCATACACACTGAGCGCCTTTCCCCCTGCCCGGCGCCGACGGAGGGGGGAGGACGGCATTGTATAGCGGAGCGCTATGCAAAGCCATCCTGAAAGCCGCTCATCTTCTGGTATAACCAGCAGATGAACGGCTTTCCCGGCGATGTTGCTCACCGCTCATCGTGGGGCCATACACACTGGGCGGCTTTGAGCTGAAAGCCACTCAAACCTGCTGTTTTGAGCGACTTTCAGCTTTTCAACATCGCCCAGTGTGTATGGGCCTTAACACTTCTTAGCAGTGTAATCTGTCCTCTACTGATTAGCAAGAAAGTGTTTTTGTTGGTGGATGCATTTTGGAGCATCTTTCGTGAAACCGCTAGATTTGTGTCTGCAGCTGCAAACCATGGCGAGTTTGATCATACTTGCATAATCTCCTGGATGTTTGGGAATTTTCCGAATCTCGGGTGGCTCTCCTGGATGCCTGGAAGAGTGGGCATGTCTCCCAGACCCCAAGTGAGGTGGGCGGTCTTGGCTACCAAGGATGCATTTCACTCTGAATTGCATCATCATTTCTCCACCTCCCTATTGATTGCTGCATAGAATAGCAGGGGCACAATGATGTGATTGTGCCATCTGTCCACTTGGCTGCACCACACCCCTTGCATGGTTCACAGCTATGAGTAAGATACATTATTTGCATGAGGCCATCACATGTTAATAATGAATAGGTCCCATAGTGTTGTTCCTGGTATGATAGTAGTTAAGTAGGATATAAGTAGGATAAAGTTCCGGCACATTAGTAGCATCAATGTCAATGTTCTTTCAAATGATCATATCATTAGGGAAATGACCACCCCACTTATTTACTCGTCCAATACAAGTGATTCTCCCTATTTCTCACTATAGTAGTTGTACTGTTCTTATGAAATGGTGTGAGTCTCATTACAGATCCCACTCTGGCTATATATATGCGCTTTGCTGCCACTCAGTCCTGTCTTGGTAGACATTATAAGCCTAATGGCTTGAAAAAAGCTTTGGTTTCCTATAATTACATATCGTATTAATTTCAAGTGCCGCCGAATATCCAGTGTGTTTGTATGTGTGCTGCGGCTGTCTGCGGGGGATGCCGTCATTTGGTCTACAGCATGATGGTCGACACTCATTAGGTCGACACCATTAGGTCGACATGGGAAAAGGTCGACAGGTCATTAGTTCGAAAGTATCTAGGTCGACAGTCAAAAGGTCGACATGGGGTTTTCCACTGTTTTTTGAGCCGACATGTGCCGACAGGCGGTATTTCATGCCCTTCCATCCACTAGGGCATGGTGGGAGAATAACATAGTGTGCTGAGCATAGCGAGGTACCGTGCCCGAAGCATTGCGAGCGCAGCAAGCGGATGCGGTGCACTTTAAACTGTCCATGTCGACTGTGTTCACATTCGGGTAAAAAAACAGTGAAAAACTCCATGTCGACCTTTTGACTGTCGACTACGACACTGTCGAACTAATGACCTGTGGAACTAATGACCTTTCAACCTAGAGCCATGTCGACCTAGACCCCTGTCGACCTTTTCCCATGTCAACATAATGGTTTCGACCTAATGAATGTCGACCATCATGCTGTAGACCAAATGATCCCAACTAGTCTGCAGCATAGACCCTCCATAGACCCTATGCTGCAGACAGCCGCAGCACACATACAAACACACTGGATACTCGGCATGTATTGTATTTCTTACATTTGAGTGCCGACCATTTGGACTGTATTCAAATGTTTTTCACGCCAGCAGCCACTAGCGGGCGCCCAAAGAAGCACTTTGTGCGCATGTGGCTGGTGGCACCGTCATTTCAGATCGCACAAGACTAATACCCCTTTCAAACATACTACCCGGGATTTTAGACCCGGTTCAAACCCAGGTTTTAAAAAATCCCGGGTCCATTGCAGGTGCGCAGGACCCCGGATTTCAGAGGACTAAAATCCCGGGTAGAGCCTTTCAGACGTACCCTAGTCCCAGGATTGTGCACGTGAAAAATCCCGTGATTTTGCCGTATGTCTGAAAGGGGTATAATAGAGACCTGGAAATTAGTAACCTGGTCAGATTCCAATGGCTACATTCAATCTCACCATATTTCTGTAGGATATATATCTCATGCGCAGGGGTCGGTGTCAGATGGTTTCCATTTCTGATTCACTTGATTTGTGTTCTATACGGTACATTAAACAGAATTTTTACAAGGATGTTCTTCCATCAAGTTCTGTGATGTCTGACTTGAGGCATCTCAGCGAGAATATGATATCCCACAGAAGGGTCAATTCAATTAAGGAGTATGTAAATAGAAGGTGACCAGCGCTCAGGCTTTAAATTGATATCAGCACCTTGCTGATGAGGTGACGTGGGATGGTGTGACCAGTGGAGACTGGGTGTATCTTGTACCAATGACAATGTGACAAAATGTTATAAATAAAAGGTGTTTATTCAACTTAATAACATGGGTGTATTATTATCATACAAGCATGTAAGGTATATACGGTGGGGAAGGGGGCCCTCTTGGAGGGATGTGGGAGGCCGGTGGTGGCTGCAAGATCCTGAGTCCAAAGTCACAGAGGGGTGCTGGAGTCAGAGCACACACTGCTTCACCTCCTTCGGTGAACGCGGTCCGTGTGCTCTGGAAAGGGTTGTGTTGTGGAAATAGACCAGTATACAGTTCTCAGCTCTGGTGCTGCTGGATGAATAAGTGTTTCCAATGGGTCAAAGCAAGTGTCCAGGTGTCGCCCAGAATTAGGGCGTCCTCTGTATGTTTCCAGCGGTGCACCTCACACTTACCTGATACCCGCTGAAGTCCTCAATCCTTCCGTCCCACGTCGCACTGCTGGTTCTGTACTGTGTCCTGCTGGTGTCTGCACAGCCGTGCAGATTCACCAGTGTAGAAACCGCGTTGCTTCAACAGAGACTGAAGCACTTCCGGGTCCCGCTGGTGTACGTTCGCTGGGTTCTTGAGGTCACTGGAGTAACACGGGCTGCACTCCCGGTGGGGAGGAGACTGCTGTGAGTGGTCAAGTGCTGGCCAACGCGTTTCAACCCCGCTGGGGTCTTTTTCAAGGATGCCTGTTCTGTGCTGCTATGTTGCTTTATAAAGGGTGTCCAAGGAGCACTCCTCTTGAAGGAGGGCGTCTATTGGTCTGTGTGACTGTCCATCAAATGATAGAGTCCCGTTCAAAAGTCTTTGTAGACAAAATAATGCATGTCCATTGTGTGCAAGGATACTAGCTTGTCTGTAATGAACTAGGTTACACTTGATGAATTTTCTTAACTCCGGGAATATGCCACACACCTGCCATCTCAGATGCACATCCTGCCAATTAAGGAGTATGTTAGACCATACTTATTGCTCATTACTGTAACACCTCTGGCTGCATAGCACCCCCTTGTTTTCTTAAATGGAACCTGGTACCACCTCTATTCTGCCCACAAATGGTCTCCACCATCAAAGATGTACGCAAGCCATTGGGTTTGTATATTCTCTGAATAAGGCCAGATGTATGCAAAACCAGGCTGCGAAGGCCGGAGTCTACACTGGTTCCAGTTGACAGAGCTACAGTGTCTAGATAGACAGTTAACCCCTTCCCTGGTACTCCTGAGAATTTCCCGGGGTTTGCTCCAGTGCGCAGATTGGCAAACCCGGAAAATTCTCGGGAGTGCCACTGCCTGCGCTCCCCCTTGCTGGGCAGCGCCGCTGAGCTGAGTGCTGAGATCAATGCCTCTTTCAGCTTTGGCGGCTTCCTGGCTCCTGCTCCCAGCCCTGCCTCCCTTCCCCCTGCTGTGTGCTGCGTGATCTTGTAACATCACGCCGCACATAGCTGGGCTGCCGGGGGAGGGCCGGGCAGCGGCTATTTACAAAGATCAGTACCGACGTCCGGACCCGGGGACACAGTGGTGTTTTTTTTTTTAGGCAACTCGTCCAGTGGGGAGCGCTCCCTAAAAAAAAAACACCACTGAAGGGGTTAATAGGTCGACCCCAACGATCTACATGCAATAGCCTGACAGGGTCAAAAGGTCAGTTTTTCACAATTTAAAAAAATAAATTCAGAGTTTTGCGTACTTTACCATCATGTGGACTGCAATTGAGAACAGTAAAGTGTGCAGAGTGGAGCAAGTCACCAACAACTAATCATGGTATGTGTCATTAATTGGGGGTTCATGTCGAAAGGTGTCGACATTGGGACCCAAAAAGTGTGAAAAATGCACCTTCTCGTGTGTTTACCTTTACATAACAACTTTTTGACCCTGTAAACTTATTGCGTGTCGTCCTTTTGGGTTTGACCTATTGACTGTCTGTCTTAGTATCCACAACAGTCTATGCTTATGACTGTGATTCAGTGGCGGCTCCTGCCTTTAGACTTAAGGAGGGCTGCAATTTCCTGGGTAATGCTTGTTGCAAACAGTCATTAATTTTTGCAGGTTATTAGTTTGATTTGTGCTGTACAATTGTTTGTATGCATTTACTGTAAATAAATGTACACACTTTTAATAACTTTAATGTTAATTAAATTACACAAAATGATTTTATTAAAGATCTACACACAAATATTATTAAAATAAAATAAACTTCCATGCACCTCTCTGGGGCTATGCATACCTTCCTTCAGCTGCATCACACTAAGTGACTCACTGAAGTCTGGGCATGCTCACTGCAGAGGATTTTCTTCTGGGCTGCACAGAGAGCAGCCCATAGAAGCACTGTAGCTCTGGCGATTTGCACAGAATGGCTTCCTGTTGGAAGCTATTGCTGTCATCGCTCCAAGTACTGACAGCCCAAGATTGGGAGGAGTTTCCTGCTCTGTGTATGATGAGCAGTATCAGCTTCCAATAGTAGGAATCTATTACATGCTGAACTCCTCCCCACAGGGTTGGGCTGTTGCTGTGTCTGTCCTGCAGCTTTATGGAGCCTGGTGAGAGGAGGTTACCAGCGTGTCAGAGACATAGACAGTCAGCACCAGAGCTCTGGAGGTTGGGGGGGGGGTGCCTGCGGGGGGAAGCACCGGTGCTCTGGTGCTGTCTGTCTGTGTCTCTGGTGTTGTGATTTTAACTGGAGGGGCTGCAGTCCTGCAGCCCTATAGCAGGAGACGCCACTGCTGTGATTGCCTTTTCATCCTGGGCGGTCTTGCCCCGTGCTGGGCAGCCCCCAACATGAAAGTCTGCCATTGCAGTTTTGCTATTTTAGCAAACCTCAACTGCTGCTGGATCAGCCCCTTTGTTTCCTGAGCTGCTGTAGTTCTGACCCCTTCAGTTCTAATGACGTGTGGGACTCATTGTCCTCATATACGTTAACACTGTTCAAGTGACTGTGTGACGTCATCCAAAGATAGAGGGGGACATGGGGGAAAAATGACATACAATGCTGATGCACACTCCACAGTATTAAGCTCTGCTATCTAAAACGGAGCAATAATCGAGGCTCTTGGTATATTTTTAGGACAAGAAATACTATCTCACCAACCAGCGTCTAGGTCACCTCGTATATCTGGTGGTTCCCTAATATTAAGTTTGAATCCCAAAAAGGCCGGCGAAAGCCAATCACCCCACGACAGCACACTTGTGAGAAACTCAAGTAATAGTGAGCTAATAAGAAGGAAGCAAAAGCTAGGAGTTAAAAGTACCTAAAATAAACAGTGCTAAATAAATGCTATGGTGTGCCACCCCAAGGCAACCCAGCCACACCAACCCAAGGGTAGATGCGCTTTTTTCAATACTCACTAAGACACATGGGGGACAGGGGTGAAAAAGTCCCCAGCAGTAAAGATGATAAACCAAGATTATAGTTTTTGTTTTACCATTCCCATTTTTCTGTGACCAAGTCACCAACATATTACGAGGTGCATTTAATAGCTGTACTCATTGCTGACAGCATATTTCCTTTAGTGATACCAACCAATACGTCACAGGCATTTAACAAGACTCACCTCTCTGGCAAAGTTCAGTAAAGTCCTCCTCAGCAGCATCCTCCCCTCTGCTGCTAGCAACTGCTCGCTGCACCAGGGGCATATCTATAACTCATACAGGGTGAGCAGTGCACATGGGCACCTTGGTCAAGTGTCCCACACTGCACATCCATCTCTGGCTTTCTGGAGTCCCACATCAGCAGTGCTATACTGGCCACCGGAGGGCGGAAGATGGAGCAGGTGTCCCCCCCTGGATGGTATGTCCACCGCCGCATCGCTTATCCCCCCCCACCCTGGAGTGGCAGGCTGGGGTGACACTTGCACACCACACACTGCGTGCCCTGTCCTCCTGCAGTGCACTGCAGGTGGGGCAGATGTTACCTGTGCAGAGAGAATTAGATTTGGGTGGGGTTTTATTCAAAGTGAGATCTATATTGCAGTGTAAAAATAAAGCAGTCAGTATTTTCCCGGCACAGAAACACAATAACTCACCCAAATCTAACTCTCTGTGCACATTTTACATATGCCCCCCTGCAGTGCACATGATTTTCTCCATCTAAGGAGGATGAATGAACTAGAGTGAACTAGAATAAGGCCCTTTGTTACTTGTACTCCTGCTTATAAATTTAATGCAATCTGTAGTGCACCTTACCTTTTGTTCCTAGTTCCTTGATTATTTTCTGTTGCCCTGGATCCCCTGAAGGCCATGGATCCCCTCAAACCCCATGATCCACCTCAAACCCCTTGATCCCCTCGAACCCCTTGAGCATTTCTCCAGTTCAAACTTCGCAACACTAATTTTGTCTTGCCAGCTGCCTTTTCTTTATTTTACTATTCACTCAGCTGTTTTCTCCTTTGGGAAGTCTTTTCTACTCCCTTGATTTATTTTCTCTTGCAGCTGACTTTTCATTTTTAACTCTATTTTCTCCACCTCATCACATTTTACTAGTATGGTTTCTCTCCAGCTCCCATTTTTTTAATGTGGATTTCTTGTTTCCCCCATTTTTGTCTTCTACGGTTCTCTCATTTCTTCTTCAGATCTCTTTTCTATTCCCCTTTTCTTTTTTTGTAAGCTCTTTTATGTCATATCTCTTTTCTTCACCTTTACCTTTGTCTGGCCTTTTTCAGTGTTTTTTTTTAAATAAGGGTACTCTTTACCTAGAACGGCGCCCACGATGTAAATCGCGGCTATCGTGCCGCAAATCACAAGCATCGCAGGCATCGCATGTGTTTGTGCGGTACGAGATGCATGGCCATCGGAAATCGTGTTCATTGAGTCCGAGTGATGCATGCGATGCCTGCGATGACCTCGATTATACTGTTTTTTTCATCGTGTCATTTTATGCACCCAATGCATGCGATTTGTGCGATCTGCGTGTTTTCCCGCTCAGCTTCTCAGATTTTTCTTTTGTGGGTAGTTTTGTTGGAGAGTAGAGCTGTGATTTGAGAGATAGTGGTTTTTTGCTGATTGCTGTTTATTGGAGACTTACTGAGTTGCTGATTCTTCAGTTATTCCTGATTCCTGATATCCTCTTTCCTGAGCCTGATTGCTGTGCTGATTCCTGACCTCATTCCTTATTCCTGTGCCCTGTATTCCTGGTTCCTGTGTCTCCTGAGTCCTGTGTCCCCACAAGTGATGGCATCTGCAGTTAATGTGTTCTCCTTGCCCCAGACGGAGGTGCAGGCTATTGAATTTCTGCAGCAGTATCAACTGTTGCCAAAGGAGGCAACTTGTGGCAACGGACATCCAATGAGGCTGAGCCACAAGGAGGGGATGTGGCGCCGCCACGTCAGAGTCTGCCGCCAGAATACAGGTATTGTGTCCCTATAAATGTATATAATTTCATGTGCTGTCACCTCTCACACTGCTTATGTGTGACAGAGGATCACAGCACTGGTATTCCACAAACATTTTACTCAAGTTAACATTAAAATCGCATTCATCGCGATGATCGCGCGCATTGTGCTGTATAGTGTACAATATAATGCGTGCGATGCCTGCGATCATCGCGATTTCACGCACTTACAGTATGTCACTCAAACTGAAAAAGTGTATGAAGAAAAAACAGGAAGTGTTCCAGCTGCCATTTTAAAACAATTATCTGCGCAGAAGACATCAGGCTCCCTGCCCCTGCTTAAAAGTAAGTTCATTGTACAACTTGCACATATCTGGGGTTTGCATCAACAGTGGAGGGGTGGTGGTGGGGGGAAGGGGGGGAATGGGGGGTAGGAGGGGGGCTCAGGGGTAGGGGGGTGGGGGGGAAGAGGGGTAGGAGGGGGGCCCAGGGGCAGGGGGGGTGGGGTGGGCCAGAGGAGTAGGGGAGATGGGCAGGGGTAGGGTGGGGGAATCAATGTTACTATGTTTAAATTCAGTATATAATGCTGGTTGCTATGTGTAATAGCACATAGCAACATATGTCACCATATTATCAGTGAGTGACATATGTTGCTATATGGTATTGCACATAGCAACCACTGTTACTAAGTAAAAATTGGGTGTATAACACTGGTTGCTATGTCAAATAGCGCATAGCAACATATGTCACCTGCATATGTTACGTTTGTGACAAGTGTTGCTATGCGCTCTTGCACATAGCAACCAGCATTATACACTGTAATTTAACATTGAAACGGTGGTTGCTATATGTAAAAACACATAGCAACATATGTCACAAACATATTATCAGTTGGTGACATATGTTGCTATGCGTTTTTACACATAGAAACCACTGTTTCAATGTTAAATTTCAGAGTAAATGTTAAATTCCCTTCCAATCAACCAGATCAATCCAATGGACCATAAATTTACATAGGGTACAATGTGAAATGCCCCCCGACCCCCAAATAACCACCCTGATGTGTGAAATGCCCCCCTTCCCTTGTCAACGCCACCCCACTATCAACGCCAACCCGAAGCGTGGAGAGCGCAGCAAGCCCGCGAGGGGCGGCGGTACGCGTCCTCCGACCTTTTCATACCCCCACTATCCACGTCGGCGTGGAGTTGAGAATAGAAAGTGTGGCGAGCGCAGCGAGCCACCGAGCCCGAAGCGTGGCAAGCGCACTCGGATACCTGTGAAGCCCGCCAGGGGACACGGATACCTGTGAAGGTATCTGCGTCCGCTCGCCACACTTTCCATTCTCAACTCCACGCGTATAGCCGGTACTTGTGTAGTATCACGGTTCCCATCGCATGCCATCGCATGCCATATTTACTGTTTTTTTATGCATTTGTGAGAATAAATCGCATGCCATGCGATGTGCTGCGATGCGATGTGCTGCGATGCAATGGCATGCGATTTTGATCACAAATGCATCCAAATGCATTGAAATTAGGAGCAAACATGTTAAATGCACCCCAAATGTAATTTTTCACACTGTACCACCCCCACTATCAACGCCAACCCGAAGCGTGGCGAGCGCAGCAAGCCCGCGAGGGGCGGCGGTACGCGTCCGCCGACCTTTTCATACCCCCACTATCCACGTTGGCGTAGAGTTGAGAACAGAAAGTGTGGCGAGCGCATCGAACCACCGAGCCCGAAGCGTGGCGAGCGGACGCGGATACCTTCACAGGTATACGTGTCTCCTGGCGGGCTTCACAGGTATCCGCGTCCGCTCGCCACGCTTCGGGTTGGCGTTGATAGTGGGGGTGGTACAGTATGAAAAATTACATTTGGGGTGCATTTAACATGATTTTAACACATGTCAATGATTTCTGTGAAAAATGGCATCGCATCGCATCAGATTGCATGCGATTTTTTCCTGTATGATGCCCATTGTGGGAGTCGTGATACTACACAAGTACCGTATAGCCTTCAATTATTTATAGATGGTTTTGTTTGTTTTCTTTTTTTCAGAAATGCCAAAACAAATGGACCAGCACTTCTGGGGGAAGGTCATTGATATGTACAGGGAGAATAGATGCCTCTGGGAGAAAAAAGACAAGGACTATTACAACAAGGCGAAGAGGAGTGAGGCGTACCGTTGAATGGTGATTTACTGTAGAACACGGGAAAGTGAGGCAAACACTGCCTGGGTTCAGAAGAAGATGACAAATATGCGGACAGTCATGGTGTGAAGGAGTACAATCGAGTACTGGAGTCACAAAGTTCAGGAGCCGATACTGCTGACCTTTACGTTCCGAAATTATGGTACTATGAGCGGATGAAGTTCATCTTGGAGCAGAGATCAAGGAGTGGAAAAGGGGGAACTGATACGGAGGATGGCTCTTCGTCCAGTGCAATGGAGAGTGCGGACGTAGTAAGTATTTGGTGTGACATGTCTTGCATGTAACTGACTGTAAAATGTGATGTTATTACCATTTACCCCTTTTTTTCTTTCTAGGCAGTTCCCCCTGAGACGGAGCAGGAGTCTGTGTCGGTGGCGGATTTGGTCACTCCCACGATGGAGAGCACTGCACTAGCTCTCCCGAAGAGGCGCAGGAGGAGGCAGCCGACCAGCACTGCTCAAAATGTCCAAGGTCATTGCTGCAGGTATGCGGCGGAAGCATTGTCAAATCCCCCTGACGTATTCCAAACTTTTGCCAACAACCTTGCCACGGAGATGCGGACCATGGATCCAGACCAGGTTGTGCATGTGAAGCGGTTGGTATATTGCACTATGATGCGCGCAACAGAGAAAAGTCTCTCTGCTGAGTGCACTATAGAGCCATCTGCCACGAGCGTAAGGCAAGTGCCCCCACCGCCCAACTACCCCAATCACTACCCCCATCACTACCCTACATACAGTGTGCCGGGTTATACTCCGCCTCCCCCTTCTATGTATGCGACGAGGCCACCTATGCCACCAGCCACAGACCCTTCGTCTTTGCCTGGGACTATTTCCAGTGCTCTGTTTAGTACACAAAGTCCCCACCCAGGTGAAGAGCGCGATTATGAATAAATTATAATTCGGCTTGATTCGGACTAATTTTTTTTACATGCAACAATGCCCTTGTTCCACTCTTTGATTTGTTTGCTCCATGATGAACTTTATTGCTCATATACCATAATTTCGGTTAGTGAAGGTTGCAGTACGGTACTCCTGAACTTTGTGATGTCCGAACTCGTTATGCTCCTTCACAATTGACTGTTCTGCATATTGGCAATTTTTCCTGTACCCAGTGCATGTTTGCATCATTGTTCCCAGTGTTGTACAGTAATCATCATTTGTTGTGCGCCTCATTCCGATTTGCCTTGTTGTGATACCATTTCTCCCATGAGGCATCTATTCTCCTTCTTTATCTCAATGATCTTCCCACAGAAAAGGTTGACCATACCAGGTCCAAAAAAATAAAAAAAAATAAAAAACAGTTTTGAATTTTATCAAATGTGTTGTCTCATTTAATTAAATTGACAGTGTCCAAAATGTCATTTATTGTAATGTAAATTTGAGTGTATAACACTGTTTGCTATGTGCAATAGCGCATAGCAACATATGTCACCAATTCAGACTCTGTTGGTGACATATGTTGCAATGCACTGTAGCACATACCAACCACTGTTACCATGTGGAAATTGAGTGTATAATGCTGGTTGCTATGTGCAATAGCGCATAGCAACATATGTCCCAACCCAATGGACCAGATTGACGCCACCACACTATCAACGGCAACCCGAAGCGTGGCGAGTGTAGCCAGCCCGCGAGGGGCGGCGGTATGCGTCCTCCGACCTTTTCATACCCCCACTATCCACGTCGGCGTGGAGTTAAGAATAGAAAGTGTGGCGAGCACAGCGAGCCACCGAGCCCGAAGCATGGAAAGCGCAGCGAGCCCTGCGAGGGGACTCGAATACCTTCACAGGTATCCGTGTCCCCTCGCAGGCTTCACAGGTATCCGCGTGCGCTCGCCACACTTCGGCACAGGTATCCGTGTCCCCTCGCGGGCTTCACAGGTATCCACGTCCGCTCGCCACGCTTCAGGCTCGGTGGCTCGCTGCGCTCGCCACACTTTCTATACTCAACTACACTCCGACAAGGATAGTGGGGGTATGAAAAGGTCGGAGGACGCGTACCGCCACCCCTCGCTGCGCTCGCCACGCTTCGGGTTGCCGTTGATAGTGTGGTGGCGATTGGCAATGGTGGGGGGCCATTTCACTCTTCTTGGTGGTTATTTAATAAAATTTGTGGTCTGTGGGCTATTTAACATTGCTCCTGGTCTGTGGGCTATTTAACATTGCTCCTGGTCTGTGGGCTATTTAACATTGCTCCTGGTCTGTGGGCTATTTAACATTGCTCCCTATTTGAAATCGTGTCCACTGGGTTGATCTGAAGGGAATTTAACATTGTTCCCTATGCGAAATAGTTGAAATCGCACCCATCGCATTGCGGCCGTTTTGGTTGTGCACGATGCGCCCGACGCTATTTCAATGTAACATATAAATTCAACGTTAAACGTTGATCGCATCGGTCGCATCGCATGTGACAATAACGGCATGCGATGTACCTGCGACCACCGCGATGGGCGAAGTTCTAGGTAAAGAGTACCAAAATAAGTTTTCTTTTATGCCAGGAATAAAAAAAATGTCAGCAAGATTGCAGTTTTCACTAACAAGTCTCTTTTTCTCCTGCTTGATTTTACATTTACCATTTTGTTCCCCACAACACATTGTATATAAGCTCAAGGCCCTGGATCCCATGAAGGCCGTGGATCACATTGTATATCCCCTAAAGGCCCTGGATCCCTTGAAGGCCCTGGATCCCTTCGAACCCCATATCCCCTCAAAACCCCTGATCCCCTCAAACCCCTTAATCCCCTCAAGCCCCTTGATCCCCTCAAGCCCCATGATCCCCTCAAACCCCATGATCCCCTCAAGCCCTTGATCCCCTCTAAACCCTTAATCCCCTCAAGCCTGTTGATCCCCTCAAACCCCTTGATCCCCTCAAGCCCCATGATCCCCTCAAGCCCCTTGATCCCCTCTAAACCCTTAATCCCCTCAAGCCCGTTGATCCCCTCAAACCCCATGATCCCCTCAAGCCCATTGATCCCCTCAAACCCCTTGATCCCCTCAAGCCCCATGATCCCCTCAAGCCCCTTGATCCCCTCAATCCCCTTGATCCCCTCAAGCCCCATGATCCCCTCAAGCCCCTTGATCCCCTCAGGCCCATTGATCACCTCAAGCCCCATGATCCCCTTAAACCCGATGATCCCCTCAAGACCCTTGATCTCCTCTAAACCCTTGTTCTCCTAAAGCCCCTTGATCCCTTCAAGCTTCTTGATCCCCTCAAGCCCCTTGATCCCCTCTAAACCCTTAAATCACTCAAGCCCATTGATCCCCTCAAACCCCATGATCCCCTCAAGCCCCTTGATCCCCTAAAACACCTTGATCCCCTCAAGCCCCATGATCCCCTCCTTTACCTCTGTCTGGCCTTTTTCAGTGTTTTTTTTATAATAAGTTTTCTTTTATGCCAGACATAAAAAAAAAATTCAGCAAGATTGCAGTTTCCACTAACAAGTCTCTTTTTCTCCTGCTTGATTTTACATTTACCATTTTCTTCCCCACAACACATTGTATATCAGCTCATGGCCCTGGATCCCATGAAGACCGTGGATCACATTGTATATCCCCTAAAGGCCCTGGATTCCATGAAGGCCCTGGATCCCCTCGATCCCCCATATCGCCTCAAAACCCTTGATCCCTTCAATGCCCCTGATCCCCTCAAACCCCTTAATACCCTCAAGACCCTTGATCCCCTCAATCCCCATGATCCCCTCAAACCCCATGATCCCCTCAAGCCCCTTGATCGCCTCTAAACCCATAATCCCCTCAAGCACCCTTGATCCCCTCAAACCCCATGATACCATCAAGCCCCTTGATCCCCTCAAACCCCTTGATCCCCATAATCTCCATGATCCCCACAAGCCCCATGACCCCCTCAAGCCCCTTGATCCCCTCAATCCCCTTGATCCCCTCAATCCCCATGATCCCCTCAAGCCCATTGATCCCCTCAAACCCCTTGATCCCCTCAAGCCCCGTGATCCACTCAAATCCCTTGATCCCCTCAAGACCCTTGATCCCCTCAATCCCCATGATCCCCTCAAACCCCATGATCCCCTCAAGCCCCTTGATCCCCTCTAAACCCATAATCCCCTCAAGCCCCTTGATCCCCTCAAACCCCTTGATCCCCATAATCTCCATGATCCCCACAAGCCCCATGACCCCCTCAAGCCCATTGATCCCCTCAATCCCCTTGATCCCCTCAATCCCCATGATCCCCTCAAGCCCATTGATCCCCTCAAACCCCTTGATCCCCTCAAGCCCCGTGATCCACTCAAATCCCTTGATCCCCTCAAGCCCCTTGATTCTCTCAAGCCCCTTGATCCCCTCAAGCCCCATGATCCCCTCAAATCCCATGATCCCCTTGTGCCCCTTGATCCCCTCAAACCCCTTGATCCCCTCAAACCCCTTGATCCCCTCAAGCCCCATGATCCCCCCAAGCCCCTTGATCCCCTCAAGCCCATTGATCCCCTCAAGACCCATGTTCCCATTAAACCCGATAATACCCTCAAGAACCTTGATCCCCTCTAAACCCTTGTTCCCCTAAACCCCTTGATCCCCTCAATCCCCCATATTCCCTCAAAACCCTTGATTCCCTCAATGCCCCTGATCCCCTCAAACCCCTTAATCCCCTCAAGCCCCTTGATCCCCTCAAGCCCCATGATCCCCTCAAACCCCATGATCCCCTTGTGCCCCTTGATCCCCTCAAACACCTTGATCCCCTCAAGCCCCATAATCCCTCCAAGCCCCATGATCCCCTCAAGCCCCTTGATCCCCTCAAGCTCATGGATCCCCTCAAGACCCATGTTCCCATTAAACCCGATAATCCCCTCAAGACCCTTGATCCCCTCTAATCCCTTGTTCCCCTAAAGCCCCTTGCTCCCCTTTAGCCCCTTGATCCCCTCAAAACCCTTGATCCCCTCTAAACCCTTAAACCCCTTAAGCCCATTCATCCCCTCAAACCCCATGATCCCCTCAAGCCCCTTGATCCCCTCAAACCCCTTGATCCCCTCAAGCCCTATGATCCCCTCAAGCCCCATGATCCCCTCAAACCCCTTGATCCCCTCAATCCCCTTGATCCCCCTCAAGCCCAATGATCCCCTCAAGCCCCTTGATCAACTCAAGCCCCTTGATCCCCTCAAACCCCTTGATCCCCTCAATCCCCTTGATCCCCCTCAAGCCCCATGATCCCCTCAAATCCTTGATACCCTCATGCCTCTTGAGAATTTCTCCAGCTCCAACGCCGCACCACTTCTTTTGTCTCTGTTATGATCCAGGGAGTAACTCAGGATCCTGAATGCTGCCCAGGCTGGGCGGAGAGCTATCCCCTATGCTGACTCTATTGGCCCTCTCCGCGTGGTGACCACAGACTGCTGGGTGCTAGACTTCGCCTGTAGCCGCCACGTTTGAAAGGGCGAGTTAGGCCCGCCCAAGCTCAGGTGCAGCCAGGTGTTAGGTAAGGACAAGCCAGTGGCGACCACCAGAGAGGATCCAAGAGGAAATCTAACTAATATGAGAACCCAAACAGGATAATGGTATAATGAGAACACTAAAGGTATATATCCCTAATATACACTGGAACAGAATACCATAAAGAAAATACTGCGACTCCGTCGCAACAAATCCATCAACCCTGGTCACAATAATCCTGTGTGACCAACACACAACGCAAAGAAGTTGTGAACCTCATAAAATAAGTTTTCTTTTATGCCAGGAATAAAAAAAAATGTCAGCAAGATTGCAGTTTTCACTAACAAGTCTCTTTTTCTCCTGCTTTATTTTACATATACCATTTTCTCCCCCACAACACATTGTATATCAGCTCAAGGCCCTGGATCCCATGAAGGCCCTGGATCATATTTTATATCCCCAAAGGCCCTGGATCCCCTGAAGGCCCTGTATGACATTTTATATCCCCAAAGGCCCTGGATCCCATGAAGGCCCTGGATCACATTTTATATCCCCAAAGGCCCTGGATCCCCTGAAGGCCCTGTATGACATTTTATATCCCCAAAGGCCCTGGATCCCATGAAGGCCCTGGATCACATTGTATATCACCAAAGGCCCTGGATCCCCTAAAGGCCCTGGATCACATTTTATATCCCCAAAGGCCCTGGATCCCATGAAGGCCCTGGATCACATTGTAGATCCCCAAAGGCCCTGGATCCCCTGAAGGCCCTGGATCCCCTCAATCCCCCATATCTCCTCAAAACCCTTGATCCCCTCATTTCCTCAGATCCCTGCAAACCCGATAAACCCCTCAAGACCCTTGATCCCCTCTAAACGCTTGTTCCCCTCAATGCCCCTGATCCCCTCAAACCCCTTAATCCCCTCAAGCCCCTTGATCCCCTCAAGCCCCATGATCCCCTCAAACCCCATGATCCCCTCAAGCCCCTTGATCCCCTCTAAACCCTTAATCCCCTCAATCCCCTTAACCCCTCAAACCCCATGATCCCCTCAAGCCCCTTGATCCCCTCAATCCCCTTGATCCCCCTTAAGCCCAATGATCCCCTCAAGCCCTTTGATCCCCTCAAACCCCTTGATCCCCTCAAGCCCCTTGATCCCCACAAGCTCTATGATCCTCTCAAACCCTTGATCCCCTCATACCCCTTGAGAATTTCTCCAGCTCCAATTTCGCACCACATCTTTTGTCTCTGTTATGATTCAGGGAGTAACTCAGGATCCCGAATGCTGCCCAGGCTGGGCGGAGAGCTATCCCCTATGCTGACTCTTTTGGTCCTCTCCGCGTGGTGACCACAGACTGCTGGGTGCTAGGCTTCGCCTGTAGCCGCCACGTTTGAAAGGGCGAGTTAGGCCCGCCCAAGCTCCGGTGCAGCCAGGTGTTAGGTAAGGACAAGCCAGTGGTGACCACCAGAGAGGATCCAAGAGGGAATCTAACTAATATGAGAACCCAAACAGGCTAATGGTATAATGAGAACACTAAAGGTATATATCCCTAATATACACTGGAACAGAATACCATAAAGAAAATATTGCGACTCCGTCGCAACAAATCCATCAACCCTGGTCACAATAATCCTGTGTGACCAACACCCAACACAAAGAGGTTGTGAACCTCATAAAATAAGTTTTCTTTAATGCCAGGAATAAAAAAAAATGTCAGCAAGATTGCAGTTTTCACAAACAAGTCTCTTTTTCTCCTGCTTTATTTTACATATACCATTTTCTCCCCCACAACACATTGTACATCAGCTCAAGGCCCTGGATCCCATGAAGGCCCTGGATCATATTTTATATCCCCAAAGGCCCTGGATCCCCTGAAGGCCCTGTATGACATTTTATATCCCCAAAGGCCCTGGATCCCATGAAGGCCCTGGATCACATTGTATATCCCCAAAGGCCCTGGATCCCCTGAAGGCCCTGGATTCCCTCAATCCCCCATATCCCCTCAAAACCCTTGATCCCCTTAATGCCCCTGATCACCTCAAACCCATTGATCCCTTCAATCCCCTGGATCCCCTCAATCCCCCATATCCCCTCAAAACCCTTGATCCCCTCATTTCCCCAGATCCCCGCAAACCCGATAAACCCCTCAAGACCCTTGATCCCCTCTAAACCCTTGTTCCCCTCAATGCCCCTGATCCCCTCAAACCCCTTAATCCCCTCAAGCCCCTTGATCCCCTCAAGCCCCATGATTCCCTCAAACCCCATGATCCCCTCAAGCCCCTTGATCCCCTCTAAACCCTTAATCCCCTCAAGCCCCTTGATCCCCTCAAACCCCATGATCCCCTCAAGCCCCATGATCCCCTCAAACCCCTTGATCCCCTCAATCCCCTTGATCTCCCTTAAGCCCAATGATCCCCTTAAGCCCCTTGATCCCCTCAAGCCCTTTGATCCCCTCAAACCCCTTGATCACCTCAAGCCCCTTGATCCCCACAAGCTCTATGATCCTCTCAAACCCTTGATCCCCTCATACCCCTTGAGAATTTCTCCAGCTCCAATTTCGCACCACTTCTTTTGTCTCTGTTATGATTCAGGGAGTAACTCAGGATCCTGAATGCTGCCCAGGCTGGGCGGAGAGCTATCCCCTATGCTAACTCTATTGGTCCTCTCCGCGTGGTGACCACAGACTGCTGGGTGCTAGGCTTCGCCTGTAGCCGCCACGTTTGAAAGGGCGAGTTAGGCCCGCCCAAGCTCCGGTGCAGCCAGGTGTTAGGTAAGGACAAGCCAGTGGCGACCACCAGAGAGGATCCAAGAGGGAATCTAACTAATATGAGAACCCAAACAGGCTAATGGTATAATGAGAACACTAAAGGTATATATCCCTAATATACACTGGAACAGAATACCATAAAGAAAATATTGCGACTCCGTCGCAACAAATCCATCAACCCTGGTCACAATAATCCTGTGTGACCAACACACAACACAAAGAGGTTGTGAACCTCATAAAATAAGTTTTCTTTTATGCCAGGAATAAAAAAAAATGTCAGCAAGATTGCAGTTTTCTCTAACAAGTCTCTTTTTCTCCAGCTTTATTTTACATATACCATTTTCTCCCCCACAACACATTGTATATCAGCTCAAGGCCCTGGATCCCATGAAGGCCCTGGATCACATTGTATATCCCCAAAGGCCCTGGATCCCCTGAAGGCCCTGTATGACATTTTATATCCCCAAAGGCCCTGGATCCCATGAAGGCCCTGGATCACATTGTAGATCCCCAAAGGCCCTGGATCCCCTGAAGGCCCTGGATCCCCTCAATCCCCCATATCCCCTCAAAACCCTTGATCCCCTCATTTCCCCAGATCCCCGCAAACCCGATAAACCCCTCAAGACCCTTGATCCCCTCTAAACCCTTGTTCCCCTCAATGCCCCTGATCCCATCAAACCCCTTAATCCCCTCAAGCCCCTTGATCCCCTCAAGCCCCATGATCCCCTCAAACCCCATGATCCCCTCAAGCCCCTTGATCCCCTCTAAACCCTTAATCCCCTCAAGCCCCTTGATCCCCTCAAACCCCATGATCCCCTCAAGCCCCATGATCCCCTCAAACCCCTTGATCCCCTCAATCCCCTTGATCCCCCATAAGCCCAATGATCCCCTCAAGCCCCTTGATCCCCTCAAGCCATTTGATCCCCTCAAACCCCTTGATCCCCTCAAGCCCCTTGATCCCCACAAGCTCTATGATCCTCTCAAACCCTTGATCCCCTCATACCCCTTGAGAATTTCTCCAGCTCCAATGTCGCACCACTTCTTTTGTCTCTTTAATGATTCAGGGAGTAACTCAGGATCCTGAATGCTGCCCAGGCTGGGCGGAGAGCTATCCCCTATGCTGACTCTTTTGGTCCTCTCCGCGTGGTGACCACAGACTGCTGGGTGCTAGGCTTCGCCTGTAGCCGCCACGTTTGAAAGGGCGAGTTAGGCCCGCCCAAGCTCCGGTGCAGCCAGGTGTTAGGTAAGGACAAGCCAGTGGTGACCACCAGAGAGGATCCAAGAGGGAATCTAACTAATATGAGAACCCAAACAGGCTAATGGTATAATGAGAACACTAAAGGTATATATCCCTAATATACACTGGAACAGAATACCATAAAGAAAATATTGCGACTCCGTCGCAACAAATCCATCAACCCTGGTCACAATAATCCTGTGTGACCAACACCCAACACAAAGAGGTTGTGAACCTCATAAAATAAGTTTTCTTTTATGCCAGGAATAAAAAAAAATGTCAGCAAGATTGCAGTTTTCACAAACAAGTCTCTTTTTCTCCTGCTTTATTTTACATATACCATTTTCTCCCCCACAACACATTGTACATCAGCTCAAGGCCCTGGATCCCATGAAGGCCCTGGATCATATTTTATATCCCCAAAGGCCCTGGATCCCCTGAAGGCCCTGTATGACATTTTATATCCCCAAAGGCCCTGGATCCCATGAAGGCCCTGGATCACATTGTATATCCCCAAAGGCCCTGGATCCCCTGAAGGCCCTGGATTCCCTCAATCCCCCATATCCCCTCAAAACCCTTGATCCCCTTAATGCCCCTGATCACCTCAAACCCATTGATCCCTTCAATCCCCTGGATCCCCTCAATCCCCCATATCCCCTCAAAACCCTTGATCCCCTCATTTCCCCAGATCCCCGCAAACCCGATAAACCCCTCAAGACCCTTGATCCCCTCTAAACCCTTGTTCCCCTCAATGCCCCTGATCCCCTCAAACCCCTTAATCCCCTTAAGCCCCTTGATCCCCTCAAGCCCCATGATTCCCTCAAACCCCATGATCCCCTCAAGCCCCTTGATCCCCTCTAAACCCTTAATCCCCTCAAGCCCCTTGATCCGATCAAACCCCATGATCCCCTCAAGCCCCATGATCCCCTCAAACCCCTTGATCCCCTCAATCCCCTTGATCTCCCTTAAGCCCAATGATCCCCTCAAGCCCCTTGATCCCCTCAAGCCCTTTGATCCCCTCAAACCCCTTGATCACCTCAAGCCCCTTGATCCCCACAAGCTCTATGATCCTCTCAAACCCTTGATCCCCTCATACCCCTTGAGAATTTCTCCAGCTCCAATTTCGCACCACTTCTTTTGTCTCTGTTATGATTCAGGGAGTAACTCAGGATCCTGAATGCTGCCCAGGCTGGGCGGAGAGCTATCCCCTATGCTAACTCTATTGGTCCTCTCCGCGTGGTGACCACAGACTGCTGGGTGCTAGGCTTCGCCTGTAGCCGCCACGTTTGAAAGGGCGAGTTAGGCCCGCCCAAGCTCCGGTGCAGCCAGGTGTTAGGTAAGGACAAGCCAGTGGCGACCACCAGAGAGGATCCAAGAGGGAATCTAACTAATATGAGAACCCAAACAGGCTAATGGTATAATGAGAACACTAAAGGTATATATCCCTAATATACACTGGAACAGAATACCATAAAGAAAATATTGCGACTCCGTCGCAACAAATCCATCAACCCTGGTCACAATAATCCTGTGTGACCAACACACAACACAAAGAGGTTGTGAACCTCATAAAATAAGTTTTCTTTTATGCCAGGAATAAAAAAAAATGTCAGCAAGATTGCAGTTTTCTCTAACAAGTCTCTTTTTCTCCAGCTTTATTTTACATATACCATTTTCTCCCCCACAACACATTGTATATCAGCTCAAGGCCCTGGATCCCATGAAGGCCCTGGATCACATTGTATATCCCCAAAGGCCCTGGATCCCCTGAAGGCCCTGTATGACATTTTATATCCCCAAAGGCCCTGGATCCCATGAAGGCCCTGGATCACATTGTAGATCCCCAAAGGCCCTGGATCCCCTGAAGGCCCTGGATCCCCTCAATCCCCCATATCCCCTCAAAACCCTTGATCCCCTCATTTCCCCAGATCCCCGCAAACCCGATAAACCCCTCAAGACCCTTGATCCCCTCTAAACCCTTGTTCCCCTCAATGCCCCTGATCCCATCAAACCCCTTAATCCCCTCAAGCCCCTTGATCCCCTCAAGCCCCATGATCCCCTCAAACCCCATGATCCCCTCAAGCCCCTTGATCCCCTCTAAACCCTTAATCCCCTCAAGCCCCTTGATCCCCTCAAACCCCATGATCCCCTCAAGCCCCATGATCCCCTCAAACCCCTTGATCCCCTCAATCCCCTTGATCCCCCATAAGCCCAATGATCCCCTCAAGCCCCTTGATCCCCTCAAGCCATTTGATCCCCTCAAACCCCTTGATCCCCTCAAGCCCCTTGATCCCCACAAGCTCTATGATCCTCTCAAACCCTTGATCCCCTCATACCCCTTGAGAATTTCTCCAGCTCCAATGTCGCACCACTTCTTTTGTCTCTTTAATGATTCAGGGAGTAACTCAGGATCCTGAATGCTGCCCAGGCTGGGCGGAGAGCTATCCCCTATGCTGACTCTTTTGGTCCTCTCCGCGTGGTGACCACAGACTGCTGGGTGCTAGGCTTCGCCTGTAGCCGCCACGTTTGAAAGGGCGAGTTAGGCCCGCCCAAGCTCCGGTGCAGCCAGGTGTTAGGTAAGGACAAGCCAGTGGTGACCACCAGAGAGGATCCAAGAAAGAATCT
Source organism: Crinia signifera (assembly GCF_055691185.1). Taxonomy (NCBI): domain Eukaryota; kingdom Metazoa; phylum Chordata; class Amphibia; order Anura; family Myobatrachidae; genus Crinia; species Crinia signifera. Next base: position 76,656,875 of record NC_139217.1, read on the forward strand.
AACTAATATGAGAACCCAAACAGGCTAATGGTATAATGAGAACACTAAAGGTATATATCCCTAATATACACTGGAACAGAATACCATAAAGAAAATATTGCGACTCCGTCGCAACAAATCCATCAACCCTGGTCACAATAATCCTGTGTGACCAACACCCAACACAAAGAGGTTGTGAACCTCATAAAATAAGTTTTCTTTTATGCCAGGAATAAAAAAAAATGTCAGCAAGATTGCAGTTTTCACAAACAAGTCTCTTTTTCTCCTGCTTTATTTTACATATACCATTTTCTCCCCCACAACACATTGTACATCAGCTCAAGGCCCTGGATCCCATGAAGGCCCTGGATCATATTTTATATCCCCAAAGGCCCTGGATCCCCTGAAGGCCCTGTATGACATTTTATATCCCCAAAGGCCCTGGATCCCATGAAGGCCCTGGATCACATTGTATATCCCCAAAGGCCCTGGATCCCCTGAAGGCCCTGGATTCCCTCAATCCCCCATATCCCCTCAAAACCCTTGATCCCCTTAATGCCCCTGATCACCTCAAACCCATTGATCCCTTCAATCCCCTGGATCCCCTCAATCCCCCATATCCCCTCAAAACCCTTGATCCCCTCATTTCCCCAGATCCCCGCAAACCCGATAAACCCCTCAAGACCCTTGATCCCCTCTAAACCCTTGTTCCCCTCAATGCCCCTGATCCCCTCAAACCCCTAAATCCCCTCAAGCCCCTTGATCCCCTCAAGCCCCATGATTCCCTCAAACCCCATGATCCCCTCAAGCCCCTTGATCCCCTCTAAACCCTTAATCCCCTCAAGCCCCTTGATCCCCTCAAACCCCATGATCCCCTCAAGCCCCATGATCCCCTCAAACCCCTTGATCCCCTCAATCCCCTTGATCTCCCTTAAGCCCAATGATCCCCTCAAGCCCCTTGATCCCCTCAAGCCCTTTGATCCCCTCAAACCCCTTGATCACCTCAAGCCCCTTGATCCCCACAAGCTCTATGATCCTCTCAAACCCTTGATCCCCTCATACCCCTTGAGAATTTCTCCAGCTCCAATTTCGCACCACTTCTTTTGTCTCTGTTATGATTCAGGGAGTAACTCAGGATCCTGAATGCTGCCCAGGCTGGGCGGAGAGCTATCCCCTATGCTAACTCTATTGGTCCTCTCCGCGTGGTGACCACAGACTGCTGGGTGCTAGGCTTCGCCTGTAGCCGCCACGTTTGAAAGGGTGAGTTAGGCCCGCCTAAGCTCCGGTGCAGCCAGGTGTTAGGTAAGGACAAGCCAGTGGCGACCACCAGAGAGGATCCAAGAGGGAATCTAACTAATATGAGAACCCAAACAGGCTAATGGTATAATGAGAACACTAAAGGTATATATCCCTAATATACACTGGAACAGAATACCATAAAGAAAATATTGCGACTCCGTCGCAACAAATCCATCAACCCTGGTCACAATAATCCTGTGTGACCAACACACAACACAAAGAGGTTGTGAACCTCATAAAATAAGTTTTCTTTTATGCAAGGAATAAAAAAAAATGTCAGCAAGATTGCAGTTTTCTCTAACAAGTCTCTTTTTCTCCAGCTTTATTTTACATATACCATTTTCTCCCCCACAACACATTGTATATCAGCTCAAGGCCCTGGATCCCATGAAGGCCCTGGATCACATTGTATATCCCCAAAGGCCCTGGATCCCCTGAAGGCCCTGTATGACATTTTATATCCCCAAAGGCCCTGGATCCCATGAAGGCCCTGGATCACATTGTAGATCCCCAAAGGCCCTGGATCCCCTGAAGGCCCTGGATCCCCTCAATCCCCCATATCCCCTCAAAACCCTTGATCCCCTCATTTCCCCAGATCCCCGCAAACCCGATAAACCCCTCAAGACCCTTGATCCCCTCTAAACCCTTGTTCCCCTCAATGCCCCTGATCCCATCAAACCCCTTAATCCCCTCAAGCCCCTTGATCCCCTCAAGCCCCATGATCCCCTCAAACCCCATGATCCCCTCAAGCCCCTTGATCCCCTCTAAACCCTTAATCCCCTCAAGCCCCTTGATCCCCTCAAACCCCATGATCCCCTCAAGCCCCATAATCCCCTCAAACCCCTTGATCCCCTCAATCCCCTTGATCCCCCATAAGCCCAATGATCCCCTCAAGCCCCTTGATCCCCTCAAGCCCTTTGATCCCCTCAAACCCCTTGATCCCCTCAAGCCCCTTGATCCCCACAAGCTCTATGATCCTCTCAAACCCTTGATCCCCTCATACCCCTTGAGAATTTCTCCAGCTCCAATGTCGCACCACTTCTTTTGTCTCTTTAATGATTCAGGGAGTAACTCAGGATCCTGAATGCTGCCAAGGCTGGGCGGAGAGCTATCCCCTATGCTGACTCTATTGGTCCTCTCCGCGTGGTGACCACAGACTGCTGGGTGCTAGGCTTCGCCTGTAGCCGCCACGTTTGAAAGGGCGAGTTAGGCCCGCCCAAGCTCCGGTGCAGCCAGGTGTTAGGTAAGGACAAGCCAGTGGCGACCACCAGAGAGGATCCAAGAAGGAATCTAACTAATATCAGAAGCCAAACAGGCTAATGGTATAATGAGAACACTAAAGGTATATATCCCTAATATACACTGGAACAGAATACCATAAAGATAATATTGCGACTCCGTCGCAACAAATCCATCAACCCTGGTCACAATAATCCTGTGTGACCAACACACAACACAAAGAGGTTGTGAAGCTCATAAAATAAGTTTTCTTTTATGCCAGGAATAAAAAAAAATGTCAGCAAGATTGCAGTTTTCACTAACAAGTCTCTTTTTCTCCTGCTTTATTTTACATATACCATTTTCTCCCCCACAACACATTGTATATCAGCTCAAGGCCCTGGATCCCATGAAGATCCTGGATCACATTTTATATCCCCAAAGGCCCTGGATCCCCTGAAGGCCCTGTATGACATTTTATATCCCCAAAGGCCCTGGATCCCATGAAGGCCCTGGATAACATTGTATATCCCCAAAGGCCCTGGATCCCCTGAAGGCCCTGGATCACATTTTATATCCCCAAAGGCCCTGGATCCCATGAAGGCCCTGGATCACATTGTAGATCCCCAAAAGCCCTGGATATACTGAATGCCCTGGATCCCCTCAATCCCCCATATCCCCTCAAAACCCTTGATCCCCTCATTTCCCCAGATCCCCGCAAACCCAATAAACCCCTCAAGACCCTTGATCCCCTCTAAACCCTTGTTCCCCTCAATGCCCCTGATCCCCTCAAACCCCTTAATCCCCTCAAGCCCCTTGATCCCCTCAAGCCCCATGATCTCCTCAAACCCCATGATCCCCTCAAACCCCTTGATCCCCTCAATCCCCTTGATCCCCCTTAAGCCCAATGATCCCCTCAAGCCCCTTGATCCCCTCAAGCCCTTTGATCCCCTCAAACCCCTTGATCCCCACAAGCTCTATGATCCTCTCAAACCCTTGATCCCCTCATACCCCTTGAGAATTTCTCCAGCTCCAATTTTGCACCACTTTTTTTGTCTCTGTTATGATTCAGGGAGTAACTCAGGATCCTGAATGCTGCCCAGGCTGGGCGGAGAGCTATCCCCTATGCTGACTCTATTGGTCCTCTCCGCGTGGTGACCACAGACTGCTGGGTGCTAGGCTTCGCCTGTAGCCGCCACGTTTGAAAGGGCGAGTTAGGCCCGCCCAAGCTCCGGTGCAGCCATGTGTTAGGTAAGGACAAGCCAGTGGCGACCACCAGAGAGGATCCAAGAGGGAATCTAACTAATATCAGAACCCAAACAGGCTAATGGTATAATGAGAACACTAAAGGTATATATCCCTAATATACACTGGAACAGAATACCATAAAGATAATATTGCGACTCCGTCGCAACAAATCCATCAACCCTGGTCACAATAATCCTGTGTGACCAACACACAACACAAAGAGGTTGTGAAGCTCATAAAATAAGTTTTCTTTTATGCCAGGAATAAAAAAAAATGTCAGCAAGATTGCAGTTTTCTCTAACAAGTCTCTTTTTCTCCTGCTTTATTTTACATATACCATTTTCTCCCCCACAACACATTGTATATCAGCTCAAGGCCCTGGATCCCATGAAGGCCCTGGATCACATTTTATATCCCCAAAGGCCCTGGATCCCCTGAAGGCCCTGTATGACATTTTATATCCCCAAAGGCCCTGGATCCCATGAAGGCCCTGGATCACATTGTAGATCCCCAAAGGCCCTGGATCCCCTGAAGGCCCTGGATCCCCTCAATCCCCCATATCCCCTCAAAACCCTTGATCCCCTCATTTCCCCAGATCCCCGCAAACCCGATAAACCCCTCAAGACCCTTGATCCCCTCTAAACCCTTGTTCCCCTCAATGCCCCTGATCCCATCAAACCCCTTAATCCCCTCAAGCCCCTTGATCCCCTCAAGCCCCATGATCCCCTCAAACCCCATGATCCCCTCAAGCCCCTTGATCCCCTCTAAACCCTTAATCCCCTCAAGCCCCTTGATCCCCTCAAACCCCATGATCCCCTCAAGCCCCATGATCCCCTCAAACCCCTTGATCCCCTCAATCCCCTTGATCCCCCATAAGCCCAATGATCCCCTCAAGCCCCTTGATCCCCTCAAGCCATTTGATCCCCTCAAACCCCTTGATCCCCTCAAGCCCCTTGATCCCCACAAGCTCTATGATCCTCTCAAACCCTTGATCCCCTCATACCCCTTGAGAATTTCTCCAGCTCCAATGTCGCACCACTTCTTTTGTCTCTTTAATGATTCAGGGAGTAACTCAGGATCCTGAATGCTGCCCAGGCTGGGCGGAGAGCTATCCCCTATGCTGACTCTTTTGGTCCTCTCCGCGTGGTGACCACAGACTGCTGGGTGCTAGGCTTCGCCTGTAGCCGCCACGTTTGAAAGGGCGAGTTAGGCCCGCCCAAGCTCCGGTGCAGCCAGGTGTTAGGTAAGGACAAGCCAGTGGTGACCACCAGAGAGGATCCAAGAAAGAATCTAACTAATATGAGAACCCAAACAGGCTAATGGTATAATGAGAACACTAAAGGTATATATCCCTAATATACACTGGAACAGAATACCATAAAGAAAATATTGCGACTCCGTCGCAACAAATCCATCAACCCTGGTCACAATAATCCTGTGTGACCAACACCCAACACAAAGAGGTTGTGAACCTCATAAAATAAGTTTTCTTTTATGCCAGGAATAAAAAAAAATGTCAGCAAGATTGCAGTTTTCACAAACAAGTCTCTTTTTCTCCTGCTTTATTTTACATATACCATTTTCTCCCCCACAACACATTGTACATCAGCTCAAGGCCCTGGATCCCATGAAGGCCCTGGATCATATTTTATATCCCCAAAGGCCCTGGATCCCCTGAAGGCCCTGTATGACATTTTATATCCCCAAAGGCCCTGGATCCCATGAAGGCCCTGGATCACATTGTATATCCCCAAAGGCCCTGGATCCCCTGAAGGCCCTGGATTCCCTCAATCCCCCATATCCCCTCAAAACCCTTGATCCCCTTAATGCCCCTGATCACCTCAAACCCATTGATCCCTTCAATCCCCTGGATCCCCTCAATCCCCCATATCCCCTCAAAACCCTTGATCCCCTCATTTCCCCAGATCCCCGCAAACCCGATAAACCCCTCAAGACCCTTGATCCCCTCTAAACCCTTGTTCCCCTCAATGCCCCTGATCCCCTCAAACCCCTAAATCCCCTCAAGCCCCTTGATCCCCTCAAGCCCCATGATTCCCTCAAACCCCATGATCCCCTCAAGCCCCTTGATCCCCTCTAAACCCTTAATCCCCTCAAGCCCCTTGATCCCCTCAAACCCCATGATCCCCTCAAGCCCCATGATCCCCTCAAACCCCTTGATCCCCTCAATCCCCTTGATCTCCCTTAAGCCCAATGATCCCCTCAAGCCCCTTGATCCCCTCAAGCCCTTTGATCCCCTCAAACCCCTTGATCACCTCAAGCCCCTTGATCCCCACAAGCTCTATGATCCTCTCAAACCCTTGATCCCCTCATACCCCTTGAGAATTTCTCCAGCTCCAATTTCGCACCACTTCTTTTGTCTCTGTTATGATTCAGGGAGTAACTCAGGATCCTGAATGCTGCCCAGGCTGGGCGGAGAGCTATCCCCTATGCTAACTCTATTGGTCCTCTCCGCGTGGTGACCACAGACTGCTGGGTGCTAGGCTTCGCCTGTAGCCGCCACGTTTGAAAGGGTGAGTTAGGCCCGCCTAAGCTCCGGTGCAGCCAGGTGTTAGGTAAGGACAAGCCAGTGGCGACCACCAGAGAGGATCCAAGAGGGAATCTAACTAATATGAGAACCCAAACAGGCTAATGGTATAATGAGAACACTAAAGGTATATATCCCTAATATACACTGGAACAGAATACCATAAAGAAAATATTGCGACTCCGTCGCAACAAATCCATCAACCCTGGTCACAATAATCCTGTGTGACCAACACACAACACAAAGAGGTTGTGAACCTCATAAAATAAGTTTTCTTTTATGCAAGGAATAAAAAAAAATGTCAGCAAGATTGCAGTTTTCTCTAACAAGTCTCTTTTTCTCCAGCTTTATTTTACATATACCATTTTCTCCCCCACAACACATTGTATATCAGCTCAAGGCCCTGGATCCCATGAAGGCCCTGGATCACATTGTATATCCCCAAAGGCCCTGGATCCCCTGAAGGCCCTGTATGACATTTTATATCCCCAAAGGCCCTGGATCCCATGAAGGCCCTGGATCACATTGTAGATCCCCAAAGGCCCTGGATCCCCTGAAGGCCCTGGATCCCCTCAATCCCCCATATCCCCTCAAAACCCTTGATCCCCTCATTTCCCCAGATCCCCGCAAACCCGATAAACCCCTCAAGACCCTTGATCCCCTCTAAACCCTTGTTCCCCTCAATGCCCCTGATCCCATCAAACCCCTTAATCCCCTCAAGCCCCTTGATCCCCTCAAGCCCCATGATCCCCTCAAACCCCATGATCCCCTCAAGCCCCTTGATCCCCTCTAAACCCTTAATCCCCTCAAGCCCCTTGATCCCCTCAAACCCCATGATCCCCTCAAGCCCCATAATCCCCTCAAACCCCTTGATCCCCTCAATCCCCTTGATCCCCCATAAGCCCAATGATCCCCTCAAGCCCCTTGATCCCCTCAAGCCCTTTGATCCCCTCAAACCCCTTGATCCCCTCAAGCCCCTTGATCCCCACAAGCTCTATGATCCTCTCAAACCCTTGATCCCCTCATACCCCTTGAGAATTTCTCCAGCTCCAATGTCGCACCACTTCTTTTGTCTCTTTAATGATTCAGGGAGTAACTCAGGATCCTGAATGCTGCCAAGGCTGGGCGGAGAGCTATCCCCTATGCTGACTCTATTGGTCCTCTCCGCGTGGTGACCACAGACTGCTGGGTGCTAGGCTTCGCCTGTAGCCGCCACGTTTGAAAGGGCGAGTTAGGCCCGCCCAAGCTCCGGTGCAGCCAGGTGTTAGGTAAGGACAAGCCAGTGGCGACCACCAGAGAGGATCCAAGAAGGAATCTAACTAATATCAGAAGCCAAACAGGCTAATGGTATAATGAGAACACTAAAGGTATATATCCCTAATATACACTGGAACAGAATACCATAAAGATAATATTGCGACTCCGTCGCAACAAATCCATCAACCCTGGTCACAATAATCCTGTGTGACCAACACACAACACAAAGAGGTTGTGAAGCTCATAAAATAAGTTTTCTTTTATGCCAGGAATAAAAAAAAATGTCAGCAAGATTGCAGTTTTCACTAACAAGTCTCTTTTTCTCCTGCTTTATTTTACATATACCATTTTCTCCCCCACAACACATTGTATATCAGCTCAAGGCCCTGGATCCCATGAAGATCCTGGATCACATTTTATATCCCCAAAGGCCCTGGATCCCCTGAAGGCCCTGTATGACATTTTATATCCCCAAAGGCCCTGGATCCCATGAAGGCCCTGGATAACATTGTATATCCCCAAAGGCCCTGGATCCCCTGAAGGCCCTGGATCACATTTTATATCCCCAAAGGCCCTGGATCCCATGAAGGCCCTGGATCACATTGTAGATCCCCAAAAGCCCTGGATATACTGAATGCCCTGGATCCCCTCAATCCCCCATATCCCCTCAAAACCCTTGATCCCCTCATTTCCCCAGATCCCCGCAAACCCAATAAACCCCTCAAGACCCTTGATCCCCTCTAAACCCTTGTTCCCCTCAATGCCCCTGATCCCCTCAAACCCCTTAATCCCCTCAAGCCCCTTGATCCCCTCAAGCCCCATGATCTCCTCAAACCCCATGATCCCCTCAAACCCCTTGATCCCCTCAATCCCCTTGATCCCCCTTAAGCCCAATGATCCCCTCAAGCCCCTTGATCCCCTCAAGCCCTTTGATCCCCTCAAACCCCTTGATCCCCACAAGCTCTATGATCCTCTCAAACCCTTGATCCCCTCATACCCCTTGAGAATTTCTCCAGCTCCAATTTTGCACCACTTTTTTTGTCTCTGTTATGATTCAGGGAGTAACTCAGGATCCTGAATGCTGCCCAGGCTGGGCGGAGAGCTATCCCCTATGCTGACTCTATTGGTCCTCTCCGCGTGGTGACCACAGACTGCTGGGTGCTAGGCTTCGCCTGTAGCCGCCACGTTTGAAAGGGCGAGTTAGGCCCGCCCAAGCTCCGGTGCAGCCATGTGTTAGGTAAGGACAAGCCAGTGGCGACCACCAGAGAGGATCCAAGAGGGAATCTAACTAATATCAGAACCCAAACAGGCTAATGGTATAATGAGAACACTAAAGGTATATATCCCTAATATACACTGGAACAGAATACCATAAAGATAATATTGCGACTCCGTCGCAACAAATCCATCAACCCTGGTCACAATAATCCTGTGTGACCAACACACAACACAAAGAGGTTGTGAAGCTCATAAAATAAGTTTTCTTTTATGCCAGGAATAAAAAAAAATGTCAGCAAGATTGCAGTTTTCTCTAACAAGTCTCTTTTTCTCCTGCTTTATTTTACATATACCATTTTCTCCCCCACAACACATTGTATATCAGCTCAAGGCCCTGGATCCCATGAAGGCCCTGGATCACATTTTATATCCCCAAAGGCCCTGGATCCCCTGAAGGCCCTGTATGACATTTTATATCCCCAAAGGCCCTGGATCCCATGAAGGCCCTGGATCACATTGTATATCCCCAAAGGCCCTGGATCCCCTGAAGGCCCTGGATCACATTTTATATCCCCAAAGGCCCTTGATCCCATGAAGGTCCTGGATCACATTGTAGATCCCCAAAGACCCTGGATCCCCTGAAGGCCCTGGATCCCCTCAATCCCCCATATCCCCTCAAAACCCTTGATCCCCTCATTTCCCCAGATTCCCGCAAACCCGATAAACCCCTCAAGACCCTTGATCCCCTCTAAACCCTTGTTCCCCTCAATGCCCCTGATCCCCTCAAACCCCTTAATCCCCTCAAGCCCCATGATCCCCTCAAACCCCATGATCCCCTCAAGCCCCTTGATCCCCTCTAAACCCTTAATCCCCTCAAGCCCCTTGATCCCCTCAAACCCCATGATCCCCTCAAGCCCCATGATCCCCTCAAACCCCTTGATCCCCTCAATCCCCTTGATCCCCCTTAAGCCCAATGATCCCCTCAAGCCCCTTGATCCCCTCAAGCCCTTTGATACCCTCAAACCCCTTGATCCCCTCAAGCCCCTTGATCCCCACAAGCTTTATGATCCTCTCAAACCCTTGATCCCCTCATACCCCTTGAGAATTTCTCCAGCTCCAATGTCGCACCACTTCTTTTGTCTCTGTTATGATTCAGGGAGTAACTCAGGATCCTGAATGCTGCCCAGGCTGGGCGGAGAGCTATCCCCTATGCTGACTCTATTGGTCCTCTCCGCGTGGTGACCACAGACTGCTGGGTGCTAGGCTTCGCCTGTAGCCGCCACGTTTGAAAGGGCGAGTTAGGCCTGCCCAAGCTCCGGTGCAGCCAGGTGTTAGGTAAGGACAAGCCAGTGGCGACCACCAGAGAGGATCCAAGAGGGAATCTAACTAATATGAGAACCCAAACAGGCTAATGGTATAATGAGAACACTAAAGGTATATAGCCCTAATATACACTGGAACAGAATACCATAAAGAAAATATTGCGACTCCGTCGCAACAAATCCATCAACCCTGGTCACAATAATCCTGTGTGACCAACACACAACACAAAGAGGTTGTGAAGCTCATAAAATAAGTTTTCTTTTATGCCAGGAATAAAAAAAAATGTCAGCAAGATTGCAGTTTTCACTAACAAGTCTCTTTTTCTCCTGCTTTATTTTACATATACCATTTTCTCCCCCACAACACATTGTATATCAGCTCAAGGCCCTGGATCCCATGAAGGCCCTGGATCACATTTTATATCCCCAAAGGCCCTGGATCCCCTGAAGGCCCTGTATGACATTTTATATCCCCAAAGGCCCTGGATCCCATGAAGGCCCTGGATAACATTGTATATCCCCAAAGGCTCTGGATCCCCTGAAGGCCCTGGATCACATTTTATATCCCCAAAGGCCCTGGATCCCATGAAGGCCCTGGATCACATTGTAGATCCCCAAATGCCCTGGATCCCCTGAAGGCCCTGGATCCCCTCAATCCCCCATATCCCCTCAAAACCCTTGATCCCCTCATTTCCCCAGATCCCCGCAAACCCGATAAACCCCTCAAGACCCTTGATCCCCTCTAAACCCTTGTTCCCCTCAATGCCCTGATCCCCTCAAACCCCTTAATCCCCTCAAGCTCCTTGATCCCCTCAAGCCCCATGATCCCCTCAAACCCCATGATCCCCTCAAGCCCCTTGATCCCCTCTAAACCCTTAATCCCCTCAAGCCCCTTGATCCCCTCAAACCCCATGATCCCCTCAAGCCCCATGATCCCCTCAAACCCCTTGATCCCCTCAATCCCCTTGATCCCCCTTAAGCCCAATGATCCCCTCAAGCCCCTTGATCCCCTCAAGCCCTTTGATCCCCTCAAACCCCTTGATCCCCTCAAGCCCCTTGATCCCCACAAGCTCTTTGATCCTCTCAAACCCTTGATCCCCTCATACCCCTTGAGAATTTCTCCAGCTCCAATTTTGCACCACTTCTTTTGTCTCTGTTATGATTCAGGGAGTAACTCAGGATCCTGAATGCTGCCCAGGCTGGGCGGAGAGCTATCCCCTATGCTGACTCTATTGGTCCTCTCCGCGTTGTGACCACAGACTGCTGGGTGCTAGGCTTCGCCTGTAGCCGCCACGTTTGAAAGGGCGAGTTAGGCCCGCCCAAGCTCCGGTGCAGCCAGGTGTTAGGTAAGGACAAGCCAGTGGCGACCACCAGAGAGGATCCAAGAGGGAATCTAACTAATATGAGAACCCAAACAGGCTAATGGTATAATGAGAACACTAAAGGTATATATCCCTAATATACACTGGAACAGAATACCATAAAGAAAATATTGCGACTCCGTCGCAACAAATCCATCAACCCTGGTCACAATAATCCTGTGTGACCAACACACAACACAAAGAGGTTGTGAACCTCATAAAATAAGTTTTCTTTTATGCCAGGAATTAAAAAAAATGTCAGCAAGATTGCAGTTTTCACTAACAAGTCTCTTTTTCTCCTGCTTTATTTTACATATACCATTTTCTCCCCCACAACACATTGTATATCAGCTCAAGGCCCTGGATCCCATGAAAGCCCTGGATCACATTTTATATCCCCAAAGGCCCTGGATCCCCTGAAGGCCCTGTATGACATTTTATATCCCCAAAGGCCCTGGATCCCATGAAGGCCCTGGATAACATTGTATATTCCCAAAGGCCCTGGATCCCCTGAAGGCCCTGGATCACATTTTATATCCCCAAAGGCCCTGGATCCCATGAAGGCCCTGGATCACATTGTAGATCCCCAAAGGCCCTGGATCCCCTGAAGGCCCTGGATCCCCTCAATCCCCCATATCCCCTCAAATCCCTTGATCCCCTCATTTCCCCAGATCCCCGCAAACCCGATAAACCCCTCAAGACCCTTGATCCCCTCTAAACCCTTGTTCCCCTCAATGCCCCTGATCCCCTCAAACCCCTTAATCCCCTCAAGCCCCTTGATCCCCTCAAGCCCCATGATCCCCTCAAACCCCATGATCCCCTCAAGCCCCTTGATCCCCTCTAAACCCTTAATCCCCTCAAGCCCCTTGATCCCCTCAAACCCCATGATCCCCTCAAGCCCCATGATCCCCTCAAACCCCTTGATCCCCTCAATCCCCTTGATCCCCCTTAAGCCCAATGATCCCCTCAAGCCCCTTGATCCCCTCAAGCCCTTTGATCCCCACAAACCCCTTGATCCCCTCAAGCCCCTTGATCCCCACAAGCTTTATGATCCTCTCAAACCCTTGATCCCCTCATACCCCTTGAGAATTTCTCCAGCTCCAATGTCGCACCACTTCTTTTGTCTCTGTTATGATTCAGGGAGTAACTCAGGATCCTGAATGCTGCCCAGGCTGGGCGGAGAGCTATCCCCTATGCTGACTCTATTGGTCCTCTCCGCGTGGTGACCACAGACTGCTGGGTGCTAGGCTTCGCCTGTAGCCGCCACGTTTGAAAGGGCGAGTTAGGCCCGCCCAAGCTCCGGTGCAGCCAGGTGTTAGGTAAGGACAAGCCAGTGGCGACCACCAGAGAGGATCCAAGAGGGAATCTAACTAATATGAGAACCCAAACAGGCTAATGGTATAATGAGAACACTAAAGGTATATATCCCTAATATACACTGGAACAGAATACCATAAAGAAAATATTGCGACTCCGTCGCAACAAATCCATCAACCCTGGTCACAATAATCCTGTGTGACCAACACACAACACAAAGAGGTTGTGAACCTCATAAAATAAGTTTTCTTTTATGCCAGGAATAAAAAAAAATGTCAGCAAGATTGCAGTTTTCACTAACAAGTCTCTTTTTCTCCTGCTTTATTTTACATATACCATTTTCTCCCCCACAACACATTGTATATCAGCTCAAGGCCCTGGATCCCATGAAGGCCCTGGATCACATTTTATATCCCCAAAGGCCCTGGATCCCCTGAAGGCCCTGTATGACATTTTATATCCCCAAAGGCCCTGGATCCCATGAAGGCCCTGGATAACATTGTATATTCCCAAAGGCCCTGGATCCCCTGAAGGCCCTGGATCACATTTTATATCCCCAAAGGCCCTGGATCCCATGAAGGCCCTGGATCACATTGTAGATCCCCAAAGGCCCTGGATCCCCTGAAGGCCCTGGATCCCCTCAATCCCCCATATCCCCTCAAATCTCTTGATCCCCTCATTTCCCCAGATCCCCGCAAACCCGATAAACCCCTCAAGACCCTTGATCCCCTCTAAACCCTTGTTCCCCTCAATGCCCCTGATCCCCTCAAACCCCTTAATCCCCTCAAGCCCCTTGATCCCCTCAAGCCCCATGATCCCCTCAAACCCCATGATCCCCTCAAGCCCCTTGATCCCCTCTAAACCCTTAATCCCCTCAAGCCCCTTGATCCCCTCAAACCCCATGATCCCCTCAAGCCCCATGATCCCCTCAAACCCCTTGATCCCCTCAATCCCCTTGATCCCCCTTAAGCCCAATGATCCCCTCAAGCCCCTTGATCCCCTCAAGCCCTTTGATCCCCTCAAACCCCTTGATCCCCTCAAGCCCCTTGATCCCCACAAGCTCTATGATCCTCTCAAACCCTTGATCCCCTCATACCCCTTGAGAATTTCTCCAGCTCCAATTTCGCACCACTTCTTTTGTCTCTGTTATGATTCAGGGAGTAACTCAGGATCCTGAATGCTGCCCAGGCTGGGCGGAGAGCTATCCCCTATGCTGACTCTATTGGTCCTCTCCGCGTGGTGACCACAGACTGCTGGGTGCTAGGCTTCGCCTGTAGCCGCCACGTTTGAAAGGGCGAGTTAGGCCCGCCCAAGCTCCGGTGCAGCCAGGTGTTAGGTAAGGACAAGCCAGTGGCGACCACCAGAGAGGATCCAAGAGGGAATCTAACTAATATGAGAACCCAAACAGGCTAATGGTATAATGAGAACACTAAAGGTATATATCCCTAATATACACTGGAACAGAATACCATAAAGAAAATATTGCGACTCCGTCGCAACAAATCCATCAACCCTGGTCACAATAATCCTGTGTGACCAACACACAACACAAAGAGGTTGTGAACCTCATAAAATAAGTTTTCTTTTATGCCAGGAATAAAAAAAAATGTCAGCAAGATTGCAGTTTTCACTAACAAGTCTCTTTTTCTCCTGCTTTATTTTACATATACCATTTTCTCCCCCACAACACATTGTATATCAGCTCAAGGCCCTGGATCCCATGAAGGCCCTGGATCACATTTTATATCCCCAAAGGCCCTGGATCCCCTGAAGGCCCTGTATGACATTTTATATCCCCAAAGGCCCTGGATCCCATGAAGGCCCTGGATAACATTGTATATCCCCAAAGGCCCTGGATCCCCTGAAGGCCCTGGATCACATTTTATATCCCCAAAGGCCCTGGATCCCATGAAGGCCCTGGATCACATTGTAGATCCCCAAAGGCCCTGGATCCCCTGAAGGCCCTGGATCCCCTCAATCCCCCATATCCCCTCAAAACCCTTGATCCCCTCATTTCCCCAGATCCCCGCAAACCTGATAAACCCCTCAAGACCCTTGATCCCCTCTAAACCCTTGTTCCCCTCAATGCCCCTGATCCCCTCAAACCCCTTAATCCCCTCAAGCCCCTTGATCCCCTCAAGCCCCATGATCCCCTCAAACCCCATGATCCCCTCAAGCCCCTTGATCCCCTCTAAACCCTTAATCCCCTCAAGCCCCTTGATCCCCTCAAACCCCATGATCCCCTCAAGCCCCATGATCCCCTCAAACCCCTTGATCCCCTCACTCCCCTTGATCCCCCTTAAGCCCAATGATCCCCTCAAGCCCCTTGATCCCCTCAAGCCCTTTGATCCCCTCAAACCCCTTGATCCCCTCAAGCCCCTTGATCCCCACAAGCTCTATGATCCTCTCAAACCCTTGATCCCCTCATACCCCTTGAGAATTTCTCCAGCTCCAATTTCGCACCACTTCTTTTGTCTCTGTTATGATTCAGGGAGTAACTCAGGATCCTGAATGCTGCCCAGGCTGGGCGGAGAGCTATCCCCTATGCTGACTCTATTGGTCCTCTCCGCGTGGTGACCACAGACTGCTGGGTGCTAGGCTTCGCCTGTAGCCGCCACGTTTGAAAGGGCGAGTTAGGCCCGCCCAAGCTCCGGTGCAGCCAGGTGTTAGGTAAGGACAAGCCAGTGGCGACCACCAGAGAGGATCCAAGAGGGAATCTAACTAATATGAGAACCCAAACAGGCTAATGGTATAATGAGAACACTAAAGGTATATATCCCTAATATACACTGGAACAGAATACCATAAAGAAAATATTGCGACTCCGTCGCAACAAATCCATCAACCCTGGTCACAATAATCCTGTGTGACCAACACACAACACAAAGAGGTTGTGAACCTCATAAAATAAGTTTTCTTTTATGCCAGGAATAAAAAAAAATGTCAGCAAGATTGCAGTTTTCACTAACAAGTCTCTTTTTCTCCTGCTTTATTTTACATATACCATTTTCTCCCCCACAACACATTGTATATCAGCTCAAGGCCCAGGATCCCATGAAGGCCCTGGATCACATTTTATATCCCCAAAGGCCCTGGATCCCCTGAAGGCCCTGTATGACATTTTATATCCCCAAAGGCCCTGGATCCCATGAAGGCCCTGGATAACATTGTATATCCCCAAAGGCCCTGGATCCCCTGAAGGCCCTGGATCACATTTTATATCCCCAAAGGCCCTGGATCCCATGAAGGCCCTGGATCACATTGTAGATCCCCAAAGGCCCTGGATCCCCTGAAGGCCCTGGATCCCCTCAATCCCCCATATCCCCTCAAAACCCTTGATCCCCTCATTTCCCCAGATCCCCGCAAACCTGATAAACCCCTCAAGACCCTTGATCCCCTCTAAACCCTTGTTCCCCTCAATGCCCCTGATCCCCTCAAACCCCTTAATCCCCTCAAGCCCCTTGATCCCCTCAAGCCCCATGATCCCCTCAAACCCCATGATCCCCTCAAGCCCCTTGATCCCCTCTAAACCCTTAATCCCCTCAAGCCCCTTGATCCCCTCAAACCCCATGATCCCCTCAAGCCCCATGATCCCCTCAAACCCCTTGATCCCCTCACTCCCCTTGATCCCCCTTAAGCCCAATGATCCCCTCAAGCCCCTTGATCCCCTCAAGCCCTTTGATCCCCTCAAACCCCTTGATCCCCTCAAGCCCCTTGATCCCCACAAGCTCTATGATCCTCTCAAACCCTTGATCCCCTCATACCCCTTGAGAATTTCTCCAGCTCCAATTTCGCACCACTTCTTTTGTCTCTGTTATGATTCAGGGAGTAACTCAGGATCCTGAATGCTGCCCAGGCTGGGCGGAGAGCTATCCCCTATGCTGACTCTATTGGTCCTCTCCGCGTGGTGACCACAGACTGCTGGGTGCTAGGCTTCGCCTGTAGCCGCCACGTTTGAAAGGGCGAGTTAGGCCCGCCCAAGCTCCGGTGCAGCCAGGTGTTAGGTAAGGACAAGCCAGTGGCGACCACCAGAGAGGATCCAAGAGGGAATCTAACTAATATGAGAACCCAAACAGGCTAATGGTATAATGAGAACACTAAAGGTATATATCCCTAATATACACTGGAACAGAATACCATAAAGAAAATATTGCGACTCCGTCGCAACAAATCCATCAACCCTGGTCACAATAATCCTGTGTGACCAACACACAACACAAAGAGGTTGTGAACCTCATAAAATAAGTTTTCTTTTATGCCAGGAATAAAAAAAAATGTCAGCAAGATTGCAGTTTTCACTAACAAGTCTCTTTTTCTCCTGCTTTATTTTACATATACCATTTTCTCCCCCACAACACATTGTATATCAGCTAAAGGCCCTAGATCCCATGAAAGCCCTGGATCACATTTTATATCCCCAAAGGCCCTGGATCCCCTGAAGGCCCTGTATGACATTTTATATCCCCAAAGGCCCTGGATCCCATGAAGGCCCTGGATAACATTGTATATTCCCAAAGGCCCTGGATCCCCTGAAGGCCCTGGATCACATTTTATATCCCCAAAGGCCCTGGATCCCATGAAGGCCCTGGATCACATTGTAGATCCCCAAAGGCCCTGGATCCCCTAAAGGCCCTGGATCCCCTCAATCCCCCATATCCCCTCAAATCCCTTGATCCCCTCATTTCCCCAGATCCCCGCAAACCCGATAAACCCCTCAAGACCCTTGATCCCCTCTAAACCCTTGTTCCCCTCAATGCCCCTGATCCCCTCAAACCCCTTAATCCCCTCAAGCCCCTTGATCCCCTCAAGCCCCATGATCCCCTCAAACCCCATGATCCCCTCAAGCCCCTTGATCCCCTCTAAACCCTTAATCCCCTCAAGCCCCTTGATCCCCTCAAACCCCATGATCCCCTCAAGCCCCATGATCCCCTCAAACCCCTTGATCCCCTCAATCCCCTTGATCCCCCATAAGCCCAATGATCCCCTCAAGCCCCTTGATCCCCTCAAGCCCTTTGATCCCCTCAGACCGCTTGATCCCCTCAAGCCCCTTGATCCCCACAAGCTTTATGATCCTCTCAAACCCTTGATCCCCTCA
This sequence comes from Crinia signifera, assembly GCF_055691185.1. Classification (NCBI taxonomy): domain Eukaryota; kingdom Metazoa; phylum Chordata; class Amphibia; order Anura; family Myobatrachidae; genus Crinia; species Crinia signifera. The sequence goes on from NC_139217.1 coordinate 76,674,734, forward strand.
TACCCCTTGAGAATTTCTCCAGCTCCAATGTCGCACCACTTCTTTTGTCTCTGTTATGATTCAGGGAGTAACTCAGGATCCTGAATGCTGCCCAGGCTGGGCGGAGAGCTATCCCCTATGCTGACTCTATTGGTCCTCTCCGCGTGGTGACCACAGACTGCTGGGTGCTAGGCTTCGCCTGTAGCCGCCACGTTTGAAAGGGCGAGTTAGGCCCGCCCAAGCTCCGGTGCAGCCAGGTGTTAGGTAAGGACAAGCCAGTGGCGACCACCAGAGAGGATCCAAGAGGGAATCTAACTAATATGAGAACCCAAACAGGCTAATGGTATAATGAGAACACTAAAGGTATATATCCCTAATATACACTGGAACAGAATACCATAAAGAAAATATTGCGACTCCGTCGCAACAAATCCATCAACCCTGGTCACAATAATCCTGTGTGACCAACACACAACACAAAGAGGTTGTGAACCTCATAAAATAAGTTTTCTTTTATGCCAGGAATAAAAAAAAATGTCAGCAAGATTGCAGTTTTCACTAACAAGTCTCTTTCTCTCCTGCTTTATTTTACATATACCATTTTCTCCCCCACAACACATTGTATATCAGCTCAAGGCCCTGGATCCCATGAAGGCCCTGGATCACATTTTATATCCCCAAAGGCCCTGGATCCCCTGAAGGCCCTGTATGACATTTTATATCCCCAAAGGCCCTGGATCCCATGAAGGCCCTGGATAACATTGTATATTCCCAAAGGCCCTGGATCCCCTGAAGGCCCTGGATCACATTTTATATCCCCAAAGGCCCTGGATCCCATGAAGGCCCTGGATCACATTGTAGATCCCCAAAGGCCCTGGATCCCCTGAAGGCCCTGGATCCCCTCAATCCCCCATATCCCCTCAAATCCCTTGATCCCCTCATTTCCCCAGATCCCCGCAAACCCGATAAACCCCTCAAGACCCTTGATCCCCTCTAAACCCTTGTTCCCCTCAATGCCCCTGATCCCCTCAAACCCCTTAATCCCCTCAAGCCCCTTGATCCCCTCAAGCCCCATGATCCCCTCAAACCCCATGATCCCCTCAAGCCCCTTGATCCCCTCTAAACCCTTTATCCCCTCAAACCCCTTGATCCCCTCAAACCCCATGATCCCCTCAAGCCCCATGATCCCCTCAAACCCCTTGATCCCCTCAATCCCCTTGATCCCCCTTAAGCCCAATGATCCCCTCAAGCCCCTTGATCCCCTCAAGCCCTTTGATCCCCTCAAACCCCTTGATCCCCTCAAGCCCCTTGATCCCCACAAGCTTTATGATCCTCTCAAACCCTTGATCTCCTCATACCCCTTGAGAATTTCTCCAGCTCCAATGTCGCACCACTTCTTTTGTCTCTGTTATGATTCAGGGAGTAACTCAGGATCCTGAATGCTGCCCAGGCTGGGCGGAGAGCTATCCCCTATGCTGACTCTATTGGTCCTCTCCGCGTGGTGACCACAGACTGCTGGGTGCTAGGCTTCGCCTGTAGCCGCCACGTTTGAAAGGGCGAGTTAGGCCCGCCCAAGCTCCGGTGCAGCCAGGTGTTAGGTAAGGACAAGCCAGTGGCGACCACCAGAGAGGATCCAAGAGGGAATCTAACTAATATGAGAACCCAAACAGGCTAATGGTATAATGAGAACACTAAAGGTATATATCCCTAATATACACTGGAACAGAATACCATAAAGAAAATATTGCGACTCCGTCGCAACAAATCCATCAACCCTGGTCACAATAATCCTGTGTGACCAACACACAACACAAAGAGGTTGTGAACCTCATAAAATAAGTTTTCTTTTATGCCAGGAATAAAAAAAAATGTCAGCAAGATTGCAGTTTTCACTAACAAGTCTCTTTTTCTCCTGCTTTATTTTACATATACCATTTTCTCCCCCACAACACATTGTATATCAGCTCAAGGCCCTGGATCCCATGAAGGCCCTGGATCACATTTTATATCCCCAAAGGCCCTGGATCCCCTGAAGGCCCTGTATGACATTTTATATCCCCAAAGGCCCTGGATCCCATGAAGGCCCTGGATAACATTGTATATCCCCAAAGGCCCTGGATCCCCTGAAGGCCCTGGATCACATTTTATATCCGCAAAGGCCCTGGATCCCATGAAGGCCCTGGATCACATTGTAGATCCCCAACGGCCCTGGATCCCCTGAAGGCCCTGGATCCCCTCAATCCCCCATATCCCCTCAAAACCCTTGATCCCCTCATTTCCCCAGATCCCCGCAAACCCGATAAACCCCTCAAGACCCTTGATCCCCTCTAAACCCTTGTTCCCCTCAATGCCCCTGATCCCCTCAAACCCCTTAATCCCCTCAAGCCCCTTGATCCCCTCAAGCCCCATGATCCCCTCAAACCCCATGATCCCCTCAAGCCCCTTGATCCCCTCTAAACCCTTAATCCCCTCAAGCCCCTTGATCCCCTCAAACCCCATGATCCCCTCAAGCCCCATGATCCCCTCAAACCCCATGATCCCCTCAAGCCCCTTGATCCCCTCTAAACCCTTAATCCCCTCAAGCCCCTTGATCCCCTCAAACCCCATGATCCCCTCAAGCCCCATGATCCCCTCAAACCCCTTGATCCCCACAAGCTCTATGATCCTCTCAAACCCTTGATCCCCTCATACCCCTTGAGAATTTCTCCAGCTCCAATTTCGCACCACTTCTTTTGTCTCTGTTATGATTCAGGGAGTAACTCAGGATCCTGAATGCTGCCCAGGCTGGGCGGAGAGCTATCCCCTATGCTGACTCTATTGGTCCTCTCCGCGTGGTGACCACAGACTGCTGGGTGCTAGGCTTCGCCTGTAGCCGCCACGTTTGAAAGGGCGAGTTAGGCCCGCCCAAGCTCCGGTGCAGCCAGGTGTTAGGTAAGGACAAGCCAGTGGCGACCACCAGAGAGGATCCAAGAGGGAATCTAACTAATATGAGAACCCAAACAGGCTAATGGAATAATGAGAACACTAAAGGTATATATCCCTAATATACACTGGAACAGAATACCATAAAGAAAATATTGCGACTCCGTCGCAACAAATCCATCAACCCTGGTCACAATAATCCTGTGTGACCAACACACAACACAAAGAGGTTGTGAACCTCATAAAATAAGTTTTCTTTTATGCCAGGAATAAAAAAAAATGTCAGCAAGATTGCAGTTTTCACTAACAAGTCTCTTTTTCTCCTGCTTTATTTTACATATACCATTTTCTCCCCCACAACACATTGTATATCAGCTCAAGGCCCTGGATCCCATGAAGGCCCTGGATCACATTTTATATCCCCAAAGGCCCTGGATCCCCTGAAGGCCCTGTATGACATTTTATATCCCCAAAGGCCCTGGATCCCATGAAGGCCCTGGATAACATTGTATATCCCCAAAGGCCCTGGATCCCCTGAAGGCCCTGGATCACATTTTATATCCCCAAAGGCCCTGGATCCCATGAAGGCCCTGGATCACATTGTAGATCCCCAAAGGCCCTGGATCCCCTGAAGGCCCTGGATCCCCTCAATCCCCCATATCCCCTCAAAACCCTTGATCCCCTCATTTCCCCAGATCCCCGCAAACCCGATAAACCCCTCAAGACCCTTGATCCCCTCTAAACCCTTGTTCCCCTCAATGCCCCTGATCCCCTCAAACCCCTTAATCCCCTCAAGCCCCTTGATCCCCTCAAGCCCCATGATCCCCTCAAACCCCATGATCCCCTCAAACCCCATGATCCCCTCAAGCCCCTTGATCCCCTCTAAACCCTTAATCCCCTCAAGCCCCTTGATCCCCTCAAACCCCATGATCCCCTCAAGCCCCATGATCCCCTCAAACCCCTTGATCCCCTCAATCCCCTTGATCCCCCTTAAGCCCAATGATCCCCTCAAGCCCCTTGATCCCCTCAAGCCCTTTGATCCCCTCAAACCCCTTGATCCCCTCAAGCCCCTTGATCCCCACAAGCTCTATGATCCTCTCAAACCCTTGATCCCCTCATACCCCTTGAGAATTTCTCCAGCTCCAATTTCGCACCACTTCTTTTGTCTCTGTTATGATTCAGGGAGTAACTCAGGATCCTGAATGCTGCCCAGGCTGGGCGGAGAGCTATCCCCTATGCTGACTCTATTGGTCCTCTCCGCGTGGTGACCACAGACTGCTGGGTGCTAGGCTTCGCCTGTAGCCGCCACATTTGAAAGGGCGAGTTAGGCCCGCCCAAGCTCCGGTGCAGCCAGGTGTTAGGTAAGGACAAGCCAGTGGCGACCACCAGAGAGGATCCAAGAGGGAATCTAACTAATATGAGAACCCAAACAGGCTAATGGTATAATGAGAACACTAAAGGTATATATCCCTAATATACACTGGAACAGAATACCATAAAGAAAATATTGCGACTCCGTCGCAACAAATCCATCAACCCTGGTCACAATAATCCTGTGTGACCAACACACAACACAAAGAGGTTGTGAACCTCATAAAATAAGTTTTCTTTTATGCCAGGAATAAAAAAAAATGTCAGCAAGATTGCAGTTTTCACTAACAAGTCTCTTTTTCTCCTGCTTTATTTTACATATACCATTTTCTCCCCCACAACACATTGTATATCAGCTCAAGGCCCTGGATCCCATGAAGGCCCTGGATCACATTTTATATCCCCAAAGGCCCTGGATCCCCTGAAGGCCCTGTATGACATTTTATATCCCCAAAGGCCCTGGATCCCATGAAGGCCCTGGATAACATTGTATATCCCCAAAGGCCCTGGATCCCCTGAAGGCCCTGGATCACATTTTATATCCCCAAAGGCCCTGGATCCCATGAAGGCCCTGGATCACATTGTAGATCCCCAAAGGCCCTGGATCCCCTGAAGGCCCTGGATCCCCTCAATCCCCCATATCCCCTCAAAACCCTTGATGCCCTCATTTCCCCAGATCCCCGCAAACCCGATAAACCCCTCAAGACCCTTGATCCCCTCTAAACCCTTGTTCCCCTCAATGCCCCTGATCCCCTCAAACCCCTTAATCCCCTCAAGCCCCTTGATCCCCTCAAGCCCCATGATCCCCTCAAACCCCATGATCCCCTCAAACCCCATGATCCCCTCAAGCCCCTTGATCCCCTCTAAACCCTTAATCCCCTCAAGCCCCTTGATCCCCTCAAACCCCATGATCCCCTCAAGCCCCATGATCCCCTCAAACCCCTTGATCCCCTCAATCCCCTTGATCCCCCTTAAGCCCAATGATCCCCTCAAGCCCCTTGATCCCCTCAAGCCCTTTGATCCCCTCAAACCCCTTGATCCCCTCAAGCCCCTTGATCCCCACAAGCTCTATGATCCTCTCAAACCCTTGATCCCCTCATACCCCTTGAGAATTTCTCCAGCTCCATTTTCGCACCACTTCTTTTGTCTCTTTTATGATTCAGGGAGTAACTCAGGATCCTGAATGCTGCCCAGGCTGGGCGGAGAGCTATCCCCTATGCTGACTCTATTGGTCCTCTCCGCGTGGTGACCACAGACTGCTGGGTGCTAGGCTTCGCCTGTAGCCGCCACGTTTGAAAGGGCGAGTTAGGCCCGCCCAAGATCCGGTGCAGCCAGGTGTTAGGTAAGGACAAGCCAGTGGCGACCACCAGAGAGGATCCAAGAGGGAATCTAACTAATATGAGAACCCAAACAGGCTAATGGTATAATGAGAACACTAAAGGTATATATCCCTAATATACACTGGAACAGAATACCATAAAGAAAATATTGCGACTCCGTCGCAACAAATCCATCAACCCTGGTCACAATAATCCTGTGTGACCAACACACAACACAAAGAGGTTGTGAATCTCATAAAATAAGTTTTCTTTTATGCCAGGAATAAAAAAAAATGTCAGCAAGATTGCAGTTTTCAGTAACAAGTCTCTTTTTCTCCTGCTTTATTTTACATACACCATTTTCTCCCCCACAACACACTGTATATCAGCTCAAGGCCCTGGATCCCATGAAGGCCCTGGATCACATTTTATATCCCCAAAGGCCCTGGATCCCCTGAAGGCCCTGTATGACATTTTATATCCCCAAAGGCCCTGGATCCCATGAAGGCCCTGGATAACATTGTATATTCCCAAAGGCCCTGGATCCCCTGAAGGCCCTGGATCACATTTTATATCCCCAAAGGCCCTGGATCCCATGAAGGCCCTGGATCACATTGTAGATCCCCAAAGGCCCTGGATCCCCTTAAAGGCCCTGGATCCCCTCAATCCCCCATATCCCCTCAAATCCCTTGATCCCCTCATTTCCCCAGATCCCCGCAAACCCGATAAACCCCTCAAGACCCTTGATCCCCTCTAAACCCTTGTTCCCCTCAATGCCCCTGATCCCCTCAAACCCCTTAATCCCCTCAAGCCCCTTGATCCCCTCAAGCCCCATGATCCCCTCAAACCCCATGATCCCCTCAAGCCCCTTGATCCCCTCTAAACCCTTAATCCCCTCAAGCCCCTTGATCCCCTCAAACCCCATGATCCCCTCAAGCCCCATGATCCCCTCAAACCCCTTGATCCCCTCAATCCCCTTGATCCCCCTTAAGCCCAATGATCCCCTCAAGCCCCTTGATCCCCTCAAGCCCTTTGATCCCCTCAAACCCCTTGATCCCCTCAAGCCCCTTGATCCCCACAAGCTCTATGATCCTCTCAAACCCTTGATCCCCTCATACCCCTTGAGAATTTCTCCAGCTCCAATTTCGCACCACTTCTTTTGTCTCTGTTATGATTCAGGGAGTAACTCAGGATCCTGAATGCTGCCCAGGCTGGGCGGAGAGCTATCCCCTATGCTGACTCTATTGGTCCTCTCCGCGTGGTGACCACAGACTGCTGGGTGCTAGGCTTCGCCTGTAGCCGCCACGTTTGAAAGGGCGAGTTAGGCCCGCCCAAGCTCCGGTGCAGCCAGGTGTTAGGTAAGGACAAGCCAGTGGCGACCACCAGAGAGGATCCAAGAGGGAATCTAACTAATATGAGAACCCAAACAGGCTAATGGTATAATGAGAACACTAAAGGTATATATCCCTAATATACACTGGAACAGAATACCATAAAGAAAATATTGCGACTCCGTCGCAACAAATCCATCAACCCTGGTCACAATAATCCTGTGTGACCAACACACAACACAAAGAGGTTGTGAACCTCATAAAATAAGTTTTCTTTTATGCCAGGAATAAAAAAAAATGTCAGCAAGATTGCAGTTTTCACTAACAAGTCTCTTTTTCTCCTGCTTTATTTTACATATACCATTTTCTCCCCCACAACACATTGTATATCAGCTCAAGGCCCTGGATCCCATGAAGGCCCTGGATCACATTTTATATCCCCAAAGGCCCTGGATCCCCTGAAGGCCCTGTATGACATTTTATATCCCCAAAGGCCCTGGATCCCATGAAGGCCCTGGATAACATTGTATATTCCCAAAGGCCCTGGATCCCCTGAAGGCCCTGGATCACATTTTATATCCCCAAAGGCCCTGGATCCCATGAAGGCCCTGGATCACATTGTAGATCCCCAAAGGCCCTGGATCCCCTCAATCCCCCATATTCCCTCAAATCCCTTGATCCCCTCATTTCCCCAGATCCCCGCAAACCCGATAAACCCCTCAAGACCCTTGATCCCCTCTAAACCCTTGTTCCCCTCAATGCCCCTGATCCCCTCAAACCCCTTAATCCCCTCAAGCCCCTTGATCCCCTCAAGCCCCATGATCCCCTCAAACCCCATGATCCCCTCAAGCCCCTTGATCCCCTCTAAACCCTTAATCCCCTCAAGCCCCTTGATCCCCTCAAACCCCATGATCCCCTCAAGCCCCATGATCCCCTCAAACCCCTTGATCCCCTCAATCCCCTTGATCCCCCTTAAGCCCAATGATCCCCTCAAGCCCCTTGATCCCCTCAAGCCCTTTGATCCCCTCAAACCCCTTGATCCCCACAAGCTCTATGATCCTCTCAAACCCTTGATCCCCTCATACCCCTTGAGAATTTCTCCAGCTCCAATTTCGCACCACTTCTTTTGTCTCTGTTATGATTCAGGGAGTAACTCAGGATCCTGAATGCTGCCCAGGCTGGGCGGAGAGCTATCCCCTATGCTGACTCTATTGGTCCTCTCCGCGTGGTGACCACAGACTGCTGGGTGCTAGGCTTCGCCTGTAGCCGCCACATTTGAAAGGGCGAGTTAGGCCCGCCCAAGCTCCGGTGCAGCCAGGTGTTAGGTAAGGACAAGCCAGTGGCGACCACCAGAGAGGATCCAAGAGGGAATCTAACTAATATGAGAACCCAAACAGGCTAATGGTATAATGAGAACACTAAAGGTATATATCCCTAATATACACTGGAACAGAATACCATAAAGAAAATATTGCGACTCCGTCGCAACAAATCCATCAACCCTGGTCACAATAATCCTGTGTGACCAACACACAACACAAAGAGGTTGTGAACCTCATAAAATAAGTTTTCTTTTATGCCAGGAATAAAAAAAAATGTCAGCAAGATTGCAGTTTTCACTAACAAGTCTCTTTTTCTCCTGCTTTATTTTACATATACCATTTTCTCCCCCACAACACATTGTATATCAGCTCAAGGCCCTGGATCCCATGAAGGCCCTGGATCACATTTTATATCCCCAAAGGCCCTGGATCCCCTGAAGGCCCTGTATGACATTTTATATCCCCAAAGGCCCTGGATCCCATGAAGGCCCTGGATAACATTGTATATCCCCAAAGGCCCTGGATCCCCTGAAGGCCCTGGATCACATTTTATATCCCCAAAGGCCCTGGATCCCATGAAGGCCCTGGATCACATTGTAGATCCCCAAAGGCCCTGGATCCCCTGAAGGCCCTGGATCCCCTCAATCCCCCATATCCCCTCAAAACCCTTGATCCCCTCATTTCCCCAGATCCCTGCAAACCCGATAAACCCCTCAAGACCCTTGATCCCCTCTAAACCCTTGTTCCCCTCAATGCCCCGGATCCCCTCAAACCCCTTAATCCCCTCAAGCCCCTTGATCCCCTCAAGCCCCATGATCCCCTCAAACCCCATGATCCCCTCAAACCCCATGATCCCCTCAAGCCCCTTGATCCCCTCTAAACCCTTAATCCCCTCAAGCCCCTTGATCCCCTCAAACCCCATGATCCCCTCAAGCCCCATGATCCCCTCAAACCCCTTGATCCCCTCAATCCCCTTGATCCCCCTTAAGCCCAATGATCCCCTCAAGCCCCTTGATCCCCTTAAGCCCTTTGATCCCCTCAAACCCCTTAATCCCCTCAAGCCCCTTGATCCCCACAAGCTCTATGATCCTCTCAAACCCTTGATCCCCTCATACCCCTTGACAATTTCTCCAGCTCCAATTTCGCACCACTTCTTTTGTCTCTGTTATGATTCAGGGAGTAACTCAGGATCCTGAATGCTGCCCAGGCTGGGCGGAGAGCTATCCCCTATGCTGACTCTATTGGTCCTCTCCGCGTGGTGACCACAGACTGCTGGGTGCTAGGCTTCGCCTGTAGCCGCCACGTTTGAAAGGGCGAGTTAGGCCCGCCCAAGCTCCGGTGCAGCCAGGTGTTAGGTAAGGACAAGCCAGTGGCGACCACCAGAGAGGATCCAAGAGGGAATCTAACTAATATGAGAACCCAAACAGGCTAATGGTATAATGAGAACACTAAAGGTATATATCCCTAATATACACTGGAACAGAATACCATAAAGAAAATATTGCGACTCCGTCGCAACAAATCCATCAACCCTGGTCACAATAATCCTGTGTGACCAACACACAACACAAAGAGGTTGTGAACCTCATGAAATAAGTTTTCTTTTATGCCAGGAATAAAAAAAAATGTCAGCAAGATTGCAGTTTTCACTAACAAGTCTCTTTTTCTCCTGCTTTATTTTACATATACCATTTTCTCCCCCACAACACATTGTATATCAGCTCAAGGCCCTGGATCCCATGAAGGCCCTGGATCACATTTTATATCCCCAAAGGCCCTGGATCCCCTGAAGGCCCTGTATGACATTTTATATCCCCAAAGGCCCTGGATCCCATGAAGGCCCTGGATAACATTGTATATTCCCAAAGGCCCTGGATCCCCTGAAGGCCCTGGATCACATTTTATATCCCCAAAGGCCCTGGATCCCATGAAGGCCCTGGATCACATTGTAGATCCCCAAAGGCCCTGGATCCCCTGAAGGCCCTGGATCCCCTCAATCCCCCATATCCCCTCAAATCCCTTGATCCCCTCATTTCCCCAGATCCCCGCAAACCCGATAAACCCCTCAAGACCCTTGATCCCCTCTAAACCCTTGTTCCCCTCAATGCCCCTGATCCCCTCAAACCCCTTAATCCCTTCAAGCCCCTTGATCCCCTCAAGCCCCATGATCCCCTCAAACCCCATGATCCCCTCAAGCCCCTTGATCCCCTCTTAACCCTTAATCCCCTCAAGCCCCTTGATCCCCTCAAACCCCATGATCCCCTCAAGCCCCATGATCCCCTCAAACCCCTTGATCCCCTCAATCCCCTTGATCCCCCTTAAGCCCAATGATCCCCTCAAGCCCCTTGATCCCCTCAAGCCCTTTGATCCCCTCAAACCCCTTGATCCCCTCAAGCCCCTTGATCCCCACAAGCTCTATGATCCTCTCAAACCCTTGATCCCCTCATACCCCTTGAGAATTTCTCCAGCTCCAATTTCGCACCACTTCTTTTGTCTCTGTTATGATTCAGGGAGTAACTCAGGATCCTGAATGCTGCCCAGGCTGGGCGGAGATCTATCCCCTATGCTGACTCTATTGGTCCTCTCTGCGTGGTGACCACAGACTGCTGGGTGCTAGGCTTCGCCTGTAGCCGCCACGTTTGAAAGGGCGAGTTAGGCCCGCCCAAGCTCCGGTGCAGCCAGGTGTTAGGTAAGGACAAGCCAGTGGCGACCACCAGAGAGGATCCAAGAGGGAATCTAACTAATATGAGAACCCAAACAGGCTAATGGTATAATGAGAACACTAAAGGTATATATCCCTAATATACACTGGAACAGAATACCATAAAGAAAATATTGCGACTCCGTCGCAACAAATCCATCAACCCTGGTCACAATAATCCTGTGTGACCAACACACAACACAAAGAGGTTGTGAACCTCATAAAATAAGTTTTCTTTTATGCCAGGAATAAAAAAAAATGTCAGCAAGATTGCAGTTTTCACTAACAAGTCTCTTTTTCTCCTGCTTTATTTTACATATACCATTTTCTCCCCCACAACACATTGTATATCAGCTCAAGGCCCTGGATCCCATGAAGGCCCTGGATCACATTTTATATCCCCAAAGGCCCTGGATCCCCTGAAGGCCCTGTATGACATTTTATATCCCCAAAGGCCCTGGATCCCATGAAGGCCCTGGATAACATTGTATATCCCCAAAGGCCCTGGATCCCCTGAAGGCCCTGGATCACATTTTATATCCCCAAAGGCCCTGGATCCCATGAAGGCCCTGGATCACATTGTAGATCCCCAAAGGCCCTGGATCCCCTGAAGGCCCTGGATCCCCTCAATCCCCCATATCCCCTCAAAACCCTTGATCCCCTCATTTCCCCAGATCCCCGCAAACCCGATAAACCCCTCAAGACCCTTGATCCCCTCTAAACCCTTGTTCCCCTCAATGCCCCTGATCCCCTCAAACCCCTTAATCCCCTCAAGCCCCTTGAACCCCCCAAGCCCCATGATCCCCTCAAACCCCATGATCCCCTCAAGCCCCTTGATCCCCTCTAAACCCTTAATCCCCTCAAGCCCCTTGATCCCCTCAAACCCCATGATCCCCTCAAGCCCCATGATCCCCTCAAACCCCTTGATCCCCTCAATCCCCTTGATCCCCCTTAAGCCCAATGATCCCCTCAAGCCCCTTGATCCCCTCAAGCCCTTTGATCCCCTCAAACCCCTTGATCCCCTCAAGCCCCTTGATCCCCACAAGCTCTATGATCCTCTCAAACCCTTGATCCCCTCATACCCCTTGAGAATTTCTCCAGCTCCAATTTCGCACCACTTCTTTTGTCTCTGTTATGATTCAGGGAGTAACTCAGGATCCTGAATGCTGCCCAGGCTGGGCGGAGAGCTATCCCCTATGCTGACTCTATTGGTCCTCTCCGCGTGGTGACCACAGACTGCTGGGTGCTAGGCTTCGCCTGTAGCCGCCACGTTTGAAAGGGCGAGTTAGGCCCGCCCAAGCTCCGGTGCAGCCAGGTGTTAGGTAAGGACAAGCCAGTGGCGACCACCAGAGAGGATCCAAGAGGGAATCTAACTAATATGAGAACCCAAAAAGGCTAATGGTATAATGAGAACACTAAAGGTATATATCCCTAATATACACTGGAACAGAATACCATAAAGAAAATATTGCGACTCCATCGCAACAAATCCATCAACCCTGGTCACAATAATCCTGTGTGACCAACACACAACACAAAGAGGTTGTGAACCTCATAAAATAAGTTTTCTTTTATGCCAGGAATAAAAAAAAATGTCAGCAAGATTGCAGTTTTCACTAACAAGTCTCTTTTTCTCCTGCTTTATTTTACATATACCATTTTCTCCCCCACAACACATTGTATATCAGCTCAAGGCCCTGGATCCCATGAAGGCCCTGGATGACATTTTATATCCCCAAAGGCCCTGGATCCCCTGAAGGCCCTGTATGACATTTTATATCCCCAAAGGCCCTGGATCCCATGAAGGCCCTGGATAACATTGTATATCCCCAAAGGCCCTGGATCCCCTGAAGGCCCTGGATCACATTTTATATCCCCAAAGGCCCTGTATCCCCTGAAGGCCCTGGATCCCCTCAATCCCCCATATCCCCTCAAAACACTTGATCCCCTCATTTCCCCAGATCCCCGCAAACCCGATAAACCCCTCAAGACCCTTGATCCCCTCTAAACCCTTGTTCCCCTCAATGCCCCTGATCCCCTCAAACCCCTTAATCCCCTCAAGCCCCTTGATCCCCTCAAGCCCCATGATCCCCTCAAACCCCATGATCCCCTCAAACCCCATGATCCCCTCAAGCCCCTTGATCCCCTCTAAACCCTTAATCCCCTCAAGCCCCTTGATCCCCTCAAACCCCATGATCCCCTCAAGCCCCATGATCCCCTCAAACCCCTTAATCCCCTCAATCCCCTTGATCCCCCTTAAGCCCAATGATCCCCTCAAGCCCCTTGATCCCCTCAAGCCCTTTGATCCCCTCAAACCCCTTGATCCCCTCAAGCCCCTTGATCCCCACAAGCTCTATGATCCTCTCAAACCCTCGATCCCCTCATACCCCTTGAGAATTTCTCCAGCTCCAATTTCGCACCACTTCTTTTGTCTCTGTTATGATTCAGGGAGTAACTCAGGATCCTGAATGCTGCCCAGGCTGGGCGGAGAGCTATCCCCTATGCTGACTCTATTGGTCCTCTCCGCGTGGTGACCACAGACTGCTGGGTGCTAGGCTTCGCCTGTAGCCGCCACGTTTGAAAGGGTGAGTTAGGCCCGCCCAAGCTCCGGTGCAGCCAGGTGTTAGGTAAGGACAAGCCAGTGGCGACCACCAGAGAGGATCCAAGAGGGAATCTAACTAATATGAGAACCCAAACAGGCTAATGGTATAATGAGAACACTAAAGGTATATATCCCTAATATACACTGGAACAGAATACCATAAAGAAAATATTGCGACTCCGTCGCAACAAATCCATCAACCCTGGTCACAATAATCCTGTGTGACCAACACACAACACAAAGAGGTTGTGAACCTCATAAAATAAGTTTTAGTTTATGCCAGGAATAAAAAAAATGTCAGCAAGATTGCAGTTTTCACTAACAAGTCTCTTTTTCTCCTGCTTTATTTTACATATACCATTTTCTCCCCCACAACACATTGTATATCAGCTCAAGGCCCTGGATCCCATGAAGGCCCTGGATCACATTTTATATCCCCAAAGGCCCTGGATCCCCTGAAGGCCCTGTATGACATTTTATATCCCCAAAGGCCCTGGATCCCATGAAGGCCCTGGATAACATTGTATATCCCCAAAGGCCCTGGATCCCCTGAAGGCCCTGGATCACATTTTATATCCCCAAAGGCCCTGGATCCCATGAAGGCCCTGGATCACATTGTAGATCCCCAAAGGCCCTGGATCCCCTGAAGGCCCTGGATCCCCTCAATCCCCCATATCCCCTCAAAACCCTTGATCCCCTCATTTCCCCAGATCCCCGCAAACCCGATAAACCCCTCAAGACCCTTGATCCCCTCTAAACCCTTGTTCCCCTCAATGCCCCTGATCCCCTCAAACCCCTTAATCCCCTCAAGCCCCTTGATCCCCTCAAGCCCCATGATCCCCTCAAACCCCATGATCCCCTCAAGCCCCTTGATCCCCTCTAAACCCTTAATCCCCTCAAGCCCCTTGATCCCCTCAAACCCCATGATCCCCTCAAGCCCCATGATCCCCTCAAACCCCTTGATCCCCTCAATCCCCTTGATCCCCCTTAAGCCCAATGATCCCCTCAAGCCCCTTGATCCCCTCAAGCCCTTTGATCCCCTCAAACCCCTTGATCCCCTCAAGCCCCTTGATCCCCACAAGCTCTATGATCCTCTCAAACCCTTGATCCCCTCATACCCCTTGAGAATTTCTCCAGCTCCAATTTCGCACCACTTCTTTTGTCTCTGTTATGATTCAGGGAGTAACTCAGGATCCTGAATGCTGCCCAGGCTGGGCGGAGAGCTATCCCCTATGCTGACTCTATTGGTCCTCTCCGCGTGGTGACCACAGACTGCTGGGTGCTAGGCTTCGCCTGTAGCCGCCACGTTTGAAAGGGCGAGTTAGGCCCGCCCAAGCTCCGGTGCAGCCAGGTGTTAGGTAAGGATAAGCCAGTGGCGACCACCAGAGAGGATCCAAGAGGGAATCTAACTAATATGAGAACCCAAACAGGCTAATGGTATAATGAGAACACTAAAGGTATATATCCCTAATATACACTGGAACAGAATACCATAAAGAAAATACGGCGACTCCGTCGCAACAAATCCATCAACCCTGGTCACAATAATCCTGTGTGACCAACACACAACACAAAGAGGTTGTGAACCTCATAAAATAAGTTTTCTTTTATGCCAGGAATAAAAGAAAATGTCAGCAAGATTGCAGTTTTCACTAACAAGTCTCTTTTTCTCCTGCTTTATTTTACATATACCATTTTCTCCCCCACAACACATTGTATATCAGCTCAAGGCCCTGGATCCCATGAAGGCCCTGGATCACATTTTATATCCCCAAAGGCCCTGGATCCCCTGAAGGCCCTGTATGACATTTTATATCCCCAAAGGCCCTGGATCCCATGAAGGCCCTGGATAACATTGTATATCCCCAAAGGCCCTGGATCCCCTGAAGGCCCTGGATCACATTTTATATCCCCAAAGGCCCTGGATCCCATGAAGGCCCTGGATCACATTGTAGATCCCCAAAGGCCCTGGATCCCCTGAAGGCCCTGGATCCCCTCAATCCCCCATATCCCCTCAAAACCCTTGATCCCCTCATTTCCCCAGATCCCCGCAAACCCGATAAACCCCTCAAGACCCTTGATCCCCTCTAAACCCTTATGCCCCTGATCCCCTCAAACCCCTTAATCCCCTCAAGCCCCTTGATCCCCTCGAGCCCCATGATCCCCTCAAACCCCATGATCCCCTCAAGCCCCTTGATCCCCTCTAAACCCTTAATCCCCTCAAGCCCCTTGATCCCCTCAAACCCCATGATCCCCTCAAGCCCCATGATCCCCTCAAACCCCTTGATCCCCTCAATCCCCTTGATCCCCCTTAAGCCCAATGATCCCCTCAAGCCCCTTGATCCCCTCAAGCCCTTTGATCCCCTCAAACCCCTTGATCCCCTCAAGCCCCTTGATCCCCACAAGCTCTATGATCCTCTCAAACCCTTGATCCCCTCATACCCCTTGAGAATTTCTCCAGCTCCAATTTCGCACCACTTCTTTTGTCTCTGTTATGATTCAGGGAGTAACTCAGGATCCTGAATGCTGCCCAGGCTGGGCGGAGAGCTATCCCCTATGCTGACTCTATTGGTCCTCTCCGCGTGGTGACCACAGACTGCTGGGTGCTAGGCTTCGCCTGTAGCCGCCACGTTTGAAAGGGCGAGTTAGGCCCGCCCAAGCTCCGGTGCAGCCAGGTGTTAGGTAAGGACAAGCCAGTGGCGACCACCAGAGAGGATCCAAGAGGGAATCTAACTAATATGAGAACCCAAACAGGCTAATGGTATAATGAGAACACTAAAGGTATATATCCCTAATATACACTGGAACAGAATACCATAAAGAAAATATTGCGACTCCGTCGCAACAAATCCATCAACCCTGGTCACAATAATCCTGTGTGACCAACACACAACACAAAGAGGTTGTGAACCTCATAAAATAAGTTTTCTTTTATGCCAGGAATAAAAAAAAATGTCAGCAAGATTGCAGTTTTCACTAACAAGTCTCTTTTTCTCCTGCTTTATTTTACATATACCATTTTCTCCCCCACAACACATTGTATATCAGCTCAAGGCCCTGGATCCCATGAAGGCCCTGGATCACATTTTATATCCCCAAAGGCCCTGGATCCCCTGAAGGCCCTGTATGACATTTTATATCCCCAAAGGCCCTGGATCCCATGAAGGCCCTGGATAACATTGTATATCCCCAAAGGCCCTGGATCCCCTGAAGGCCCTGGATCACATTTTATATCCCCAAAGGCCCTGGATCCCATGAAGGCCCTGGATCACATTGTAGATCCCCAAAGGCCCTGGATCCCCTGAAGGCCCTGGATCCCCTCAATCCCCCATATCCCCTCAAAACCCTTGATCCCCTCATTTCCCCAGATCCCCGCAAACCCGATAAACCCCTCAAGACCCTTGATCCCCTCTAAACCCTTGTTCCCCTCAATGCCCCTGATCCCCTCAAACCCCTTAATCCCCTCAAGCCCCTTGATCCCCTCAAGCCCCATGATCCCCTCAAACCCCATGATCCCCTCAAGCCCCTTGATCCCCTCTAAACCCTTAATCCCCTCAAGCCCCTTGATCCCCTCAAACCCCATGATCCCCTCAAGCCCCATGATCCCCTCAAACCCCTTCATCCCCTCAATCCCCTTGATCCCCCTTAAGCCCAATGATCCCCTCAAGCCCCTTGATCCCCTCAAGCCCTTTGATCCCCTCAAACCCCTTGATCCCCACAAGCTCTATGATCCTCTCAAACCCTTGATCCCCTCATACCCCTTGAGAATTTCTCCAGCTCCAATTTCGCACCACTTCTTTTGTCTCTGTTATGATTCAGGGAGTAACTCAGGATCCTGAATGCTGCCCAGGCTGGGCGGAGAGCTATCCCCTATGCTGACTCTATTGGTCCTCTCCGCGTGGTGACCACAGACTGCTGGGTGCTAGGCTTCGCCTGTAGCCGCCACGTTTGAAAGGGCGAGTTAGGCCCGCCCAAGCTCCGGTGCAGCCAGGTGTTAGGTAAGGACAAGCCAGTGGCGACCACCAGAGAGGATCCAAGAGGGAATCTAACTAATATGAGAACCCAAACAGGCTAATGGTATAATGAGAACACTAAAGGTATATATCCCTAATATACACTGGAACAGAATACCATAAAGAAAATATTGCGACTCCGTCGCAACAAATCCATCAACCCTGGTCACAATAATCCTGTGTGACCAACACACAACACAAAGAGGTTGTGAACCTCACAAAATAAGTTTTCTTTTATGCCAGGAATAAAAAAAAATGTCAGCAAGATTGCAGTTTTCACTAACAAGTCTCTTTTTCTCCTACTTTATTTTACATATACCATTTTCTCCCCCACAACACATTGTATATCAGCTCAAGGCCCTGGATCCCATGAAGGCCCTGGATCACATTTTATATCCCCAAAGGCCCTGGATCCCCTGAAGGCCCTGTATGACATTTTATATCCCCAAAGGCCCTGGATCCCATGAAGGCCCTGGATAACATTGTATATCCCCAAAGGCCCTGGATCCCCTGAAGGCCCTGGATCACATTTTATATCTCCAAAGGCCCTGGATCCCATGAAGGCCCTGGATCACATTGTAGATCCCCAAAGGCCCTGGATCCCCTGAAGGCCCTGGATCCCCTCAATCCCCCATATCCCCTCAAAACCCTTGATCCCCTCATTTCCCCAGATCCCCGCAAACCCGATAAACCCCTCAAGACCCTTGATCCCCTCCAAACCCTTGTTCCCCTCAATGCCCCTGATCCCCTCAAACCCCTTAATCCCCTCAAGCCCCATGATCCCCTCAAACCCCATGATCCCCTCAAGCCCCTTGATCCCCTCTAAACCCTTAATCCCCTCAAGCCCCTTGATCCCCTCAAACCCCATGATCCCCTCAAGCCCCATGATCCCCTCAAACCCCTTGATCCCCTCAATCCCCTTGATCCCCCTTAAGCCCAATGATCCCCTCAAGCCCCTTGATCCCCTCAAGCCCTTTGATCCCCTCAAACCCCTTGATCCCCTCAAGCCCCTTGATCCCCACAAGCTTTATGATCCTCTCAAACCCTTGATCCCCTCATACCCCTTGAGAATTTCTCCAGCTCCAATGTCGCACCACTTCTTTTGTCTCTGTTTTGATTCAGGGAGTAACTCAGGATCCTGAATGCTGCCCAGGCTGGGCGGAGAGCTATCCCCTATGCTGACTCTATTGGTCCTCTCCGCGTGGTGACCACAGACTGCTGGGTGCTAGGCTTCGCCTGTAGCCGCCACGTTTGAAAGGGCGAGTTAGGCCCGCCCAAGCTCCGGTGCAGCCAGGTGTTAGGTAAGGACAAGCCAGTGGCGACCACCAGAGAGGATCCAAGAGGGAATCTAACTAATATGAGAACCCAAACAGGCTAATGGTATAATGAGAACACTAAAGGTATATATCCCTAATATACACTGGAACAGAATACCATAAAGAAAATATTGCGACTCCGTCGCAACAAATCCATCAACCCTGGTCACAATAATCCTGTGTGACCAACACACAACACAAAGAGGTTGTGAACCTCACAAAAAAAGTTTTCTTTTATGCCAGGAATAAAAAAAAATGTCAGCAAGATTGCAGTTTTCACTAACAAGTCTCTTTTTCTCCTGCTTTATTTTACATATACCATTTTCTCCCCCACAACACATTGTATATCAGCTCAAGGCCCTGGATCCCATGAAGGCCCTGGATCACATTTTATATCCCCAAAGGCCCTGGATCCCCTGAAGGCCCTGTATGACATTTTATATCCCCAAAGGCCCTGGATCCCATGAAGGCCCTGGATAACATTGTATATCCCCAAAGGCCCTGGATCCCCTGAAGGCCCTGGATCACATTTTATATCCCCAAAGGCCCTGGATCCCATGAAGGCCCTGGATCACATTGTAGATCCCCAAAGGCCCTGGATCCCCTGAAGGCCCTGGATCCCCTCAATCCCCCATATCCCCTCAAAACCCTTGATCCCCTCATTTCCCCAGATCCCCGCAAACCCGATAAACCCCTCAAGACCCTTGATCCCCTCCAAACCCTTGTTCCCCTCAATGCCCCTGATCCCCTCAAACCCCTTAATCCCCTCAAGCCCCATGATCCCCTCAAACCCCATGATCCCCTCAAGCCCCTTGATCCCCTCTAAACCCTTAATCCCCTCAAGCCCCTTGATCCCCTCAAACCCCATGATCCCCTCAAGCCCCATGATCCCCTCAAACCCCTTGATCCCCTCAATCCCCTTGATCCCCCTTAAGCCCAATGATCCCCTCAAGCCCCTTGATCCCCTCAAGCCCTTTGATCCCCTCAAACCCCTTGATCCCCTCAAGCCCCTTGATCCCCACAAGCTCTATGATCCTCTCAAACCCTTGATCCCCTCATACCCCTTGAGAATTTTTCCAGCTCCAATTTCGCACAACACTTCTTTTGTCTCTGTTATGATTCAGGGAGTAACTCAGGATCCTGAATGCTGCCCAGGCTGGGCGGAGAGCTATCCAATATGCTGACTCTATTGGTCCTCTCCGCGTGGTGACCACAGACTGCTGGGTGCTAGGCTTCGCCTGTAGCCGCCACGTTTGAAAGGGCGAGTTAGGCCCGCCCAAGCTCCGGTGCAGCCAGGTGTTAGGTAAGGACAAGCCAGTGGCGATCACCAGAGAGGATCCAAGAGGGAATCTAACTAATATGAGAACCCAAACAGGCTAATGGTATAATGAGAACACTAAAGGTATATATCCCTAATATACACTGGAACAGAATACCATAAAGAAAATATTGCGACTCTGTCGCAACAAATCCATCAACCCTGGTCACAATAAACCAGTGTGACCAACACACAACACAAAGAGGTTGTGAACCTCATAAAATAAGTTTTCTTTTATGCCAGGAATAAAAAAAAATGTCAGCAAGATTGCAGTTTTCACTAACAAGTCTCTTTTTCTCCTGCTTTATTTTACATATACCATTTTCTCCCCCACAACACATTGTATATCAGCTCAAGGCCCTGGATCCCATGAAGGCCCTGGATCACATTTTATATCCCCAAAGGCCCTGGATCCCCTGAAGGCCCTGTATGACATTTTATATCCCCAAAGGCCCTGGATCCCATGAAGGCCCTGGATAACATTGTATATCCCCAAAGGCCCTGGATCCCCTGAAGGCCCTGGATCACATTTTATATCCCCAAAGGCCCTGGATCCCATGAAGGCCCTGGATCACATTGTAGATCCCCAAAGGCCCTGGATCCCCTGAAGGCCCTGGATCCCCTCAATCCCCCATATCCCCTCAAAACCCTTGATCCCCTCATTTCCCCAGATCCCCGCAAACCCGATAAACCCCTCAAGACCCTTGATCCCCTCTAAACCCTTGTTCCCCTCAATGCCCCTGATCCCCTCAAACCCCTTAATCCCCTCAAGCCCCTTGATCCCCTCAAGCCCCATGATCCCCTCAAACCCCATGATCCCCTCAAACCCCATGATCCCCTTAAGCCCCTTGATCCCCTCTAAACCCTTAATCCCCTCAAGCCCCTTGATCCCCTCAAACCCCATGATCCCCTCAAGCCCCATGATCCCCTCAAACCCCTTGATCCCCTCAATCCCCTTGATCCCCCTTAAGCCCAATGATCCCCTCAAGCCCCTTGATCCCCTCAAGCCCCTTGATCCCCTCAAACCCCTTGATCCCCTCAAGCCCCTTGATCCCCACAAGCTCTATGATCCTCTCAAACCCTTGATCCCCTCATACCCCTTGAGAATTTCTCCAGCTCCAATTTCGCACCACTTCTTTTGTCTCTGTTATGATTCAGGGAGTAACTCAGGATCCTGAATGCTGCCCAGGCTGGGCGGAGAGCTATCCAATATGCTGACTCTATTGGTCCTCTCCGCGTGGTGACCACAGACTGCTGGGTGCTAGGCTTCGCCTGTAGCCGCCACGTTTGAAAGGGCGAGTTAGGCCCGCCCAAGCTCCGGTGCAGCCAGGTGTTAGGTAAGGACAAGCCAGTGGCGATCACCAGAGAGGATCCAAGAGGGAATCTAACTAATATGAGAACCCAAACAGGCTAATGGTATAATGAGAACACTAAAGGTATATATCCCTAATATACACTGGAACAGAATACCATAAAGAAAATATTGCGACTCCGTCGCAACAAATCCATCAACCCTGGTCACAATAATCCTGTGTGACCAACACACAACACAAAGAGGTTGTGAACCTCATAAAATAAGTTTTCTTTTATGCCAGGAATAAAAAGAAATGTCAGCAAGATTGCAGTTTTCACTAACAAGTCTCTTTTTCTCCTGCTTTATTTTATATATACCATTTTCTCCCCCACAACACATTGTATATCAGCTCAAGGCCCTGGATCCCATGAAGGCCCTGGATCACATTTTATATCCCCAAAGGCCCTGGATCCCCTGAAGGCCCTGTATGACATTTTATATCCCCAAAGGCCCTGGATCCCATGAAGGCCCTGGATAACATTGTATATCCCCAAAGGCCCTGGATCCCCTGAAGGCCCTGGATCACATTTTATATCCCCAAAGGCCCTGGATCCCATGAAGGCCCTGGATCACATTGTAGATCCCCAAAGGCCCTGGATCCCCTGAAGGCCCTGGATCCCCTCAATCCCCCATATCCCCTCAAAACCCTTGATCCCCTCATTTCCCCAGATCCCCGCAAACCCGATAAACCCCTCAAGACCCTTGATCCCCTCCAAACCCTTGTTCCCCTCAATGCCCCTGATCCCCTCAAACCCCTTAATCCCCTCAAGCCCCATGATCCCCTCAAACCCCAAGATCCCCTCAAGCCCCTTGATCCCCTCTAAACCCTTAATCCCCTCAAGCCCCTTGATCCCCTCAAACCCCATGATCCCCTCAAGCCCCATGATCCCCTCAAACCCCTTGATCCCCTCAATCCCCTTGATCCCCCTTAAGCCCAATGATCCCCTCAAGCCCCTTGATCCCCTCAAGCCCTTTGATCCCCTCAAACCCCTTGATCCCCTCAAGCCCCTTGATCCCCACAAGCTCTATGATCCTCTCAAACCCTTGATCCCCTCATACCCCTTGAGAATTTTTCCAGCTCCAATTTCGCACCACTTCTTTTGTCTCTGTTATGATTCAGGGAGTAACTCAGGATCCTGAATGCTGCCCAGGCTGGGCGGAGAGCTATCCAATATGCTGACTCTATTGGTCCTCTCCGCGTGGTGACCACAGACTGCTGGGTGCTAGGCTTCGCCTGTAGCCGCCACGTTTGAAAGGGCGAGTTAGGCCCGCCCAAGCTCCGGTGCAGCCAGGTGTTAGGTAAGGACAAGCCAGTGGCGATCACCAGAGAGGATCCAAGAGGGAATCTAACTAATATGCGAACCCAAACAGGCTAATGGTATAATGAGAACACTAAAGGTATATATCCCTAATATACACTGGAACAGAATACCATAAAGAAAATATTGCGACTCTGTCGCAACAAATCCATCAACCCTGGTCACAATAATCCAGTGTGACCAACACACAACACAAAGAGGTTGTGAACCTCATAAAATAAGTTTTCTTTTATGCCAGGAATAAAAAAAAATGTCAGCAAGATTGCAGTTTTCACTAACAAGTCTCTTTTTCTCCTGCTTTATTTTACATATACCATTTTCTCCCCCACAACACATTGTATATCAGCTCAAGGCCCTGGATCCCATGAAGGCCCTGGATCACATTTTATATCCCCAAAGGCCCTGGATCCCCTGAAGGCCCTGTATGACATTTTATATCCCCAAAGGCCCTGGATCCCATGAAGGCCCTGGATAACATTGTATATCCCCAAAGGCCCTGGATCCCCTGAAGGCCCTGGATCACATTTTATATCCCCAAAGGCCCTGGATCCCATGAAGGCCCTGGATCACATTGTAGATCCCCAAAGGCCCTGGATCCCCTGAAGGCCCTGGATCCCCTCAATCCCCCATATCCCCTCAAAACCCTTGATCCCCTCATTTCCCCAGATCCCCGCAAACCCGATAAACCCCTCAAGACCCTTGATCCCCTCTAAACCCTTGTTCCCCTCAATGCCCCTGATCCCCTCAAACCCCTTAATCCCCTCAAGCCCCTTGATCCCCTCAAGCCCCATGATCCCCTCAAACCCCATGATCCCCTCAAACCCCATGATCCCCTTAAGCCCCTTGATCCCCTCTAAACCCTTAATCCCCTCAAGCCCCTTGATCCCCTCAAACCCCATGATCCCCTCAAGCCCCATGATCCCCTCAAACCCCTTGATCCCCTCAATCCCCTTGATCCCCCTTAAGCCCAATGATCCCCTCAAGCCCCTTGATCCCCTCAAGCCCCTTGATCCCCTCAAACCCCTTGATCCCCTCAAGCCCCTTGATCCCCACAAGCTCTATGATCCTCTCAAACCCTTGATCCCCTCATACCCCTTGAGAATTTCTCCAGCTCAAATTTCGCACCACTTCTTTTGTCTCTGTTATGATTCAGGGAGTAACTCAGGATCCTGAATGCTGCCCAGGCTGGGCGGAGAGCTATCCAATATGCTGACTCTATTGGTCCTCTCCGCGTGGTGACCACAGACTGCTGGGTGCTAGGCTTCGCCTGTAGCCGCCACGTTTGAAAGGGCGAGTTAGGCCCGCCCAAGCTCCGGTGCAGCCAGGTGTTAGGTAAGGACAAGCCAGTGGCGATCACCAGAGAGGATCCAAGAGGGAATCTAACTAATATGAGAACCCAAACAGGCTAATGGTATAATGAGAACACTAAAGGTATATATCCCTAATATACACTGGAACAGAATACCATAAAGAAAATATTGCGACTCCGTCGCAACAAATCCATCAACCCTGGTCACAATAATCCTGTGTGACCAACACACAACACGAAGAGGTTGTGAACCTCATAAAATAAGTTTTCTTTTATGCCAGGAATAAAAAGAAATGTCAGCAAGATTGCAGTTTTCACTAACAAGTCTCTTTTTCTCCTGCTTTATTTTATATATACCATTTTCTCCCCCACAACACATTGTATATCAGCTCAAGGCCCTGGATCCCATGAAGGCCCTGGATCACATTTTATATCCCCAAAGGCCCTGGATCCCCTGAAGGCCCTGTATGACATTTTATATCCCCAAAGGCCCTGGATCCCATGAAGGCCCTGGATAACATTGTATATCCCCAAAGGCCCTGGATCCCCTGAAGGCCCTGGATCACATTTTATATCCCCAAAGGCCCTGGATCCCATGAAGGCCCTGGATCACATTGTAGATCCCCAAAGGCCCTGGATCCCCTGAAGGCCCTGGATCCCCTCAATCCCCCATATCCCCTCAAAACCCTTGATCCCCTCATTTCCCCAGATCCCCGCAAACCCGATAAACCCCTCAAGACCCTTGATCCCCTCTAAACCCTTGTTCCCCTCAATGCCCCTGATCCCCTCAAACCCCTTAATCCCCTCAAGCCCCTTGATCCCCTCAAGCCCCATGATCCCCTCAAACCCCATGATCCCCTCAAACCCCATGATCCCCTTAAGCCCCTTGATCCCCTCTAAACCCTTAATCCCCTCAAGCCCCTTGATCCCCTCAAACCCCATGATCCCCTCAAGCCCCATGATCCCCTCAAACCCCTTGATCCCCTCAATCCCCTTGATCCCCCTTAAGCCCAATGATCCCCTCAAGCCCCTTGATCCCCTCAAGCCCCTTGATCCCCTCAAACCCCTTGATCCCCTCAAGCCCCTTGATCCCCACAAGCTCTATGATCCTCTCAAACCCTTGATCCCCTCATACCCCTTGAGAATTTCTCCAGCTCCAATTTCGCACCACTTCTTTTGTCTCTGTTATGATTCAGGGAGTAACTCAGGATCCTGAATGCTGCCCAGGCTGGGCGGAGAGCTATCCAATATGCTGACTCTATTGGTCCTCTCCGCGTGGTGACCACAGACTGCTGGGTGCTAGGCTTCGCCTGTAGCCGCCACGTTTGAAAGGGCGAGTTAGGCCCGCCCAAGCTCCGGTGCAGCCAGGTGTTAGGTAAGGACAAGCCAGTGGCGATCACCAGAGAGGATCCAAGAGGGAATCTAACTAATATGAGAACCCAAACAGGCTAATGGTATAATGAGAACACTAAAGGTATATATCCCAAATATACACTGGAACAGAATACCATAAAGAAAATATTGCGACTCCGTCGCAACAAATCCATCAACCCTGGTCACAATAATCCTGTGTGACCAACACACAACACAAAGAGGTTGTGAACCTCATAAAATAAGTTTTCTTTTATGCCAGGAATAAAAAAAAATGTCAGCAAGATTGCAGTTTTCACTAACAAGTCTCTTTTTCTCCTGCTTTATTTTACATATACCATTTTCTCCCCCACAACACATTGTATATCAGCTCAAGGCCCTGGATCCCATGAAGGCCCTGGATCACATTTTATATCCCCAAAGGCCCTGGATCCCCTGAAGGCCCTGTATGACATTTTATATCCCCAAAGGCCCTGGATCCCATGAAGGCCCTGGATAACATTGTATATCCCCAAAGGCCCTGGATCCCCTGAAGGCCCTGGATCACATTTTATATCCCCAAAGGCCCTGGATCCCATGAAGGCCCTGGATCACATTGTAGATCCCCAAAGGCCCTGGATCCCCTGAAGGCCCTGGATCCAGTCAATCCCCCATATCCCCTCAAAACCCTTGATCCCCTCATTTCCCCAGATCCCCGCAAACCCGATAAACCCCTCAAGACCCTTGATCCCCTCTAAACCCTTGTTCCCCTCAATGCCCCTGATCCCCTCAAACCCCTTAATCCCCTCAAGCCCCTTGATCCCCTCAAGCCCCATGATCCCCTCAAACCCCATGATCCCCTCAAACCCCATGATCCCCTCAAGCCCCTTGATCCCCTCTAAACCCTTAATCCCCTCAAGCCCCTTGATCCCCTCAAACCCCATGATCCCCTCAAGCCCCATGATCCCCTCAAACCCCTTGATCCCCTCAATCCCCTTGATCCCCCTTAAGCCCAATGATCCCCTCAAGCCCCTTGATCCCCTCAAGCCCTTTGATCCCCTCAAACCCCTTGATCCCCTCAAGCCCCTTGATCCCCACAAGCTCTATGATCATCTCAAACCCTTGATCCCCTCATACCCCTTGAGAATTTCTCCAGCTCCAATTTCGCACCACTTCTTTTGTCTCTGTTATGATTCAGGGAGTAACTCAGGATCCTGAATGCTGCCCAGGCTGGGCGGAGAGCTATCCCCTATGCTGACTCTATTGGTCCTCTCCGCGTGGTGACCACAGACTGCTGGGTGCTAGGCTTCGCCTGTAGCCGCCACGTTTGAAAGGGCGAGTTAGGCCCGCCCAAACTCCGGTGCAGCCAGGTGTTAGGTAAGGACAAGCCAGTGGCGACCACCAGAGAGGATCCAAGAGGGAATCTAACTAATATGAGAACCCAAACAGGCTAATGGTATAATGAGAACACTAAAGGTATATATCCCTAATATACACTGGAACAGAATACCATAAAGAAAATATTGCGACTCCGTCGCAACAAATCCATCAACCCTGGTCACAATAATCCTGTGTGACCAACACACAACACAAAGAGGTTGTGAACCTCATAAAATAAGTTTTCTTTTATGCCAGGAATAAAAAAAAATGTCAGCAAGATTGCAGTTTTCACTAACAAGTCTCTTTTTCTCCTGCTTTATTTTACATATACCATTTTCTCCCCCACAACACATTGTATATCAGCTCAAGGCCCTGGATCCCATGAAGGCCCTGGATCACATTTTATATCCCCAAAGGCCCTGGATCCCCTGAAGGCCCTGTATGACATTTTATATCCCCAAAGGCCCTGGATCCCATGAAGGCCCTGGATAACATTGTATATCCCCAAAGGCCCTGGATCCCCTGAAGGCCCTGGATCACATTTTTTATCCCCAAAGGCCCTGGATCCCATGAAGGCCCTGGATCACATTCTAGATCCCCAAAGGCCCTGGATCCCCTGAAGGCCCTGGATCCCCTCAATCCCCCATATCCCCTCAAAACCCTTGATCCCCTCATTTCCCCAGATCCCCGCAAACCCGATAAACCCCTCAAGACCCTTGATCCCCTCTAAACCCTTGTTCCCCTCAATGCCCCTGATCCCCTCAAACCCCTTAATCCCCTCAAGCCCCTTGATCCCCTCAAGCCCCATGATCCCCTCAAACCCCATGATCCCCTCAAGCCCCTTGATCCCCTCTAAACCCTTAATCCCCTCAAGCCCCTTGATCCCCTCAAACCCCATGATCCCCTCAAGCCCCATGATCCCCTCAAACCCCTTGATCCCCTCAATCCCCTTGATCCCCCTTAAGCCCAATGATCCCCTTAAGCCCAATGATCCCCTCAAGCCCCTTGATCCCCTCAAGCCCCTTGATCCCCTCAAACCCCTTGATCCCCTCAAGCCCCTTGATCCCCACAAGCTCTATGATCCTCTCAAACCCTTGATCCCCTCATACCCCTTGAGAATTTCTCCAGCTCCAATTTCGCACCACTTCTTTTGTCTCTGTTATGATTCAGGGAGTAACTCAGGATCCTGAATGCTGCCCAGGCTGGGCGGAGAGCTATCCAATATGCTGACTCTATTGGTCCTCTCCGCGTGGTGACCACAGACTGCTGGGTGCTAGGCTTCGCCTGTAGCCGCCACGTTTGAAAGGGCGAGTTAGGCCCGCCCAAGCTCCGGTGCAGCCAGGTGTTAGGTAAGGACAAGCCAGTGGCGATCACCAGAGAGGATCCAAGAGGGAATCTAACTAATATGAGAACCCAAACAGGCTAATGGTATAATGAGAACACTAAAGGTATATATCCCTAATATACACTGGAACAGAATACCATAAAGAAAATATTGCGACTCCGTCGCAACAAATCCATCAACCCTGGTCACAATAATCCTGTGTGACCAACACACAACACAAAGAGGTTGTGAACCTCATAAAATAAGTTTTCTTTTATGCCAGGAATAAAAAAAAATGTCAGCAAGATTGCAGTTTTCACTAACAAGTCTCTTTTTCTCCTGCTTTATTTTACATATACCATTTTCTCCCCCACAACACATTGTATATCAGCTCAAGGCCCTGGATCCCATGAAGGCCCTGGATCACATTTTATATCCCCAAAGGCCCTGGATCCCCTGAAGGCCCTGTATGACATTTTATATCCCCAAAGGCCCTGGATCCCATGAAGGCCCTGGATAACATTGTATATCCCCAAAGGCCCTGGATCCCCTGAAGGCCCTGGATCACATTTTATATCCCCAAAGGCCCTGGATCCCATGAAGGCCCTGGATCACATTGTAGATCCCCAAAGGCCCTGGATCCCCTGAAGGCCCTGGATCCCCTCAATCCCCCATATCCCCTCAAAACCCTTGATCCCCTCATTTCCCCAGATCCCCGCAAACCCGATAAACCCCTCAAGACCCTTGATCCCCTCCAAACCCTTGTTCCCCTCAATGCCCCTGATCCCCTCAAACCCCTTAATCCCCTCAAGCCCCATGATCCCCTCAAACCCCATGATCCCCTCAAACCCCATGATCCCCTCAAACCCCATGATCCCCTTAAGCCCCTTGATCCCCTCTAAACCCTTAATCCCCTCAAGCCCCTTGATCCCCTCAAACCCCATGATCCCCTCAAGCCCCATGATCCCCTCAAACCCCTTGATCCCCTCAATCCCCTTGATCCCCCTTAAGCCCAATGATCCCCTCAAGCCCCTTGATCCCCTCAAGCCCCTTGATCCCCTCAAACCCCTTGATCCCCTCAAGCCCCTTGATCCCCACAAGCTCTATGATCCTCTCAAACCCTTGATCCCCTCATACCCCTTGAGAATTTCTCCAGCTCCAATTTCGCACCACTTCTTTTGTCTCTGTTATGATTCAGGGAGTAACTCAGGATCCTGAATGCTGCCCAGGCTGGGCGGAGAGCTATCCAATATGCTGACTCTATTGGTCCTCTCCGCGTGGTGACCACAGACTGCTGGGTGCTAGGCTTCGCCTGTAGCCGCCACGTTTGAAAGGGCGAGTTAGGCCCGCCCAAGCTCCGGTGCAGCCAGGTGTTAGGTAAGGACAAGCCAGTGGCGATCACCAGAGAGGATCCAAGAGGGAATCTAACTAATATGAGAACCCAAACAGGCTAATGGTATAATGAGAACACTAAAGGTATATATCCCAAATATACACTGGAACAGAATACCATAAAGAAAATATTGCGACTCCGTCGCAACAAATCCATCAACCCTGGTCACAATAATCCTGTGTGACCAACACACAACACAAAGAGGTTGTGAACCTCATAAAATAAGTTTTCTTTTATGCCAGGAATAAAAAAAAATGTCAGCAAGATTGCAGTTTTCACTAACAAGTCTCTTTTTCTCCTGCTTTATTTTACATATACCATTTTCTCCCCCACAACACATTGTATATCAGCTCAAGGCCCTGGATCCCATGAAGGCCCTGGATCACATTTTATATCCCCAAAGGCCCTGGATCCCCTGAAGGCCCTGTATGACATTTTATATCCCCAAAGGCCCTGGATCCCATGAAGGCCCTGGATAACATTGTATATCCCCAAAGGCCCTGGATCCCCTGAAGGCCCTGGATCACATTTTATATCCCCAAAGGCCCTGGATCCCATGAAGGCCCTGGATCACATTGTAGATCCCCAAAGGCCCTGGATCCCCTGAAGGCCCTGGATCCAGTCAATCCCCCATATCCCCTCAAAACCCTTGATCCCCTCATTTCCCCAGATCCCCGCAAACCCGATAAACCCCTCAAGACCCTTGATCCCCTCTAAACCCTTGTTCCCCTCAATGCCCCTGATCCCCTCAAACCCCTTAATCCCCTCAAGCCCCTTGATCCCCTCAAGCCCCATGATCCCCTCAAACCCCATGATCCCCTCAAACCCCATGATCCCCTCAAGCCCCTTGATCCCCTCTAAACCCTTAATCCCCTCAAGCCCCTTGATCCCCTCAAACCCCATGATCCCCTCAAGCCCCATGATCCCCTCAAACCCCTTGATCCCCTCAATCCCCTTGATCCCCCTTAAGCCCAATGATCCCCTCAAGCCCCTTGATCCCCTCAAGCCCTTTGATCCCCTCAAACCCCTTGATCCCCTCAAGCCCCTTGATCCCCACAAGCTCTATGATCATCTCAAACCCTTGATCCCCTCATACCCCTTGAGAATTTCTCCAGCTCCAATTTCGCACCACTTCTTTTGTCTCTGTTATGATTCAGGGAGTAACTCAGGATCCTGAATGCTGCCCAGGCTGGGCGGAGAGCTATCCCCTATGCTGACTCTATTGGTCCTCTCCGCGTGGTGACCACAGACTGCTGGGTGCTAGGCTTCGCCTGTAGCCGCCACGTTTGAAAGGGCGAGTTAGGCCCGCCCAAGCTCCGGTGCAGCCAGGTGTTAGGTAAGGACAAGCCAGTGGCGACCACCAGAGAGGATCCAAGAGGGAATCTAACTAATATGAGAACCCAAACAGGCTAATGGTATAATGAGAACACTAAAGGTATATATCCCTAATATACACTGGAACAGAATACCATAAAGAAAATATTGCGACTCCGTCGCAACAAATCCATCAACCCTGGTCACAATAATCCTGTGTGACCAACACACAACACAAAGAGGTTGTGAACCTCATAAAATAAGTTTTCTTTTATGCCAGGAATAAAAAAAAATGTCAGCAAGATTGCAGTTTTCACTAACAAGTCTCTTTTTCTCCTGCTTTATTTTACATATACCATTTTCTCCCCCACAACACATTGTATATCAGCTCAAGGCCCTGGATCCCATGAAGGCCCTGGATCACATTTTATATCCCCAAAGGCCCTGGATCCCCTGAAGGCCCTGTATGACATTTTATATCCCCAAAGGCCCTGGATCCCATGAAGGCCCTGGATAACATTGTATATCCCCAAAGGCCCTGGATCCCCTGAAGGCCCTGGATCACATTTTTTATCCCCAAAGGCCCTGGATCCCATGAAGGCCCTGGATCACATTCTAGATCCCCAAAGGCCCTGGATCCCCTGAAGGCCCTGGATCCCCTCAATCCCCCATATCCCCTCAAAACCCTTGATCCCCTCATTTCCCCAGATCCCCGCAAACCCGATAAACCCCTCAAGACCCTTGATCCCCTCTAAACCCTTGTTCCCCTCAATGCCCCTGATCCCCTCAAACCCCTTAATCCCCTCAAGCCCCTTGATCCCCTCAAGCCCCATGATCCCCTCAAACCCCATGATCCCCTCAAGCCCCTTGATCCCCTCTAAACCCTTAATCCCCTCAAGCCCCTTGATCCCCTCAAACCCCATGATCCCCTCAAGCCCCATGATCCCCTCAAACCCCTTGATCCCCTCAATCCCCTTGATCCCCCTTAAGCCCAATGATCCCCTTAAGCCCAATGATCCCCTCAAGCCCCTTGATCCCCTCAAGCCCCTTGATCCCCTCAAACCCCTTGATCCCCTCAAGCCCCTTGATCCCCACAAGCTCTATGATCCTCTCAAACCCTTGATCCCCTCATACCCCTTGAGAATTTCTCCAGCTCCAATTTCGCACCACTTCTTTTGTCTCTGTTATGATTCAGGGAGTAACTCAAGATCCTGAATGCTGCCCAGGCTGGGCGGAGAGCTATCCAATATGCTGACTCTATTGGTCCTCTCCGCGTGGTGACCACAGACTGCTGGGTGCTAGGCTTCGCCTGTAGCCGCCACGTTTGAAAGGGCGAGTTAGGCCCGCCCAAGCTCCGGTGCAGCCAGGTGTTAGGTAAGGACAAGCCAGTGGCGATCACCAGAGAGGATCCAAGAGGGAATCTAACTAATATGAGAACCCAAACAGGCTAATGGTATAATGAGAACACTAAAGGTATATATCCCTAATATACACTGGAACAGAATACCATAAAGAAAATATTGCGACTCCGTCGCAACAAATCCATCAACCCTGGTCACAATAATCCTGTGTGACCAACACACAACACAAAGAGGTTGTGAACCTCATAAAATAAGTTTTCTTTTATGCCAGGAATAAAAAAAAATGTCAGCAAGATTGCAGTTTTCACTAACAAGTCTCTTTTTCTCCTGCTTTATTTTACATATACCATTTTCTCCCCCACAACACATTGTATATCAGCTCAAGGCCCTGGATCCCATGAAGGCCCTGGATCACATTTTATATCCCCAAAGGCCCTGGATCCCCTGAAGGCCCTGTATGACATTTTATATCCCCAAAGGCCCTGGATCCCATGAAGGCCCTGGATAACATTGTATATCCCCAAAGGCCCTGGATCCCCTGAAGGCCCTGGATCACATTTTATATCCCCAAAGGCCCTGGATCCCATGAAGGCCCTGGATCACATTGTAGATCCCCAAAGGCCCTGGATCCCCTGAAGGCCCTGGATCCCCTCAATCCCCCATATCCCCTCAAAACCCTTGATCCCCTCATTTCCCCAGATCCCCGCAAACCCGATAAACCCCTCAAGACCCTTGATCCCCTCTAAACCCTTGTTCCCCTCAATGCCCCTGATCCCCTCAAACCCCTTAATCCCCTCAAGCCCCTTGATCCCCTCAAGCCCCATGATCCCCTCAAACCCCATGATCCCCTCAAGCCCCTTGATCCCCTCTAAACCCTTAATCCCCTCAAGCCCCTTGATCCCCTCAAACCCCATGATCCCCTCAAGCCCCATGATCCCCTCAAACCCCTTGATCCCCTCAATCCCCTTGATCCCCCTTAAGCCCAATGATCCCCTCAAGCCCCTTGATCCCCTCAAGCCCTTTGATCCCCTCAAACCCCTTGATCCCCTAAGCCCCTTGATCCCCACAAGCTCTATGATCCTCTCAAACCCTTGATCCCCTCATACCCCTTGAGAATTTCTCCAGCTCCAATTTCGCACCACTTCTTTTGTCTCTGTTATGATTCAGGGAGTAACTCAGGATCCTGAATGCTGCCCAGGCTGGGCGGAGAGCTATCCCCTATGCTGACTCTATTGGTCCTCTCCGCGTGGTGACCACAGACTGCTGGGTGCTAGGCTTCGCCTGTAGCCGCCACGTTTGAAAGGGCGAGTTAGGCCCGCCCAAGCTCCGGTGCAGCCAGGTGTTAGGTAAGGACAAGCCAGTGGCGACCACCAGAGAGGATCCAAGAGGGAATCTAACTAATATGAGAACCCAAACAGGCTAATGGTATAATGAGAACACTAAAGGTATATATCCCTAATATACACTGGAACAGAATACCATAAAGAAAATATTGCAACTTCGTCGCAACAAATCCATCAACCCTGGTCACAATAATCCTGTGTGACCAACACACAACACAAAGAGGTTGTGAACCTCATAAAATAAGTTTTCTTTTATGCCAGGAATAAAAAAAAATGTCAGCAAGATTGCAGTTTTCACTAACAAGTCTCTTTTTCTCCTGCTTTATTTTACATATACCAATTTCTCCCCCACAACACATTGTATATCAGCTCAAGGCCCTGGATCCCATGAAGGCCCTGGATCACATTTTATATCCCCAAAGGCCCTGGATCCCCTGAAGGCCCTGTATGACATTTTATATCCCCAAAGGCCCTGGATCCCATGAAGGCCCTGGATAACATTGTATATCCCCAAAGGCCCTGGATCCCCTGAAGGCCCTGGATCACATTTTATATCCCCAAAGGCCCTGGATCCCATGAAGGCCCTGGATCACATTCTAGATCCCCAAAGGCCCTGGATCCCCTGAAGGCCCTGGATCCCCTCAATCCCCCATATCCCCTCAAAACCCTTGATCCCCTCATTTCCCCAGATCCCCGCAAACCCGATAAACCCCTCAAGACCCTTGATCCCCTCTAAACCCTTGTTCCCCTCAATGCCCCTGATCCGCTCAAACCCCTTAATCCCCTCAAGCCCCTTGATCCCCTCAAGCCCCATGATCCCCTCAAACCCCATGATCCCCTCAAGCCCCTTGATCCCCTCTAAACCCTTAATCCCCTCAAGCCCCTTGATCCCCTCAAACCCCATGATCCCCTCAAGCCCCATGATCCCCTTAAACCCCTTGATCCCCTCAATCCCCTTGATCCCCCTTAAGCCCAATGATCCCCTCAAGCCCCTTGATCCCCTCAAGCCCTTTGATCCCCTCAAACCCCTTGATCCCCTCAAGCCCCTTGATCCCCACAAGCTCTATGATCCTCTCAAACCCTTGATCCCCTCATACCCCTTGAGAATTTCTCCAGCTCCAATTTCGCACCACTTCTTTTGTCTCTGTTATGATTCAGGGAGTAACTCAGGATCCTGAATGCTGCCCACGCTGGGCGGAGAGCTATTCCCTATGCTGACTCTATTGGTCCTCTCCGCGTGGTGACCACAGACTGCTGGGTGCTAGGCTTCGCCTGTAGCCGCCACGTTTGAAAGGGCGAGTTAGGCCCACCCAAGCTCCGGTGCAGCCAGGTGTTAGGTAAGGACAAGCCAGTGGCGACCACCAGAGAGTATCCAAGAGGGAATCTAACTAATATGAGAACCCAAACAGGCTAATGGTATAATGAGAACACTAAAGATATATATCCCTAATATACACTGGAACAGAATACCATAAAGAAAATACTGCGACTCCGTCGCAACCAATCCATCAACCCTGGTCACAATAATCCTGTGTGACCAACACACAACACAAAGAGGTTGTGAACCTCATACAATAAGTTTTCTTTTATGCCAGGAATAAAAAAAAATGTCAGCAAGATTGCAGTTTTCACTAACAAGTCTCTTTTTCTCCTGCTTTATTTTACATATACCATTTTCTCCCCCACAACACATTGTATATCAGCTCAAGGCCCTGGATCCCATGAAGGCCCTGGATCACATTTTATATCCCCAAAGGCCCTGGATCCCCTGAAGGCCCTGTATGACATTTTATATCCCCAAAGGCCCTGGATCCCATGAAGGCCCTGGATAACATTGTATATCCCCAAAGGCCCTGGATCCCCTGAAGGCCCTGGATCACATTTTATATCCCCAAAGGCCCTGGATCCCATGAAGGCCCTGGATCACATTGTAGATCCCCAAAGGCCCTGGATCCCCTGAAGGCCCTGGATCCCCTCAATCCCCCATATCCCCTCAAAACCCTTGATCCCCTCATTTCCCCAGATCCCCGCAAACCCGATAAACCCCTCAAGACCCTTGATCCCCTCTAAACCCTTGTTCCCCTCAATGCCCCTGATCCCCTCAAACCCCTTAATCCCCTCAAGCCCCTTGATCCCCTCAAGCCCCATGATCCCCTCAAACCCCATGATCCACTCAAGCCCCTTGATCCCCTCTAAACCCTTAATCCCCTCAAGCCCCTTGATCCCCTCAAACCCCATGATCCCCTCAAGCCCCATGATCCCCTCAAACCCCTTGATCCCCTCAATCCCCTTGATCCCCCTTAAGCCCAATGATCCCCTCAAGCCCCTTGATCCCCTCAAGCCCTTTGATCCCCTCAAACCCCTTGATCCCCACAAGCTCTATGATCCTCTCAAACCCTTGATCCCCTCATACCCCTTGAGAATTTCTCCAGCTCCAATTTCGCACCACTTCTTTTGTCTCTGTTATGATTCAGGGAGTAACTCAGGATCCTGAATGCTGCCCAGGCTGGGCGGAGAGCTATCCAATATGCTGACTCTATTGGTCCTCTCCGCGTGGTGACCACAGACTGCTGGGTGCTAGGCTTCGCCTGTAGCCGCCACGTTTGAAAGGGCGAGTTAGGCCCGCCCAAGCTCCGGTGCAGCCAGGTGTTAGGTAAGGACAAGCTAGTGGCGATCACCAGAGAGGATCCAAGAGGGAATCTAACTAATATGAGAACCCAAACAGGCTAATGGTATAATGAGAACACTAAAGGTATATATCCCTAATATACACTGGAACAGAATACCATAAAGAAAATATTGCGACTCCGTCGCAACAAATCCATCAACCCTGGTCACAATAATCCTGTGTGACCAACACACAACACAAAGAGGTTGTGAACCTCATAAAATAAGTTTTCTTTTATGCCAGGAATAAAAAAAAATGTCAGCAAGATTGTAGTTTTCACTAACAAGTCTCTTTTTCTCCTGCTTTATTTTACATATACCATTTTCTCCCCCACAACACATTGTATATCAGCTCAAGGCCCTGGATCCCATGAAGGCCCTGGATCACATTTTATATCCCCAAAGGCCCTGGATCCCCTGAAGGCCCTGTATGACATTTTATATCCCCAAAGGCCCTGGATCCCATGAAGGCCCTGGATAACATTGTATATCCCCAAAGGCCCTGGATCCCCTGAAGGCCCTGGATCACATTTTATATCCCCAAAGGCCCTGGATCCCATGAAGGCCCTGGATCACATTGTAGATCCCCAAAGGCCCTGGATCCCCTGAAGGCCCTGGATCCCCTCAATCCCCCATATCCCCTCAAAACCCTTGATCCCCTCATTTCCCCAGATCCCCGCAAACCCGATAAACCCCTCAAGACCCTTGATCCCCTCTAAACCCTTGTTCCCCTCAATGCCCCTGATCCCCTCAAACCCCTTAATCCCCTCAAGCCCCTTGATACCCTCAAGCCCCATGATCCCCTCAAACCCCATGATCCCCTCAAACCCCATGATCCCCTCAAGCCCCTTGATCCCCTCTAAACCCTTAATCCCCTCAAGCCCCTTGATCCCCTCAAACCCCATGATCCCCTCAAGCCCCATGATCCCCTCAAACCCCTTGATCCCCTCAATCCCCTTGATCACCCTTAAGCCCAATGATCCCCTCAAGCCCCTTGATCCCCTCAAGCCCTTTGATCCCCTCAAACCCCTTGATCCCCTCAAGCCCCTTGATCCCCACAAGCTCTATGATCATCTCAAACCCTTGATCCCCTCATACCCCTTGAGAATTTCTCCAGCTCCAATTTCGCACCACTTCTTTTGTCTCTGTTATGATTCAGGGAGTAACTCAGGATCCTGAATGCTGCCCAGGCTGGGCGGAGAGCTATCCCCTATGCTGACTCTATTGGTCCTCTCCGCGTGGTGACCACAGACTGCTGGGTGCTAGGCTTCGCCTGTAGCCGCCACGTTTGAAAGGGCGAGTTAGGCCCGCCCAAGCTCCGGTGCAGCCAGGTGTTAGGTAAGGACAAGCCAGTGGCGACCACCAGAGAGGATCCAAGAGGGAATCTAACTAATATGAGAACCCAAACAGGCTAATGGTATAATGAGAACACTAAAGGTATATATCCCTAATATACACTGGAACAGAATACCATAAAGAAAATATTGCGACTCCGTCGCAACAAATCCATCAACCCTGGTCACAATAATCCTGTGTGACCAACACACAACACAAAGAGGTTGTGAACCTCATAAAATAAGTTTTCTTTTATGCCAGGAATAAAAAAAAATGTCAGCAAGATTGCAGTTTTCACTAACAAGTCTCTTTTTCTCCTGCTTTATTTACATATACCATTTTCTCCCCCACAACACATTGTATATCAGCTCAAGGCCCTGGATCCCATGAAGGCCCTGGATCACATTTTATATCCCCAAAGGCCCTGGATCCCCTGAAGGCCCTGTATGACATTTTATATCCCCAAAGGCCCTGGATCCCATGAAGGCCCTGGATAACATTGTATATCCCCAAAGGCCCTGGATCCCCTGAAGGCCCTGGATCACATTTTATATCCCCAAAGGCCCTGGATCCCATGAAGGCCCTGGATCACATTCTAGATCCCCAAAGGCCCTGGATCCCCTGAAGGCCCTGGATCCCCTCAATCCCCCATATCCCCTCAAAACCCTTGATCCCCTCATTTCCCCAGATCCCCGCAAACCCGATAAACCCCTCAAGACCCTTGATCCCCTCTAAACCCTTGTTCCCCTCAATGCCCCTGATCCCCTCAAACCCCTTAATCCCCTCAAGCCCCTTGATCCCCTCAAGCCCCATGATCCCCTCAAACCCCATGATCCCCTCAAGCCCCTTGATCCCCTCTAAACCCTTAATCCCCTCAAGCCCCTTGATCCCCTCAAACCCCATGATCCCCTCAAGCCCCATGATCCCCTCAAACCCCTTGATCCCCTCAATCCCCTTGATCCCCCTTAAGCCCAATGATCCCCTCAAGCCCCATGATCCCCTCAAGCCCTTTGATCCCCTCAAAGCCCTTGATCCCCTCAAGCCCCTTGATCCCCACAAGCTCTATGATCCTCTCAAACCCTTGATCCCCTCATACCCCTTGAGAATTTCTCCAGCTCCAATTTCGCACCACTTCTTTTGTCTCTGTTATGATTCAGGGAGTAACTCAGGATCCTGAATGCTGCCCAGGCTGGGCGGAGAGCTATCCCCTATGCTGACTCTATTGGTCCTCTCCGCGTGGTGACCACAGACTGCTGGGTGCTAGGCTTCGCCTGTAGCCGCCACGTTTGAAAGGGCGAGTTAGGCCCACCCAAGCTCAGGTGCAGCCAGGTGTTAGGTAAGGACAAGCCAGTGGCGACCACCAGAGAGGATCCAAGAGGGAATCTAACTAATATGAGAACCCAAACAGGCTAATGGTATAATGAGAACACTAAAGGTATATATCCCTAATATACACTGGAACAGAATACCATAAAGAAAATACTGCGACTCCGTCGCAACCAATCCATCAACCCTGGTCACAATAATCCTGTGTGACCAACACACAACACAAAGAGGTTGTGAACCTCATACAATAAGTTTTCTTTTATGCCAGGAATAAAAAAAAATGTCAGCAAGATTGCAGTTTTCACTAACAAGTCTCTTTTTCTCCTGCTTTATTTTACATATACCATTTTCTCCCCCACAACACATTGTATATCAGCTCAAGGCCCTGGATCCCATGTAGGCCCTGGATCACATTTTATATCCCCAAAGGCCCTGGATCCCCTGAAGGCCCTGTATTACATTTTATATCCCCAAAGGCCCTGGATCCCATGAAGGCCCTGGATAACATTGTATATCCCCAAAGGCCCTGGATCCCCTGAAGGCCCTGGATCACATTTTATATCCCCAAAGGCCCTGGATCCCATGAAGGCCCTGGATCACATTGTAGATCCCCAAAGGCCCTGGATCCCCTGAAGGCCCTGGATCCCCTCAATCCCCCATATCCCCTCAAAACACTTGATCCCCTCATTTCCCCAGATCCCCGCAAACCCGATAAACCCCTCAAGACCCTTGATCCCCTCTAAACCCTTGTTCCCCTCAATGCCCCTGATCCCCTCAAACCCCTTAATCCCCTCAAGCCCCTTGATCCCCTCAAGCCCCATGATCCCCTCAAACCCCATGATCCCCTCAAGCCCCTTCATCCCCTCTAAACCCTTAATCCCCTCAAGCCCCTTGATCCGCTCAAACCCCATGATCCCCTCAAGCCCCATGATCCCCTCAAACCCCTTGATCCCCTCAATCCCCTTGATCCCCCTTAAGCCCAATGATCCCCTCAAGCCCCTTGATCCCCTCAAGCCCTTTGATCCCCTCAAACCCCTTGATCCCCACAAGCTCTATGATCCTCTCAAACCCTTGATCCCCTCATACCCCTTGAGAATTTCTCCAGCTCCAATTTCGCACCACTTCTTTTGTCTCTGTTATGATTCAGGGAGTAACTCAGGATCCTGAATGCTGCCCAGGCTGGGCGGAGAGCTATCCAATATGCTGACTCTATTGGTCCTCTCCGCATGGTGACCACAGACTGCTGGGTGCTAGGCTTCGCCTGTAGCCGCCACGTTTGAAAGGGCGAGTTAGGCCCGCCCAAGCTCCGGTGCAGCCAGGTGTTAGGTAAGGACAAGCCAGTGGCGACCACCAGAGAGGATCCAAGAGGGAATCTAACTAATATGAGAACCCAAACAGGCTAAGGGTATAATGAGAACACTAAAGGTATATATCCCTAATATACACTGGAACAGAATACCATAAAGAAAATATTGCGACTCCGTCGCAACAAATCCATCAACCCTGGTCACAATAATCCTGTGTGACTAACACACAACACAAAGAGGTTGTGAACCTCATAAAATAAGTTTTCTTTTATGCCAGGAATAAAAAAAAATGTCAGCAAGATTGCAGTTTTCACTAACAAGTCTCTTTTTCTCCTGCTTTATTTTACATATACCATTTTCTCCCCCACAACACATTGTATATCAGCTCAAGGCCCTGGATCCCATGAAGGCCCTGGATCACATTTTATATCCCCAAAGGCCCTGGATCCCCTGAAGGCCCTGTATGACATTTTATATCCCCAAAGGCCCTGGATCCCATGAAGGCCCTGGATAACATTGTATATCCCCAAAGGCCCTGGATCCCCTGAAGTCCCTGGATCACATTTTATATCCCCAAAGGCCCTGGATCCCATGAAGGCCCTGGATCACATTGTAGATCCCCAAAGGCCCTGGATCCCCTGAAGGCCCTGGATCCCCTCAATCCCCCATATCCCCTCAAAACCCTTGATCCCCTCATTTCCCCAGATCCCCGCAAACCCGATAAACCCCTCAAGACCCTTGATCCCCTCTAAACCCTTGTTCCCCTCAATGCCCCTGATCCCCTCAAACCCCTTAATCCCCTCAAGCCCCTTGATCCCCTCAAGCCCCATAATCCCCTCAAACCCCATGATCCCCTCAAACCCCATGATCCCCTCAAGCCCCTTGATCCCCTCTAAACCCTTAATTTCCTCAAGCCCCTTGATCCCCTCAAACTTATGATCCCCTCAAGCCCCATGATCCCCTCAAACCCCTTGATCCCCTCAATCCCCTTGATCCCCCTTAAGCCCAATGATCCCCTCAAGCCCCTTGATCCCCTCAAGCCCCTTGATCCCCTCAAACCCCTTGATCCCCTCAAGCCCCTTGATCCCCACAAGCTCTATGATCCTCTCAAACCCTTGATCCCCTCATACCCCTTGAGAATTTCTCCAGCTCCAATTTCGCACCACTTCTTTTGTCTCTGTTATGATTCAGGGAGTAACTCAGGATCCTGAATGCTGCCCAGGCTGGGCGGAGAGCTATCCCCTATGCTGACTCTATTGGTCCTCTCCGCGTGGTGACCACAGACTGCTGGGTGCTAGGCTTCGCCTGTAGCCGCCACGTTTAAAAGGGCGAGTTAGGCCCGCCCAAGCTCCGGTGCAGCCAGGTGTTAGGTAAGGACAAGCCAGTGGCGACCACCAGAGAGGATCCAAGAGGGAATCTAACTAATATAAGAACCCAAACAGGCTAATGGTATAATGAGAACACTAAAGGTATATATCCCTAATATACACTGGAACAGAATACCATAAAGAAAATATTGCGACTCCGTCGCAACAAATCCATCAACCCTGGTCACAATAATCCTGTGTGACCAACACACAACACAAAGAGGTTGTGAACCTCATAAAATAAGTTTTCTTTTATGCCAGGAATAAAAAAAAATTTCAGCAAGATTGCAGTTTTCACTAACAAGTCTCTTTTTCTCCTGCTTTATTTTACATATACCATTTTCTCCCCCACAACACATTGTATATCAGCTCAAGGCCCTGGATCCCATGAAGGCCCTGGATCACATTTTATATCCCCAAAGGCCCTGGATCCCCTGAAGGCCCTGTATGACATTTTATATCCCCAAAGGCCCTGGATCCCATGAAGGCCCTGGATAACATTGTATATCCCCAAAGGCCCTGGATCCCCTGAAGGCCCTGGATCACATTTTATATCCCCAAAGGCCCTGGATCCCATGAAGGCCCTGGATCACATTGTAGATCCCCAAAGGCCCTGGATCCCCTGAAGGCCCTGGATCCCCTCAATCCCCCATATCCCCTCAAAACCCTTGATCCCCTCATTTCCCCAGATCCCCGCAAACCCGATAAACCCCTCAAGACCCTTGATCCCCTCTAAACCCTTGTTCCCCTCAATGCCCCTGATCCCCTCAAACCCCTTAATCCCCTCAAGCCCCTTGATCCCCTCAAGCCCCATGATCCCCTCAAACCCCATGATCCCCTCAAGCCCCTTGATCCCCTCTAAACCCTTAATCCCCTCAAGCCCCTTGATCCCCTCAAACCCCATGATCCCCTCAAGCCCCATGATCCCCTCAAACCCCTTGATCCCCTCAATCCCCTTGATCCCCCTTAAGCCCAATGATCCCCTCAAGCCCCTTGATCCCCTCAAGCCCTTTGATCCCCTCAAACCCCTTGATCCCCTCAAGCCCCTTGATCCCCACAAGCTCTATGATCCTCTCAAACCCTTGATCCCCTCATACCCCTTGAGAATTTCTCCAGCTCCAATTTCGCACCACTTCTTTTGTCTCTGTTATGATTCAGGGAGTAACTCAGGATCCTGAATGCTGCCCAGGCTGGGCGGAGAGCTATCCCCTATGCTGACTCTATTGGTCCTCTCCGCGTGGTGACCACAGACTGCTGGGTGCTAGGCTTCGCCTGTAGCCGCCACGTTTGAAAGGGCGAGTTAGGCCCGCCCAAGCTCCGGTGCAGCCAGGTGTTAGGTAAGGACAAGCCAGTGGCGACCACCAGAGAGGATCCAAGAGGGAATCTAACTAATATGAGAACC
This sequence comes from Crinia signifera, assembly GCF_055691185.1. Taxonomy (NCBI): domain Eukaryota; kingdom Metazoa; phylum Chordata; class Amphibia; order Anura; family Myobatrachidae; genus Crinia; species Crinia signifera. Next base: position 76,717,779 of record NC_139217.1, read on the forward strand.
CAAACAGGCTAATGGTATAATGAGAACACTAAAGGTATATATCCCTAATATACACTGGAACAGAATACCATAAAGAAAATATTGCGACTCCGTCGCAACAAATCCATCAACCCTGGTCACAATAATCCTGTGTGACCAACACACAACACAAAGAGGTTGTGAACCTCATAAAATAAGTTTTCTTTTATGCCAGGAATAAAAAAAAATGTCAGCAAGATTGCAGTTTTCACTAACAAGTCTCTTTTTCTCCTGCTTTATTTTACATATACCATTTTCTCCCCCACAACACATTGTATATCAGCTCAAGGCCCTGGATCCCATGAAGGCCCTGGATCACATTTTATATCCCCAAAGGCCCTGGATCCCCTGAAGGCCCTGTATGACATTTTATATCCCCAAAGGCCCTGGATCCCATGAAGGCCCTGGATAACATTGTATATCCCCAAAGGCCCTGGATCCCCTGAAGGCCCTGGATCACATTTTATATCCCCAAAGGCCCTGGATCCCATGAAGGCCCTGGATCACATTGTAGATCCCCAAAGGCCCTGGATCCCCTGAAGGCCCTGGATCCCCTCAATCCCCCATATCCCCTCAAAACCCTTGATCCCCTCATTTCCCCAGATCCCCGCAAACCCGATAAACCCCTCAAGACCCTTGATCCCCTCTAAACCCTTGTTCCCCTCAATGCCCCTGATCCCCTCAAACCCCTTAATCCCCTCAAGCCCCTTGATCCCCTCAAGCCCCATGATCCCCTCAAACCCCATGATCCCCTCAAGCCCCTTGATCCCCTCTAAACCCTTAATCCCCTCAAGCCCCTTGATCCCCTCAAACCCCATGATCCCCTCAAGCCCCATGATCCCCTCAAACCCCTTGATCCCCTCAATCCCCTTGATCCCCCTTAAGCCCAATGATCCCCTCAAGCCCCTTGATCCCCTCAAGCCCTTTGATCCCCTCAAACCCCTTGATCCCCTCAAGCCCCTTGATCCCCACAAGCTCTATGATCCTCTCAAACCCTTGATCCCCTCATACCCCTTGAGAATTTCTCCAGCTCCAATTTCGCACCACTTCTTTTGTCTCTGTTATGATTCAGGGAGTAACTCAGGATCCTGAATGCTGCCCAGGCTGGGCGGAGAGCTATCCCCTATGCTGACTCTATTGGTCCTCTCCGCGTGGTGACCACAGACTGCTGGGTGCTAGGCTTCGCCTGTAGCCGCCACGTTTGAAAGGGCGAGTTAGGCCCGCCCAAGCTCCGGTGCAGCCAGGTGTTAGGTAAGGACAAGCCAGTGGCGACCACCAGAGAGGATCCAAGAGGGAATCTAACTAATATGAGAACCCAAACAGGCTAATGGTATAATGAGAACACTAAAAGTATATATCCCTAATATACACTGGAACAGAATACCATAAAGAAAATATTGCGACTCCGTCGCAACAAATCCATCAACCCTGGTCACAATAATCCTGTGTGACCAACACACAACACAAAGAGGTTGTGAACCTCATAAAATAAGTTTTCTTTTATGCCAGGAATAAAAAAAAATGTCAGCAAGATTGCAGTTTTCACTAACAAGTCTCTTTTTCTCCTGCTTTATTTTACATATACCATTTTCTCCCCCACAACACATTGTATATCAGCTCAAGGCCCTGGATCCCATGAAGGCCCTGGATCACATTTTATATCCCCAAAGGCCCTGGATCCCCTGAAGGCCCTGTATGACATTTTATATCCCCAAAGGCCCTGGATCCCATGAAGGCCCTGGATAACATTGTATATCCCCAAAGGCCCTGGATCCCCTGAAGGCCCTGGATCACATTTTATATCCCCACAGGCCCTGGATCCCATGAAGGCCCTGGATCACATTGTAGATCCCCAAAGGCCCTGGATCCCCTGAAGGCCCTGGATCCCCTCAATCCCCCATATCCCCTCAAAACCCTTGATCCCCTCATTTCCCCAGATCCCCGCAAACCCGATAAACCCCTCAAGACCCTTGATCCCCTCTAAACCCTTGTTCCCCTCAATGCCCCTGATCCCCTCAAACCCCTTAATCCCCTCAAGCCCCTTGATCCCCTCAAGCCCCATGATCCCCTCAAACCCCATGATCCCCTCAAGCCCCTTGATCCCCTCTAAACCCTTAATCCCCTCAAGCCCCTTGATCCCCTCAAACCCCATGATCCCCTCAAACCCCATGATCCCCTCAAACCCCTTGATCCCCTCAATCCCCTTGATCCCCCTTAAGCCCAATGATCCCCTCAAGCCCCTTGATCCCCTCAAGCCCTTTGATCCCCTCAAACCCCTTGATCCCCTCAAGCCCCTTGATCCCCACAAGCTCTATGATCCTCTCAAACCCTTGATCCCCTCATACCCCTTGAGAATTTCTCCAGCTCCAATTTCGCACCACTTCTTTTGTCTCTGTTATGATTCAGGGAGTAACTCAGGATCCTGAATGCTGCCCAGGCTGGGCGGAGAGCTATCCCCTATGCTGACTCTATTGGTCCTCTCCGCGTGGTGACCACAGACTGCTGGGTGCTAGGCTTCGCCTGTAGCCGCCACGTTTGAAAGGGCGAGTTAGGCCCGCCCAAGCTCCGGTGCAGCCAGGTGTTAGGTAAGGACAAGCCAGTGGCGACCACCAGAGAGGATCCAAGAGGGAATCTAACTAATATGAGAACCCAAACAGGCTAATGGTATAATGAGAACACTAAAGGTATATATCCCTAATATACACTGGAACAGAATACCATAAAAAAAATATTGCGACTCCGTCGCAACAAATCCATCAACCCTGGTCACAATAATCCTGTGTGACCAACACACAACACAAAGAGGTTGTGAACCTCATAAAATAAGTTTTCTTTTATGCCAGGAATAAAAAAAAATGTCAGCAAGATTGCAGTTTTCACTAACAAGTCTCTTTTTCTCCTGCTTTATTTTACATATACCATTTTCTCCCCCACAACACATTGTATATCAGCTCAAGGCCCTGGATCCCATGAAGGCCCTGGATCACATTTTATATCCCCAAAGGCCCTGGATCCCCTGAAGGCCCTGTATGACATTTTATATCCCCAAAGGCCCTGGATCCCATGAAGGCCCTGGATAACATTGTATATCCCCAAAGGCCCTGGATCCCCTGAAGGCCCTGGATCACATTTTATATCCCCAAAGGCCCTGGATCCCATGAAGGCCCTGGATCACATTCTAGATCCCCAAAGGCCCTGGATCCCCTGAAGGCCCTGGATCCCCTCAATCCCCCATATCCCCTCAAAACCCTTGATCCCCTCATTTCCCCAGATCCCCGCAAACCCGATAAACCCCTCAAGACCCTTGATCCCCTCTAAACCCTTGTTCCCCTCAATGCCCCTGATCCCCTCAAACCCCTTAATCCCCTCAAGCCCCTTGATCCCCTCAAGCCCCATGATCCCCTCAAGCCCCTTGATCCCCTCTAAACCCTTAATCCCCTCAAGCCCCTTGATCCCCTCAAACCCCATGATCCCCTCAAGCCCCATGATCCCCTCAAACCCCTTGATCCCCTCAATCCCCTTGATCCCCCTTAAGCCCAATGATCCCCTCAAGCCCCTTGATCCCCTCAAGCCCTTTGATCCCCTCAAAGCCCTTGATCCCCTCAAGCCCCTTGATCCCCACAAGCTCTATGATCCTCTCAAACCCTTGATCCCCTCATACCCCTTGAGAATTTCTCCAGCTCCAATTTCGCACCACTTCTTTTGTCTCTGTTATGATTCAGGGAGTAACTCAGGATCCTGAATGCTGCCCAGGCTGGGCGGAGAGCTATCCCCTATGCTGACTCTATTGGTCCTCTCCGCGTGGTGACCACAGACTGCTGGGTGCTAGGCTTCGCCTGTAGCCGCCACGTTTGAAAGGGCGAGTTAGGCCCACCCAAGCTCCGGTGCAGCCAGGTGTTAGGTAAGGACAAGCCAGTGGCGACCACCAGAGAGTATCCAAGAGGGAATCTAACTAATATGAGAACCCAAACAGGCTAATGGTATAATGAGAACACTAAAGGTATATATCCCTAATATACACTGGAACAGAATACCATAAAGAAAATACTGCGACTCCGTCGCAACCAATCCATCAACCCTGGTCACAATAATCCTGTGTGACCAACACACAACACAAAGAAACAGAAAGGTGGGTACCAAAGGTACCTATTGGGGGTCGATCCTTATCACCAGCGCTTTTGGAGAAGAGTAGGAACAAAATACACACTACCACACTTCCCTTAGTAATGAATAGCGTTCCTCTTCTCCATACAAGAATAACTTGGGTTTAAATAACCAGCATCCCGTTCAGTACTGCAAAAATACACACTACCACACTTCCCTTAGTAATGAATAGCGTTCCTCTTCTCCATACAAGAATCACTTGGGTTTAAATAACCAGCATCCCGTTCAGTACTGCAACCGTCAACTCCCATAAACTGTAATAAGCCTCCCTCATGGGAAGAAAGAGAAATATATGGTGCAGAACAACTTTTTATTGGGGGACACAATCATACATAAAATAGCCAGGAGATAAATAATGGGTGGAATTTACCGCAAGGTGTGGAGAACCAGATCGAATCGGCTCTCAAATGGGCATAGATGCGGCGATCAAGTCCCGGGAAGGTCACCGCAAAAAGTCCCACGGGCAGGTACAGTCCACTTCTTATATAACCCCTGGTCCAAACGGCACAGCTACTCCAACGCGTTTCGGACACTACCAGTGTCCTTTTTCAAGGAGTGTAGCTGTGTCAGGTAAAAACAGTTTATATACGGTGATCAATTAGTAAATGACAGCGGGTGCCGGCTCCGTGGACTTCCGGTGACGGAAGCCGGCTTCCGGCCAGGTGACCCGCATGGACGTCTGCTTCCTACTGAATGACACGCATAGACGCTGCGTGTATGGCTCCGGTGCTTTACGTCCCGTGGGTCCTGCTTCTAGTGTGTGTAGACGGAACGGTGTGCTTATATATGCCGTCCGACTCGCCTCCTTTTCTGTGAACACAGGTTCCCGTTTTTTTGCACATCTGACGGGGAAGTTGATCTTTTAACCCATTCCGGAGCGGGGAAAGATCGTGTATGGGACAATCACCTTATTGGTGTTTTCATTAGGAGCATCAGCACAAAAACCCAAATAAGGCTTCCACTATAAATATATAAAAAAAGGTACAATTAAAACCCATCGGTGGTAAAACAAGGGAGCAGTATATACACATAAAGGAAAAAGTAATAAAATCATTCATAATACATAAAATCCTGGTTGAGACGGTTAAAATGATGATAATTCATGTTCAGACATTATAAGATTTATTAAATAAAATAAAACACAGGAGCAAGGAACCCATAAGGGTGTAAATCTATAAAAACCACTTGACCTCAAAGTCTGCATTGAGGCCGTTGGGTTTCAGAGTATCAAATTTATAAATACATCTCATTTCCTCTCTCGCCAGACAGGTCCCCAAATTCTTGTTCCTAGGGCCGGTATGTGCAATCTTAATACCGAAAAATTTAATAATGGCTGATGAGGATGATTTATGAGCAATTTTAAAATGCTGTGACAGGGAGTGAGAGTCCAGTCCCTTCTTTATATTGTTCAGATGTTCACTGAGTCTTATTTTAAAGGGACGTGATGTCCGGCCAATATAAAACTTGTGGCATGTGCATTCAATCCCATACACTATATTGCTCGTATTGCATGTTATAAAGTCACTAAGTACATGTTTGACACCATTTATGGAGAGTTCTGAAATTTTGCTCACCCCTTTACTGTCCACTTCCCTGCAGGCCTTGCACAACCCGCACCTGTGAAATCCCTTTGTTAAGATTCTCCCCGGGCGTTTGGGTATAGGGAGGGCACTGCTGACTATCTTAGTTTTAATATTTGGTGCACGTCGGTATATAAAACTTGGCTGGTTTGGTAGATGTTCTCCCAAGATAGGGTCACATTTCAAAATTTTCCAATTTTTTCTAAAAGAAGACTCTATATTCTTGTATTGGGCGTTATATCCTGTAATGAATGACATTTTGAAGTCCTTCTGGGATTCACCTTCGGGTGGCTTAGTTACAAGTAGATTATCCCTTTCTACTTCTCCTACTTCATTAACCAGGGAGGTAATTCTGTCTATGTCGTAACCACTAGAAATGAATTTCTTGGCCATCATGTCAGCCTGTTCTTTATAAATATTTACATTAGTGCAGTTACGTCTGACTCGTTTTAACTGGCCACCAGGGATGGCATTTAGCCAGTTTTGATGGTGGCAACTGGTCCGGTGGATATAGGAGTTTGTGTCAGTCGGTTTAGAGAACGTTTTAGTGTCCCATTGATTGTTGCCTTTGCTGATGGTGATATCGAGGAAGTCGACAGTAGACTGGCTCTTATTAAAAGTTAGTTCGATATTACAATCATTAGTATTTAAAAACATACAAAAATCATTAAGAGCTCCCTCCTCTCCTCTCCAAAAGAATAAAATGTCATCAATGTAACGTACCCATGACACCAGGCTCGCCCCAACATCAGGCCAACACCCCACATGGGACTGCTCCCACCTGCCCATGAAGATGTTGGCATAACTTGGGGCGAACCTGGTGCCCATGGCCGTCCCAACTTTTTGTACATAAAATCCAGATTCAAAAGTGAAGTAATTATTTGTTAAAATAAACTCTACGCTTTTTAATAAAAATTCTTGGAGATCTGTGGCTAAAGTGCTTCTGTTGAGGTATTCACGTACTGCCTGTACTCCGATCTGATGGTTGATGATCGTATATAGTGATTTGACATCCGCCGTCACAATCCATACATTCTCCTCGCAAGGTATGTTTTTCAAGGTGTTTAATAGGTCTTTTGTGTCCCTAAGATGCGATTTATTGGTAAGGACCAGCGGCTGTAAATAAAAGTCAATAAACTCGGATAAATTCGCTGTAATAGAATTAGTTCCGGAAACTATAGGTCTGCCGGGGGGATTGGTCGTACTTTTGTGGATCTTTGGTAAAAGATAGATTACTGGTATCGTGGGTTCATCATTAAGAAGGAATTTAACTTCTGATTCTTTTAAGACACCTTTTTGTTTATAATCGGTTAGAAGGGTGGTTAATTCCTTAAATATACGATCTGTCGGGTCTGTGCGAATTTTTTGGTAAGTCTCTGTATCGCTGATTTGTTTTAAGACTTCATTAGTGTACCATTCTCTACCCATGACCACAATCCCCCCCCCTTTATCAGCCGGTTTTACGACTATCTCCTTATTCTCTCGTAACGATTTGAGGGCATTTCTTTCGTTTAAGGTAAGGTTATAGTTCACCCCCCTAGGATTGATTTTCTTGATGTCGTCTTGCACTAATTGGGCAAAAGTCTCAATGTAATTACCCTTGATATGGGCTGGGTAAAACACTGACTTAGGTCGAAATTTATTAATTTCCGGCACTTCGTTTGACATCACTTCTGGTTCCTTTTGGATGAAAAATTTCTTAATACATAATTTGCGTATAAATTTATGGATGTCCACAAAGGTGTCGAATTTATTGATGTTAGAGGTGGGCGCATACTTGAGGCCTTTATTCAGAACAGACAATTCGAAGGGATTTAGATTGTAGGAGCTGAGATTAAATATTTTGGTTAGTTCCACCTCCTGACTGGTTTCACCAATTCTTTTACTCTTGGTCCTATTTTTTCTATTTCTTTTGGTTCGCTTTTTGTGGGTCTTATGTATGTTTTTTCTACATTTATGGGTCCCTGCTCTCTTTCCTCGTTTAGTGGGTAATGAGTGGGCAGTTAATAGTTCCCTTTTGTACGTCCTGTGTCCTCCCCTAAAAAATGCACCCTATTAAGATTTCTTCTTAAAGGTAGGTACCTATTGTGTGTTGGTATTGGTGACAATGATGGGTTTCTCGGTGGCTCACGGTCTCTCTTGTCCTCTCTATAATTAGGCATAGGGGAATCGTGTTGGCGTCTTATACTCGTGTTTTCTTTACAGGATCTATCTGTTTGGTTAGACCTATCATACTTCCTCCGTTCACCATCACCCCCTCTAGATCTGTTATTAAACGTCTGACTCCTCCAGTTGTCATTGGTGGGGCCATATTGTTTTGATCTATAGTTCCCTTGTGTGTCCCTATACCGTAACTCTCTTTGTGGACTTCGGATGTACCTGTCCCTAGGGTTCCAATTTGGACGTTTATCCCTTACATCTGTTCTTTTTCTGTATATTCTTTTAGGGGACACTGTGGGGGGTGGGGATTCAGGGGATTCCTCTGTCTCTTTGGATTCCCTTAAGTCTCTCAGGAACTTCCTAACCTTTCTATCAACGATGCTGTTTTCAATTTTCCTTAAATTATCCGTAATTTTAGTTTCACTGTCTTTAAACCCTTGATTATCAATAAATGGTTGTACTAACTCTTTAGATTTATTGATTTCAGTTTCTAGTCGTTTTAATTCGTTTTTTCGTTCCTCAATGATGAGATTTATAAGTCTGAAGGAACAATCCTCCGTTATTTTTTCCCATTTTTCTGAGAACCCCTCACTGGCACTTTGAAATGAGGCGGTTTTATTAATTTTGAGGCCCTTGGGAATGATATGGTAGGAAAGATATTTTTCCAAAGTTACAGTTTCCCACCAAATTTTCATCTCTTTGATGAGGATATGTTCTAGATCTCTCATTATAGTTTCAAGGCTTACATCCAGTATTTCAATGTTCTCTTCATTTTTAAACAAATTTTCAAGTAAAGTACTTCTGCGGTCTCTATATGAGAACATTCTGCAGCAAAGGTACGGTATCCCAGTTGAGAAACAGGAAGATGAAACAATAACGAAAAGACAAGTGATCTCAACTCAGGACAATAAAAAGTTGTTCTGCACCATATATTTCTCTTTCTTCCCATGAGGGAGGCTTATTACAGTTTATGGGAGTTGACGGTTGCAGTACTGAACGGGATGCTGGTTATTTAAACCCAAGTGATTCTTGTATGGAGAAGAGGAACGCTATTCATTACTAAGGGAAGTGTGGTAGTGTGTATTTTTGCAGTACTGAACGGGATGCTGGTTATTTAAACCCAAGTTATTCTTGTATGGAGAAGAGGAACGCTATTCATTACTAAGGGAAGTGTGGTAGTGTGTATTTTGTTCCTACTCTTCTCCAAAAGCGCTGGTGATAAGGATCGACCCCCAATAGGTACCTTTGGTACCCACCTTTCTGTTACTTCATACATTCGCCACTGGGAAGAGGCGAAAAGGGGGTCTGGTGGACTTGACACTAGCAGCTGGTTAACATTCTGAACCTCCATTTTCTGCGCAGGATCTGGTTGTCCTGAGTTGAGATCACTTGTCTTTTCGTTATTGTTTCATCTTCCTGTTTCTCAACTGGGATACCGTACCTTTGCTGCAGAATGTTCTCATATAGAGACCGCAGAAGTACTTTACTTGAAAATTTGTTTAAAAATGAAGAGAACATTGAAATACTGGATGTAAGCCTTGAAACTATAATGAGAGATCTAGAACATATCCTCATCAAAGAGATGAAAATTTGGTGGGAAACTGTAACTTTGGAAAAATATCTTTCCTACCATATCATTCCCAAGGGCCTCAAAATTAATAAAACCGCCTCATTTCAAAGTGCCAGTGAGGGGTTCTCAGAAAAATGGGAAAAAATAACGGAGGATTGTTCCTTCAGACTTATAAATCTCATCATTGAGGAACGAAAAAACGAATTAAAACGACTAGAAACTGAAATCAATAAATCTAAAGAGTTAGTACAACCATTTATTGATAATCAAGGGTTTAAAGACAGTGAAACTAAAATTACGGATAATTTAAGGAAAATTGAAAACAGCATCGTTGATAGAAAGGTTAGGAAGTTCCTGAGAGACTTAAGGGAATCCAAAGAGACAGAGGAATCCCCTGAATCCCCACCCCCCACAGTGTCCCCTAAAAGAATATACAGAAAAAGAACAGATGTAAGGGATAAACGTCCAAATTGGAACCCTAGGGACAGGTACATCCGAAGTCCACAAAGAGAGTTACGGTATAGGGACACACAAGGGAACTATAGATCAAAACAATATGGCCCCACCAATGACAACTGAAGGAGTCAGACGTTTAATAACAGATCTAGAGGGGGTGATGGTGAACGGAGGAAGTATGATAGGTCTAACCAAACAGATAGATCCTGTAAAGAAAACACGAGTATAAGACGCCAACACGATTCCCCTATGCCTAATTATAGAGAGGACAAGAGAGACCGTGAGCCACCGAGAAACCCATCATTGTCACCAATACCAACACACAATAGGTACCTACCTTTAAGAAGAAATCTTAATAGGGTGCATTTTTTAGGGGAGGACACAGGACGTACAAAAGGGAACTATTAACTGCCCACTCATTACCCACTAAACGAGGAAAGAGAGCAGGGACCCATAAATGTAGAAAAAACATACATAAGACCCACAAAAAGCGAACCAAAAGAAATAGAAAAAATAGGACCAAGAGTAAAAGAATTGGTGAAACCAGTCAGGAGGTGGAACTAACCAAAATATTTAATCTCAGCTCCTACAATCTAAATCCCTTCGAATTGTCTGTTCTGAATAAAGGCCTCAAGTATGCGCCCACCTCTAACATCAATAAATTCGACACCTTTGTGGACATCCATAAATTTATACGCAAATTATGTATTAAGAAATTTTTCATCCAAAAGGAACCAGAAGTGATGTCAAACGAAGTGCCGGAAATTAATAAATTTCGACCTAAGTCAGTGTTTTACCCAGCCCATATCAAGGGTAATTACATTGAGACTTTTGCCCAATTAGTGCAAGACGACATCAAGAAAATCAATCCTAGGGGGGTGAACTATAACCTTACCTTAAACGAAAGAAATGCCCTCAAATCGTTACGAGAGAATAAGGAGATAGTCGTAAAACCGGCTGATAAAGGGGGGGGGATTGTGGTCATGGGTAGAGAATGGTACACTAATGAAGTCTTAAAACAAATCAGCGATACAGAGACTTACCAAAAAATTCGCACAGACCCGACAGATCGTATATTTAAGGAATTAACCACCCTTCTAACCGATTATAAACAAAAAGGTGTCTTAAAAGAATCAGAAGTTAAATTCCTTCTTAATGATGAACCCACGATACCAGTAATCTATCTTTTACCAAAGATCCACAAAAGTACGACCAATCCCCCCGGCAGACCTATAGTTTCCGGAACTAATTCTATTACAGCGAATTTATCCGAGTTTATTGACTTTTATTTACAGCCGCTGGTCCTTACCAATAAATCGCATCTTAGGGACACAAAAGACCTATTAAACACCTTGAAAAACATACCTTGCGAGGAGAATGTATGGATTGTGACGGCGGATGTCAAATCACTATATACGATCATCAACCATCAGATCGGAGTACAGGCAGTACGTGAATACCTCAACAGAAGCACTTTAGCCACAGATCTCCAAGAATTTTTATTAAAAAGCGTAGAGTTTATTTTAACAAATAATTACTTCACTTTTGAATCTGGATTTTATGTACAAAAAGTTGGGACGGCCATGGGCACCAGGTTCGCCCCAAGTTATGCCAACATCTTCATGGGCAGGTGGGAGCAGTCCCATGTGGGGTGTTGGCCTGATGTTGGGGCGAGCCTGGTGTCATGGGTACGTTACATTGATGACATTTTATTCTTTTGGAGAGGAGAGGAGGGAGCTCTTAATGATTTTTGTATGTTTTTAAATACTAATGATTGTAATATCGAACTAACTTTTAATAAGAGCCAGTCTACTGTCGACTTCCTCGATATCACCATCAGCAAAGGCAACAATCAATGGGACACTAAAACGTTCTCTAAACCGACTGACACAAACTCCTATATCCACCGGACCAGTTGCCACCATCAAAACTGGCTAAATGCCATCCCTGGTGGCCAGTTAAAACGAGTCAGACGTAACTGCACTAATGTAAATATTTATAAAGAACAGGCTGACATGATGGCCAAGAAATTCATTTCTAGTGGTTACGACATAGACAGAATTACCTCCCTGGTTAATGAAGTAGGAGAAGTAGAAAGGGATAATCTACTTGTAACTAAGCCACCCGAAGGTGAATCCCAGAAGGACTTCAAAATGTCATTCATTACAGGATATAACGCCCAATACAAGAATATAGAGTCTTCTTTTAGAAAAAATTGGAAAATTTTGAAATGTGACCCTATCTTGGGAGAACATCTACCAAACCAGCCAAGTTTTATATACCGACGTGCACCAAATATTAAAACTAAGATAGTCAGCAGTGCCCTCCCTATACCCAAACGCCCGGGGAGAATCTTAACAAAGGGATTTCACAGGTGCGGGTTGTGCAAGGCCTGCAGGGAAGTGGACAGTAAAGGGGTGAGCAAAATTTCAGAACTCTCCATAAATGGTGTCAAACATGTACTTAGTGACTTTATAACATGCAATACGAGCAATATAGTGTATGGGATTGAATGCACATGCCACAAGTTTTATATTGGCCGGACATCACGTCCCTTTAAAATAAGACTCAGTGAACATCTGAACAATATAAAGAAGGGACTGGACTCTCACTTCCTGTCACAGCATTTTAAAATTGCTCATAAATCATCCTCATCAGCCATTATTAAATTTTTCGGTATTAAGATTGCACATACCGGCCCTAGGAACAAGAATTTGGGGACCTGTCTGGCGAGAGAGGAAATGAGATGTATTTATAAATTTGATACTCTGAAACCCAACGGCCTCAATGCAGACTTTGAGGTCAAGTGGTTTTTATAGATTTACACCCTTATGGGTTCCTTGCTCCTGTGTTTTATTTTATTTTATAAATCTTATAATGTCTGAACATGAATTATCATCATTTTAACCGTCTCAACCAGGATTTTATGTATTATGAATGATTTTATTACTTTTTCCTTTATGTGTATATACTGCTCCCTTGTTTTACCACCGATGGGTTTTAATTGTACCTTTTTTTATATATTTATAGTGGAAGCCTTATTTGGGTTTTTGTGCTGATGCTCCTAATGAAAACACCAATAAGGTGATTGTCCCATACACGATCTTTCCCCGCTCCGGAATGGGTTAAAAGATCAACTTCCCCGTCAGATGTGCAAAAAAACGGGAACCTGTGTTCACAGAAAAGGAGGCGAGTCGGACGGCATATATAAGCACACCGTTCCGTCTACACACACTAGAAGCAGGACCCACGGGACGTAAAGCACCGGAGCCATACACGCAGCGTCTATGCGTGTCATTCAGTAGGAAGCAGACGTCCATGCGGGTCACCTGGCCGGAAGCCGGCTTCCGTCACCGGAAGTCCACGGAGCCGGCACCCGCTGTCATTTACTAATTGATCACCGTATATAAACTGTTTTTACCTGACACAGCTACACTCCTTGAAAAAGGACACTGGTAGTGTCCGAAACGCGTTGGAGTAGCTGTGCCGTTTGGACCAGGGGTTATATAAGAAGTGGACTGTACCTGCCCGTGGGACTTTTTGCGGTGACCTTCCCGGGACTTGATCGCCGCATCTATGCCCATTTGAGAGCCGATTCGATCTGGTTCTCCACACCTTGCGGTAAATTCCACCCATTATTTATCTCCTGGCTATTTTATGTATGATTGTGTCCCCCAATAAAAAGTTGTTCTGCACCATATATTTCTCTTTCTTCCCATGAGGGAGGCTTATTACAGTTTATGGGAGTTGACGGTTGCAGTACTGAACGGGATGCTGGTTATTTAAACCCAAGTGATTCTTGTATGGAGAAGAGGAACGCTATTCATTACTAAGGGAAGTGTGGTAGTGTGTATTTTTGCAGTACTGAACGGGATGCTGGTTATTTAAACCCAAGTTATTCTTGTATGGAGAAGAGGAACGCTATTCATTACTAAGGGAAGTGTGGTAGTGTGTATTTTGTTCCTACTCTTCTCCAAAAGCGCTGGTGATAAGGATCGACCCCCAATAGGTACCTTTGGTACCCACCTTTCTGTTACTTCATACATTCGCCACTGGGAAGAGGCGAAAAGGGGGTCTGGTGGACTTGACACTAGCAGCTGGTTAACATTCTGAACCTCCATTTTCTGCGCAGGATCTGGTTGTCCTGAGTTGAGATCACTTGTCTTTTACACAACACAAAGAGGTTGTGAACCTCATACAATAAGTTTTCTTTTATGCCAGGAATAAAAAAAAATGTCAGCAAGATTGCAGTTTTCACTAACAAGTCTCTTTTTCTCCTGCTTTATTTTACATATACCATTTTCTCCCCCACAACACATTGTATATCAGCTCAAGGCCCTGGATCCCATGAAGGCCCTGGATCACATTTTATATCCCCAAAGGCCCTGGATCCCCTGAAGGCCCTGTATGACATTTTATATCCCCAAAGGCCCTGGATCCCATGAAGGCCCTGGATAACATTGTATATCCCCAAAGGCCCTGGATCCCCTGAAGACCCTGGATCACATTTTATATCCCCAAAGGCCCTGGATCCCATGAAGGCCCTGGATCACATTGTAGATCCCCAAAGGCCCTGGATCCCCTGAAGGCCCTGGATCCCCTCAATCCCCCATATCCCCTCAAAACCCTTGATCCCCTCATTTCCCCAGATCCCCGCAAACCCGATAAACCCCTCAAGACCCTTGATCCCCTCTAAACCCTTGTTCCCCTCAATGCCCCTGATCCCCTCAAACCCCTTAATCCCCTCAAGCCCCTTGATCCCCTCAAGCCCCATGATCCCCTCAAACCCCATGATCCCCTCAAACCCCATGATCCCCTCAAGCCCCTTGATCCCCTCTAAACCCTTAATCCCCTCAAGCCCCTTGATCCCCTCAAACCCCATGATCCCCTCAAGCCCCATGATCCCCTCAAACCCCTTGATCCCCTCAATCCCCTTGATCCCCCTTAAGCCCAATGATCCCCTCAAGCCCCTTGATCCCCTCAAGCCCCTTGATCCCCTCAAACCCCTTGATCCCCTCAAGCCCCTTGATCCCCACAAGCTCTATGATCCTCTCAAACCCTTGATCCCCTCATACCCCTTGAGAATTTCTCCAGCTCCAATTTCGCACCACTTCTTTTGTCTCTGTTATGATTCAGGGAGTAACTCAGGATCCTGAATGCTGCCCAGGCTGGGCGGAGAGCTATCCCCTATGCTGACTCTATTGGTCCTCTCCGCGTGGTGACCACAGACTGCTGGGTGCTAGGCTTCGCCTGTAGCCGCCACGTTTGAAAGGGCGAGTTAGGCCCGCCCAAGCTCCGGTGCAGCCAGGTGTTAGGTAAGGACAAGCCAGTGGCGACCACCAGAGAGGATCCAAGAGGGAATCTAACTAATATGAGAACCCAAACAGGCTAATGGTATAATGAGAACACTAAAGGTATATATCCCTAATATACACTGGAACAGAATACCATAAAGAAAATATTGCGACTCCGTCGCAACAAATCCATCAACCCTGGTCACAATAATCCTGTGTGACCAACACACAACACAAAGAGGTTGTGAACCTCATAAAATAAGTTTTCTTTTATGCCAGGAATAAAAAAAAATGTCAGCAAGATTGCAGTTTTCACTAACAAGTCTCTTTTTTCTCCTGCTTTATTTTACATATACCATTTTCTCCCCCACAACACATTGTATATCAGCTCAAGGCCCTGGATCCCATGAAGGCCCTGGATCACATTTTATATCCCCAAAGGCCCTGGATCCGCTGAAGGCCCTGTATGACATTTTATATCCCCAAAGGCCCTGGATCCCATGAAGGCCCTGGATAACATTGTATATCCCCAAAGGCCCTGGATCCCCTGAAGGCCCTGGATCACATTTTATATCCCCAAAGGCCCTGGATCCCATGAAGGCCCTGGATCACATTGTAGATCCCCAAAGGCCCTGGATCCCCTGAAGGCCCTGGATCCCCTCAATCCCCCATATCCCCTCAAAACCCTTGATCCCCTCATTTCCCCAGATCCCCGCAAACCCGATAAACCCCTCAAGACCCTTGATCCCCTCTAAACCCTTGTTCCCCTCAATGAACCTGATCCCCTCAAACCCCTTAATCCCCTCAAGCCCCTTGATCCCCTCAAGCCCCATGATCCCCTCAAACCCCATGATCCCCTCAAGCCCCTTGATCCCCTCTAAACCCTTAATCCCCTCAAGCCCCTTGATCCCCTCAAACCCCATGATCCCCTCAAGCCCCATGATCCCCTCAATCCCCTTGATCCCCTCAATCCCCTTGATCCCCCTTAAGCCCAATGATCCCCTCAAGCCCCTTGATCCCCTCAAGCCCTTTGATCCCCTCAAACCCCTTGATCCCCTCAAGCCCCTTGATCCCCACAAGCTCTATGATCCTCTCAAACCCTTGATCCCCTCATACCCCTTGAGAATTTCTCCAGCTCCAATTTCGCACCACTTCTTTTGTCTCTGTTATGATTCAGGGAGTAACTCAGGATCCTGAATGCTGCCCAGGCTGGGCGGAGAGCTATCCCCTATGCTGACTCTATTGGTCCTCTCCGCGTGGTGACCACAGACTGCTGGGTGCTAGGCTTCGCCTGTAGCCGCCACGTTTGAAAGGGCGAGTTAGGCCCGCCCAAGCTCCGGTGCAGCCAGGTG
This sequence comes from Crinia signifera, assembly GCF_055691185.1. Lineage (NCBI taxonomy): Eukaryota > Metazoa > Chordata > Amphibia > Anura > Myobatrachidae > Crinia > Crinia signifera. The sequence continues at coordinate 76,734,373 of NC_139217.1, forward strand.
TTAGGTAAGGACAAGCCAGTGGCGACCACCAGAGAGGATCCAAGAGGGAATCTAACTAATATGAGAACCCAAACAGGCTAATGGTATAATGAGAACACTAAAGGTATATATCCCTAATATACACTGGAACAGAATACCATAAAGAAAATATTGCGACTCCGTCGCAACAAATCCATCAACCCTGGTCACAATAATCCTGTGTGACCAACACACAACACAAAGAGGTTGTGAACCTCATAAAATAAGTTTTCTTTTATGCCAGGAATAAAAAAAAATGTCAGCAAGATTGCAGTTTTCACTAACAAGTCTCTTTTTCTCCTGCTTTATTTTACATATACCATTTTCTCCCCCACAACACATTTTATATCAGCTCAAGGCCCTGGATCCCATGAAGGCCCTGGATCACATTTTATATCCCCAAAGGCCCTGGATCCCCTGAAGGCCCTGTATGACATTTTATATCCCCAAAGGCCCTGGATCCCATGAAGGCCCTGGATAACATTGTATATCCCCAAAGGCCCTGGATCCCCTGAAGGCCCTGGATCACATTTTATATCCCCAAAGGCCCTGGATCCCATGAAGGCCCTGGATCACATTCTAGATCCCCAAAGGCCCTGGATCCCCTGAAGGCCCTGGATCCCCTCAATCCCCCATATCCCCTCAAAACCCTTGATCCCCTCATTTCCCCAGATCCCTGCAAACCCGATAAACCCCTCAAGACCCTTGATCCCCTCTAAACCCTTGTTCCCCTCAATGCCCCTGATCCCCTCAAACCCCTTAATCCCCTCAAGCCCCTTGATCCCCTCAAGCCCCATGATCCCCTCAAACCCCATGATCCCCTCAAGCCCCTTGATCCCCTCTAAACCCTTAATCCCCTCAAGCCCCTTGATCCCCTCAAACCCCATGATCCCCTCAAGCCCCATGATCCCCTCAAACCCCTTGATCCCCTCAATCCCCTTGATCCCCCTTAAGCCCAATGATCCCCTCAAGCCCCTTGATCCCCTCAAGCCCTTTGATCCCCTCAAAGCCCTTGATCCCCTCAAGCCCCTTGATCCCCACAAGCTCTATGATCCTCTCAAACCCTTGATCCCCTCATACCCCTTGAGAATTTCTCCAGCTCCAATTTCGCACCACTTCTTTTGTCTCTGTTATGATTCAGGGAGTAACTCAGGATCCTGAATGCTGCCCAGGCTGGGCGGAGAGCTATCCCCTATGCTGACTCTATTGGTCCTCTCCGCGTGGTGACCACAGACTGCTGGGTGCTAGGCTTCGCCTGTAGCCGCCACGTTTGAAAGGGCGAGTTAGGCCCGCCCAAGTTCCGGTGCAGCCAGGTGTTAGGTAAGGACAAGCCAGTGGCGACCACCAGAGAGGATCCAAGAGGGAATCTAACTAATATGAGAACCCAAACAGACTAATGGTATAATGAGAACACTAAAGGTATATATCCCTAATATACACTGGAACAGAATATCATAAAGAAAATATTGCGACTCCGTCGCAACAAATCCATCAACCCTGGTCACAATAATCCTGTGTGACCAACACACAACACAAAGAGGTTGTGAACCTCATAAAATAAGTTTTCTTTTATGCCAGGAATAAAAAAAAATGTCAGCAAGATTGCAGTTTTCACTAACAAGTCTCTTTTTCTCCTGCTTTATTTTACATATACCATTTTCTCCCCCACAACACATTGTATATCAGCTCAAGGCCCTGGATCCCATGAAGGCCCTGGATCACATTTTATATCCCCAAAGGCCCTGGATCCCCTGAAGGCCCTGTATGACATTTTATATCCCCAAAGGCCCTGGATCCCATGAAGGCCCTGGATAACATTGTATATCCCCAAAGGCCCTGGATCCCCTGAAGGCCCTGGATCACATTTTATATCCCCAAAGGCCCTGGATCCCATGAAGGCCCTGGATCACATTGTAGATCCCCAAAGGCCCTGGATCCCCTGAAGGCCCTGGATCCCCTCAATCCCCCATATCCCCTCAAAACCCTTGATCCCCTCATTTCCCCAGATCCCCGCAAACCCGATAAACCCCTCAAGACCCTTGATCCCCTCTAAACCCTTGTTCCCCTCAATGCCCCTGATCCCCTCAAACCCCTTAATCCCCTCAAGCCCCATGATCCCCTCAAACCCCATGATCCCCTCAAGCCCCTTGATCCCCTCTAAACCCTTAATCCCCTCAAGCCCCTTGATCCCCTCAAGCCCCATGATCCCCTCAAACCCCATGATCCCCTCAAACCCCATGATCCCCTCAAGCCCCTTGATCCCCTCTAAACCCTTAATCCCCTCAAGCCCCTTGATCCCCTCAAACCCCATGATCCCCTCAAGCCCCATGATCCCCTCAAACCCCTTGATCCCCTCAATCCCCTTGATCCCCCTTAAGCCCAATGATCCCCTCAAGCCCCTTGATCCCCTCAAGCCCTTTGATCCCCTCAAACCCCTTGATCCCCTCAAGCCCCTTGATCCCCACAAGCTCTATGATCATCTCAAACCCTTGATCCCCTCATACCCCTTGAGAATTTCTCCAGCTCCAATTTCGCACCACTTCTTTTGTCTCTGTTATGATTCAGGGAGTAACTCAGGATCCTGAATGCTGCCCAGGCTGGGCGGAGAGCTATCCCCTATGCTGACTCTATTGGTCCTCTCCGCGTGGTGACCACAGACTGCTGGGTGCTAGGCTTCGCCTGTAGCCGCCACGTTTGAAAGGGCGAGTTAGGCCCGCCCAAGCTCCGGTGCAGCCAGGTGTTAGGTAAGGACAAGCCAGTGGCGACCACCAGAGAGGATCCAAGAGGGAATCTAACTAATATGAGAACCCAAACAGGCTAATGGTATAATGAGAACACTAAAGGTATATATCCCTAATATACACTGGAACAGAATACCATAAAGAAAATATTGCGACTCCGTCGCAACAAATCCATCAACCCTGGTCACAATAATCCTGTGTGACCAACACACAACACAAAGAGGTTGTGAACCTCATAAAATAAGTTTTCTTTTATGCCAGGAATAAAAAAAATGTCAGCAAGATTGCAGTTTTCACTAACAAGTCTCTTTTTCTCCTGCTTTATTTTACATATACCATTTTCTCCCCCACAACACATTGTATATCAGCTCAAGGCCCTGGATCCCATGAAGGCCCTGGATCACATTTTATATCCCCAAAGGCCCTGGATCCCCTGAAGGCCCTGTATGACATTTTATATCCCCAAAGGCCCTGGATCCCATGAAGGCCCTGGATAACATTGTATATCCCCAAAGGCCCTGGATCCCCTGAAGGCCCTGGATCACATTTTATATCCCCAAAGGCCCTGGATCCCATGCAGGCCCTGGATCACATTCTAGATCCCCAAAGGCCCTGGATCCCCTGAAGGCCCTGGATCCCCTCAATCCCCCATATCCCCTCAAAACCCTTGATCCCCTCATTTCCCCAGATCCCCGCAAACCCGATAAACCCCTCAAGACCCTTGATCCCCTCTAAACCCTTGTTCCCCTCAATGCCCCTGATCCCCTCAAACCCCTTAATCCCCTCAAGCCCCTTGATCCCCTCAAGCCCCATGATCCCCTCAAACCCCATGATCCCCTCAAGCCCCTTGATCCCCTCTAAACCCTTAATCCCCTCAAGCCCCTTGATCCCCTCAAACCCCATGATCCCCTCAAGCCCCATGATCCCCTCAAACCCCTTGATCCCCTCAATCCCCTTGATCCCCCTTAAGCCCAATGATCCCCTCAAGCCCCTTGATCCCCTCAAGCCCTTTGATCCCCTCAAACCCCTTGATCCCCACAAGCTCTATGATCCTCTCAAACCCTTGATCCCCTCATACCCCTTGAGAATTTCTCCAGCTCCAATTTCGCACCACTTCTTTTGTCTCTGTTATGATTCAGGGAGTAACTCAGGATCCTGAATGCTGCCCAGGCTGGGCGGAAAGCTATCCAATATGCTGACTCTATTGGTCCTCTCCGCGTGGTGACCACAGACTGCTGGGTGCTAGGCTTCGCCTGTAGCCGCCACGTTTGAAAGGGCGAGTTAGGCCCGCCCAAGCTCCGGTGCAGCCAGGTGTTAGGTAAGGACAAGCCAGTGGCGACCACCAGAGAGGATCCAAGAGGGAATCTAACTAATATGAGAACCCAAACAGGCTAATGGTATAATGAGAACACTAAAGGTATATATCCCTAATATACACTGGAACAGAATACCATAAAGAAAATATTGCGACTCCGTCGCAACAAATCCATCAACCCTGGTCACAATAATCCTGTGTGACCAACACACAACACAAAGAGGTTGTGAACCTCATAAAATAAGTTTTCTTTTATGCCAGGAATAAAAAAAAATGTCAGCAAGATTGCAGTTTTCACTAACAAGTCTCTTTTTCTCCTGCTTTATTTTACATATACCATTTTCTCCCCCACAACACATTGTATATCAGCTCAAGGCCCTGGATCCCATGAAGGCCCTGGATCACATTTTATATCCCCAAAGGCCCTGGATCCCCTGAAGGCCCTGTATGACATTTTATATCCCCAAAGGCCCTGGATCCCATGAAGGCCCTGGATAACATTGTATATCCCCAAAGGCCCTGGATCCCCTGAAGGCCCTGGATCACATTTTATATCCCCAAAGGCCCTGGATCCCATGAAGGCCCTGGATCACATTGTAGATCCCCAAAGGCTCTGGATCCCCTGAAGGCCCTGGATCCCCTCAATCCCCCATATCCCCTCAAAACCCTTGATCCCCTCATTTCCCCAGATCCCCGCAAACCCGATAAACCCCTCAAGACCCTTGATCCCCTCTAAACCCTTGTTCCCCTCAATGCCCCTGATCCCCTCAAACCCCTTAATCCCCTCAAGCCCCTTGATCCCCTCAAGCCCCATGATCCCCTCAAACCCCATGATCCCCTCAAACCCCATGATCCCCTCAAGCCCCTTGATACCCTCTAAACCCTTAATCCCCTCAAGCCCCTTGATCCCCTCAAACCCCATGATCCCCTCAAGCCCCATGATCCCCTCAAACCCCTTGATCCCCTCAATCCCCTTGATCCCCCTTAAGCCCAATGATCCCCTCAAGCCCCTTGATCCCCTCAAGCCCCTTGATCCCCTCAAACCCCTTGATCCCCTCAAGCCCCTTGATCCCCACAAGCTCTATGATCCTCTCAAACCCTTGATCCCCTCATACCCCTTGAGAATTTCTCCAGCTCCAATTTCGCACCACTTCTTTTGTCTCTGTTATGATTCAGGGAGTAACTCAGGATCCTGAATGCTGCCCAGGCTGGGCGGAGAGCTATCCCCTATGCTGACTCTATTGGTCCTCTCCGCGTGGTGACCACAGACTGCTGGGTGCTAGGCTTCGCCTGTAACCGCCACATTTGAAAGGGCGAGTTAGGCCCGCCCAAGCTCCGGTGCAGCCAGGTGTTAGGTAAGGACAAGCCAGTGGCGACCACCAGAGAGGATCCAAGAGGGAATCTAACTAATATGAGAACCCAAACAGGCTAATGGTATAATGAGAACACTAAAGGTATATATCCCTAATATACACTGGAACAGAATACCATAAAGAAAATATTGCGACTCCGTCGCAACAAATCCATCAACCCTGGTCACAATAATCCTGTGTGACCAACACACAACACAAAGAGTTTGTGAACCTCATAAAATAAGTTTTCTTTTATGCCAGGAATAAAAAAAAATGTCAGCAAGATTGCAGTTTTCACTAACAAGTCTCTTTTTCTCCTGCTTTATTTTACATATACAATTTTCTCCCCCACAACACATTGTATATCAGCTCAAGGCCCTGGATCCCATGAAGGCCCTGGATCACATTTTATATCCCCAAAGGCCCTGGATCCCCTGAAGGCCCTGTATGACATTTTATATCCCCAAAGGCCCTGGATCCCATGAAGGCCCTGGATAACATTGTATATCCCCAAAGGCCCTGGATCCCCTGAAGGCCCTGGATCACATTTTATATCCCCAAAGGCCCTGGATCCCATGAAGGCCCTGGATCACATTGTAGATCCCCAAAGGCCCTGGATCCCCTGAAGGCCCTGGATCCCCTCAATCCCCCATATCCCCTCAAAACCCTTGATCCCCTCATTTCCCCAGATCCCCGCAAACCCGATAAACCCCTCAAGACCCTTGATCCCCTCTAAACCATTGTTCCCCTCAATGCCCCTGATCCCCTCAAACCCCTTAATCCCCTCAAGCCCCTTGATCCCCTCAAGCCCCATGATCCCCTCAAACCCCATGATCCCCTCAAGCCCCTTGATCCCCTCTAAACCCTTAATCCCCTCAAGCCCCTTGATCCCCTCAAACCCCATGATCCCCTCAAGCCCCATGATCCCCTCAAACCCCTTGATCCCCTCAATCCCCTTGATCCCCCTTAAGCCCAATGATCCCCTCAAGCCCCTTGATCCCCTCAAGCCCCTTGATCCCCTCAAGCCCTTTGATCCCCTCAAACCCCTTGATCCCCTCAAGCCCCTTGATCCCCACAAGCTCTATGATCCTCTCAAACCCTTGATCCCCTCATACCCCTTGAGAATTTCTCCAGCTCCAATTTCGCACCACTTCTTTTGTCTCTGTTATGATTCAGGGAGTAACTCAGGATCCTGAATGCTGCCCAGGCTGGGCGGAGAGCTATCCCCTATGCTGACTCTATTGGTCCTCTCCGCATGGTGACCACAGACTGCTGGGTGCTAGGCTTCGCCTGTAGCCGCCACGTTTGAAAGGGCGAGTTAGGCCCGCCCAAGCTCCGGTGCAGCCAGGTGTTAGGTAAGGACAAGCCAGTGGCGACCACCAGAGAGGATCCAAGAGGGAATCTAACTAATATGAGAACCCAAACAGGCTAATGGTATAATGAGAACACTAAAGGTATATATCCCTTATATACACTGGAACAGAATACCATAAAGAAAATATTGCGACTCCGTCGCAACAAATCCATCAACCCTGGTCACAATAATCCTGTGTGACCAACACACAACACAAAGAGGTTGTGAACCTCATAAAATAAGTTTTCTTTTATGCCAGGAATAAAAAAAAATGTCAGCAAGATTGCAGTTTTCACTAACAAGTCTCTTTTTCTCCTGCTTTATTTTACATATACCATTTTCTCCCCCACAACACATTGTATATCAGCTCAAGGCCCTGGATCCCATGAAGGCCCTGGATCACATTTTATATCCCCAAAGGCCCTGGATCCCCTGAAGGCCCTGTATGACATTTTATATCCCCAAAGGCCCTGGATCCCATGAAGGCCCTGGATAACATTGTATATCCCCAAAGGCCCTGGATCCCCTGAAGGCCCTGGATCACATTTTATATCCCCAAAGGCCCTGGATCCCATGAAGGCCCTGGATCACATTCTAGATCCCCAAAGGCCCTGGATCCCCTGAAGGCCCTGGATCCCCTCAATCCCCCATATCCCCTCAAAACCCTTGATCCCCTCATTTCCCCAGATCCCTGCAAACCCGATAAACCCCTCAAGACCCTTGATCCCCTCTAAACCCTTGTTCCCCTCAATGCCCCTGATCCCCTCAAACCCCTTAATCCCCTCAAGCCCCATGATCCCCTCAAACCCCATGATCCCCTCAAGCCCCTTGATCCCCTCTAAACCCTTAATCCCCTCAAGCCCCTTGATCCCCTCAAACCCCATGATCCCCTCAAGCCCCATGATCCCCTCAAACCCCTTGATCCCCTCAATCCCCTTGATCCCCCTTAAGCCCAATGATCCCCTCAAGCCCCTTGATCCCCTCAAGCCCTTTGATCCCCTCAAACCCCTTGATCCCCTCAAGCCCCTTGATCCCCACAAGCTCTATGATCCTCTCAAACCCTTGATCCCCTCATACCCCTTGAGAATTTCTCCAGCTCCAATTTCGTACCACTTCTTTTGTCTCTGTTATGATTCAGGGAGTAACTCAGGATCCTGAATGCTGCCCAGGCTGGGCGGAGAGCTATCCCCTATGCTGACTCTATTGGTCCTCTCCGCGTGGTGACCACAGACTGCTGGGTGCTAGGCTTCGCCTGTAGCCGCCACATTTGAAAGGGCGAGTTAGGCCCGCCCAAGCTCCGGTGCAGCCAGGTGTTAGGTAAGGACAAGCCAGTGGCGACCACCAGAGAGGATCCAAGAGGGAATCTAACTAATATGAGAACCCAAACAGGCTAATGGTATAATGAGAACACTAAAGGTATATATCCCTAATATACACTGGAACAGAATACCATAAAGAAAATATTGCGACTCCGTCGCAACAAATCCATCAACCCTGGTCACAATAATCCTGTGTGACCAACACACAACACAAAGAGGTTGTGAACCTCATAAAATAAGTTTTCTTTTATGCCAGGAATAAAAAAAAATGTCAGCAAGATTGCAGTTTTCACTAACAAGTCTCTTTTTCTCCTGCTTTATTTTACATATACCATTTTCTCCCCCACAACACATTGTATATCAGCTCAAGGCCCTGAATCCCATGAAGGCCCTGGATCACATTTTATATCCCCAAAGGCCCTGGATCCCCTGAAGGCCCTGTATGACATTTTATATCCCCAAAGGCCCTGGATCCCATGAAGGCCCTGGATAACATTGTATATTCCCAAAGGCCCTGGATCCCCTGAAGGCCCTGGATCACATTTTATATCCCCAAAGGCCCTGGATCCCATGAAGGCCCTGGATCACATTGTAGATCCCCAAAGGCCCTGGATCCCCTGAAGGCCCTGGATCCCCTCAATCCCCCATATCCCCTCAAATCCCTTGATCCCCTCATTTCCCCAGATCCCCACAAACCCGATAAACCCCTCAAGACCCTTGATCCCCTCTAAACCCTTGTTCCCCTCAATGCCCCTGATCCCCTCAAACCCCTTAATCCCCTCAAGCCCCTTGATCCCCTCAAGCCCCATGATCCCCTCAAACCCCATGATCCCCTCCAGCCCCTTGATCCCCTCTAAACCCTTAATCCCCTCAAGCCCCTTGACCCCCTCAAACCCCATGATCCCCTCAAGCCCCATGATCCCCTCAAACCCCTTGATCCCCTCAATCCCCTTGATCCCCCTTAAGCCCAATGATCCCCTCAAGCCCCTTGATCCCCTCAAGCCCTTTGATCCCCTCAAACCCCTTGATCCCCTCAATCCCCTTGATCCCCTTAAGCCCAATGATCCCCTCAAGCCCCTTGATCCCCTCAAGCCCTTTGATCCCCTCAAACCCCTTGATCCCCACAAGCTCTATGATCCTCTCAAACCCTTGATCCCCTCATACCCCTTGAGAATTTCTCCAGCTCCAATGTCGCACCACTTTTTTTGTCTCTGTTATGATTCAGGGAGTTGGGGAAAAGAGAAAAAGTACTCTCCTTTGTTTGGGGGCACGCTTATCAAAAAGAAGAAATCTTTATGTATTGGTTTTTTAATTTAAAATATAACTTTTAATCAACAATTTTAAAAGGCTTATTGGACAGACACACAAGTACAAACTACATACAACATGAATGAGTGGAAAAAACCACTATTTGGACTCAAATGAGTCCCTCCAGCGTTGTGTCGCTGGTAGTGTTCCACCACTGTGGGTGGATAATTTACCACTAATGTGGATCAAAGTGATACACTGATTTTAAAGAAAAAACGCTGGTAGCGAAATGGATTAGTTTCAATAAGTGGGTTTCATCCAACAAATTGTATGGTGTGTATCCGTAATGTTTTCAAATTGCAAAAAAACCATAACAATTTGCTCAGTCGGCAATAATTTGTGATAGCAAACACAGAGCTCCAAATGCTAGCAGTAAAGACAGGTAACCCAGTGATAGCCACAGCAAGAGAGTGATTTTTAATTCTGGTCTAGCAGGGATATAGAACTCCACGGTGGTACACACAAAACAACAATAATAATGCTCTGTCGACCGGCTAGTAGTTAGCCCTAAGTCGACACCGTAGGCAGAATGTGTACTCAACCCGTTTTTATGGAGTTATGCTAGAGAAGTATAGAGAAATAGCATCTGCTGTCTCTTCCCCACTAAACAGGTGCCCTGTTGACACTGTCAGTGCAGGGTCCTGCCGTTATTTAGATGGGTGGAGATGACAGTGCTAATTGAAAGATAAAAGGGAGTGCTGTGTCAGCGTGACAGCAAGTCGACTTATGCCTGATGGGCTAGTAGGCTGCTGCTTCCCAGTGTCAAACCATTGGTGGGAAGTGAGCGGTACTCACCATAGGCTGCGTAGGAAGTAGATAGTGGAGTATCTCTTTCCACTTATATGAGGGTATAAGGTGCCCTGTTGACTAATAGTCAGAGCAGGGTCCTGCCGAATCCCCCTTTAGTGTCAAAATAACTCCTAGCAGAAATATGTGCACGAGATAGGAGATAAAGGGAGAAGGGTAAAGAAAAACATCTGGGTCTGTTTTAATAGTTATCAGATCCCATTGCTGACAAGCATTGGTGGGAGTGATTTAAATACTATGTCTCAGACGTTTTTGAATAAGTGTCGTAAGTTAGCAGATATACCCGTAATGGCTGCAAATCAGGCCCAGAGTGCTAGGTCACTTGCTGGCACCAATTAATATTATGTGCTCAACGTACGTGAAGGGACGTTAATGCAAGTAAGGGGTGAGCTAGTGATCCCACCCGAAAAGACAGGGCGCAGTGTGGCTAACACTGCTTACCTGCCGCCGGGTAGCTTCTGTGTTGTTCTTGTGGATGTCTCCCAGACCGGCGCTGAGTAGCGGCGTCAGGTCTCGCCGGCGCCGGATGTAATCTGTGAGAAAAAAGAGCAGACAGCTGTTTCGCTCCGAGAGCGAGCTTCGTCAATGCTGATTCAGGGAGTAACTCAGGATCCTGAATGCTGCCCAGGCTGGGCGGAGAGCTATTCCCTATGCTGACTCTATTGGTCCTCTCCGCGTGGTGACCACAGACTGCTGGGTGCTAGGCTTCGCCTGTAGCCGCCACGTTTGAAAGGGCGAGTTAGGCCCGCCCAAGCTCCGGTGCAGCCAGGTGTTAGGTAAGGACAAGCCAGTGGCGACCACCAGAGAGGATCCAAGAGGGAATCTAACTAATATGAGAACCCAAACAGGCTAATGGTATAATGAGAACACTAAAGGTATATATCCCTAATATACACTGGAACAGAATACCATAAAGAAAATATTGCGACTCCGTCGCAACAAATCCATCAACCCTGGTCACAATAATCCTGTGTGACCAACACACAACACAAAGAGGTTGTGAACCTCATAAAATAAGTTTTCTTTTATGCCAGGAATAAAAAAAAATGTCAGCAAGATTGCAGTTTTCACTAACAAGTCTCTTTTTCTCCTGCTTTATTTTACATATACCATTTTCTCCCCCACAACACATTGTATATCAGCTCAAGGCCCTGGATCCCATGAAGGCCCTGGATCACATTTTATATCCCCAAAGGCCCTGGATCCCCTGAAGGCCCTGTATGACATTTTATATCCCCAAAGGCCCTGGATCCCATGAAGGCCCTGGATAACATTGTATATCCCCAAAGGCCCTGGATCCCCTGAAGGCCCTGGATCACATTTTATATCCCCAAAGGCCCTGGATCCCATGAAGGCCCTGTATGACATTTTATATCCCCAAAGGCCCTGGATCCCATGAAGGCCCTGGATAACATTGTATATCCCCAAAGGCCCTGGATCCCCTGAAGGCCCTGGATCACATTTTATATCCCCAAAGGCCCTGGATCCCATGAAGGCCCTGGATCACATTGTAGATCCCCAAAGGCCCTGGATCCCCTGAAGGCCCTGGATCCCCTCAATCCCCCATATCCCCTCAAAACCCTTGATCCCCTCATTTCCCCAGATCCCCGCAAACCCGATAAACCCCTCAAGACCCTTGATCCCCTCTAAACCCTTGTTCCCCTCAATGCCCCTGATCCCCTCAAACCCCTTAATCCCCTCAAGCCCCTTGATCCCCTCAAGCCCCATGATCCCCTCAAACCCCATGATCCCCTCAAGCCCCTTGATCCCCTCTAAAGCCTTAATCCCCTCAAGCCCCTTGATCCCCTCAAACCACATGATCCCCTCAAGCCCCATGATCCCCTCAAACCCCTTGATCCCCTCAATCCCCTTGATCCCCCTTAAGCCCAATGATCCCCTCAAGCCCCTTGATCCCCTCAAGCCCTTTGATCCCCTCAAACCCCTTGATCCCCACAAGCTCTATGATCCTCTCAAACCCTTGATCCCCTCATACCCCTTGAGAATTTCTCCAGCTCCAATTTCGCACCACTTCTTTTGTCTCTGTTATGATTCAGGGAGTAACTCAGGATCCTGAATGCTGCCCAGGCTGGGCGGAGAGCTATCCCCTATGCTGACTCTATTGGTCCTCTCCGCGTGGTGACCACAGACTGCTGGGTGCTAGGCTTCGCCTGTAGCCGCCACGTTTGAAAGGGCGAGTTAGGCCCGCCCAAGCTCCGGTGCAGCCAGGTGTTAGGTAAGGACAAGCCAGTGGCGACCACCAGAGAGGATCCAAGAGGGAATCTAACTAATATGAGAACCCAAACAGGCTAATGGTATAATGAGAACACTAAAGGTATATATCCCTAATATACACTGGAACAGAATACCATAAAGAAAATATTGCGACTCCGTCGCAAAAATACCATCAACCCTGGTCACAATAATCCTGTGTGACCAACACACAACACAAAGAGGTTGTGAACCTCATAAAATAAGTTTTCTTTTATGCCAGGAATAAAAAAAAATGTCAGCAAGATTGCAGTTTTCACTAACAAGTCTCTTTTTCTCCTGCTTTATTTTACATATACCATTTTCTCCCCCACAACACATTGTATATCAGCTCAAGGCCCTGGATCCCATGAAGGCCCTGGATCACATTTTATATCCCCAAAGGCCCTGGATCCCCTGAAGGCCCTGTATGACATTTTATATCCCCAAAGGCCCTGGATCCCATGAAGGCCCTGGATAACATTGTATATCCCCAAAGGCCCTGGATCCCCTGAAGGCCCTGGATCACATTTTATATCCCCAAAGGCCCTGGATCCCATGAAGGCCCTGGATCACATTGTAGATCCCCAAAGGCCCTGGATCCCCTGAAGGCCCTGGATCCCCTCAATCCCCCATATCCCCTCAAAACCCTTGATCCCCTCATTTCCCCAGATCCCCGCAAACCCGATAAACCCCTCAAGACCCTTGATCCCCTCTAAACCCTTGTTCCCCTCAATGCCCCTGATCCCCTCAAACCCCTTAATCCCCTCAAGCCCCTTGATCCCCTCAAGCCCCATGATCCCCTCAAACCCCATGATCCCCTCAAACCCCATGATCCCCTCAAGCCCCTTGATCCCCTCTAAACCCTTAATCCCCTCAAGCCCCTTGATCCCCTCAAACCCCATGATCCCCTCAAGCCCCATGATCCCCTCAAACCCCTTGATCCCCTCAATCCCCTTGATCCCCCTTAAGCCCAATGATCCCCTCAAGCCCCTTGATCCCCTCAAGCCCTTTGATCCCCTCAAACCCCTTGATCCCCTCAAGCCCCTTGATCCCCACAAGCTCTATGATCCTCTCAAACCCTTGATCCCCTCATACCCCTTGAGAATTTCTCCAGCTCCAATTTCGCACCACTTCTTTTGTCTCTGTTATGATTCAGGGAGTAACTCAGGATCCTGAATGCTGCCCAGGCTGGGCGGAGAGCTATCCCCTATGCTGACTCTATTGGTCCTCTCCGCGTGGTGACCACAGACTGCTGGGTGCTAGGCTTCGCCTGTAGCCGCCACGTTTGAAAGGGCGAGTTAGGCCCGCCCAAGCTCCGGTGCAGCCAGGTGTTAGGTAAGGACAAGCCAGTGGCGACCACCAGAGAGGATCCAAGAGGGAATCTAACTAATATGAGAACCCAAACAGGCTAATGGTATAATGAGAACACTAAAGGTATATATTCCTAATATACACTGGAACAGAATACCATAAAGAAAATATTGCGACTCCGTCGCAACAAATCCATCAACCCTGGTCACAATAATCCTGTGTGACCAACACACAACACAAAGAGGTTGTGAACCTCATAAAATAAGTTTTCTTTTATGCCAGGAATAAAAAAAAATGTCAGCAAGATTGCAGTTTTCACTAACAAGTCTCTTTTTCTCCTGCTTTATTTTACATATACCATTTTCTCCCCCACAACACATTGTATATCAGCTCAAGGCCCTGGATCCCATGAAGGCCCTGGATCACATTTTATATCCCCAAAGGCCCTGGATCCCCTGAAGGCCCTGTATGACATTTTATATCCCCAAAGGCCCTGGATCCCATGAAGGCCCTGGATAACATTGTATATCCCCAAAGGCCCTGGATCTCCTGAAGGCCCTGGATCACATTTTATATCCCCAAAGGCCCTGGATCCCATGAAGGCCCTGGATCACATTGTAGATCCCCAAAGGCCCTGGATCCCCTGAAGGCCCTGGATCCCCTCAATCCCCCATATCCCCTCAAAACCCTTGATCCCCTCATTTCCCCAGATCCCCGCAAACCCGATAAACCCCTCAAGACCCTTGATCCCCTCTAAACCCTTGTTCCCCTCAATGCCCCTGATCCCCTCAAACCCCTTAATCCCCTCAAGCCCCTTGATCCCCTCAAGCCCCATGATCCCCTCAAACCCCATGATCCCCTCAAGCCCCTTGATCCCCTCTAAACCCTTAATCCCCTCAAGCCCCTTGATCCCCTCAAACCCCATGATCCCCTCAAGCCCCATGATCCCCTCAAACCCCTTGATCCCCTCAATCCCCTTGATCCCCCTTAAGCCCAATGATCCCCTCAAGCCCCTTGATCCCCTCAAGCCCTTTGATCCCCTCAAACCCCTTGATCCCCTCAAGCCCCTTGATCCCCACAAGCTCTATGATCCTCTCAAACCCTTGATCCCCTCATACCCCTTGAGAATTTATCCAGCTCCAATTTCGCACCACTTCTTTTGTCTCTGTTATGATTCAGGGAGTAACTCAGGATCCTGAATGCTGCCCAGGCTGGGCGGAGAGCTATCCCCTATGCTGACTCTATTGGTCCTCTCCGCGTGGTGACCACAGACTGCTGGGTGCTAGGCTTCGCCTGTAGCCGCCACGTTTGAAAGGGCGAGTTAGGCCCGCCCAAGCTCCGGTGCAGCCAGGTGTTAGGTAAGGACAAGCCAGTGGCGACCACCAGAGAGGATCCAAGAGGGAATCTAACTAATATGAGAACCCAAACAGGCTAATGGTATAATGAGAACACTAAAGGTATATATCCCTTATATACACTGGAACAGAATACCATAAAGAAAATATTGCGACTCCGTCGCAACAAATCCATCAACCCTGGTCACAATAATCCTGTGTGACCAACACACAACACAAAGAGGTTGTGAACCTCATAAAATAAGTTTTCTTTTATGCCAGGAATAAAAAAAAATATCAGCAAGATTGCAGTTTTCACTAACAAGTCTCTTTTTCTCCTGCTTTATTTTACATATACCATTTTCTCCCCCACAACACATTGTATATCAGCTCAAGGCCCTGAATCCCATGAAGGCCCTGGATCACATTTTATATCCCCAAAGGCCCTGGATCCCCTGAAGGCCCTGTATGACATTTTATATCCCCAAAGGCCCTGGATCCCATGAAGGCCCTGGATAACATTGTATATTCCCAAAGGCCCTGGATCCCCTGAAGGCCCTGGATCACATTTTATATCCCCAAAGGCCCTGGATCCCATGAAGGCCCTGGATCACATTGTAGATCCCCAAAGGCCCTGGATCCCCTGAAGGCCCTGGATCCCCTCAATCCCCCATATCCCCTCAAATCCCTTGATCCCCTCATTTTCCCAGATCCCCACAAACCCGATAAACCCCTCAAGACCCTTGATCCCCTCTAAACCCTTGTTCCCCTCAATGCCCCTGATCCCCTCAAACCCCTTAATCCCCTCAAGCCCCTTGATCCCCTCAAGCCCCATGATCCCCTCAAACCCCATGATCCCCTCCAGCCCCTTGATCCCCTCTAAACCCTTAATCCCCTCAAGCCCCTTGACCCCCTCAAACCCCATGATCCCCTCAAGCCCCATGATCCCCTCAAACCCCTTGATCCCCTCAATCCCCTTGATCCCCCTTAAGCCCAATGATCCCCTCAAGCCCCTTGATCCCCTCAAGCCCTTTGATCCCCTCAAACCCCTTGATCCCCTCAATCCCCTTGATCCCCTTAAGCCCAATGATCCCCTCAAGCCCCTTGATCCCCTCAAGCCCTTTGATCCCCTCAAACCCCTTGATCCCCACAAGCTCTATGATCCTCTCAAACCCTTGATCCCCTCATACCCCTTGAGAATTTCTCCAGCTCCAATGTCGCACCACTTTTTTTGTCTCTGTTATGATTCAGGGAGTTGGGGAAAAGAGAAAAAGTACTCTCCTTTGTTTGGGGGCACGCTTATCAAAAAGAAGAAATCTTTATGTATTGGTTTTTTAATTTAAAATATAACTTTTAATCAACAATTTTAAAAGGCTTATTGGACAGACACACAAGTACAAACTACATACAACATGAATGAGTGGAAAAAACCCCTTGATCCCCTCAATCCCCTTGATCCCCCTTAAGCCCAATGATCCCCTCAAGCCCCTTGATCCCCTCAAACCCCTTGATCCCCTCAAGCCCCTTGATCCCCACAAGCTCTATGATCCTCTCAAACCCTTGATCCCCTCATACCCCTTGAGAATTTCTCCAGCTCCAATTTCGCACCACTTCTTTTGTCTCTGTTATGATTCAGGGAGTAACTCAGGATCCTGAATGCTGCCCAGGCTGGGCGGAGAGCTATCCCCTATGCTGACTCTATTGGTCCTCTCCGCGTGGTGACCACAGACTGCTGGGTGCTAGGCTTCGCCTGTAGCCGCCACGTTTGAAAGGGCGAGTTAGGCCCGCCCAAGCTCCGGTGCAGCCAGGTGTTAGGTAAGGACAAGCCAGTGGCGACCACCAGAGAGGATCCAAGAGGGAATCTAACTAATATGAGAACCCAAACAGGCTAATGGTATAATGAGAACACTAAAGGTATATATCCCTAATATACACTGGAACAGAATACCATAAAGAAAATATTGCGACTCCGTCGCAACAAATCCATCAACCCTGGTCACAATAATCCTGTGTGACCAACACACAACACAAAGAGGTTGTGAACCTCATAAAATAAGTTTTCTTTTATGCCAGGAATAAAAAAAAATGTCAGCAAGATTGCAGTTTTCACTAACAAGTCTCTTTTTCTCCTGCTTTATTTTACATATACCATTTTCTCCCCCACAACACATTGTATATCAGCTCAAGGCCCTGGATCCCATGAAGGCCCTGGATCACATTTTATATCCCCAAAGGCCCTGGATCCCCTGAAGGCCCTGTATGACATTTTATATCCCCAAAGGCCCTGGATCCCATGAAGGCCCTGGATAACATTGTATATCCCCAAAGGCCCTGGATCCCCTGAAGGCCCTGGATCACATTTTATATCCCCAAAGGCCCTGGATCCCATGAAGGCCCTGGATCACATTGTAGATCCCCAAAGGCCCTGGATCCCCTGAAGGCCCTGGATCCCCTCAATCCCCCATATCCCCTCAAAACCCTTGATCCCCTCATTTCCCCAGATCCCCGCAAACCCGATAAACCCCTCAAGACCCTTGATCCCCTCTAAACCCTTGTTCCCCTCAATGCCCCTGATCCCCTCAAACCCCTTAATCCCCTCAAGCCCCTTGATCCCCTCAAGCCCCATGATCCCCTCAAACCCCATGATCCCCTCAAGCCCCTTGATCCCCTCTAAACCCTTAATCCCCTCAAGCCCCTTGATCCCCTCAAACCCCATGATCCCCTCAAGCCCCATGATCCCCTCAAACCCCTTGATCCCCTCAATCCCCTTGATCCCCCTTAAGCCCAATGATCCCCTCAAGCCCCTTGATCCCCTCAAGCCCTTTGATCCCCTCAAACCCCTTGATCCCCTCAAGCCCCTTGATCCCCACAAGCTCTATGATCCTCTCAAACCCTTGATCCCCTCATACCCCTTGAGAATTTATCCAGCTCCAATTTCGCACCACTTCTTTTGTCTCTGTTATGATTCAGGGAGTAACTCAGGATCCTGAATGCTGCCCAGGCTGGGCGGAGAGCTATCCCCTATGCTGACTCTATTGGTCCTCTCCGCGTGGTGACCACAGACTGCTGGGTGCTAGGCTTCGCCTGTAGCCGCCACGTTTGAAAGGGCGAGTTAGGCCCGCCCAAGCTCCGGTGCAGCCAGGTGTTAGGTAAGGACAAGCCAGTGGCGACCACCAGAGAGGATCCAAGAGGGAATCTAACTAATATGAGAACCCAAACAGGCTAATGGTATAATGAGAACACTAAAGGTATATATCCCTTATATACACTGGAACAGAATACCATAAAGAAAATATTGCGACTCCGTCGCAACAAATCCATCAACCCTGGTCACAATAATCCTGTGTGACCAACACACAACACAAAGAGGTTGTGAACCTCATAAAATAAGTTTTCTTTTATGCCAGGAATAAAAAAAAATGTCAGCAAGATTGCAGTTTTCACTAACAAGTCTCTTTTTCTCCTGCTTTATTTTACATATACCATTTTCTCCCCCACAACACATTGTATATCAGCTCAAGGCCCTGAATCCCATGAAGGCCCTGGATCACATTTTATATCCCCAAAGGCCCTGGATCCCCTGAAGGCCCTGTATGACATTTTATATCCCCAAAGGCCCTGGATCCCATGAAGGCCCTGGATAACATTGTATATTCCCAAAGGCCCTGGATCCCCTGAAGGCCCTGGATCACATTTTATATCCCCAAAGGCCCTGGATCCCATGAAGGCCCTGGATCACATTGTAGATCCCCAAAGGCCCTGGATCCCCTGAAGGCCCTGGATCCCCTCAATCCCCCATATCCCCTCAAATCCCTTGATCCCCTCATTTTCCCAGATCCCCACAAACCCGATAAACCCCTCAAGACCCTTGATCCCCTCTAAACCCTTGTTCCCCTCAATGCCCCTGATCCCCTCAAACCCCTTAATCCCCTCAAGCCCCTTGATCCCCTCAAGCCCCATGATCCCCTCAAACCCCATGATCCCCTCCAGCCCCTTGATCCCCTCTAAACCCTTAATCCCCTCAAGCCCCTTGACCCCCTCAAACCCCATGATCCCCTCAAGCCCCATGATCCCCTCAAACCCCTTGATCCCCTCAATCCCCTTGATCCCCCTTAAGCCCAATGATCCCCTCAAGCCCCTTGATCCCCTCAAGCCCTTTGATCCCCTCAAACCCCTTGATCCCCTCAATCCCCTTGATCCCCTTAAGCCCAATGATCCCCTCAAGCCCCTTGATCCCCTCAAGCCCTTTGATCCCCTCAAACCCCTTGATCCCCACAAGCTCTATGATCCTCTCAAACCCTTGATCCCCTCATACCCCTTGAGAATTTCTCCAGCTCCAATGTCGCACCACTTTTTTTGTCTCTGTTATGATTCAGGGAGTTGGGGAAAAGAGAAAAAGTACTCTCCTTTGTTTGGGGGCACGCTTATCAAAAAGAAGAAATCTTTATGTATTGGTTTTTTAATTTAAAATATAACTTTTAATCAACAATTTTAAAAGGCTTATTGGACAGACACACAAGTACAAACTACATACAACATGAATGAGTGGAAAAAACCACTATTTGGACTCAAATGAGTCCCTCCAGCGTTGTGTCGCTGGTAGTGTTCCACCACTGTGGGTGGATAATTTACCACTAATGTGGATCAAAGTGATACACTGATTTTAAAGAAAAAACGCTGGTAGCGAAATGGATTAGTTTCAATAAGTGGGTTTCATCCAACAAATTGTATGGTGTGTATCCGTAATGTTTTCAAATTGCAAAAAAACCATAACAATTTGCTCAGTCGGCAATAATTTGTGATAGCAAACACAGAGCTCCAAATGCTAGCGGTAAAGACAGGTAACCCAGTGATAGCCACAGCAAGAGAGTGATTTTTAATTCTGGTCTAGCAGGGATATAGAACTCCACGGTGGTACACACAAAACAACAATAATAATGCTCTGTCGACCGGCTAGTAGTTAGCCCTAAGTCGACACCGTAGGCAGAATGTGTACTCAACCCGTTTTTATGGAGTTATGCTAGAGAAGTATAGAGAAATAGCATCTGCTGTCTCTTTCCCACTAAACAGGTGCCCTGTTGACACTGTCAGTGCAGGGTCCTGCCGTTATTTAGATGGGTGGAGATGACAGTGCTAATTGAAAGATAAAAGGGAGTGCTGTGTCAGCGTGACAGCAAGTCGACTTATGCCTGATGGGCTAGTAGGCTGCTGCTTCCCAGTGTCAAACCATTGGTGGGAAGTGAGCGGTACTCACCATAGGCTGCGTAGGAAGTAGATAGTGGAGTATCTCTTTCCACTTATATGAGGGTATAAGGTGCCCTGTTGACTAATAGTCAGAGCAGGGTCCTGCCGAATCCCCCTTTAGTGTCAAAATAACTCCTAGCAGAAATATGTGCACGAGATAGGAGATAAAGGGAGAAGGGTAAAGAAAAACATCTGGGTCTGTTTTAATAGTTATCAGATCCCATTGCTGACAAGCATTGGTGGGAGTGATTTAAATACTATGTCTCAGACGTTTTTGAATAAGTGTCGTAAGTTAGCAGATATACCCGTAATGGCTGCAAATCAGGCCCAGAGTGCTAGGTCACTTGCTGGCACCAATTAATATTATGTGCTCAACGTACGTGAAGGGACGTTAATGCAAGTAAGGGGTGAGCTAGTGATCCCACCCGAAAAGACAGGGCGCAGTGTGGCTAACACTGCTTACCTGCCGCCGGGTAGCTTCTGTGTTGTTCTTGTGGATGTCTCCCAGACCGGCGCTGAGTAGCGGCGTCAGGTCTCGCCGGCGCCGGATGTAATCTGTGAGAAAAAAGAGCAGACAGCTGTTTCGCTCCGAGAGCGAGCTTCGTCAATGCTGATTCAGGGAGTAACTCAGGATCCTGAATGCTGCCCAGGCTGGGCGAAGAGCTATCCCCTATGCTGACTCTATTGGTCCTCTCCGCGTGGTGACCACAGACTGCTGGGTGCTAGGCTTCGCCTGTAGCCGCCACGTTTGAAAGGGCGAGTTAGGCCCGCCCAAGCTCCGGTGCAGCCAGGTGTTAGGTAAGGACAAGCCAGTGGCGACCACCAGAGACGATCCAAGAGGGAATCTAACTAATATGAGAACCCAAACAGGCTAATGGTATAATGAGAACACTAAAGGTATATATCCCTAATATACACTGGAACAGAATACCATAAAGAAAATATTGCGACTCCGTCGCAACAAATCCATCAACCCTGGTCACAATAATCCTGTGTGACCAACACACAACACAAAGAGGTTGTGAACCTCATAAAATAAGTTTTCTTTTATGCCAGGAATAAAAAAAAATGTCAGCAAGATTGCAGTTTTCACTAACAAGTCTCTTTTTCTCCTGCTTTATTTTACATATACCATTTTCTCCCCCACAACACATTGTATATCAGCTCAAGGCCCTGGATCCCATGAAGGCCCTGGATCACATTTTATATCCCCAAAGGCCCTGGATCCCCTGAAGGCCCTGTATGACATTTTATATCCCCAAAGGCCCTGGATCCCATGAAGGCCCTGGATAACATTGTATATCCCCAAAGGCCCTGGATCCCCTGAAGGCCCTGGATCACATTTTATATCCCCAAAGGCCCTGGATCCCATGAAGGCCCTGGATCACATTGTAGATCCCCAAAGGCCCTGGATCCCCTGAAGGCCCTGGATCCCCTCAATCCCCCATATCCCCTCAAAACCCTTGATCCCCTCATTTCCCCAGATCCCCGCAAACCCGATAAACCCCTCAAGACCCTTGATCCCCTCTAAACCCTTGTTCCCCTCAATGCCCCTGATCCCCTCAAACCCCTTAATCCCCTCAAGCCCCTTGATCCCCTCAAGCCCCATGATCCCCTCAAACCCCATGATCCCCTCAAGCCCCTTGATCCCCTCTAAACCCTTAATCCCCTCAAGCCCCTTGATCCCCTCAAACCCCATGATCCCCTCAAGCCCCATGATCCCCTCAAACCCCTTGATCCCCTCAATCCCCTTGATCCCCCTTAAGCCCAATGATCCCCTCAAGCCCCTTGATCCCCTCAAGCCCTTTGATCCCCTCAAACCCCTTGATCCCCACAAGCTCTATGATCCTCTCAAACCCTTGATCCCCTCATACCCCTTGAGAATTTCTCCAGCTCCAATTTCGCACCACTTCTTTTGTCTCTGTTATGATTCAGGGAGTAACTCAGGATCCTGAATGCTGCCCAGGCTGGGCGGAGAGCTATCCCCTATGCTGACTCTATTGGTCCTCTCCGCGTGGTGACCACAGACTGCTGGGTGCTAGGCTTCGCCTGTAGCCGCCACGTTTGAAAGGGCGAGTTAGGCCCGCCCAAGCTCCGGTGCAGCCAGGTGTTAGGTAAGGACAAGCCAGTGGCGACCACCAGAGAGGATCCAAGAGGGAATCTAACTAATATGAGAACCCAAACAGGCTAATGGTATAATGAGAACACTAAAGGTATATATCCCTAATATACACTGGAACAGAATACCATAAAGAAAATATTGCGACTCCGTCGCAAAAATACCATCAACCCTGGTCACAATAATCCTGTGTGACCAACACACAACACAAAGAGGTTGTGAACCTCATAAAATAAGTTTTCTTTTATGCCAGGAATAAAAAAAAATGTCAGCAAGATTGCAGTTTTCACTAACAAGTCTCTTTTTCTCCTGCTTTATTTTACATATACCATTTTCTCCCCCACAACACATTGTATATCAGCTCAAGGCCCTGGATCCCATGAAGGCCCTGGATCACATTTTATATCCCCAAAGGCCCTGGATCCCCTGAAGGCCCTGTATGACATTTTATATCCCCAAAGGCCCTGGATCCCATGAAGGCCCTGGATAACATTGTATATCCCCAAAGGCCCTGGATCCCCTGAAGGCCCTGGATCACATTTTATATCCCCAAAGGCCCTGGATCCCATGCAGGCCCTGGATCACATTCTAGATCCCCAAAGGCCCTGGATCCCCTGAAGGCCCTGGATCCCCTCAATCCCCCATATCCCCTCAAAACCCTTGATCCCCTCATTTCCCCAGATCCCCGCAAACCCGATAAACCCCTCAAGACCCTTGATCCCCTCTAAACCCTTGTTCCCCTCAATGCCCCTGATCCCCTCAAACCCCTTAATCCCCTCAAGCCCCTTGATCCCCTCAAGCCCCATGATCCCCTCAAACCCCATGATCCCCTCAAGCCCCTTGATCCCCTCTAAACCCTTAATCCCCTCAAGCCCCTTGATCCCCTCAAACCCCATGATCCCCTCAAGCCCCATGATCCCCTCAAACCCCTTGATCCCCTCAATCCCCTTGATCCCCCTTAAGCCCAATGATCCCCTCAAGCCCCTTGATCCCCTCAAGCCCTTTGATCCCCTCAAACCCCTTGATCCCCACAAGCTCTATGATCCTCTCAAACCCTTGATCCCCTCATACCCCTTGAGAATTTCTCCAGCTCCAATTTCGCACCACTTCTTTTGTCTCTGTTATGATTCAGGGAGTAACTCAGGATCCTGAATGCTGCCCAGGCTGGGCGGAAAGCTATCCAATATGCTGACTCTATTGGTCCTCTCCGCGTGGTGACCACAGACTGCTGGGTGCTAGGCTTCGCCTGTAGCCGCCACGTTTGAAAGGGCGAGTTAGGCCCGCCCAAGCTCCGGTGCAGCCAGGTGTTAGGTAAGGACAAGCCAGTGGCGACCACCAGAGAGGATCCAAGAGGGAATCTAACTAATATGAGAACCCAAACAGGCTAATGGTATAATGAGAACACTAAAGGTATATATCCCTAATATACACTGGAACAGAATACCATAAAGAAAATATTGCGACTCCGTCGCAACAAATCCATCAACCCTGGTCACAATAATCCTGTGTGACCAACACACAACACAAAGAGGTTGTGAACCTCATAAAATAAGTTTTCTTTTATGCCAGGAATAAAAAAAAATGTCAGCAAGATTGCAGTTTTCACTAACAAGTCTCTTTTTCTCCTGCTTTATTTTACATATACCATTTTCTCCCCCACAACACATTGTATATCAGCTCAAGGCCCTGGATCCCATGAAGGCCCTGGATCACATTTTATATCCCCAAAGGCCCTGGATCCCCTGAAGGCCCTGTATGACATTTTATATCCCCAAAGGCCCTGGATCCCATGAAGGCCCTGGATAACATTGTATATCCCCAAAGGCCCTGGATCCCCTGAAGGCCCTGGATCACATTTTATATCCCCAAAGGCCCTGGATCCCATGAAGGCCCTGGATCACATTGTAGATCCCCAAAGGCCCTGGATCCCCTGAAGGCCCTGGATCCCCTCAATCCCCCATATCCCCTCAAAACCCTTGATCCCCTCATTTCCCCAGATCCCCGCAAACCCGATAAACCCCTCAAGACCCTTGATCCCCTCTAAACCCTTGTTCCCCTCAATGCCCCTGATCCCCTCAAACCCCTTAATCCCCTCAAGCCCCTTGATCCCCTCAAGCCCCATGATCCCCTCAAACCCCATGATCCCCTCAAACCCCATGATCCCCTCAAGCCCCTTGATACCCTCTAAACCCTTAATCCCCTCAAGCCCCTTGATCCCCTCAAACCCCATGATCCCCTCAAGCCCCATGATCCCCTCAAACCCCTTGATCCCCTCAATCCCCTTGATCCCCCTTAAGCCCAATGATCCCCTCAAGCCCCTTGATCCCCTCAAGCCCCTTGATCCCCTCAAACCCCTTGATCCCCTCAAGCCCCTTGATCCCCACAAGCTCTATGATCCTCTCAAACCCTTGATCCCCTCATACCCCTTGAGAATTTCTCCAGCTCCAATTTCGCACCACTTCTTTTGTCTCTGTTATGATTCAGGGAGTAACTCAGGATCCTGAATGCTGCCCAGGCTGGGCGGAGAGCTATCCCCTATGCTGACTCTATTGGTCCTCTCCGCGTGGTGACCACAGACTGCTGGGTGCTAGGCTTCGCCTGTAACCGCCACATTTGAAAGGGCGAGTTAGGCCCGCCCAAGCTCCGGTGCAGCCAGGTGTTAGGTAAGGACAAGCCAGTGGCGACCACCAGAGAGGATCCAAGAGGGAATCTAACTAATATGAGAACCCAAACAGGCTAATGGTATAATGAGAACACTAAAGGTATATATCCCTAATATACACTGGAACAGAATACCATAAAGAAAATATTGCGACTCCGTCGCAACAAATCCATCAACCCTGGTCACAATAATCCTGTGTGACCAACACACAACACAAAGAGTTTGTGAACCTCATAAAATAAGTTTTCTTTTATGCCAGGAATAAAAAAAAATGTCAGCAAGATTGCAGTTTTCACTAACAAGTCTCTTTTTCTCCTGCTTTATTTTACATATACAATTTTCTCCCCCACAACACATTGTATATCAGCTCAAGGCCCTGGATCCCATGAAGGCCCTGGATCACATTTTATATCCCCAAAGGCCCTGGATCCCCTGAAGGCCCTGTATGACATTTTATATCCCCAAAGGCCCTGGATCCCATGAAGGCCCTGGATAACATTGTATATCCCCAAAGGCCCTGGATCCCCTGAAGGCCCTGGATCACATTTTATATCCCCAAAGGCCCTGGATCCCATGAAGGCCCTGGATCACATTGTAGATCCCCAAAGGCCCTGGATCCCCTGAAGGCCCTGGATCCCCTCAATCCCCCATATCCCCTCAAAACCCTTGATCCCCTCATTTCCCCAGATCCCCGCAAACCCGATAAACCCCTCAAGACCCTTGATCCCCTCTAAACCATTGTTCCCCTCAATGCCCCTGATCCCCTCAAACCCCTTAATCCCCTCAAGCCCCTTGATCCCCTCAAGCCCCATGATCCCCTCAAACCCCATGATCCCCTCAAGCCCCTTGATCCCCTCTAAACCCTTAATCCCCTCAAGCCCCTTGATCCCCTCAAACCCCATGATCCCCTCAAGCCCCATGATCCCCTCAAACCCCTTGATCCCCTCAATCCCCTTGATCCCCCTTAAGCCCAATGATCCCCTCAAGCCCCTTGATCCCCTCAAGCCCCTTGATCCCCTCAAGCCCTTTGATCCCCTCAAACCCCTTGATCCCCTCAAGCCCCTTGATCCCCACAAGCTCTATGATCCTCTCAAACCCTTGATCCCCTCATACCCCTTGAGAATTTCTCCAGCTCCAATTTCGCACCACTTCTTTTGTCTCTGTTATGATTCAGGGAGTAACTCAGGATCCTGAATGCTGCCCAGGCTGGGCGGAGAGCTATCCCCTATGCTGACTCTATTGGTCCTCTCCGCATGGTGACCACAGACTGCTGGGTGCTAGGCTTCGCCTGTAGCCGCCACGTTTGAAAGGGCGAGTTAGGCCCGCCCAAGCTCCGGTGCAGCCAGGTGTTAGGTAAGGACAAGCCAGTGGCGACCACCAGAGAGGATCCAAGAGGGAATCTAACTAATATGAGAACCCAAACAGGCTAATGGTATAATGAGAACACTAAAGGTATATATCCCTTATATACACTGGAACAGAATACCATAAAGAAAATATTGCGACTCCGTCGCAACAAATCCATCAACCCTGGTCACAATAATCCTGTGTGACCAACACACAACACAAAGAGGTTGTGAACCTCATAAAATAAGTTTTCTTTTATGCCAGGAATAAAAAAAAATGTCAGCAAGATTGCAGTTTTCACTAACAAGTCTCTTTTTCTCCTGCTTTATTTTACATATACCATTTTCTCCCCCACAACACATTGTATATCAGCTCAAGGCCCTGGATCCCATGAAGGCCCTGGATCACATTTTATATCCCCAAAGGCCCTGGATCCCCTGAAGGCCCTGTATGACATTTTATATCCCCAAAGGCCCTGGATCCCATGAAGGCCCTGGATAACATTGTATATCCCCAAAGGCCCTGGATCCCCTGAAGGCCCTGGATCACATTTTATATCCCCAAAGGCCCTGGATCCCATGAAGGCCCTGGATCACATTCTAGATCCCCAAAGGCCCTGGATCCCCTGAAGGCCCTGGATCCCCTCAATCCCCCATATCCCCTCAAAACCCTTGATCCCCTCATTTCCCCAGATCCCTGCAAACCCGATAAACCCCTCAAGACCCTTGATCCCCTCTAAACCCTTGTTCCCCTCAATGCCCCTGATCCCCTCAAACCCCTTAATCCCCTCAAGCCCCATGATCCCCTCAAACCCCATGATCCCCTCAAGCCCCTTGATCCCCTCTAAACCCTTAATCCCCTCAAGCCCCTTGATCCCCTCAAACCCCATGATCCCCTCAAGCCCCATGATCCCCTCAAACCCCTTGATCCCCTCAATCCCCTTGATCCCCCTTAAGCCCAATGATCCCCTCAAGCCCCTTGATCCCCTCAAGCCCTTTGATCCCCTCAAACCCCTTGATCCCCTCAAGCCCCTTGATCCCCACAAGCTCTATGATCCTCTCAAACCCTTGATCCCCTCATACCCCTTGAGAATTTCTCCAGCTCCAATTTCGTACCACTTCTTTTGTCTCTGTTATGATTCAGGGAGTAACTCAGGATCCTGAATGCTGCCCAGGCTGGGCGGAGAGCTATCCCCTATGCTGACTCTATTGGTCCTCTCCGCGTGGTGACCACAGACTGCTGGGTGCTAGGCTTCGCCTGTAGCCGCCACATTTGAAAGGGCGAGTTAGGCCCGCCCAAGCTCCGGTGCAGCCAGGTGTTAGGTAAGGACAAGCCAGTGGCGACCACCAGAGAGGATCCAAGAGGGAATCTAACTAATATGAGAACCCAAACAGGCTAATGGTATAATGAGAACACTAAAGGTATATATCCCTAATATACACTGGAACAGAATACCATAAAGAAAATATTGCGACTCCGTCGCAACAAATCCATCAACCCTGGTCACAATAATCCTGTGTGACCAACACACAACACAAAGAGGTTGTGAACCTCATAAAATAAGTTTTCTTTTATGCCAGGAATAAAAAAAAATGTCAGCAAGATTGCAGTTTTCACTAACAAGTCTCTTTTTCTCCTGCTTTATTTTACATATACCATTTTCTCCCCCACAACACATTGTATATCAGCTCAAGGCCCTGAATCCCATGAAGGCCCTGGATCACATTTTATATCCCCAAAGGCCCTGGATCCCCTGAAGGCCCTGTATGACATTTTATATCCCCAAAGGCCCTGGATCCCATGAAGGCCCTGGATAACATTGTATATTCCCAAAGGCCCTGGATCCCCTGAAGGCCCTGGATCACATTTTATATCCCCAAAGGCCCTGGATCCCATGAAGGCCCTGGATCACATTGTAGATCCCCAAAGGCCCTGGATCCCCTGAAGGCCCTGGATCCCCTCAATCCCCCATATCCCCTCAAATCCCTTGATCCCCTCATTTCCCCAGATCCCCACAAACCCGATAAACCCCTCAAGACCCTTGATCCCCTCTAAACCCTTGTTCCCCTCAATGCCCCTGATCCCCTCAAACCCCTTAATCCCCTCAAGCCCCTTGATCCCCTCAAGCCCCATGATCCCCTCAAACCCCATGATCCCCTCCAGCCCCTTGATCCCCTCTAAACCCTTAATCCCCTCAAGCCCCTTGACCCCCTCAAACCCCATGATCCCCTCAAGCCCCATGATCCCCTCAAACCCCTTGATCCCCTCAATCCCCTTGATCCCCCTTAAGCCCAATGATCCCCTCAAGCCCCTTGATCCCCTCAAGCCCTTTGATCCCCTCAAACCCCTTGATCCCCTCAATCCCCTTGATCCCCTTAAGCCCAATGATCCCCTCAAGCCCCTTGATCCCCTCAAGCCCTTTGATCCCCTCAAACCCCTTGATCCCCACAAGCTCTATGATCCTCTCAAACCCTTGATCCCCTCATACCCCTTGAGAATTTCTCCAGCTCCAATGTCGCACCACTTTTTTTGTCTCTGTTATGATTCAGGGAGTTGGGGAAAAGAGAAAAAGTACTCTCCTTTGTTTGGGGGCACGCTTATCAAAAAGAAGAAATCTTTATGTATTGGTTTTTTAATTTAAAATATAACTTTTAATCAACAATTTTAAAAGGCTTATTGGACAGACACACAAGTACAAACTACATACAACATGAATGAGTGGAAAAAACCACTATTTGGACTCAAATGAGTCCCTCCAGCGTTGTGTCGCTGGTAGTGTTCCACCACTGTGGGTGGATAATTTACCACTAATGTGGATCAAAGTGATACACTGATTTTAAAGAAAAAACGCTGGTAGCGAAATGGATTAGTTTCAATAAGTGGGTTTCATCCAACAAATTGTATGGTGTGTATCCGTAATGTTTTCAAATTGCAAAAAAACCATAACAATTTGCTCAGTCGGCAATAATTTGTGATAGCAAACACAGAGCTCCAAATGCTAGCAGTAAAGACAGGTAACCCAGTGATAGCCACAGCAAGAGAGTGATTTTTAATTCTGGTCTAGCAGGGATATAGAACTCCACGGTGGTACACACAAAACAACAATAATAATGCTCTGTCGACCGGCTAGTAGTTAGCCCTAAGTCGACACCGTAGGCAGAATGTGTACTCAACCCGTTTTTATGGAGTTATGCTAGAGAAGTATAGAGAAATAGCATCTGCTGTCTCTTCCCCACTAAACAGGTGCCCTGTTGACACTGTCAGTGCAGGGTCCTGCCGTTATTTAGATGGGTGGAGATGACAGTGCTAATTGAAAGATAAAAGGGAGTGCTGTGTCAGCGTGACAGCAAGTCGACTTATGCCTGATGGGCTAGTAGGCTGCTGCTTCCCAGTGTCAAACCATTGGTGGGAAGTGAGCGGTACTCACCATAGGCTGCGTAGGAAGTAGATAGTGGAGTATCTCTTTCCACTTATATGAGGGTATAAGGTGCCCTGTTGACTAATAGTCAGAGCAGGGTCCTGCCGAATCCCCCTTTAGTGTCAAAATAACTCCTAGCAGAAATATGTGCACGAGATAGGAGATAAAGGGAGAAGGGTAAAGAAAAACATCTGGGTCTGTTTTAATAGTTATCAGATCCCATTGCTGACAAGCATTGGTGGGAGTGATTTAAATACTATGTCTCAGACGTTTTTGAATAAGTGTCGTAAGTTAGCAGATATACCCGTAATGGCTGCAAATCAGGCCCAGAGTGCTAGGTCACTTGCTGGCACCAATTAATATTATGTGCTCAACGTACGTGAAGGGACGTTAATGCAAGTAAGGGGTGAGCTAGTGATCCCACCCGAAAAGACAGGGCGCAGTGTGGCTAACACTGCTTACCTGCCGCCGGGTAGCTTCTGTGTTGTTCTTGTGGATGTCTCCCAGACCGGCGCTGAGTAGCGGCGTCAGGTCTCGCCGGCGCCGGATGTAATCTGTGAGAAAAAAGAGCAGACAGCTGTTTCGCTCCGAGAGCGAGCTTCGTCAATGCTGATTCAGGGAGTAACTCAGGATCCTGAATGCTGCCCAGGCTGGGCGGAGAGCTATTCCCTATGCTGACTCTATTGGTCCTCTCCGCGTGGTGACCACAGACTGCTGGGTGCTAGGCTTCGCCTGTAGCCGCCACGTTTGAAAGGGCGAGTTAGGCCCGCCCAAGCTCCGGTGCAGCCAGGTGTTAGGTAAGGACAAGCCAGTGGCGACCACCAGAGAGGATCCAAGAGGGAATCTAACTAATATGAGAACCCAAACAGGCTAATGGTATAATGAGAACACTAAAGGTATATATCCCTAATATACACTGGAACAGAATACCATAAAGAAAATATTGCGACTCCGTCGCAACAAATCCATCAACCCTGGTCACAATAATCCTGTGTGACCAACACACAACACAAAGAGGTTGTGAACCTCATAAAATAAGTTTTCTTTTATGCCAGGAATAAAAAAAAATGTCAGCAAGATTGCAGTTTTCACTAACAAGTCTCTTTTTCTCCTGCTTTATTTTACATATACCATTTTCTCCCCCACAACACATTGTATATCAGCTCAAGGCCCTGGATCCCATGAAGGCCCTGGATCACATTTTATATCCCCAAAGGCCCTGGATCCCCTGAAGGCCCTGTATGACATTTTATATCCCCAAAGGCCCTGGATCCCATGAAGGCCCTGGATAACATTGTATATCCCCAAAGGCCCTGGATCCCCTGAAGGCCCTGGATCACATTTTATATCCCCAAAGGCCCTGGATCCCATGAAGGCCCTGTATGACATTTTATATCCCCAAAGGCCCTGGATCCCATGAAGGCCCTGGATAACATTGTATATCCCCAAAGGCCCTGGATCCCCTGAAGGCCCTGGATCACATTTTATATCCCCAAAGGCCCTGGATCCCATGAAGGCCCTGGATCACATTGTAGATCCCCAAAGGCCCTGGATCCCCTGAAGGCCCTGGATCCCCTCAATCCCCCATATCCCCTCAAAACCCTTGATCCCCTCATTTCCCCAGATCCCCGCAAACCCGATAAACCCCTCAAGACCCTTGATCCCCTCTAAACCCTTGTTCCCCTCAATGCCCCTGATCCCCTCAAACCCCTTAATCCCCTCAAGCCCCTTGATCCCCTCAAGCCCCATGATCCCCTCAAACCCCATGATCCCCTCAAGCCCCTTGATCCCCTCTAAAGCCTTAATCCCCTCAAGCCCCTTGATCCCCTCAAACCACATGATCCCCTCAAGCCCCATGATCCCCTCAAACCCCTTGATCCCCTCAATCCCCTTGATCCCCCTTAAGCCCAATGATCCCCTCAAGCCCCTTGATCCCCTCAAGCCCTTTGATCCCCTCAAACCCCTTGATCCCCACAAGCTCTATGATCCTCTCAAACCCTTGATCCCCTCATACCCCTTGAGAATTTCTCCAGCTCCAATTTCGCACCACTTCTTTTGTCTCTGTTATGATTCAGGGAGTAACTCAGGATCCTGAATGCTGCCCAGGCTGGGCGGAGAGCTATCCCCTATGCTGACTCTATTGGTCCTCTCCGCGTGGTGACCACAGACTGCTGGGTGCTAGGCTTCGCCTGTAGCCGCCACGTTTGAAAGGGCGAGTTAGGCCCGCCCAAGCTCCGGTGCAGCCAGGTGTTAGGTAAGGACAAGCCAGTGGCGACCACCAGAGAGGATCCAAGAGGGAATCTAACTAATATGAGAACCCAAACAGGCTAATGGTATAATGAGAACACTAAAGGTATATATCCCTAATATACACTGGAACAGAATACCATAAAGAAAATATTGCGACTCCGTCGCAAAAATACCATCAACCCTGGTCACAATAATCCTGTGTGACCAACACACAACACAAAGAGGTTGTGAACCTCATAAAATAAGTTTTCTTTTATGCCAGGAATAAAAAAAAATGTCAGCAAGATTGCAGTTTTCACTAACAAGTCTCTTTTTCTCCTGCTTTATTTTACATATACCATTTTCTCCCCCACAACACATTGTATATCAGCTCAAGGCCCTGGATCCCATGAAGGCCCTGGATCACATTTTATATCCCCAAAGGCCCTGGATCCCCTGAAGGCCCTGTATGACATTTTATATCCCCAAAGGCCCTGGATCCCATGAAGGCCCTGGATAACATTGTATATCCCCAAAGGCCCTGGATCCCCTGAAGGCCCTGGATCACATTTTATATCCCCAAAGGCCCTGGATCCCATGAAGGCCCTGGATCACATTGTAGATCCCCAAAGGCCCTGGATCCCCTGAAGGCCCTGGATCCCCTCAATCCCCCATATCCCCTCAAAACCCTTGATCCCCTCATTTCCCCAGATCCCCGCAAACCCGATAAACCCCTCAAGACCCTTGATCCCCTCTAAACCCTTGTTCCCCTCAATGCCCCTGATCCCCTCAAACCCCTTAATCCCCTCAAGCCCCTTGATCCCCTCAAGCCCCATGATCCCCTCAAACCCCATGATCCCCTCAAACCCCATGATCCCCTCAAGCCCCTTGATCCCCTCTAAACCCTTAATCCCCTCAAGCCCCTTGATCCCCTCAAACCCCATGATCCCCTCAAGCCCCATGATCCCCTCAAACCCCTTGATCCCCTCAATCCCCTTGATCCCCCTTAAGCCCAATGATCCCCTCAAGCCCCTTGATCCCCTCAAGCCCTTTGATCCCCTCAAACCCCTTGATCCCCTCAAGCCCCTTGATCCCCACAAGCTCTATGATCCTCTCAAACCCTTGATCCCCTCATACCCCTTGAGAATTTCTCCAGCTCCAATTTCGCACCACTTCTTTTGTCTCTGTTATGATTCAGGGAGTAACTCAGGATCCTGAATGCTGCCCAGGCTGGGCGGAGAGCTATCCCCTATGCTGACTCTATTGGTCCTCTCCGCGTGGTGACCACAGACTGCTGGGTGCTAGGCTTCGCCTGTAGCCGCCACGTTTGAAAGGGCGAGTTAGGCCCGCCCAAGCTCCGGTGCAGCCAGGTGTTAGGTAAGGACAAGCCAGTGGCGACCACCAGAGAGGATCCAAGAGGGAATCTAACTAATATGAGAACCCAAACAGGCTAATGGTATAATGAGAACACTAAAGGTATATATTCCTAATATACACTGGAACAGAATACCATAAAGAAAATATTGCGACTCCGTCGCAACAAATCCATCAACCCTGGTCACAATAATCCTGTGTGACCAACACACAACACAAAGAGGTTGTGAACCTCATAAAATAAGTTTTCTTTTATGCCAGGAATAAAAAAAAATGTCAGCAAGATTGCAGTTTTCACTAACAAGTCTCTTTTTCTCCTGCTTTATTTTACATATACCATTTTCTCCCCCACAACACATTGTATATCAGCTCAAGGCCCTGGATCCCATGAAGGCCCTGGATCACATTTTATATCCCCAAAGGCCCTGGATCCCCTGAAGGCCCTGTATGACATTTTATATCCCCAAAGGCCCTGGATCCCATGAAGGCCCTGGATAACATTGTATATCCCCAAAGGCCCTGGATCTCCTGAAGGCCCTGGATCACATTTTATATCCCCAAAGGCCCTGGATCCCATGAAGGCCCTGGATCACATTGTAGATCCCCAAAGGCCCTGGATCCCCTGAAGGCCCTGGATCCCCTCAATCCCCCATATCCCCTCAAAACCCTTGATCCCCTCATTTCCCCAGATCCCCGCAAACCCGATAAACCCCTCAAGACCCTTGATCCCCTCTAAACCCTTGTTCCCCTCAATGCCCCTGATCCCCTCAAACCCCTTAATCCCCTCAAGCCCCTTGATCCCCTCAAGCCCCATGATCCCCTCAAACCCCATGATCCCCTCAAGCCCCTTGATCCCCTCTAAACCCTTAATCCCCTCAAGCCCCTTGATCCCCTCAAACCCCATGATCCCCTCAAGCCCCATGATCCCCTCAAACCCCTTGATCCCCTCAATCCCCTTGATCCCCCTTAAGCCCAATGATCCCCTCAAGCCCCTTGATCCCCTCAAGCCCTTTGATCCCCTCAAACCCCTTGATCCCCTCAAGCCCCTTGATCCCCACAAGCTCTATGATCCTCTCAAACCCTTGATCCCCTCATACCCCTTGAGAATTTATCCAGCTCCAATTTCGCACCACTTCTTTTGTCTCTGTTATGATTCAGGGAGTAACTCAGGATCCTGAATGCTGCCCAGGCTGGGCGGAGAGCTATCCCCTATGCTGACTCTATTGGTCCTCTCCGCGTGGTGACCACAGACTGCTGGGTGCTAGGCTTCGCCTGTAGCCGCCACGTTTGAAAGGGCGAGTTAGGCCCGCCCAAGCTCCGGTGCAGCCAGGTGTTAGGTAAGGACAAGCCAGTGGCGACCACCAGAGAGGATCCAAGAGGGAATCTAACTAATATGAGAACCCAAACAGGCTAATGGTATAATGAGAACACTAAAGGTATATATCCCTTATATACACTGGAACAGAATACCATAAAGAAAATATTGCGACTCCGTCGCAACAAATCCATCAACCCTGGTCACAATAATCCTGTGTGACCAACACACAACACAAAGAGGTTGTGAACCTCATAAAATAAGTTTTCTTTTATGCCAGGAATAAAAAAAAATATCAGCAAGATTGCAGTTTTCACTAACAAGTCTCTTTTTCTCCTGCTTTATTTTACATATACCATTTTCTCCCCCACAACACATTGTATATCAGCTCAAGGCCCTGAATCCCATGAAGGCCCTGGATCACATTTTATATCCCCAAAGGCCCTGGATCCCCTGAAGGCCCTGTATGACATTTTATATCCCCAAAGGCCCTGGATCCCATGAAGGCCCTGGATAACATTGTATATTCCCAAAGGCCCTGGATCCCCTGAAGGCCCTGGATCACATTTTATATCCCCAAAGGCCCTGGATCCCATGAAGGCCCTGGATCACATTGTAGATCCCCAAAGGCCCTGGATCCCCTGAAGGCCCTGGATCCCCTCAATCCCCCATATCCCCTCAAATCCCTTGATCCCCTCATTTTCCCAGATCCCCACAAACCCGATAAACCCCTCAAGACCCTTGATCCCCTCTAAACCCTTGTTCCCCTCAATGCCCCTGATCCCCTCAAACCCCTTAATCCCCTCAAGCCCCTTGATCCCCTCAAGCCCCATGATCCCCTCAAACCCCATGATCCCCTCCAGCCCCTTGATCCCCTCTAAACCCTTAATCCCCTCAAGCCCCTTGACCCCCTCAAACCCCATGATCCCCTCAAGCCCCATGATCCCCTCAAACCCCTTGATCCCCTCAATCCCCTTGATCCCCCTTAAGCCCAATGATCCCCTCAAGCCCCTTGATCCCCTCAAGCCCTTTGATCCCCTCAAACCCCTTGATCCCCTCAATCCCCTTGATCCCCTTAAGCCCAATGATCCCCTCAAGCCCCTTGATCCCCTCAAGCCCTTTGATCCCCTCAAACCCCTTGATCCCCACAAGCTCTATGATCCTCTCAAACCCTTGATCCCCTCATACCCCTTGAGAATTTCTCCAGCTCCAATGTCGCACCACTTTTTTTGTCTCTGTTATGATTCAGGGAGTTGGGGAAAAGAGAAAAAGTACTCTCCTTTGTTTGGGGGCACGCTTATCAAAAAGAAGAAATCTTTATGTATTGGTTTTTTAATTTAAAATATAACTTTTAATCAACAATTTGAAAAGGCTTATTGGACAGACACACAAGTACAAACTACATACAACATGAATGAGTGGAAAAAACCCCTTGATCCCCTCAATCCCCTTGATCCCCCTTAAGCCCAATGATCCCCTCAAGCCCCTTGATCCCCTCAAACCCCTTGATCCCCTCAAGCCCCTTGATCCCCACAAGCTCTATGATCCTCTCAAACCCTTGATCCCCTCATACCCCTTGAGAATTTCTCCAGCTCCAATTTCGCACCACTTCTTTTGTCTCTGTTATGATTCAGGGAGTAACTCAGGATCCTGAATGCTGCCCAGGCTGGGCGGAGAGCTATCCCCTATGCTGACTCTATTGGTCCTCTCCGCGTGGTGACCACAGACTGCTGGGTGCTAGGCTTCGCCTGTAGCCGCCACGTTTGAAAGGGCGAGTTAGGCCCGCCCAAGCTCCGGTGCAGCCAGGTGTTAGGTAAGGACAAGCCAGTGGCGACCACCAGAGAGGATCCAAGAGGGAATCTAACTAATATGAGAACCCAAACAGGCTAATGGTATAATGAGAACACTAAAGGTATATATCCCTAATATACACTGGAACAGAATACCATAAAGAAAATATTGCGACTCCGTCGCAACAAATCCATCAACCCTGGTCACAATAATCCTGTGTGACCAACACACAACACAAAGAGGTTGTGAACCTCATAAAATAAGTTTTCTTTTATGCCAGGAATAAAAAAAAATGTCAGCAAGATTGCAGTTTTCACTAACAAGTCTCTTTTTCTCCTGCTTTATTTTACATATACCATTTTCTCCCCCACAACACATTGTATATCAGCTCAAGGCCCTGGATCCCATGAAGGCCCTGGATCACATTTTATATCCCCAAAGGCCCTGGATCCCCTGAAGGCCCTGTATGACATTTTATATCCCCAAAGGCCCTGGATCCCATGAAGGCCCTGGATAACATTGTATATCCCCAAAGGCCCTGGATCCCCTGAAGGCCCTGGATCACATTTTATATCCCCAAAGGCCCTGGATCCCATGAAGGCCCTGGATCACATTGTAGATCCCCAAAGGCCCTGGATCCCCTGAAGGCCCTGGATCCCCTCAATCCCCCATATCCCCTCAAAACCCTTGATCCCCTCATTTCCCCAGATCCCCGCAAACCCGATAAACCCCTCAAGACCCTTGATCCCCTCTAAACCCTTGTTCCCCTCAATGCCCCTGATCCCCTCAAACCCCTTAATCCCCTCAAGCCCCTTGATCCCCTCAAGCCCCATGATCCCCTCAAACCCCATGATCCCCTCAAGCCCCTTGATCCCCTCTAAACCCTTAATCCCCTCAAGCCCCTTGATCCCCTCAAACCCCATGATCCCCTCAAGCCCCATGATCCCCTCAAACCCCTTGATCCCCTCAATCCCCTTGATCCCCCTTAAGCCCAATGATCCCCTCAAGCCCCTTGATCCCCTCAAGCCCTTTGATCCCCTCAAACCCCTTGATCCCCTCAAGCCCCTTGATCCCCACAAGCTCTATGATCCTCTCAAACCCTTGATCCCCTCATACCCCTTGAGAATTTATCCAGCTCCAATTTCGCACCACTTCTTTTGTCTCTGTTATGATTCAGGGAGTAACTCAGGATCCTGAATGCTGCCCAGGCTGGGCGGAGAGCTATCCCCTATGCTGACTCTATTGGTCCTCTCCGCGTGGTGACCACAGACTGCTGGGTGCTAGGCTTCGCCTGTAGCCGCCACGTTTGAAAGGGCGAGTTAGGCCCGCCCAAGCTCCGGTGCAGCCAGGTGTTAGGTAAGGACAAGCCAGTGGCGACCACCAGAGAGGATCCAAGAGGGAATCTAACTAATATGAGAACCCAAACAGGCTAATGGTATAATGAGAACACTAAAGGTATATATCCCTTATATACACTGGAACAGAATACCATAAAGAAAATATTGCGACTCCGTCGCAACAAATCCATCAACCCTGGTCACAATAATCCTGTGTGACCAACACACAACACAAAGAGGTTGTGAACCTCATAAAATAAGTTTTCTTTTATGCCAGGAATAAAAAAAAATGTCAGCAAGATTGCAGTTTTCACTAACAAGTCTCTTTTTCTCCTGCTTTATTTTACATATACCATTTTCTCCCCCACAACACATTGTATATCAGCTCAAGGCCCTGAATCCCATGAAGGCCCTGGATCACATTTTATATCCCCAAAGGCCCTGGATCCCCTGAAGGCCCTGTATGACATTTTATATCCCCAAAGGCCCTGGATCCCATGAAGGCCCTGGATAACATTGTATATTCCCAAAGGCCCTGGATCCCCTGAAGGCCCTGGATCACATTTTATATCCCCAAAGGCCCTGGATCCCATGAAGGCCCTGGATCACATTGTAGATCCCCAAAGGCCCTGGATCCCCTGAAGGCCCTGGATCCCCTCAATCCCCCATATCCCCTCAAATCCCTTGATCCCCTCATTTTCCCAGATCCCCACAAACCCGATAAACCCCTCAAGACCCTTGATCCCCTCTAAACCCTTGTTCCCCTCAATGCCCCTGATCCCCTCAAACCCCTTAATCCCCTCAAGCCCCTTGATCCCCTCAAGCCCCATGATCCCCTCAAACCCCATGATCCCCTCCAGCCCCTTGATCCCCTCTAAACCCTTAATCCCCTCAAGCCCCTTGACCCCCTCAAACCCCATGATCCCCTCAAGCCCCATGATCCCCTCAAACCCCTTGATCCCCTCAATCCCCTTGATCCCCCTTAAGCCCAATGATCCCCTCAAGCCCCTTGATCCCCTCAAGCCCTTTGATCCCCTCAAACCCCTTGATCCCCTCAATCCCCTTGATCCCCTTAAGCCCAATGATCCCCTCAAGCCCCTTGATCCCCTCAAGCCCTTTGATCCCCTCAAACCCCTTGATCCCCACAAGCTCTATGATCCTCTCAAACCCTTGATCCCCTCATACCCCTTGAGAATTTCTCCAGCTCCAATGTCGCACCACTTTTTTTGTCTCTGTTATGATTCAGGGAGTTGGGGAAAAGAGAAAAAGTACTCTCCTTTGTTTGGGGGCACGCTTATCAAAAAGAAGAAATCTTTATGTATTGGTTTTTTAATTTAAAATATAACTTTTAATCAACAATTTTAAAAGGCTTATTGGACAGACACACAAGTACAAACTACATACAACATGAATGAGTGGAAAAAACCACTATTTGGACTCAAATGAGTCCCTCCAGCGTTGTGTCGCTGGTAGTGTTCCACCACTGTGGGTGGATAATTTACCACTAATGTGGATCAAAGTGATACACTGATTTTAAAGAAAAAACGCTGGTAGCGAAATGGATTAGTTTCAATAAGTGGGTTTCATCCAACAAATTGTATGGTGTGTATCCGTAATGTTTTCAAATTGCAAAAAAACCATAACAATTTGCTCAGTCGGCAATAATTTGTGATAGCAAACACAGAGCTCCAAATGCTAGCGGTAAAGACAGGTAACCCAGTGATAGCCACAGCAAGAGAGTGATTTTTAATTCTGGTCTAGCAGGGATATAGAACTCCACGGTGGTACACACAAAACAACAATAATAATGCTCTGTCGACCGGCTAGTAGTTAGCCCTAAGTCGACACCGTAGGCAGAATGTGTACTCAACCCGTTTTTATGGAGTTATGCTAGAGAAGTATAGAGAAATAGCATCTGCTGTCTCTTTCCCACTAAACAGGTGCCCTGTTGACACTGTCAGTGCAGGGTCCTGCCGTTATTTAGATGGGTGGAGATGACAGTGCTAATTGAAAGATAAAAGGGAGTGCTGTGTCAGCGTGACAGCAAGTCGACTTATGCCTGATGGGCTAGTAGGCTGCTGCTTCCCAGTGTCAAACCATTGGTGGGAAGTGAGCGGTACTCACCATAGGCTGCGTAGGAAGTAGATAGTGGAGTATCTCTTTCCACTTATATGAGGGTATAAGGTGCCCTGTTGACTAATAGTCAGAGCAGGGTCCTGCCGAATCCCCCTTTAGTGTCAAAATAACTCCTAGCAGAAATATGTGCACGAGATAGGAGATAAAGGGAGAAGGGTAAAGAAAAACATCTGGGTCTGTTTTAATAGTTATCAGATCCCATTGCTGACAAGCATTGGTGGGAGTGATTTAAATACTATGTCTCAGACGTTTTTGAATAAGTGTCGTAAGTTAGCAGATATACCCGTAATGGCTGCAAATCAGGCCCAGAGTGCTAGGTCACTTGCTGGCACCAATTAATATTATGTGCTCAACGTACGTGAAGGGACGTTAATGCAAGTAAGGGGTGAGCTAGTGATCCCACCCGAAAAGACAGGGCGCAGTGTGGCTAACACTGCTTACCTGCCGCCGGGTAGCTTCTGTGTTGTTCTTGTGGATGTCTCCCAGACCGGCGCTGAGTAGCGGCGTCAGGTCTCGCCGGCGCCGGATGTAATCTGTGAGAAAAAAGAGCAGACAGCTGTTTCGCTCCGAGAGCGAGCTTCGTCAATGCTGATTCAGGGAGTAACTCAGGATCCTGAATGCTGCCCAGGCTGGGCGAAGAGCTATCCCCTATGCTGACTCTATTGGTCCTCTCCGCGTGGTGACCACAGACTGCTGGGTGCTAGGCTTCGCCTGTAGCCGCCACGTTTGAAAGGGCGAGTTAGGCCCGCCCAAGCTCCGGTGCAGCCAGGTGTTAGGTAAGGACAAGCCAGTGGCGACCACCAGAGACGATCCAAGAGGGAATCTAACTAATATGAGAACCCAAACAGGCTAATGGTATAATGAGAACACTAAAGGTATATATCCCTAATATACACTGGAACAGAATACCATAAAGAAAATATTGCGACTCCGTCGCAACAAATCCATCAACCCTGGTCACAATAATCCTGTGTGACCAACACACAACACAAAGAGGTTGTGAACCTCATAAAATAAGTTTTCTTTTATGCCAGGAATAAAAAAAAATGTCAGCAAGATTGCAGTTTTCACTAACAAGTCTCTTTTTCTCCTGCTTTATTTTACATATACCATTTTCTCCCCCACAACACATTGTATATCAGCTCAAGGCCCTGGATCCCATGAAGGCCCTGGATCACATTTTATATCCCCAAAGGCCCTGGATCCCCTGAAGGCCCTGTATGACATTTTATATCCCCAAAGGCCCTGGATCCCATGAAGGCCCTGGATAACATTGTATATCCCCAAAGGCCCTGGATCCCCTGAAGGCCCTGGATCACATTTTATATCCCCAAAGGCCCTGGATCCCATGAAGGCCCTGGATCACATTGTAGATCCCCAAAGGCCCTGGATCCCCTGAAGGCCCTGGATCCCCTCAATCCCCCATATCCCCTCAAAACCCTTGATCCCCTCATTTCCCCAGATCCCCGCAAACCCGATAAACCCCTCAAGACCCTTGATCCCCTCTAAACCCTTGTTCCCCTCAATGCCCCTGATCCCCTCAAACCCCTTAATCCCCTCAAGCCCCTTGATCCCCTCAAGCCCCATGATCCCCTCAAACCCCATGATCCCCTCAAGCCCCTTGATCCCCTCTAAACCCTTAATCCCCTCAAGCCCCTTGATCCCCTCAAACCCCATGATCCCCTCAAGCCCCATGATCCCCTCAAACCCCTTGATCCCCTCAATCCCCTTGATCCCCCTTAAGCCCAATGATCCCCTCAAGCCCCTTGATCCCCTCAAGCCCTTTGATCCCCTCAAACCCCTTGATCCCCTCAATCCCCTTGATCCCCTTAAGCCCAATGATCCCCTCAAGCCCCTTGATCCCCTCAAGCCCTTTGATCCCCTCAAACCCCTTGATCCCCACAAGCTCTATGATCCTCTCAAACCCTTGATCCCCTCATACCCCTTGAGAATTTCTCCAGCTCCAATGTCGCACCACTTTTTTTGTCTCTGTTATGATTCAGGGAGTTGGGGAAAAGAGAAAAAGTACTCTCCTTTGTTTGGGGGCACGCTTATCAAAAAGAAGAAATCTTTATGTATTGGTTTTTTAATTTAAAATATAACTTTTAATCAACAATTTTAAAAGGCTTATTGGACAGACACACAAGTACAAACTACATACAACATGAATGAGTGGAAAAAACCACTATTTGGACTCAAATGAGTCCCTCCAGCGTTGTGTCGCTGGTAGTGTTCCACCACTGTGGGTGGATAATTTACCACTAATGTGGATCAAAGTGATACACTGATTTTAAAGAAAAAACGCTGGTAGCGAAATGGATTAGTTTCAATAAGTGGGTTTCATCCAACAAATTGTATGGTGTGTATCCGTAATGTTTTCAAATTGCAAAAAAACCATAACAATTTGCTCAGTCGGCAATAATTTGTGATAGCAAACACAGAGCTCCAAATGCTAGCAGTAAAGACAGGTAACCCAGTGATAGCCACAGCAAGAGAGTGATTTTTAATTCTGGTCTAGCAGGGATATAGAACTCCACGGTGGTACACACAAAACAACAATAATAATGCTCTGTCGACCGGCTAGTAGTTAGCCCTAAGTCGACACCGTAGGCAGAATGTGTACTCAACCCGTTTTTATGGAGTTATGCTAGAGAAGTATAGAGAAATAGCATCTGCTGTCTCTTCCCCACTAAACAGGTGCCCTGTTGACACTGTCAGTGCAGGGTCCTGCCGTTATTTAGATGGGTGGAGATGACAGTGCTAATTGAAAGATAAAAGGGAGTGCTGTGTCAGCGTGACAGCAAGTCGACTTATGCCTGATGGGCTAGTAGGCTGCTGCTTCCCAGTGTCAAAC
Organism: Crinia signifera; assembly: GCF_055691185.1. Classification (NCBI taxonomy): domain Eukaryota; kingdom Metazoa; phylum Chordata; class Amphibia; order Anura; family Myobatrachidae; genus Crinia; species Crinia signifera. Next base: position 76,777,308 of record NC_139217.1, read on the forward strand.
CATTGGTGGGAAGTGAGCGGTACTCACCATAGGCTGCGTAGGAAGTAGATAGTGGAGTATCTCTTTCCACTTATATGAGGGTATAAGGTGCCCTGTTGACTAATAGTCAGAGCAGGGTCCTGCCGAATCCCCCTTTAGTGTCAAAATAACTCCTAGCAGAAATATGTGCACGAGATAGGAGATAAAGGGAGAAGGGTAAAGAAAAACATCTGGGTCTGTTTTAATAGTTATCAGATCCCATTGCTGACAAGCATTGGTGGGAGTGATTTAAATGCTATGTCTCAGACGTTTTTGAATAAGTGTCGTAAGTTAGCAGATATACCCGTAATGGCTGCAAATCAGGCCCAGAGTGCTAGGTCACTTGCTGGCACCAATTAATATTATGTGCTCAACGTACGTGAAGGGACGTTAATGCAAGTAAGGGGTGAGCTAGTGATCCCACCCGAAAAGACAGGGCGCAGTGTGGCTAACACTGCTTACCTGCCGCCGGGTAGCTTCTGTGTTGTTCTTGTGGATGTCTCCCAGACCGGCGCTGAGTAGCGGCGTCAGGTCTCGCCGGCGCCGGATGTAATCTGTGAGAAAAAAGAGCAGACAGCTGTTTCGCTCCGAGAGCGAGCTTCGTCAATGCTGATTCAGGGAGTAACTCAGGATCCTGAATGCTGCCCAGGCTGGGCGGAGAGCTATTCCCTATGCTGACTCTATTGGTCCTCTCCGCGTGGTGACCACAGACTGCTGGGTGCTAGGCTTCGCCTGTAGCCGCCACGTTTGAAAGGGCGAGTTAGGCCCGCCCAAGCTCCGGTGCAGCCAGGTGTTAGGTAAGGACAAGCCAGTGGCGACCACCAGAGAGGATCCAAGAGGGAATCTAACTAATATGAGAACCCAAACAGGCTAATGGTATAATGAGAACACTAAAGGTATATATCCCTAATATACACTGGAACAGAATACCATAAAGAAAATATTGCGACTCCGTCGCAACAAATCCATCAACCCTGGTCACAATAATCCTGTGTGACCAACACACAACACAAAGAGGTTGTGAACCTCATAAAATAAGTTTTCTTTTATGCCAGGAATAAAAAAAAATGTCAGCAAGATTGCAGTTTTCACTAACAAGTCTCTTTTTCTCCTGCTTTATTTTACATATACCATTTTCTCCCCCACAACACATTGTATATCAGCTCAAGGCCCTGGATCCCATGAAGGCCCTGGATCACATTTTATATCCCCAAAGGCCCTGGATCCCCTGAAGGCCCTGTATGACATTTTATATCCCCAAAGGCCCTGGATCCCATGAAGGCCCTGGATAACATTGTATATCCCCAAAGGCCCTGGATCCCCTGAAGGCCCTGGATCACATTTTATATCCCCAAAGGCCCTGGATCCCATGAAGGCCCTGTATGACATTTTATATCCCCAAAGGCCCTGGATCCCATGAAGGCCCTGGATAACATTGTATATCCCCAAAGGCCCTGGATCCCCTGAAGGCCCTGGATCACATTTTATATCCCCAAAGGCCCTGGATCCCATGAAGGCCCTGGATCACATTGTAGATCCCCAAAGGCCCTGGATCCCCTGAAGGCCCTGGATCCCCTCAATCCCCCATATCCCCTCAAAACCCTTGATCCCCTCATTTCCCCAGATCCCCGCAAACCCGATAAACCCCTCAAGACCCTTGATCCCCTCTAAACCCTTGTTCCCCTCAATGCCCCTGATCCCCTCAAACCCCTTAATCCCCTCAAGCCCCTTGATCCCCTCAAGCCCCATGATACCCTCAAACCCCATGATCCCCTCAAGCCCCTTGATCCCCTCTAAAGCCTTAATCCCCTCAAGCCCCTTGATCCCCTCAAACCACATGATCCCCTCAAGCCCCATGATCCCCTCAAACCCCTTGATCCCCTCAATCCCCTTGATCCCCCTTAAGCCCAATGATCCCCTCAAGCCCCTTGATCCCCTCAAGCCCTTTGATCCCCTCAAACCCCTTGATCCCCACAAGCTCTATGATCCTCTCAAACCCTTGATCCCCTCATACCCCTTGAGAATTTCTCCAGCTCCAATTTCGCACCACTTCTTTTGTCTCTGTTATGATTCAGGGAGTAACTCAGGATCCTGAATGCTGCCCAGGCTGGGCGGAGAGCTATCCCCTATGCTGACTCTATTGGTCCTCTCCGCGTGGTGACCACAGACTGCTGGGTGCTAGGCTTCGCCTGTAGCCGCCACGTTTGAAAGGGCGAGTTAGGCCCGCCCAAGCTCCGGTGCAGCCAGGTGTTAGGTAAGGACAAGCCAGTGGCGACCACCAGAGAGGATCCAAGAGGGAATCTAACTAATATGAGAACCCAAACAGGCTAATGGTATAATGAGAACACTAAAGGTATATATCCCTAATATACACTGGAACAGAATACCATAAAGAAAATATTGCGACTCCGTCGCAAAAATACCATCAACCCTGGTCACAATAATCCTGTGTGACCAACACACAACACAAAGAGGTTGTGAACCTCATAAAATAAGTTTTCTTTTATGCCAGGAATAAAAAAAAATGTCAGCAAGATTGCAGTTTTCACTAACAAGTCTCTTTTTCTCCTGCTTTATTTTACATATACCATTTTCTCCCCCACAACACATTGTATATCAGCTCAAGGCCCTGGATCCCATGAAGGCCCTGGATCACATTTTATATCCCCAAAGGCCCTGGATCCCCTGAAGGCCCTGTATGACATTTTATATCCCCAAAGGCCCTGGATCCCATGAAGGCCCTGGATAACATTGTATATCCCCAAAGGCCCTGGATCCCCTGAAGGCCCTGGATCACATTTTATATCCCCAAAGGCCCTGGATCCCATGAAGGCCCTGGATCACATTGTAGATCCCCAAAGGCCCTGGATCCCCTGAAGGCCCTGGATCCCCTCAATCCCCCATATCCCCTCAAAACCCTTGATCCCCTCATTTCCCCAGATCCCCGCAAACCCGATAAACCCCTCAAGACCCTTGATCCCCTCTAAACCCTTGTTCCCCTCAATGCCCCTGATCCCCTCAAACCCCTTAATCCCCTCAAGCCCCTTGATCCCCTCAAGCCCCATGATCCCCTCAAACCCCATGATCCCCTCAAACCCCATGATCCCCTCAAGCCCCTTGATCCCCTCTAAACCCTTAATCCCCTCAAGCCCCTTGATCCCCTCAAACCCCATGATCCCCTCAAGCCCCATGATCCCCTCAAACCCCTTGATCCCCTCAATCCCCTTGATCCCCCTTAAGCCCAATGATCCCCTCAAGCCCCTTGATCCCCTCAAGCCCTTTGATCCCCTCAAACCCCTTGATCCCCTCAAGCCCCTTGATCCCCACAAGCTCTATGATCCTCTCAAACCCTTGATCCCCTCATACCCCTTGAGAATTTCTCCAGCTCCAATTTCGCACCACTTCTTTTGTCTCTGTTATGATTCAGGGAGTAACTCAGGATCCTGAATGCTGCCCAGGCTGGGCGGAGAGCTATCCCCTATGCTGACTCTATTGGTCCTCTCCGCGTGGTGACCACAGACTGCTGGGTGCTAGGCTTCGCCTGTAGCCGCCACGTTTGAAAGGGCGAGTTAGGCCCGCCCAAGCTCCGGTGCAGCCAGGTGTTAGGTAAGGACAAGCCAGTGGCGACCACCAGAGAGGATCCAAGAGGGAATCTAACTAATATGAGAACCCAAACAGGCTAATGGTATAATGAGAACACTAAAGGTATATATTCCTAATATACACTGGAACAGAATACCATAAAGAAAATATTGCGACTCCGTCGCAACAAATCCATCAACCCTGGTCACAATAATCCTGTGTGACCAACACACAACACAAAGAGGTTGTGAACCTCATAAAATAAGTTTTCTTTTATGCCAGGAATAAAAAAAAATGTCAGCAAGATTGCAGTTTTCACTAACAAGTCTCTTTTTCTCCTGCTTTATTTTACATATACCATTTTCTCCCCCACAACACATTGTATATCAGCTCAAGGCCCTGGATCCCATGAAGGCCCTGGATCACATTTTATATCCCCAAAGGCCCTGGATCCCCTGAAGGCCCTGTATGACATTTTATATCCCCAAAGGCCCTGGATCCCATGAAGGCCCTGGATAACATTGTATATCCCCAAAGGCCCTGGATCTCCTGAAGGCCCTGGATCACATTTTATATCCCCAAAGGCCCTGGATCCCATGAAGGCCCTGGATCACATTGTAGATCCCCAAAGGCCCTGGATCCCCTGAAGGCCCTGGATCCCCTCAATCCCCCATATCCCCTCAAAACCCTTGATCCCCTCATTTCCCCAGATCCCCGCAAACCCGATAAACCCCTCAAGACCCTTGATCCCCTCTAAACCCTTGTTCCCCTCAATGCCCCTGATCCCCTCAAACCCCTTAATCCCCTCAAGCCCCTTGATCCCCTCAAGCCCCATGATCCCCTCAAACCCCATGATCCCCTCAAGCCCCTTGATCCCCTCTAAACCCTTAATCCCCTCAAGCCCCTTGATCCCCTCAAACCCCATGATCCCCTCAAGCCCCATGATCCCCTCAAACCCCTTGATCCCCTCAATCCCCTTGATCCCCCTTAAGCCCAATGATCCCCTCAAGCCCCTTGATCCCCTCAAGCCCTTTGATCCCCTCAAACCCCTTGATCCCCTCAAGCCCCTTGATCCCCACAAGCTCTATGATCCTCTCAAACCCTTGATCCCCTCATACCCCTTGAGAATTTATCCAGCTCCAATTTCGCACCACTTCTTTTGTCTCTGTTATGATTCAGGGAGTAACTCAGGATCCTGAATGCTGCCCAGGCTGGGCGGAGAGCTATCCCCTATGCTGACTCTATTGGTCCTCTCCGCGTGGTGACCACAGACTGCTGGGTGCTAGGCTTCGCCTGTAGCCGCCACGTTTGAAAGGGCGAGTTAGGCCCGCCCAAGCTCCGGTGCAGCCAGGTGTTAGGTAAGGACAAGCCAGTGGCGACCACCAGAGAGGATCCAAGAGGGAATCTAACTAATATGAGAACCCAAACAGGCTAATGGTATAATGAGAACACTAAAGGTATATATCCCTTATATACACTGGAACAGAATACCATAAAGAAAATATTGCGACTCCGTCGCAACAAATCCATCAACCCTGGTCACAATAATCCTGTGTGACCAACACACAACACAAAGAGGTTGTGAACCTCATAAAATAAGTTTTCTTTTATGCCAGGAATAAAAAAAAATATCAGCAAGATTGCAGTTTTCACTAACAAGTCTCTTTTTCTCCTGCTTTATTTTACATATACCATTTTCTCCCCCACAACACATTGTATATCAGCTCAAGGCCCTGAATCCCATGAAGGCCCTGGATCACATTTTATATCCCCAAAGGCCCTGGATCCCCTGAAGGCCCTGTATGACATTTTATATCCCCAAAGGCCCTGGATCCCATGAAGGCCCTGGATAACATTGTATATTCCCAAAGGCCCTGGATCCCCTGAAGGCCCTGGATCACATTTTATATCCCCAAAGGCCCTGGATCCCATGAAGGCCCTGGATCACATTGTAGATCCCCAAAGGCCCTGGATCCCCTGAAGGCCCTGGATCCCCTCAATCCCCCATATCCCCTCAAATCCCTTGATCCCCTCATTTTCCCAGATCCCCACAAACCCGATAAACCCCTCAAGACCCTTGATCCCCTCTAAACCCTTGTTCCCCTCAATGCCCCTGATCCCCTCAAACCCCTTAATCCCCTCAAGCCCCTTGATCCCCTCAAGCCCCATGATCCCCTCAAACCCCATGATCCCCTCCAGCCCCTTGATCCCCTCTAAACCCTTAATCCCCTCAAGCCCCTTGACCCCCTCAAACCCCATGATCCCCTCAAGCCCCATGATCCCCTCAAACCCCTTGATCCCCTCAATCCCCTTGATCCCCCTTAAGCCCAATGATCCCCTCAAGCCCCTTGATCCCCTCAAGCCCTTTGATCCCCTCAAACCCCTTGATCCCCTCAATCCCCTTGATCCCCTTAAGCCCAATGATCCCCTCAAGCCCCTTGATCCCCTCAAGCCCTTTGATCCCCTCAAACCCCTTGATCCCCACAAGCTCTATGATCCTCTCAAACCCTTGATCCCCTCATACCCCTTGAGAATTTCTCCAGCTCCAATGTCGCACCACTTTTTTTGTCTCTGTTATGATTCAGGGAGTTGGGGAAAAGAGAAAAAGTACTCTCCTTTGTTTGGGGGCACGCTTATCAAAAAGAAGAAATCTTTATGTATTGGTTTTTTAATTTAAAATATAACTTTTAATCAACAATTTTAAAAGGCTTATTGGACAGACACACAAGTACAAACTACATACAACATGAATGAGTGGAAAAAACCCCTTGATCCCCTCAATCCCCTTGATCCCCCTTAAGCCCAATGATCCCCTCAAGCCCCTTGATCCCCTCAAACCCCTTGATCCCCTCAAGCCCCTTGATCCCCACAAGCTCTATGATCCTCTCAAACCCTTGATCCCCTCATACCCCTTGAGAATTTCTCCAGCTCCAATTTCGCACCACTTCTTTTGTCTCTGTTATGATTCAGGGAGTAACTCAGGATCCTGAATGCTGCCCAGGCTGGGCGGAGAGCTATCCCCTATGCTGACTCTATTGGTCCTCTCCGCGTGGTGACCACAGACTGCTGGGTGCTAGGCTTCGCCTGTAGCCGCCACGTTTGAAAGGGCGAGTTAGGCCCGCCCAAGCTCCGGTGCAGCCAGGTGTTAGGTAAGGACAAGCCAGTGGCGACCACCAGAGAGGATCCAAGAGGGAATCTAACTAATATGAGAACCCAAACAGGCTAATGGTATAATGAGAACACTAAAGGTATATATCCCTAATATACACTGGAACAGAATACCATAAAGAAAATATTGCGACTCCGTCGCAACAAATCCATCAACCCTGGTCACAATAATCCTGTGTGACCAACACACAACACAAAGAGGTTGTGAACCTCATAAAATAAGTTTTCTTTTATGCCAGGAATAAAAAAAAATGTCAGCAAGATTGCAGTTTTCACTAACAAGTCTCTTTTTCTCCTGCTTTATTTTACATATACCATTTTCTCCCCCACAACACATTGTATATCAGCTCAAGGCCCTGGATCCCATGAAGGCCCTGGATCACATTTTATATCCCCAAAGGCCCTGGATCCCCTGAAGGCCCTGTATGACATTTTATATCCCCAAAGGCCCTGGATCCCATGAAGGCCCTGGATAACATTGTATATCCCCAAAGGCCCTGGATCCCCTGAAGGCCCTGGATCACATTTTATATCCCCAAAGGCCCTGGATCCCATGAAGGCCCTGGATCACATTGTAGATCCCCAAAGGCCCTGGATCCCCTGAAGGCCCTGGATCCCCTCAATCCCCCATATCCCCTCAAAACCCTTGATCCCCTCATTTCCCCAGATCCCCGCAAACCCGATAAACCCCTCAAGACCCTTGATCCCCTCTAAACCCTTGTTCCCCTCAATGCCCCTGATCCCCTCAAACCCCTTAATCCCCTCAAGCCCCTTGATCCCCTCAAGCCCCATGATCCCCTCAAACCCCATGATCCCCTCAAGCCCCTTGATCCCCTCTAAACCCTTAATCCCCTCAAGCCCCTTGATCCCCTCAAACCCCATGATCCCCTCAAGCCCCATGATCCCCTCAAACCCCTTGATCCCCTCAATCCCCTTGATCCCCCTTAAGCCCAATGATCCCCTCAAGCCCCTTGATCCCCTCAAGCCCTTTGATCCCCTCAAACCCCTTGATCCCCTCAAGCCCCTTGATCCCCACAAGCTCTATGATCCTCTCAAACCCTTGATCCCCTCATACCCCTTGAGAATTTATCCAGCTCCAATTTCGCACCACTTCTTTTGTCTCTGTTATGATTCAGGGAGTAACTCAGGATCCTGAATGCTGCCCAGGCTGGGCGGAGAGCTATCCCCTATGCTGACTCTATTGGTCCTCTCCGCGTGGTGACCACAGACTGCTGGGTGCTAGGCTTCGCCTGTAGCCGCCACGTTTGAAAGGGCGAGTTAGGCCCGCCCAAGCTCCGGTGCAGCCAGGTGTTAGGTAAGGACAAGCCAGTGGCGACCACCAGAGAGGATCCAAGAGGGAATCTAACTAATATGAGAACCCAAACAGGCTAATGGTATAATGAGAACACTAAAGGTATATATCCCTTATATACACTGGAACAGAATACCATAAAGAAAATATTGCGACTCCGTCGCAACAAATCCATCAACCCTGGTCACAATAATCCTGTGTGACCAACACACAACACAAAGAGGTTGTGAACCTCATAAAATAAGTTTTCTTTTATGCCAGGAATAAAAAAAAATGTCAGCAAGATTGCAGTTTTCACTAACAAGTCTCTTTTTCTCCTGCTTTATTTTACATATACCATTTTCTCCCCCACAACACATTGTATATCAGCTCAAGGCCCTGAATCCCATGAAGGCCCTGGATCACATTTTATATCCCCAAAGGCCCTGGATCCCCTGAAGGCCCTGTATGACATTTTATATCCCCAAAGGCCCTGGATCCCATGAAGGCCCTGGATAACATTGTATATTCCCAAAGGCCCTGGATCCCCTGAAGGCCCTGGATCACATTTTATATCCCCAAAGGCCCTGGATCCCATGAAGGCCCTGGATCACATTGTAGATCCCCAAAGGCCCTGGATCCCCTGAAGGCCCTGGATCCCCTCAATCCCCCATATCCCCTCAAATCCCTTGATCCCCTCATTTTCCCAGATCCCCACAAACCCGATAAACCCCTCAAGACCCTTGATCCCCTCTAAACCCTTGTTCCCCTCAATGCCCCTGATCCCCTCAAACCCCTTAATCCCCTCAAGCCCCTTGATCCCCTCAAGCCCCATGATCCCCTCAAACCCCATGATCCCCTCCAGCCCCTTGATCCCCTCTAAACCCTTAATCCCCTCAAGCCCCTTGACCCCCTCAAACCCCATGATCCCCTCAAGCCCCATGATCCCCTCAAACCCCTTGATCCCCTCAATCCCCTTGATCCCCCTTAAGCCCAATGATCCCCTCAAGCCCCTTGATCCCCTCAAGCCCTTTGATCCCCTCAAACCCCTTGATCCCCTCAATCCCCTTGATCCCCTTAAGCCCAATGATCCCCTCAAGCCCCTTGATCCCCTCAAGCCCTTTGATCCCCTCAAACCCCTTGATCCCCACAAGCTCTATGATCCTCTCAAACCCTTGATCCCCTCATACCCCTTGAGAATTTCTCCAGCTCCAATGTCGCACCACTTTTTTTGTCTCTGTTATGATTCAGGGAGTTGGGGAAAAGAGAAAAAGTACTCTCCTTTGTTTGGGGGCACGCTTATCAAAAAGAAGAAATCTTTATGTATTGGTTTTTTAATTTAAAATATAACTTTTAATCAACAATTTTAAAAGGCTTATTGGACAGACACACAAGTACAAACTACATACAACATGAATGAGTGGAAAAAACCACTATTTGGACTCAAATGAGTCCCTCCAGCGTTGTGTCGCTGGTAGTGTTCCACCACTGTGGGTGGATAATTTACCACTAATGTGGATCAAAGTGATACACTGATTTTAAAGAAAAAACGCTGGTAGCGAAATGGATTAGTTTCAATAAGTGGGTTTCATCCAACAAATTGTATGGTGTGTATCCGTAATGTTTTCAAATTGCAAAAAAACCATAACAATTTGCTCAGTCGGCAATAATTTGTGATAGCAAACACAGAGCTCCAAATGCTAGCGGTAAAGACAGGTAACCCAGTGATAGCCACAGCAAGAGAGTGATTTTTAATTCTGGTCTAGCAGGGATATAGAACTCCACGGTGGTACACACAAAACAACAATAATAATGCTCTGTCGACCGGCTAGTAGTTAGCCCTAAGTCGACACCGTAGGCAGAATGTGTACTCAACCCGTTTTTATGGAGTTATGCTAGAGAAGTATAGAGAAATAGCATCTGCTGTCTCTTTCCCACTAAACAGGTGCCCTGTTGACACTGTCAGTGCAGGGTCCTGCCGTTATTTAGATGGGTGGAGATGACAGTGCTAATTGAAAGATAAAAGGGAGTGCTGTGTCAGCGTGACAGCAAGTCGACTTATGCCTGATGGGCTAGTAGGCTGCTGCTTCCCAGTGTCAAACCATTGGTGGGAAGTGAGCGGTACTCACCATAGGCTGCGTAGGAAGTAGATAGTGGAGTATCTCTTTCCACTTATATGAGGGTATAAGGTGCCCTGTTGACTAATAGTCAGAGCAGGGTCCTGCCGAATCCCCCTTTAGTGTCAAAATAACTCCTAGCAGAAATATGTGCACGAGATAGGAGATAAAGGGAGAAGGGTAAAGAAAAACATCTGGGTCTGTTTTAATAGTTATCAGATCCCATTGCTGACAAGCATTGGTGGGAGTGATTTAAATACTATGTCTCAGACGTTTTTGAATAAGTGTCGTAAGTTAGCAGATATACCCGTAATGGCTGCAAATCAGGCCCAGAGTGCTAGGTCACTTGCTGGCACCAATTAATATTATGTGCTCAACGTACGTGAAGGGACGTTAATGCAAGTAAGGGGTGAGCTAGTGATCCCACCCGAAAAGACAGGGCGCAGTGTGGCTAACACTGCTTACCTGCCGCCGGGTAGCTTCTGTGTTGTTCTTGTGGATGTCTCCCAGACCGGCGCTGAGTAGCGGCGTCAGGTCTCGCCGGCGCCGGATGTAATCTGTGAGAAAAAAGAGCAGACAGCTGTTTCGCTCCGAGAGCGAGCTTCGTCAATGCTGATTCAGGGAGTAACTCAGGATCCTGAATGCTGCCCAGGCTGGGCGAAGAGCTATCCCCTATGCTGACTCTATTGGTCCTCTCCGCGTGGTGACCACAGACTGCTGGGTGCTAGGCTTCGCCTGTAGCCGCCACGTTTGAAAGGGCGAGTTAGGCCCGCCCAAGCTCCGGTGCAGCCAGGTGTTAGGTAAGGACAAGCCAGTGGCGACCACCAGAGACGATCCAAGAGGGAATCTAACTAATATGAGAACCCAAACAGGCTAATGGTATAATGAGAACACTAAAGGTATATATCCCTAATATACACTGGAACAGAATACCATAAAGAAAATATTGCGACTCCGTCGCAACAAATCCATCAACCCTGGTCACAATAATCCTGTGTGACCAACACACAACACAAAGAGGTTGTGAACCTCATAAAATAAGTTTTCTTTTATGCCAGGAATAAAAAAAAATGTCAGCAAGATTGCAGTTTTCACTAACAAGTCTCTTTTTCTCCTGCTTTATTTTACATATACCATTTTCTCCCCCACAACACATTGTATATCAGCTCAAGGCCCTGGATCCCATGAAGGCCCTGGATCACATTTTATATCCCCAAAGGCCCTGGATCCCCTGAAGGCCCTGTATGACATTTTATATCCCCAAAGGCCCTGGATCCCATGAAGGCCCTGGATAACATTGTATATCCCCAAAGGCCCTGGATCCCCTGAAGGCCCTGGATCACATTTTATATCCCCAAAGGCCCTGGATCCCATGAAGGCCCTGGATCACATTGTAGATCCCCAAAGGCCCTGGATCCCCTGAAGGCCCTGGATCCCCTCAATCCCCCATATCCCCTCAAAACCCTTGATCCCCTCATTTCCCCAGATCCCCGCAAACCCGATAAACCCCTCAAGACCCTTGATCCCCTCTAAACCCTTGTTCCCCTCAATGCCCCTGATCCCCTCAAACCCCTTAATCCCCTCAAGCCCCTTGATCCCCTCAAGCCCCATGATCCCCTCAAACCCCATGATCCCCTCAAGCCCCTTGATCCCCTCTAAACCCTTAATCCCCTCAAGCCCCTTGATCCCCTCAAACCCCATGATCCCCTCAAGCCCCATGATCCCCTCAAACCCCTTGATCCCCTCAATCCCCTTGATCCCCCTTAAGCCCAATGATCCCCTCAAGCCCCTTGATCCCCTCAAGCCCTTTGATCCCCTCAAACCCCTTGATCCCCACAAGCTCTATGATCCTCTCAAACCCTTGATCCCCTCATACCCCTTGAGAATTTCTCCAGCTCCAATTTCGCACCACTTCTTTTGTCTCTGTTATGATTCAGGGAGTAACTCAGGATCCTGAATGCTGCCCAGGCTGGGCGGAGAGCTATCCCCTATGCTGACTCTATTGGTCCTCTCCGCGTGGTGACCACAGACTGCTGGGTGCTAGGCTTCGCCTGTAGCCGCCACGTTTGAAAGGGCGAGTTAGGCCCGCCCAAGCTCCGGTGCAGCCAGGTGTTAGGTAAGGACAAGCCAGTGGCGACCACCAGAGAGGATCCAAGAGGGAATCTAACTAATATGAGAACCCAAACAGGCTAATGGTATAATGAGAACACTAAAGGTATATATCCCTAATATACACTGGAACAGAATACCATAAAGAAAATATTGCGACTCCGTCGCAAAAATACCATCAACCCTGGTCACAATAATCCTGTGTGACCAACACACAACACAAAGAGGTTGTGAACCTCATAAAATAAGTTTTCTTTTATGCCAGGAATAAAAAAAAATGTCAGCAAGATTGCAGTTTTCACTAACAAGTCTCTTTTTCTCCTGCTTTATTTTACATATACCATTTTCTCCCCCACAACACATTGTATATCAGCTCAAGGCCCTGGATCCCATGAAGGCCCTGGATCACATTTTATATCCCCAAAGGCCCTGGATCCCCTGAAGGCCCTGTATGACATTTTATATCCCCAAAGGCCCTGGATCCCATGAAGGCCCTGGATAACATTGTATATCCCCAAAGGCCCTGGATCCCCTGAAGGCCCTGGATCACATTTTATATCCCCAAAGGCCCTGGATCCCATGAAGGCCCTGGATCACATTGTAGATCCCCAAAGGCCCTGGATCCCCTGAAGGCCCTGGATCCCCTCAATCCCCCATATCCTCTCAAAACCCTTGATCCCCTCATTTCCCCAGATCCCCGCAAACCCGATAAACCCCTCAAGACCCTTGATCCCCTCTAAACCCTTGTTCCCCTCAATGCCCCTGATCCCCTCAAACCCCTTAATCCCCTCAAGCCCCTTGATCCCCTCAAGCCCCATGATCCCCTCAAACCCCATGATCCCCTCAAACCCCATGATCCCCTCAAGCCCCTTGATCCCCTCTAAACCCTTAATCCCCTCAAGCCCCTTGATCCCCTCAAACCCCATGATCCCCTCAAGCCCCATGATCCCCTCAAACCCCTTGATCCCCTCAATCCCCTTGATCCCCCTTAAGCCCAATGATCCCCTCAAGCCCCTTGATCCCCTCAAGCCCTTTGATCCCCTCAAACCCCTTGATCCCCTCAAGCCCCTTGATCCCCACAAGCTCTATGATCCTCTCAAACCCTTGATCCCCTCATACCCCTTGAGAATTTCTCCAGCTCCAATTTCGCACCACTTCTTTTGTCTCTGTTATGATTCAGGGAGTAACTCAGGATCCTGAATGCTGCCCAGGCTGGGCGGAGAGCTATCCCCTATGCTGACTCTATTGGTCCTCTCGGCGTGGTGACCACAGACTGCTGGGTGCTAGGCTTCGCCTGTAGCCGCCATGTTTGAAAGGGCGAGTTAGGCCCGCCCAAGCTCCGGTGCAGCCAGGTGTTAGGTAAGGACAAGCCAGTGGCGACCACCAGAGAGGATCCAAGAGGGAATCTAACTAATATGAGAACCCAAACAGGCTAATGGTATAATGAGAACACTAAAGGTATATATCCCTAATATACACTGGAACAGAATACCATAAAGAAAATATTGCGACTCTGTCGCAACAAATCCATCAACCCTGGTCACAATAATCCTGTGTGACCAACACACAACACAAAGAGGTTGTGAACCTCATAAAATAAGTTTTCTTTTATGCCAGGAATAAAAAAAAATGTCAGCAAGATTGCAGTTTTCACTAACAAGTCTCTTTTTCTCCTGCTTTATTTTACATATACCATTTTCTCCCCCACAACACATTGTATATCAGCTCAAGGCCCTGGATCCCATGAAGGCCCTGGATCACATTTTATATCCCCAAAGGCCCTGGATCCCCTGAAGGCCCTGTATGACATTTTATATCCCCAAAGGCCCTGGATCCCATGAAGGCCCTGGATAACATTGTATATTCCCAAAGGCCCTGGATCCCCTGAAGGCCCTGGATCACATTTTATATCCCCAAAGGCCCTGGATCCCATGAAGGCCCTGGATCACATTGTAGATCCCCAAAGGCCCTGGATCCCCTGAAGGCCCTGGATCCCCTCAATCCCCCATATCCCCTCAAATCCCTTGATCCCCTCATTTCCCCAGATCCCCGCAAACCCGATAAACCCCTCAAGACCCTTGATCCCCTCTAAACCCTTGTTCCCCTCAATGCCCCTGATCCCCTCAAACCCCTTAATCCCCTCAAGCCCCTTGATCCCCCAAGCCCCATGATCCCCTCAAACCCCATGATCCCCTCAAGCCCCTTGATCCCCTCTAAACCCTTAATCCCCTCAAGCCCCTTGATCCCCTCAAACCCCATGATCCCCTCAAGCCCCATGATCCCCTCAAACCCCTTGATCCCCTCAATCCCCTTGATCCCCCTTAAGCCCAATGATCCCCTCAAGCCCCTTGATCCCCTCAAGCCCTTTGATCCCCTCAAACCCCTTGATCCCCTCAAGCCCCTTGATCCCCACAAGCTCTATGATCCTCTCAAACCCTTGATCCCCTCATACCCCTTGAGAATTTATCCAGCTCCAATTTCGCACCACTTCTTTTGTCTCTGTTATGATTCAGGGAGTAACTCAGGATCCTGAATGCTGCCCAGGCTGGGCGGAGAGCTATCCCCTATGCTGACTCTATTGGTCCTCTCCGCGTGGTGACCACAGACTGCTGGGTGCTAGGCTTCGCCTGTAGCCGCCACGTTTGAAAGGGCGAGTTAGGCCCGCCCAAGCTCCGGTGCAGCCAGGTGTTAGGTAAGGACAAGCCAGTGGCGACCACCAGAGAGGATCCAAGAGGGAATCTAACTAATATGAGAACCCAAACAGGCTAATGGTATAATGAGAACACTAAAGGTATATATCCCTAATATACACTGGAACAGAATACCATAAAGAAAATATTGCGACTCCGTCGCAACAAATCCATCAACCCTGGTCACAATAATCCTGTGTGACCAACACACAACACAAAGAGGTTGTGAACCTCATAAAATAAGTTTTCTTTTATGCCAGGAATAAAAAAAAATGTCAGCAAGATTGCAGTTTTCACTAACAAGTCTCTTTTTCTCCTGCTTTATTTTACATATACCATTTTCTCCCCCACAACACATTGTATATCAGCTCAAGGCCCTGGATCCCATGAAGGCCCTGGATCACATTTTATATCCCCAAAGGCCCTGGATCCCCTGAAGGCCCTGTATGACATTTTATATCCCCAAAGGCCCTGGATCCCATGAAGGCCCTGGATAACATTGTATATCCCCAAAGGCCCTGGATCCCCTGAAGGCCCTGGATCACATTTTATATCCCCAAAGGCCCTGGATCCCATGAAGGCCCTGGATCACATTGTAGATCCCCAAAGGCCCTGGATCCCCTGAAGGCCCTGGATCCCCTCAATCCCCCATATCCCCTCAAAACCCTTAATCCCCTCATTTCCCCAGATCCCCGCAAACCCGATAAACCCCTCAAGACCCTTGATCCCCTCTAAACCCTTGTTCCCCTCAATGCCCCTGATCCCCTCAAACCCCTTAATCCCCTCAAGCCCCTTGATCCCCTCAAGCCCCATGATCCCCTCAAACCCCATGATCCCCTCAAGCCCCTTGATCCCCTCTAAACCCTTAATCCCCTCAAACCCCTTGATCCCCTCAAACCCCATGATCCCCTCAAGCCCCATGATCCCCTCAAACCCCTTGATCCCCTCAATCCCCTTGATCCCCCTTAAGCCCAATGATCCCCTCAAGCCCCTTGATCCCCTCAAGCCCTTTGATCCCCTCAAACCCCTTGATCCCCTCAAGCCCCTTGATCCCCACAAGCTCTATGATCCTCTCAAACCCTTGATCCCCTCATACCCCTTGAGAATTTATCCAGCTCCAATTTCGCACCACTTCTTTTGTCTCTGTTATGATTCAGGGAGTAACTCAGGATCCTGAATGCTGCCCAGGCTGGGCGGAGAGCTATCCCCTATGCTGACTCTATTGGTCCTCTCCGCGTGGTGACCACAGACTGCTGGGTGCTAGGCTTCGCCTGTAGCCGCCACGTTTGAAAGGGCGAGTTAGGCCCGCCCAAGCTCCGGTGCAGCCAGGTGTTAGGTAAGGACAAGCCAGTAGCGACCACCAGAGAGGATCCAAGAGGGAATCTAACTAATATGAGAACCCAAACAGGCTAATGGTATAATGAGAACACTAAAGGTATATATCCCTAATATACACTGGAACAGAATACCATAAAGAAAATATTGCGACTCCGTCGCAACAAATCCATCAACCCTGGTCACAATAATCCTGTGTGACCAACACACAACACAAAGAGGTTGTGAACCTCATAAAATAAGTTTTCTTTTATGCCAGGAATAAAAAAAAATGTCAGCAAGATTGCAGTTTTCACTAACAAGTCTCTTTTTCTCCTGCTTTATTTTACATATACCATTTTCTCCCCCACAACACATTGTATATCAGCTCAAGGCCCTGGATCCCATGAAGGCCCTGGATCACATTTTATATCCCCAAAGGCCCTGGATCCCCTGAAGGCCCTGTATGACATTTTATATCCCCAAAGGCCCTGGATCCCATGAAGGCCCTGGATAACATTGTATATCCCCAAAGGCCCTGGATCCCCTGAAGGCCCTGGATCACATTTTATATCCCCAAAGGCCCTGGATCCCATGAAGGCCCTGGATCACATTGTAGATCCCCAAAGGCCCTGGATCCCCTGAAGGCCCTGGATCCCCTCAATCCCCCATATCCCCTCAAAACCCTTGATCCCCTCATTTCCCCAGATCCCCGCAAACCCGATAAACCCCTCAAGACCCTTGATCCCCTCTAAACCCTTGTTCCCCTCAATGCCCCTGATCCCCTCAAACCCCTTAATCCCCTCAAGCCCCTTGATCCCCTCAAGCCCCATGATCCCCTCAAACCCCATGATCCCCTCAAGCCCCTTGATCCCCTCTAAACCCTTAATCCCCTCAAGCCCCTTGATCCCCTCAAACCTCATGATCCCCTCAAGCCCCATGATCCCCTCAAACCCCTTGATCCCCTCAATCCCCTTGATCCCCCTTAAGCCCAATGATCCCCTCAAGCCCCTTGATCCCCTCAAGCCCTTTGATCCCCTCAAACCCCTTGATCCCCTCAAGCCCCTTGATCCCTACAAGCTCTATGATCCTCTCAAACCCTTGATCCCCTCATACCCCTTGAGAATTTCTCCAGCTCCAATTTCGCACCACTTCTTTTGTCTCTGTTATGATTCAGGGAGTAACTCAGGATCCTGAATGCTGCCCAGGCTGGGCGGAGAGCTATCCCCTATGCTGACTCTATTGGTCCTCTCCGCGTGGTGACCACAGACTGCTGGGTGCTAGGCTTCGCCTGTAGCCGCCACGTTTGAAAGGGCGAGTTAGGCCCGCCCAAGCTCCGGTGCAGCCAGGTGTTAGGTAAGGACAAGCCAGTGGCGACCACCAGAGAGGATCCAAGAGGGAATCTAACTAATATGAGAACCCAAACAGGCTAATGGTATAATGAGAACACTAAAGGTATATATCCCTAATATACACTGGAACAGAATACCATAAAGAAAATATTGCGACTCCGTCGCAACAAATCCATCAACCCTGGTCACAATAATCCTGTGTGACCAACACACAACACAAAGAGGTTGTGAACCTCATAAAATAAGTTTTCTTTTATGCCAGGAATAAAAAAAAATGTCAGCAAGATTGCAGTTTTCACTAACAAGTCTCTTTTTCTCCTGCTTTATTTTACATATACCATTTTCTCCCCCACAACACATTGTATATCAGCTCAAGGCCCTGGATCCCATGAAGGCCCTGGATCACATTTTATATCCCCAAAGGCCCTGGATCCCCTGAAGGCCCTGTATGACATTTTATATCCCCAAAGGCCCTGGATCCCATGAAGGCCCTGGATAACATTGTATATCCCCAAAGGCCCTGGATCCCCTGAAGGCCCTGGATCACATTTTATATCCCCAAAGGCCCTGGATCCCATGAAGGCCCTGGATCACATTGTAGATCCCCAAAGGCCCTGGATCCCCTGAAGGCCCTGGATCCCCTCAATCCCCCATATCCCCTCAAAACCCTTGATCCCCTCATTTCCCCAGATCCCCGCAAACCCGATAAACCCCTCAAGACCCTTGATCCCCTCTAAACCCTTGTTCCCCTCAATGCCCCTGATCCCCTCAAACCCCTTAATCCCCTCAAGCCCCTTGATCCCCTCAAGCCCCATGATCCCCTCAAACCCCATGATCCCCTCAAGCCCCTTGATCCCCTCTAAACCCTTAATCCCCTCAAGCCCCTTGATCCCCTCAAACCCCATGATCCCCTCAAGCCCCATGATCCCCTCAAACCCCTTGATCCCCTCAATCCCCTTGATCCCCCTTAAGCCCAATGATCCCCTCAAGCCCCTTGATCCCCTCAAGCCCTTTGATCCCCTCAAACCCCTTGATCCCCTCAAGCCCCTTGATCCCCACAAGCTCTATGATCCTCTCAAACCCTTGATCCCCTCATACCCCTTGAGAATTTATCCAGCTCCAATTTCGCACCACTTCTTTTGTCTCTGTTATGATTCAGGGAGTAACTCAGGATCCTGAATGCTGCCCAGGCTGGGCGGAGAGCTATCCCCTATGCTGACTCTATTGGTCCTCTCCGCGTGGTGACCACAGACTGCTGGGTGCTAGGCTTCGCCTGTAGCCGCCACGTTTGAAAGGGCGAGTTAGGCCCGCCCAAGCTCCGGTGCAGCCAGGTGTTAGGTAAGGACAAGCCAGTGGCGACCACCAGAGAGGATCCAAGAGGGAATCTAACTAATATGAGAACCCAAACAGGCTAATGGTATAATGAGAACACTAAAGGTATATATCCCTTATATACACTGGAACAGAATACCATAAAGAAAATATTGCGACTCCGTCGCAACAAATCCATCAACCCTGGTCACAATAATCCTGTGTGACCAACACACAACACAAAGAGGTTGTGAACCTCATAAAATAAGTTTTCTTTTATGCCAGGAATAAAAAAAAATGTCAGCAAGATTGCAGTTTTCACTAACAAGTCTCTTTTTCTCCTGCTTTATTTTACATATACCATTTTCTCCCCCACAACACATTGTATATCAGCTCAAGGCCCTGAATCCCATGAAGGCCCTGGATCACATTTTATATCCCCAAAGGCCCTGGATCCCCTGAAGGCCCTGTATGACATTTTATATCCCCAAAGGCCCTGGATCCCATGAAGGCCCTGGATAACATTGTATATTCCCAAAGGCCCTGGATCCCCTGAAGGCCCTGGATCACATTTTATATCCCCAAAGGCCCTGGATCCCATGAAGGCCCTGGATCACATTGTAGATCCCCAAAGGCCCTGGATCCCCTGAAGGCCCTGGATCCCCTCAATCCCCCATATCCCCTCAAATCCCTTGATCCCCTCATTTTCCCAGATCCCCACAAACCCGATAAACCCCTCAAGACCCTTGATCCCCTCTAAACCCTTGTTCCCCTCAATGCCCCTGATCCCCTCAAACCCCTTAATCCCCTCAAGCCCCTTGATCCCCTCAAGCCCCATGATCCCCTCAAACCCCATGATCCCCTCCAGCCCCTTGATCCCCTCTAAACCCTTAATCCCCTCAAGCCCCTTGACCCCCTCAAACCCCATGATCCCCTCAAGCCCCATGATCCCCTCAAACCCCTTGATCCCCTCAATCCCCTTGATCCCCCTTAAGCCCAATGATCCCCTCAAGCCCCTTGATCCCCTCAAGCCCTTTGATCCCCTCAAACCCCTTGATCCCCTCAATCCCCTTGATCCCCTTAAGCCCAATGATCCCCTCAAGCCCCTTGATCCCCTCAAGCCCTTTGATCCCCTCAAACCCCTTGATCCCCACAAGCTCTATGATCCTCTCAAACCCTTGATCCCCTCATACCCCTTGAGAATTTCTCCAGCTCCAATGTCGCACCACTTTTTTTGTCTCTGTTATGATTCAGGGAGTTGGGGAAAAGAGAAAAAGTACTCTCCTTTGTTTGGGGGCACGCTTATCAAAAAGAAGAAATCTTTATGTATTGGTTTTTTAATTTAAAATATAACTTTTAATCAACAATTTTAAAAGGCTTATTGGACAGACACACAAGTACAAACTACATACAACATGAATGAGTGGAAAAAACCACTATTTGGACTCAAATGAGTCCCTCCAGCGTTGTGTCGCTGGTAGTGTTCCACCACTGTGGGTGGATAATTTACCACTAATGTGGATCAAAGTGATACACTGATTTTAAAGAAAAAATGCTGGTAGCGAAATGGATTAGTTTCAATAAGTGGGTTTCATCCAACAAATTGTATGGTGTGTATCCGTAATGTTTTCAAATTGCAAAAAAACCATAACAATTTGCTCAGTCGGCAATAATTTGTGATAGCAAACACAGAGCTCCAAATGCTAGCGGTAAAGACAGGTAACCCAGTGATAGCCACAGCAAGAGAGTGATTTTTAATTCTGGTCTAGCAGGGATATAGAACTCCACGGTGGTACACACAAAACAACAATAATAATGCTCTGTCGACCGGCTAGTAGTTAGCCCTAAGTCGACACCGTAGGCAGAATGTGTACTCAACCCGTTTTTATGGAGTTATGCTAGAGAAGTATAGAGAAATAGCATCTGCTGTCTCTTTCCCACTAAACAGGTGCCCTGTTGACACTGTCAGTGCAGGGTCCTGCCGTTATTTAGATGGGTGGAGATGACAGTGCTAATTGAAAGATAAAAGGGAGTGCTGTGTCAGCGTGACAGCAAGTCGACTTATGCCTGATGGGCTAGTAGGCTGCTGCTTCCCAGTGTCAAACCATTGGTGGGAAGTGAGCGGTACTCACCATAGGCTGCGTAGGAAGTAGATAGTGGAGTATCTCTTTCCACTTATATGAGGGTATAAGGTGCCCTGTTGACTAATAGTCAGAGCAGGGTCCTGCCGAATCCCCCTTTAGTGTCAAAATAACTCCTAGCAGAAATATGTGCACGAGATAGGAGATAAAGGGAGAAGGGTAAAGAAAAACATCTGGGTCTGTTTTAATAGTTATCAGATCCCATTGCTGACAAGCATTGGTGGGAGTGATTTAAATACTATGTCTCAGACGTTTTTGAATAAGTGTCGTAAGTTAGCAGATATACCCGTAATGGCTGCAAATCAGGCCCAGAGTGCTAGGTCACTTGCTGGCACCAATTAATATTATGTGCTCAACGTACGTGAAGGGACGTTAATGCAAGTAAGGGGTGAGCTAGTGATCCCACCCGAAAAGACAGGGCGCAGTGTGGCTAACACTGCTTACCTGCCGCCGGGTAGCTTCTGTGTTGTTCTTGTGGATGTCTCCCAGACCGGCGCTGAGTAGCGGCGTCAGGTCTCGCCGGCGCCGGATGTAATCTGTGAGAAAAAAGAGCAGACAGCTGTTTCGCTCCGAGAGCGAGCTTCGTCAATGCTGATTCAGGGAGTAACTCAGGATCCTGAATGCTGCCCAGGCTGGGCGGAGAGCTATCCCCTATGCTGACTCTATTGGTCCTCTCCGCGTGGTGACCACAGACTGCTGGGTGCTAGGCTTCGCCTGTAGCCGCCACGTTTGAAAGGGCGAGTTAGGCCCGCCCAAGCTCCGGTGCAGCCAGGTGTTAGGTAAGGACAAGCCAGTGGCGACCACCAGAGAGGATCCAAGAGGGAATCTAACTAATATGAGAACCCAAACAGGCTAATGGTATAATGAGAACACTAAAGGTATATATCCCTAATATACACTGGAACAGAATACCATAAAGAAAATATTGCGACTCCGTCGCAACAAATCCATCAACCCTGGTCACAATAATCCTGTGTGACCAACACACAACACAAAGAGGTTGTGAACCTCATAAAATAAGTTTTCTTTTATGCCAGGAATAAAAAAAAATGTCAGCAAGATTGCAGTTTTCACTAACAAGTCTCTTTTTCTCCTGCTTTATTTTACATATACCATTTTCTCCCCCACAACACATTGTATATCAGCTCAAGGCCCTGGATCCAATGAAGGCCCTGGATCACATTTTATATCCCCAAAGGCCCTGGATCCCCTGAAGGCCCTGTATGACATTTTATATCCCCAAAGGCCCTGGATCCCATGAAGGCCCTGGATAACATTGTATATCCCCAAAGGCCCTGGATCCCCTGAAGGCCCTGGATCACATTTTATATCCCCAAAGGCCCTGGATCCCATGAAGGCCCTGGATCACATTGTAGATCCCCAAAGGCCCTGGATCCCCTGAAGGCCCTGGATCCCCTCAATCCCCCATATCCCCTCAAAACCCTTGATCCCCTCATTTCCCCAGATCCCCGCAAACCCGATAAACCCCTCAATACCCTTGATCCCCTCTAAACCCTTGTTCCCCTCAATGCCCCTGATCCCCTCAAACCCCTTAATCCCCTCAAGCCCCTTGATCCCCTCAAGCCCCATGATCCCCTCAAACCCCATGATCCCCTCAAGCCCCTTGATCCCCTCTAAACCCTTAATCCCCTCAAGCCCCTTGATCCCCTCAAACCCCATGATCCCCTCAAGCCCCATGATCCCCTCAAACCCCTTGATCCCCTCAATCCCCTTGATCCCCCTTAAGCCCAATGATCCCCTCAAGCCCCTTGATCCCCTCAAGCCCTTTGATCCCCTCAAACCCCTTGATCCCCACAAGCTCTATGATCCTCTCAAACCCTTGATCCCCTCATACCCCTTGAGAATTTCTCCAGCTCCAATTTCGCACCACTTCTTTTGTCTCTGTTATGATTCAGGGAGTAACTCAGGATCCTGAATGCTGCCCAGGCTGGGCGGAGAGCTATCCCCTATGCTGACTCTATTGGTCCTCTCCGCGTGGTGACCACAGACTGCTGGGTGCTAGGCTTCGCCTGTAGCCGCCACGTTTGAAAGGGCGAGTTAGGCCCGCCCAAGCTCCGGTGCAGCCAGGTGTTAGGTAAGGACAAGCCAGTGGCGACCACCAGAGAGGATCCAAGAGGGAATCTAACTAATATGAGAACCCAAACAGGCTAATGGTATAATGAGAACACTAAAGGTATATATCCCTAATATACACTGGAACAGAATACCATAAAGAAAATATTGCGACTCCGTCGCAAAAATACCATCAACCCTGGGTTGTGAACCTCATAAAATAAGTTTTCTTTTATGCCAGGAATAAAAAAAAATGTCAGCAAGATTGCAGTTTTCACTAACAAGTCTCTTTTTCTCCTGCTTTATTTTACATATACCATTTTCTCCCCCACAACACATTGTATATCAGCTCAAGGCCCTGGATCCCATGAAGGCCCTGGATCACATTTTATATCCCCAAAGGCCCTGGATCCCCTGAAGGCCCTGTATGACATTTTATATCCCCAAAGGCCCTGGATCCCATGAAGGCCCTGGATAACATTGTATATCCCCAAAGGCCCTGGATCCCCTGAAGGCCCTGGATCACATTTTATATCCCCAAAGGCCCTGGATCCCATGAAGGCCCTGGATCACATTGTAGATCCCCAAAGGCCCTGGATCCCCTGAAGGCCCTGGATCCCCTCAATCCCCCATATCCCCTCAAAACCCTTGATCCCCTCATTTCCCCAGATCCCCGCAAACCCGATAAACCCCTCAAGACCCTTGATCCCCTCTAAACCCTTGTTCCCCTCAATGCCCCTGATCCCCTCAAACCCCTTAATCCCCTCAAGCCCCTTGATCCCCTCAAGCCCCATGATCCCCTCAAACCCCATGATCCCCTCAAACCCCATGATCCCCTCAAGCCCCTTGATCCCCTCTAAACCCTTAATCCCCTCAAGCCCCTTGATCCCCTCAAACCCCATGATCCCCTCAAGCCCCATGATCCCCTCAAACCCCTTGATCCCCTCAATCCCCTTGATCCCCCTTAAGCCCAATGATCCCCTCAAGCCCCTTGATCCCCTCAAGCCCTTTGATCCCCTCAAACCCCTTGATCCCCTCAAGCCCCTTGATCCCCACAAGCTCTATGATCCTCTCAAACCCTTGATCCCCTCATACCCCTTGAGAATTTCTCCAGCTCCAATTTCGCACCACTTCTTTTGTCTCTGTTATGATTCAGGGAGTAACTCAGGATCCTGAATGCTGCCCAGGCTGGGCGGAGAGCTATCCCCTATGCTGACTCTATTGGTCCTCTCGGCGTGGTGACCACAGACTGCTGGGTGCTAGGCTTCGCCTGTAGCCGCCATGTTTGAAAGGGCGAGTTAGGCCCGCCCAAGCTCCGGTGCAGCCAGGTGTTAGGTAAGGACAAGCCAGTGGCGACCACCAGAGAGGATCCAAGAGGGAATCTAACTAATATGAGAACCCAAACAGGCTAATGGTATAATGAGAACACTAAAGGTATATATCCCTAATATACACTGGAACAGAATACCATAAAGAAAATATTGCGACTCTGTCGCAACAAATCCATCAACCCTGGTCACAATAATCCTGTGTGACCAACACACAACACAAAGAGGTTGTGAACCTCATAAAATAAGTTTTCTTTTATGCCAGGAATAAAAAAAAATGTCAGCAAGATTGCAGTTTTCACTAACAAGTCTCTTTTTCTCCTGCTTTATTTTACATATACCATTTTCTCCCCCACAACACATTGTATATCAGCTCAAGGCCCTGGATCCCATGAAGGCCCTGGATCACATTTTATATCCCCAAAGGCCCTGGATCCCCTGAAGGCCCTGTATGACATTTTATATCCCCAAAGGCCCTGGATCCCATGAAGGCCCTGGATAACATTGTATATTCCCAAAGGCCCTGGATCCCCTGAAGGCCCTGGATCACATTTTATATCCCCAAAGGCCCTGGATCCCATGAAGGCCCTGGATCACATTGTAGATCCCCAAAGGCCCTGGATCCCCTGAAGGCCCTGGATCCCCTCAATCCCCCATATCCCCTCAAATTCCTTGATCCCCTCATTTCCCCAGATCCCCGCAAACCCGATAAACCCCTCAAGACCCTTGATCCCCTCTAAACCCTTGTTCCCCTCAATGCCCCTGATCCCCTCAAACCCCTTAATCCCCTCAAGCCCCTTGATCCCCCAAGCCCCATGATCCCCTCAAACCCCATGATCCCCTCAAGCCCCTTGATCCCCTCTAAACCCTTAATCCCCTCAAGCCCCTTGATCCCCTCAAACCCCATGATCCCCTCAAGCCCCATGATCCCCTCAAACCCCTTGATCCCCTCAATCCCCTTGATCCCCCTTAAGCCCAATGATCCCCTCAAGCCCCTTGATCCCCTCAAGCCCTTTGATCCCCTCAAACCCCTTGATCCCCTCAAGCCCCTTGATCCCCACAAGCTCTATGATCCTCTCAAACCCTTGATCCCCTCATACCCCTTGAGAATTTATCCAGCTCCAATTTCGCACCACTTCTTTTGTCTCTGTTATGATTCAGGGAGTAACTCAGGATCCTGAATGCTGCCCAGGCTGGGCGGAGAGCTATCCCCTATGCTGACTCTATTGGTCCTCTCCGCGTGGTGACCACAGACTGCTGGGTGCTAGGCTTCGCCTGTAGCCGCCACGTTTGAAAGGGCGAGTTAGGCCCGCCCAAGCTCCGGTGCAGCCAGGTGTTAGGTAAGGACAAGCCAGTGGCGACCACCAGAGAGGATCCAAGAGGGAATCTAACTAATATGAGAACCCAAACAGGCTAATGGTATAATGAGAACACTAAAGGTATATATCCCTAATATACACTGGAACAGAATACCATAAAGAAAATATTGCGACTCCGTCGCAACAAATCCATCAACCCTGGTCACAATAATCCTGTGTGACCAACACACAACACAAAGAGGTTGTGAACCTCATAAAATAAGTTTTCTTTTATGCCAGGAATAAAAAAAAATGTCAGCAAGATTGCAGTTTTCACTAACAAGTCTCTTTTTCTCCTGCTTTATTTTACATATACCATTTTCTCCCCCACAACACATTGTATATCAGCTCAAGGCCCTGGATCCCATGAAGGCCCTGGATCACATTTTATATCCCCAAAGGCCCTGGATCCCCTGAAGGCCCTGTATGACATTTTATATCCCCAAAGGCCCTGGATCCCATGAAGGCCCTGGATAACATTGTATATCCCCAAAGGCCCTGGATCCCCTGAAGGCCCTGGATCACATTTTATATCCCCAAAGGCCCTGGATCCCATGAAGGCCCTGGATCACATTGTAGATCCCCAAAGGCCCTGGATCCCCTGAAGGCCCTGGATCCCCTCAATCCCCCATATCCCCTCAAAACCCTTGATCCCCTCATTTCCCCAGATCCCCGCAAACCCGATAAACCCCTCAAGACCCTTGATCCCCTCTAAACCCTTGTTCCCCTCAATGCCCCTGATCCCCTCAAACCCCTTAATCCCCTCAAGCCCCTTGATCCCCTCAAGCCCCATGATCCCCTCAAACCCCATGATCCCCTCAAACCCCATGATCCCCTCAAGCCCCTTGATCCCCTCTAAACCCTTAATCCCCTCAAGCCCCTTGATCCCCTCAAACCCCATGATCCCCTCAAGCCCCATGATCCCCTCAAACCCCTTGATCCCCTCAATCCCCTTGATCCCCCTTAAGCCCAATGATCCCCTCAAGCCCCTTGATCCCCTCAAGCCCTTTGATCCCCTCAAACCCCTTGATCCCCTCAAGCCCCTTGATCCCCACAAGCTCTATGATCCTCTCAAACCCTTGATCCCCTCATACCCCTTGAGAATTTCTCCAGCTCCAATTTCGCACCACTTCTTTTGTCTCTGTTATGATTCAGGGAGTAACTCAGGATCCTGAATGCTGCCCAGGCTGGGCGGAGAGCTATCCCCTATGCTGACTCTATTGGTCCTCTCGGCGTGGTGACCACAGACTGCTGGGTGCTAGGCTTCGCCTGTAGCCGCCATGTTTGAAAGGGCGAGTTAGGCCCGCCCAAGCTCCGGTGCAGCCAGGTGTTAGGTAAGGACAAGCCAGTGGCGACCACCAGAGAGGATCCAAGAGGGAATCTAACTAATATGAGAACCCAAACAGGCTAATGGTATAATGAGAACACTAAAGGTATATATCCCTAATATACACTGGAACAGAATACCATAAAGAAAATATTGCGACTCTGTCGCAACAAATCCATCAACCCTGGTCACAATAATCCTGTGTGACCAACACACAACACAAAGAGGTTGTGAACCTCATAAAATAAGTTTTCTTTTATGCCAGGAATAAAAAAAAATGTCAGCAAGATTGCAGTTTTCACTAACAAGTCTCTTTTTCTCCTGCTTTATTTTACATATACCATTTTCTCCCCCACAACACATTGTATATCAGCTCAAGGCCCTGGATCCCATGAAGGCCCTGGATCACATTTTATATCCCCAAAGGCCCTGGATCCCCTGAAGGCCCTGTATGACATTTTATATCCCCAAAGGCCCTGGATCCCATGAAGGCCCTGGATAACATTGTATATTCCCAAAGGCCCTGGATCCCCTGAAGGCCCTGGATCACATTTTATATCCCCAAAGGCCCTGGATCCCATGAAGGCCCTGGATCACATTGTAGATCCCCAAAGGCCCTGGATCCCCTGAAGGCCCTGGATCCCCTCAATCCCCCATATCCCCTCAAATTCCTTGATCCCCTCATTTCCCCAGATCCCCGCAAACCCGATAAACCCCTCAAGACCCTTGATCCCCTCTAAACCCTTGTTCCCCTCAATGCCCCTGATCCCCTCAAACCCCTTAATCCCCTCAAGCCCCTTGATCCCCCAAGCCCCATGATCCCCTCAAACCCCATGATCCCCTCAAGCCCCTTGATCCCCTCTAAACCCTTAATCCCCTCAAGCCCCTTGATCCCCTCAAACCCCATGATCCCCTCAAGCCCCATGATCCCCTCAAACCCCTTGATCCCCTCAATCCCCTTGATCCCCCTTAAGCCCAATGATCCCCTCAAGCCCCTTGATCCCCTCAAGCCCTTTGATCCCCTCAAACCCCTTGATCCCCTCAAGCCCCTTGATCCCCACAAGCTCTATGATCCTCTCAAACCCTTGATCCCCTCATACCCCTTGAGAATTTATCCAGCTCCAATTTCGCACCACTTCTTTTGTCTCTGTTATGATTCAGGGAGTAACTCAGGATCCTGAATGCTGCCCAGGCTGGGCGGAGAGCTATCCCCTATGCTGACTCTATTGGTCCTCTCCGCGTGGTGACCACAGACTGCTGGGTGCTAGGCTTCGCCTGTAGCCGCCACGTTTGAAAGGGCGAGTTAGGCCCGCCCAAGCTCCGGTGCAGCCAGGTGTTAGGTAAGGACAAGCCAGTGGCGACCACCAGAGAGGATCCAAGAGGGAATCTAACTAATATGAGAACCCAAACAGGCTAATGGTATAATGAGAACACTAAAGGTATATATCCCTAATATACACTGGAACAGAATACCATAAAGAAAATATTGCGACTCCGTCGCAACAAATCCATCAACCCTGGTCACAATAATCCTGTGTGACCAACACACAACACAAAGAGGTTGTGAACCTCATAAAATAAGTTTTCTTTTATGCCAGGAATAAAAAAAAATGTCAGCAAGATTGCAGTTTTCACTAACAAGTCTCTTTTTCTCCTGCTTTATTTTACATATACCATTTTCTCCCCCACAACACATTGTATATCAGCTCAAGGCCCTGGATCCCATGAAGGCCCTGGATCACATTTTATATCCCCAAAGGCCCTGGATCCCCTGAAGGCCCTGTATGACATTTTATATCCCCAAAGGCCCTGGATCCCATGAAGGCCCTGGATAACATTGTACAGTATATCCCCAAAGGCCCTGGATCCCCTGAAGGCCCTGGATCACATTTTATATCCCCAAAGGCCCTGGATCCCATGAAGGCCCTGGATCACATTGTAGATCCCCAAAGGCCCTGGATCCCCTGAAGGCCCTGGATCCCCTCAATCCCCCATATCCCCTCAAAACCCTTAATCCCCTCATTTCCCCAGATCCCCGCAAACCCGATAAACCCCTCAAGACCCTTGATCCCCTCTAAACCCTTGTTCCCCTCAATGCCCCTGATCCCCTCAAACCCCTTAATCCCCTCAAGCCCCTTGATCCCCTCAAGCCCCATGATCCCCTCAAACCCCATGATCCCCTCAAGCCCCTTGATCCCCTCTAAACCCTTAATCCCCTCAAACCCCTTGATCCCCTCAAACCCCATGATCCCCTCAAGCCCCATGATCCCCTCAAACCCCTTGATCCCCTCAATCCCCTTGATCCCCCTTAAGCCCAATGATCCCCTCAAGCCCCTTGATCCCCTCAAGCCCTTTGATCCCCTCAAACCCCTTGATCCCCTCAAGCCCCTTGATCCCCACAAGCTCTATGATCCTCTCAAACCCTTGATCCCCTCATACCCCTTGAGAATTTATCCAGCTCCAATTTCGCACCACTTCTTTTGTCTCTGTTATGATTCAGGGAGTAACTCAGGATCCTGAATGCTGCCCAGGCTGGGCGGAGAGCTATCCCCTATGCTGACTCTATTGGTCCTCTCCGCGTGGTGACCACAGACTGCTGGGTGCTAGGCTTCGCCTGTAGCCGCCACGTTTGAAAGGGCGAGTTAGGCCCGCCCAAGCTCCGGTGCAGCCAGGTGTTAGGTAAGGACAAGCCAGTAGCGACCACCAGAGAGGATCCAAGAGGGAATCTAACTAATATGAGAACCCAAACAGGCTAATGGTATAATGAGAACACTAAAGGTATATATCCCTAATATACACTGGAACAGAATACCATAAAGAAAATATTGCGACTCCGTCGCAACAAATCCATCAACCCTGGTCACAATAATCCTGTGTGACCAACACACAACACAAAGAGGTTGTGAACCTCATAAAATAAGTTTTCTTTTATGCCAGGAATAAAAAAAAATGTCAGCAAGATTGCAGTTTTCACTAACAAGTCTCTTTTTCTCCTGCTTTATTTTACATATACCATTTTCTCCCCCACAACACATTGTATATCAGCTCAAGGCCCTGGATCCCATGAAGGCCCTGGATCACATTTTATATCCCCAAAGGCCCTGGATCCCCTGAAGGCCCTGTATGACATTTTATATCCCCAAAGGCCCTGGATCCCATGAAGGCCCTGGATAACATTGTATATCCCCAAAGGCCCTGGATCCCCTGAAGGCCCTGGATCACATTTTATATCCCCAAAGGCCCTGGATCCCATGAAGGCCCTGGATCACATTGTAGATCCCCAAAGGCCCTGGATCCCCTGAAGGCCCTGGATCCCCTCAATCCCCCATATCCCCTCAAAACCCTTGATCCCCTCATTTCCCCAGATCCCCGCAAACCCGATAAACCCCTCAAGACCCTTGATCCCCTCTAAACCCTTGTTCCCCTCAATGCCCCTGATCCCCTCAAACCCCTTAATCCCCTCAAGCCCCTTGATCCCCTCAAGCCCCATGATCCCCTCAAACCCCATGATCCCCTCAAGCCCCTTGATCCCCTCTAAACCCTTAATCCCCTCAAGCCCCTTGATCCCCTCAAACCTCATGATCCCCTCAAGCCCCATGATCCCCTCAAACCCCTTGATCCCCTCAATCCCCTTGATCCCCCTTAAGCCCAATGATCCCCTCAAGCCCCTTGATCCCCTCAAGCCCTTTGATCCCCTCAAACCCCTTGATCCCCTCAAGCCCCTTGATCCCTACAAGTTCTATGATCCTCTCAAACCCTTGATCCCCTCATACCCCTTGAGAATTTCTCCAGCTCCAATTTCGCACCACTTCTTTTGTCTCTGTTATGATTCAGGGAGTAACTCAGGATCCTGAATGCTGCCCAGGCTGGGCGGAGAGCTATCCCCTATGCTGACTCTATTGGTCCTCTCCGCGTGGTGACCACAGACTGCTGGGTGCTAGGCTTCGCCTGTAGCCGCCACGTTTGAAAGGGCGAGTTAGGCCCGCCCAAGCTCCGGTGCAGCCAGGTGTTAGGTAAGGACAAGCCAGTGGCGACCACCAGAGAGGATCCTAGAGGGAATCTAACTAATATGAGAACCCAAACAGGCTAATGGTATAATGAGAACACTAAAGGTATATATCCCTAATATACACTGGAACAGAATACCATAAAGAAAATATTGCGACTCCATCGCAACAAATCCATCAACCCTGGTCAAAATAATCCTGTGTGACCAACACACAACACAAAGAGGTTGTGAACCTCATAAAATAAGTTTTCTTTTATGCCAGGAATAAAAAAAAAATGTCAGCAAGATTGCAGTTTTCACTAACAAGTCTCTTTTTCTCCTGCTTTATTTTACATATACCATTTTCTCCCCCACAACACATTGTATATCAGCTCAAGGCCCTGGATCCCATGAAGGCCCTGGATCACATTTTATATCCCCAAAGGCCCTGGATCCCCTGAAGGCCCTGTATGCCATTTTATATACCCAAAGGCCCTGGATCCCATGAAGGCCCTGGATAACATTGTATATCCCCAAAGGCCCTGGATCCCCTGAAGGCCCTGGATCACATTTTATATCCCCAAAGGCCCTGGATCCCATGAAGGCCCTGGATCACATTGTAGATCCCCAAAGGCCCTGGATCCCCTGAAGGCCCTGGATCCCCTCAATCCCCCATATCCCCTCAAAACCCTTGATCCCCTCATTTCCCCAGATCCCCGCAAACCCGATAAACCCCTCAAGACCCTTGATCCCCTCTAAACCCTTGTTCCCCTCAATGCCCCTGATCCCCTCAAACCCCTTAATCCCCTCAAGCCCCTTGATCCCCTCAAGCCCCATGATCCCCTCAAACCCCATGATCCCCTCAAGCCCCTTGATCCCCTCTAAACCCTTAATCCCCTCAAGCCCCTTGATCCCCTTAAACCCCATGATCCCCTCAAGCCCCATGATCCCCTCAAACCCCTTGATCCCCTCAATCCCCTTGATCCCCCTTAAGCCCAATGATCCCCTCAAGCCCCTTGATTCCCTCAAGCCCTTTGATCCCCTCAAACCCCTTGATCCCCTCAAGCCCCTTGATCCCCACAAGCTCTATGATCCTCTCAAACCCTTGATCCCCTCATACCCCTTGAGAATTTCTCCAGCTCCAATTTCGCACCACTTCTTTTGTCTCTGTTATGATTCAGGGAGTAACTCAGGATCCTGAATGCTGCCCAGGCTGGGCGGAGAGCTATCCCCTATGCTGACTCTATTGGTCCTCTCCGCGTGGTGACCACAGACTGCTGGGTGCTAGGCTTCGCCTGTAGCCGCCACGTTTGAAAGGGCGAGTTAGGCCCGCCCAAGCTCCGGTGCAGCCAGGTGTTAGGTAAGGACAAGCCAGTGGCGACCACCAGAGAGGATCCAAGAGGGAATCTAACTAATATGAGAACCCAAACAGGCTAATGGTATAATGAGAACACTAAAGGTATATATCCCTAATATACACTGGAACAGAATACCATAAAGAAAATATTGCGACTCCGTCGCAACAAATCCATCAACCCTGGTCACAATAATCCTGTGTGACCAACACACAACACAAAGAGGTTGTGAACCTCATACAATAAGTTTTCTTTTATGCCAGGAATAAAAAAAAATGTCAGCAAGATTGCAGTTTTCACTAACAAGTCTCTTTTTCTCCTGCTTTATTTTACATATACCATTTTCTCCCCCACAACACATTGTATATCAGCTCAAGGCCCTGGATCCCATGAAGGCCCTGGATCACATTTTATATCCCCAAAGGCCCTGGATCCCCTGAAGGCCCTGTATGACATTTTATATCCCCAAAGGCCCTGGATCCCATGAAGGCCCTGGATAACATTGTATATCCCCAAAGGCCCTGGATCCCCTGAAGGCCCTGGATCACATTTTATATGCCCAAAGGCCCTGGATCCCATGAAGGCCCTGGATCACATTGTAGATCCCCAAAGGCCCTGGATCCCCTGAAGGCCCTGGATCCCCTCAATCCCCCATATCCCCTCAAAACCCTTGATCCCCTCATTTCCCCAGATCCCCGCAAACCCGATAAACCCCTCAAGACCCTTGATCCCCTCTAAACCCTTGTTCCCCTCAATGCCCCTGATCCCCTCAAACCCCTTAATCCCCTCAAGCCCCTTGATCCCCTCAAGCCCCATGATCCCCTCAAACCCCATGATCCCCTCAAGCCCCTTGATCCCCTCTAAACCCTTAATCCCCTCAAGCCCCTTGATCCCCTCAAACCCCATGATCCCCTCAAGCCCCATGATCCCCTCAAACCCCTTGATCCCCTCAATCCCCTTGATCCCCCTTAAGCCCTATGATCCCCTCAAGCCCCTTGATCCCCTCAAGCCCTTTGATCCCCTCAAACCCCTTGATCCCCACAAGCTCTATGATCCTCTCAAACCCTTGATCCCCTCATACCCCTTGAGAATTTCTCCAGCTCCAATTTCGCACCACTTCTTTTGTCTCTGTTATGATTCAGGGAGTAACTCAGGATCCTGAATGCTGCCCAGGCTGGGCGGAGAGCTATCCCCTATGCTGACTCTATTGGTCCTCTCCGCGTGGTGACCACAGACTGCTGGGTGCTAGGCTTCGCCTGTAGCCGCCACGTTTGAAAGGGCGAGTTAGGCCCGCCCAAGCTCCGGTGCAGCCAGGTGTTAGGTAAGGACAAGCCAGTGGCGACCACCAGAGAGGATCCAAGAGGGAATCTAACTAATATGAGAACCCAAACAGGCTAATGGTATAATGAGAACACTAAAGGTATATATCCCTAATATACACTGGAACAGAATACCATAAAGAAAATATTGCGACTCCGTCGCAACAAATCCATCGACCCTGGTCACAATAATCCTGTGTGACCAACACACAACACAAAGAGGTTGTGAACCTCATAAAATAAGTTTTCTTTTATGCCAGGAATAAAAAAAAATGTCAGCAAGATTGCAGTTTTCACTAACAAGTCTCTTTTTCTCCTGCTTTATTTTACATATACCATTTTCTCCCCCACAACACATTGTATATCAGCTCAAGGCCCTGGATCCCATGAAGGCCCTGGATCACATTTTATATCCCCAAAGGCCCTGGATCCCCTGAAGGCCCTGTATGACATTTTATATCCCCAAAGGCCCTGGATCCCATGAAGGCCCTGGATAACATTGTATATTCCCAAAGGCCCTGGATCCCCTGAAGGCCATGGATCACATTTTATATCCCCAAAGGCCCTGGATCCCATGAAGGCCCTGGATCACATTGTAGATCCCCAAAGGCCCTGGATCCCCTGAAGGCCCTGGATCCCCTCAATCCCCCATATCCCCTCAAATCCCTTGATCCCCTCATTTCCCCAGATCCCCGCAAACCCGATAAACCCCTCAAGACCCTTGATCCCCTCTAAACCCTTGTTCCCCTCAATGCCCCTGATCCCCTCAAACCCCTTAATCCCCTCAAGCCCCTTGATCCCCCAAGCCCCATGATCCCCTCAAACCCCATGATCCCCTCAAGCCCCTTGATCCCCTCTAAACCCTTAATCCCCTCAAGCCCCTTGATCCCCTCAAACCCCATGATCCCCTCAAGCCCCATGATCCCCTCAAACCCCTTGATCCCCTCAATCCCCTTGATCCCCCTTAAGCCCAATGATCCCCTCAAGCCCCTTGATCCCCTCAAGCCCTTTGATCCCCTCAAACCCCTTGATCCCCTCAAGCCCCTTGATCCCCACAAGCTCTATGATCCTCTCAAACCCTTGATCCCCTCATACCCCTTGAGAATTTATCCAGCTCCAATTTCGCACCACTTCTTTTGTCTCTGTTATGATTCAGGGAGTAACTCAGGATCCTGAATGCTGCCCAGGCTGGGCGGAGAGCTATCCCCTATGCTGACTCTATTGGTCCTCTCCGCGTGGTGACCACAGACTGCTGGGTGCTAGGCTTCGCCTGTAGCCGCCACGTTTGAAAGGGCGAGTTAGGCCCGCCCAAGCTCCGGTGCAGCCAGGTGTTAGGTAAGGACAAGCCAGTGGCGACCACCAGAGAGGATCCAAGAGGGAATCTAACTAATATGAGAACCCAAACAGGCTAATGGTATAATGAGAACACTAAAGGTATATATCCCTAATATACACTGGAACAGAATACCATAAAGAAAATATTGCGACTCCGTCGCAACAAATCCATCAGCCCTGGTCACAATAATCCTGTGTGACCAACACACAACACAAAGAGGTTGTGAACCTCATAAAATAAGTTTTCTTTTATGCCAGGAATAAAAAAAAATGTCAGCAAGATTGCAGTTTTCACTAACAAGTCTCTTTTTCTCCTGCTTTATTTTACATATACCATTTTCTCCCCCACAACACATTGTATATCAGCTCAAGGCCCTGGATCCCATGAAGGCCCTGGATCACATTTTATATCCCCAAAGGCCCTGGATCCCCTGAAGGCCCTGTATGACATTTTATATCCCCAAAGGCCCTGGATCCCATGAAGGCCCTGGATAACATTGTATATCCCCAAAGGCCCTGGATCCCCTGAAGGCCCTGGATCACATTTTATATCCCCAAAGGCCCTGGATCCCATGAAGGCCCTGGATCACATTGTAGATCCCCAAAGGCCCTGGATCCCCTGAAGGCCCTGGATCCCCTCAATCCCCCATATCCCCTCAAAACCCTTGATCCCCTCATTTCCCCAGATCCCCGCAAACCCGATAAACCCCTCAAGACCCTTGATCCCCTCTAAACCCTTGTTCCCCTCAATGCCCCTGATCCCCTCAAACCCCTTAATCCCCTCAAGCCCCTTGATCCCCTCAAGCCCCATGATCCCCTCAAACCCCATGATCCCCTCAAGCCCCTTGATCCCCTCTAAACCCTTAATCCCCTCAAGCCCTTTGATCCCCTCAAACCCCATGATCCCCTCAAGCCCCATGATCCCCTCAAACCCCTTGATCCCCTCAATCCCCTTGATCCCCCTTAAGCCCAATGATCCCCTCAAGCCCCTTGATCCCTTCAAGCCCTTTGATCCCCTCAAACCCCTTGATCCCCTCAAGCCCCTTGATCCCTACAAGCTCTATGATCCTCTCAAACCCTTGATCCCCTCATACCCCTTGAGAATTTCTCCAGCTCCAATTTCGCACCACTTCTTTTGTCTCTGTTATGATTCAGGGAGTAACTCAGGATCCTGAATGCTGCCCAGGCTGGGCGGAGAGCTATCCCCTATGCTGACTCTATTGGTCCTCTCCGCGTGGTGACCACAGACTGCTGGGTGCTAGGCTTCGCCTGTAGCCGCCACGTTTGAAAGGGCGAGTTAGGCCCGCCCAAGCTCCGGTGCAGCCAGGTGTTAGGTAAGGACAAGCCAGTGGCGACCACCAGAGAGGATCCAAGAGGGAATCTAACTAATATGAGAACCCAAACAGGCTAATGGTATAATGAGAACACTAAAGGTATATATCCCTAATATACACTGGAACAGAATACCATAAAGAAAATATTGCGACTCCATCGCAACAAATCCATCAACCCTGGTCACAATAATCCTGTGTGACCAACACACAACACAAAGAGGTTGTGAACCTCATAAAATAAGTTTTCTTTTATGCCAGGAATAAAAAAAATTTCAGCAAGATTGCAGTTTTCACTAACAAGTCTCTTTTTCTCCTGCTTTATTTTACATATACCATTTTCTCCCCCACAACACATTGTATATCAGCTCAAGGCCCTGGATCCCATGAAGGCCCTGGATCACATTTTATATCCCCAAAGGCCCTGGATCCCTTGAAGGCCCTGTATGCCATTTTATATCCCCAAAGGCCCTGGATCCCATGAAGGCCCTGGATAACATTGTATATCCCCAAAGGCCCTGGATCCCCTGAAGGCCCTGGATCACATTTTATATCCCCAAAGGCCCTGGATCCCATGAAGGCCCTGGATCACATTGTAGATCCCCAAAGGCCCTGGATCTCCTGAAGGCCCTGGATCCCCTCAATCCCCCATATCCCCTCAAAACCCTTGATCCCCTCATTTCCCCAGATCCCCGCAAACCCGATAAACCCCTCAAGACCCTTGATCCCCTCTAAACCCTTGTTCCCCTCAATGCCCCTGATCCCCTCAAACCCCTTAATCCCCTCAAGCCCCTTGATCCCCTCAAGCCCCATGATCCCCTCAAACCCCATGATCCCCTCAAGCCCCTTGATCCCCTCTAAACCCTTAATCCCCTCAAGCCCCTTGATCCCCTCAAACCCCATGATCCCCTCAAGCCCCATGATCCCCTCAAACCCCTTGATCCCATCAATCCCCTTGATCCCCCTTATGCCCAATGATCCCCTCAAGCCCCTTGATTCCCTCAAGCCCTTTGATCCCCTCAAACCCCTTGATCCCCTCAAGCCCCTTGATCCCCACAAGCTCTATGATCCTCTCAAACCCTTGATCCCCTCATACCCCTTGAGAATTTCTCCAGCTCCAATTTCGCACCACTTCTTTTGTCTCTGTTATGATTCAGGGAGTAACTCAGGATCCTGAATGCTGCCCAGGCTGGGCGGAGAGCTATCCCCTATGCTGACTCTATTGGTCCTCTCCGCGTGGTGACCACAGACTGCTGGGTGCTAGGCTTCGCCTGTAGCCGCCACGTTTGAAAGGGCGAGTTAGGCCCGCCCAAGCTCCGGTGCAGCCAGGTGTTAGGTAAGGACAAGCCAGTGGCGACCACCAGAGAGGATCCAAGAGGGAATCTAACTAATATGAGAACCCAAACAGGCTAATGGTATAATGAGAACACTAAAGGTATATATCCCTAATATACACTGGAACAGAATACCATAAAGAAAATATTGCGACTCCGTCGCAACAAATCCATCAACCCTGGTCACAATATTCCTGTGTGACCAACACACAACACAAAGAGGTTGTGAACCTCATACAATAAGTTTTCTTTTATGCCAGGAATAAAAAAAAATGTCAGCAAGATTGCAGTTTTCACTAACAAGTCTCTTTTTCTCCTGCTTTATTTTACATATACCATTTTCTCCCCCACAACACATTGTATATCAGCTCAAGGCCCTGGATCCCATGAAGGCCCTGGATCACATTTTATATCCCCAAAGGCCCTGGATCCCCTGAAGGCCCTGTATGACATTTTATATCCCCAAAGGCCCTGGATCCCATGAAGGCCCTGGATAACATTGTATATCCCCAAAGGCTCTGGATCCCCTGAAGGCCCTGGATCACATTTTATATCCCCAAAGGCCCTGGATCCCATGAAGGCCCTGGATCACATTCTAGATCCCCAAAGGCCCTGGATCCCCTGAAGGCCCTGGATCCCCTCAATCCCCCATATCCCCTCAAAACCCTTGATCCCCTCATTTCCCCAGATCCCTGCAAACCCGATAAACCCCTCAAGACCCTTGATCCCCTCTAAACCCTTGTTCCCCTCAATGCCCCTGATCCCCTCAAACCCCTTAATCCCCTCAAGCCCCATGATCCCCTCAAACCCCATGATCCCCTCAAGCCCCTTGATCCCCTCTAAACCCTTAATCCCCTCAAGCCCCTTGATCCCCTCAAACCCCATGATCCCCTCAAGCCCCATGATCCCCTCAAACCCCTTGATCCCCTCAATCCCCTTGATCCCCCTTAAGCCCAATGATCCCCTCAAGCCCCTTGATCCCCTCAAGCCCTTTGATCCCCTCAAACCCCTTGATCCCCTCAAGCCCCTTGATCCCCACAAGCTCTATGATCCTCTCAAACCCTTGATCCCCTCATACCCCATGAGAATTTCTCCAGCTCCAATTTCGTACCACTTCTTTTGTCTCTGTTATGATTCAGGGAGTAACTCAGGATCCTGAATGCTGCCCAGGCTGGGCGGAGAGCTATCCCCTATGCTGACTCTATTGGTCCTCTCCGCGTGGTGACCACAGACTGCTGGGTGCTAGGCTTCGCCTGTAGCCGCCACGTTTGAAAGGGAGAGTTAGGCCCGCCCAAGCTCCGGTGCAGCCAGGTGTTAGGTAAGGACAAGCCAGTGGCGACCACCAGAGAGGATCCAAGAGGGAATCTAACTAATATGAGAACCCAAACAGGCTAATGGTATAATGAGAACACTAAAGGTATATATCCCTTATATACACTGGAACAGAATACCATAAAGAAAATATTGCGACTCTGTCGCAACAAATCCATCAACCCTGGTCACAATAATCCTGTGTGACCAACACACAACACAAAGAGGTTGTGAACCTC
Source organism: Crinia signifera (assembly GCF_055691185.1). Lineage (NCBI taxonomy): Eukaryota > Metazoa > Chordata > Amphibia > Anura > Myobatrachidae > Crinia > Crinia signifera. The sequence goes on from NC_139217.1 coordinate 76,816,699, forward strand.
ATAAAATAAGTTTTCTTTTATGCCAGGAATAAAAAAAAATGTCAGCAAGATTGCAGTTTTCACTAACAAGTCTCTTTTTCTCCTGCTTTATTTTACATATACCATTTTCTCCCCCACAACACATTGTATATCAGCTCAAGGCCCTGGATCCCATGAAGGCCCTGGATCACATTTTATATCCCCAAAGGCCCTGGATCCCTTGAAGGCCCTGTATGCCATTTTATATCCCCAAAGGCCCTGGATCCCATGAAGGCCCTGGATAACATTGTATATCCCCAAAGGCCCTGGATCCCCTGAAGGCCCTGGATCACATTTTATATCCCCAAAGGCCCTGGATCCCATGAAGGCCCTGGATCACATTGTAGATCCCCAAAGGCCCTGGATCTCCTGAAGGCCCTGGATCCCCTCAATCCCCCATATCCCCTCAAAACCCTTGATCCCCTCATTTCCCCAGATCCCCGCAAACCCGATAAACCCCTCAAGACCCTTGATCCCCTCTAAACCCTTGTTCCCCTCAATGCCCCTGATCCCCTCAAACCCCTTAATCCCCTCAAGCCCCTTGATCCCCTCAAGCCCCATGATCCCCTCAAACCCCATGATCCCCTCAAGCCCCTTGATCCCCTCTAAACCCTTAATCCCCTCAAGCCCCTTGATCCCCTCAAACCCCATGATCCCCTCAAGCCCCATAATCCCCTCAAACCCCTTGATCCCATCAATCCCCTTGATCCCCCTTATGCCCAATGATCCCCTCAAGCCCCTTGATTCCCTCAAGCCCTTTGATCCCCTCAAACCCCTTGATCCCCTCAAGCCCCTTGATCCCCACAAGCTCTATGATCCTCTCAAACCCTTGATCCCCTCATACCCCTTGAGAATTTCTCCAGCTCCAATTTCGCACCACTTCTTTTGTCTCTGTTATGATTCAGGGAGTAACTCAGGATCCTGAATGCTGCCCAGGCTGGGCGGAGAGCTATCCCCTATGCTGACTCTATTGGTCCTCTCCGCGTGGTGACCACAGACTGCTGGGTGCTAGGCTTCGCCTGTAGCCGCCACGTTTGAAAGGGCGAGTTAGGCCCGCCCAAGCTCCGGTGCAGCCAGGTGTTAGGTAAGGACAAGCCAGTGGCGACCACCAGAGAGGATCCAAGAGGGAATCTAACTAATATGAGAACCCAAACAGGCTAATGGTATAATGAGAACACTAAAGGTATATATCCCTAATATACACTGGAACAGAATACCATAAAGAAAATATTGCGACTCCGTCGCAACAAATCCATCAACCCTGGTCACAATATTCCTGTGTGACCAACACACAACACAAAGAGGTTGTGAACCTCATACAATAAGTTTTCTTTTATGCCAGGAATAAAAAAAAATGTCAGCAAGATTGCAGTTTTCACTAACAAGTCTCTTTTTCTCCTGCTTTATTTTACATATACCATTTTCTCCCCCACAACACATTGTATATCAGCTCAAGGCCCTGGATCCCATGAAGGCCCTGGATCACATTTTATATCCCCAAAGGCCCTGGATCCCCTGAAGGCCCTGTATGACATTTTATATCCCCAAAGGCCCTGGATCCCATGAAGGCCCTGGATAACATTGTATATCCCCAAAGGCTCTGGATCCCCTGAAGGCCCTGGATCACATTTTATATCCCCAAAGGCCCTGGATCCCATGAAGGCCCTGGATCACATTCTAGATCCCCAAAGGCCCTGGATCCCCTGAAGGCCCTGGATCCCCTCAATCCCCCATATCCCCTCAAAACCCTTGATCCCCTCATTTCCCCAGATCCCTGCAAACCCGATAAACCCCTCAAGACCCTTGATCCCCTCTAAACCCTTGTTCCCCTCAATGCCCCTGATCCCCTCAAACCCCTTAATCCCCTCAAGCCCCATGATCCCCTCAAACCCCATGATCCCCTCAAGCCCCTTGATCCCCTCTAAACCCTTAATCCCCTCAAGCCCCTTGATCCCCTCAAACCCCATGATCCCCTCAAGCCCCATGATCCCCTCAAACCCCTTGATCCCCTCAATCCCCTTGATCCCCCTTAAGCCCAATGATCCCCTCAAGCCCCTTGATCCCCTCAAGCCCTTTGATCCCCTCAAACCCCTTGATCCCCTCAAGCCCCTTGATCCCCACAAGCTCTATGATCCTCTCAAACCCTTGATCCCCTCATACCCCATGAGAATTTCTCCAGCTCCAATTTCGTACCACTTCTTTTGTCTCTGTTATGATTCAGGGAGTAACTCAGGATCCTGAATGCTGCCCAGGCTGGGCGGAGAGCTATCCCCTATGCTGACTCTATTGGTCCTCTCCGCGTGGTGACCACAGACTGCTGGGTGCTAGGCTTCGCCTGTAGCCGCCACGTTTGAAAGGGAGAGTTAGGCCCGCCCAAGCTCCGGTGCAGCCAGGTGTTAGGTAAGGACAAGCCAGTGGCGACCACCAGAGAGGATCCAAGAGGGAATCTAACTAATATGAGAACCCAAACAGGCTAATGGTATAATGAGAACACTAAAGGTATATATCCCTTATATACACTGGAACAGAATACCATAAAGAAAATATTGCGACTCCGTCGCAACAAATCCATCAACCCTGGTCACAATAATCCTGTGTGACCAACACACAACACAAAGAGGTTGTGAACCTCATAAAATAAGTTTTCTTTTATGCCAGGAATAAAAAAAAATGTCAGCAAGATTGCAGTTTTCACTAACAAGTCTCTTTTTCTCCTGCTTTATTTTACATATACCATTTTCTCCCCCACAACACATTGTATATCAGCTCAAGGCCCTGAATCCCATGAAGGCCCTGGATCACATTTTATATCCCCAAAGGCCCTGGATCCCCTGAAGGCCCTGTATGACATTTTATATCCCCAAAGGCCCTGGATCCCATGAAGGCCCTGGATAACATTGTATATTCCCAAAGGCCCTGGATCCCCTGAAGGCCCTGGATCACATTTTATATCCCCAAAGGCCCTGGATCCCATGAAGGCCCTGGATCACATTGTAGATCCCCAAAGGCCCTGGATCCCCTGAAGGCCCTGGATCCCCTCAATCCCCCATATCCCCTCAAATCCCTTGATCCCCTCATTTCCCCAGATCCCCACAAACCCGATAAACCCCTCAAGACCCTTGATCCCCTCTAAACCCTTGTTCCCTTCAATGCCCCTGATCCCCTCAAACCCCTTAATCCCCTCAAGCCCCTTGATCCCCTCAAGCCCCATGATCCCCTCAAACCCCATGATCCCCTCCAGCCTCTTGATCCCCTCTAAACCCTTAATCCCCTCAAGCCCCTTGACCCCCTCAAACCCCATGATCCCCTCAAGCCCCATGATCCCCTCAAACCCCTTGATCCCCTCAATCCCCTTGATCCCCCTTAAGCCCAATGATCCCCTCAAGCCCCTTGATCCCCTCAAGCCCTTTGATCCCCTCAAACCCCTTGATCCCCTCAATCCCCTTGATCCCCTTAAGCCCAATGATCCCCTCAAGCCCCTTGATCCCCTCAAGCCCTTTGATCCCCTCAAACCCCTTGATCCCCACAAGCTCTATGATCCTCTCAAACCCTTGATCCCCTCATACCCCTTGAGAATTTCTCCAGCTCCAATGTCGCACCACTTTTTTTGTCTCTGTTATGATTCAGGGAGTTGGGGAAAAGAGAAAAAGTACTCTCCTTTGTTTGGGGGCACGCTTATCAAAAAGAAGAAATCTTTATGTATTGTTTTTTTAATTTAAAATATAACTTTTAATCAACAATTTTAAAAGGCTTATTGGACAGACACACAAGTACAAACTACATACAACATGAATGAGTGGAAAAAACCACTATTTGGACTCAAATGAGTCCCTCCAGCGTTGTGTCGCTGGTAGTGTTCCACCACTGTGGGTGGATAATTTACCACTAATGTGGATCAAAGTGATACACTGATTTTAAAGAAAAATCGCTGGTAGCGAAATGGATTAGTTTCAATAAGTGGGTTTCATCCAACAAATTGTATGGTGTGTATCCGTAATGTTTTCAAATTGCAAAAAAACCATAACAATTTGCTCAGTCTGCAATAATTTGTGATAGCAAACACAGAGCTCCAAATGCTAGCGGTAAAGACAGGTAACCCAGTGATAGCCACAGCAAGAGAGTGATTTTTAATTCTGGTCTAGCAGGGATATAGAACTCCACGGTGGTACACACAAAACAACAATAATAATGCTCTGTCGACCGGCTAGTAGTTAGCCCTAAGTCGACACCGTAGGCAGAATGTGTACTCAACCCGTTTTTATGGAGTTATGCTAGAGAAGTATAGAGAAATAGCATCTGCTGTCTCTTCCCCACTAAACAGGTGCCCTGTTGACACTGTCAGTGCAGGGTCCTGCCGTTATTTAGATGGGTGGAGATGACAGTGCTAATTGAAAGATAAAAGGGAGTGCTGTGTCAGCGTGACAGCAAGTCGACTTATGCCTGATGGGCTAGTAGGCTGCTGCTTCCCAGTGTCAAACCATTGGTGGGAAGTGAGCGGTACTCACCATAGGCTGCGTAGGAAGTAGATAGTGGAGTATCTCTTTCCACTTATATGAGGGTATAAGGTGCCCTGTTGACTAATAGTCAGAGCAGGGTCCTGCCGAATCCCCCTTTAGTGTCAAAATAACTCCTAGCAGAAATATGTGCACGAGATAGGAGATAAAGGGAGAAGGGTAAAGAAAAACATCTGGGTCTGTTTTAATAGTTATCAGATCCCATTGCTGACAAGCATTGGTGGGAGTGATTTAAATACTATGTCTCAGACGTTTTTGAATAAGTGTCGTAAGTTAGCAGATATACCCGTAATGGCTGCAAATCAGGCCCAGAGTGCTAGGTCACTTGCTGGCACCAATTAATATTATGTGCTCAACGTACGTGAAGGGACGTTAATGCAAGTAAGGGGTGAGCTAGTGATCCCACCCGAAAAGACAGGGCGCAGTGTGGCTAACACTGCTTACCTGCCGCCGGGTAGCTTCTGTGTTGTTCTTGTGGATGTCTCCCAGACCGGCGCTGAGTAGCGGCGTCAGGTCTCGCCGGCGCCGGATGTAATCTGTGAGAAAAAAGAGCAGACAGCTGTTTCGCTCCGAGAGCGAGCTTCGTCAATGCTGATTCAGGGAGTAACTCAGGATCCTGAATGCTGCCCAGGCTGGGCGGAGAGCTATCCCCTATGCTGACTCTATTGGTCCTCTCCGCGTGGTGACCACAGACTGCTGGGTGCTAGGCTTCGCCTGTAGCCGCCACGTTTGAAAGGGCGAGTTAGGCCCGCCCAAGCTCCGGTGCAGCCAGGTGTTAGGTAAGGACAAGCCAGTGGCGACCACCAGAGAGGATCCAAGAGGGAATCTAACTAATATGAGAACCCAAACAGGCTAATGGTATAATGAGAACACTAAAGGTATATATCCCTAATATACACTGGAACAGAATACCATAAAGAAAATATTGCGACTCCGTCGCAACAAATCCATCAACCCTGGTCACAATAATCCTGTGTGACCAACACACAACACAAAGAGGTTGTGAACCTCATAAAATAAGTTTTCTTTTATGCCAGGAATAAAAAAAAATGTCAGCAAGATTGCAGTTTTCACTAACAAGTCTCTTTTTCTCCTGCTTTATTTTACATATACCATTTTCTCCCCCACAACACATTGTATATCAGCTCAAGGCCCTGGATCCCATGAAGGCCCTGGATCACATTTTATATCCCCAAAGGCCCTGGATCCCCTGAAGGCCCTGTATGACATTTTATATCCCCAAAGGCCCTGGATCCCATGAAGGCCCTGGATAACATTGTATATCCCCAAAGGCCCTGGATCCCCTGAAGGCCCTGGATCACATTTTATATCCCCAAAGGCCCTGGATCCCATGAAGGCCCTGGATCACATTGTAGATCCCCAAAGGCCCTGGATCCCCTGAAGGCCCTGGATCCCCTCAATCCCCCATATCCCCTCAAAACCCTTGATCCCCTCATTTCCCCAGATCCCCGCAAACCCGATAAACCCCTCAAGACCCTTGATCCCCTCTAAACCCTTGTTCCCCTCAATGCCCCTGATCCCCTCAAACCCCTTAATCCCCTCAAGCCCCTTGATCCCCTCAAGCCCCATGATCCCCTCAAACCCCATGATCCCCTCAAGCCCCTTGATCCCCTCTAAACCCTTAATCCCCTCAAGCCCCTTGATCCCCTCAAACCCCATGATCCCCTCAAGCCCCATGATCCCCTCAAACCCCTTGATCCCCTCAATCCCCTTGATCCCCCTTAAGCCCAATGATCCCCTCAAGCCCCTTGATCCCCTCAAGCCCTTTGATCCCCTCAAACCCCTTGATCCCCACAAGCTCTATGATCCTCTCAAACCCTTGATCCCCTCATACCCCTTGAGAATTTCTCCAGCTCCAATTTCGCACCACTTCTTTTGTCTCTGTTATGATTCAGGGAGTAACTCAGGATCCTGAATGCTGCCCAGGCTGGGCGGAGAGCTATCCCCTATGCTGACTCTATTGGTCCTCTCCGCGTGGTGACCACAGACTGCTGGGTGCTAGGCTTCGCCTGTAGCCGCCACGTTTGAAAGGGCGAGTTAGGCCCGCCCAAGCTCCGGTGCAGCCAGGTGTTAGGTAAGGACAAGCCAGTGGCGACCACCAGAGAGGATCCAAGAGGGAATCTAACTAATATGAGAACCCAAACAGGCTAATGGTATAATGAGAACACTAAAGGTATATATCCCTAATATACACTGGAACAGAATACCATAAAGAAAATATTGCGACTCCGTCGCAACAAATCCATCAACCCTGGTCACAATAATCCTGTGTGACCAACACACAACACAAAGAGGTTGTGAACCTCATAAAATAAGTTTTCTTTTATGCCAGGAATAAAAAAAAATGTCAGCAAGATTGCAGTTTTCACTAACAAGTCTCTTTTTCTCCTGCTTTATTTTACATATACCATTTTCTCCCCCACAACACATTGTATATCAGCTCAAGGCCCTGGATCCCATGAAGGCCCTGGATCACATTTTATATCCCCAAAGGCCCTGGATCCCCTGAAGGCCCTGTATGACATTTTATATCCCCAAAGGCCCTGGATCCCATGAAGGCCCTGGATAACATTGTATATCCCCAAAGGCCCTGGATCCCCTGAAGGCCCTGGATCACATTTTATATCCCCAAAGGCCCTGGATCCCATGAAGGCCCTGGATCACATTGTAGATCCCCAAAGGCCCTGGATCCCCTGAAGGCCCTGGATCCCCTCAATTCCCCATATCCCCTCAAAACCCTTGATCCCCTCATTTCCCCAGATCCCCGCAAACCCGATAAACCCCTCAAGACCCTTGATCCCCTCTAAACCCTTGTTCCCCTCAATGCCCCTGATCCCCTCAAACCCCTTAATCCCCTCAAGCCCCTTGATCCCCTCAAGCCCCATGATCCCCTCAAACCCCATGATCCCCTCAAACCCCATGATCCCCTCAAGCCCCTTGATCCCCTCTAAACCCTTAATCCCCTCAAGCCCCTTGATCCCCTCAAACCCCATGATCCCCTCAAGCCCCATGATCCCCTCAAACCCCTTGATCCCCTCAATCCCCTTGATCCCCCTTAAGCCCAATGATCCCCTCAAGCCCCTTGATCCCCTCAAGCCCTTTGATCCCCTCAAACCCCTTGATCCCCTCAAGCCCCTTGATCCCCACAAGCTCTATGATCCTCTCAAACCCTTGATCCCCTCATACCCCTTGAGAATTTCTCCAGCTCCAATTTCGCACCACTTCTTTTGTCTCTGTTATGATTCAGGGAGTAACTCAGGATCCTGAATGCTGCCCAGGCTGGGCGGAGAGCTATCCCCTATGCTGACTCTATTGGTCCTCTCCGCGTGGTGACCACAGACTGCTGGGTGCTAGGCTTCACCTGTAGCCGCCACGTTTGAAAGGGCGAGTTAGGCCCGCCCAAGCTCCGGTGCAGCCAGGTGTTAGGGAAGGACAAGCCAGTGGCGACCACCAGAGAGGATCCAAGAGGGAATCTAACTAATATGAGAACCCAAACAGGCTAATGGTATAATGAGAACACTAAAGGTATATATCCCTAATATACACTGGAACAGAATACCATAAAGAAAATATTGCGACTCCGTCGCAACAAATCCATCAACCCTGGTCACAATAATCCTGTGTGACCAACACACAACACAAAGAGGTTGTGAACCTCATAAAATAAGTTTTCTTTTATGCCAGGAATAAAAAAAAATGTCAGCAAGATTGCAGTTTTCACTAACAAGTCTCTTTTTCTCCTGCTTTATTTTACATATACCATTTTCTCCCCCACAACACATTGTATATCAGCTCAAGGCCCTGGATCCCATGAAGGCCCTGGATCACATTTTATATCCCCAAAGGCCCTGGATCCCCTGAAGGCCCTGTATGACATTTTATATCCCCAAAGGCCCTGGATCCCATGAAGGCCCTGGATAACATTGTATATCCCCAAAGGCCCTGAATCCCCTGAAGGCCCTGGATCACATTTTATATGCCCAAAGGCCCTGGATCCCATGAAGGCCCTGGATCACATTGTAGATCCCCAAAGGCCCTGGATCCCCTGAAGGCCCTGGATCCCCTCAATCCCCCATATCCCCTCAAAACCCTTGATCCCCTCATTTCCCCAGATCCCCGCAAACCCGATAAACCCCTCAAGACCCTTGATCCCCTCTAAACCCTTGTTCCCCTCAATGCCCCTGATCCCCTCAAACCCCTTAATCCCCTCAAGCCCCTTGATCCCCTCAAGCCCCATGATCCCCTCAAACCCCATGATCCCCTCAAGCCCCTTGATCCCCTCTAAACCCTTAATCCCCTCAAGCCCCTTGATCCCCTCAAACCCCATGATCCCCTCAAGCCCCATGATCCCCTCAAACCCCTTGATCCCCTCAATCCCCTTGATCCCCCTTAAGCCCAATGATCCCCTCAAGCCCCTTGATCCCCTCAAGCCCTTTGATCCCCTCAAACCCCTTGATCCCCTCAAGCCCCTTGATCCCCACAAGCTCTATGATCCTCTCAAACCCTTGATCCCCTCATACCCCTTGAGAATTTATCCAGCTCCAATTTCGCACCACTTCTTTTGTCTCTGTTATGATTCAGGGAGTAACTCAGGATCCTGAATGCTGCCCAGGCTGGGCGGAGAGCTATCCCCTATGCTGACTCTATTGGTCCTCTCCGCGTGGTGACCACAGACTGCTGGGTGCTAGGCTTCGCCTGTAGCCGCCACGTTTGAAAGGGCGAGTTAGGCCCGCCCAAGCTCCGGTGCAGCCAGGTGTTAGGTAAGGACAAGCCAGTGGCGACCACCAGAGAGGATCCAAGAGGGAATCTAACTAATATGAGAACCCAAACAGGCTAATGGTATAATGAGAACACTAAAGGTATATATCCCTTATATACACTGGAACAGAATACCATAAAGAAAATATTGCGACTCCGTCGCAACAAATCCATCAACCCTGGTCACAATAATCCTGTGTGACCAACACACAACACAAAGAGGTTGTGAACCTCATAAAATAAGTTTTCTTTTATGCCAGGAATAAAAAAAAATGTCAGCAAGATTGCAGTTTTCACTAACAAGTCTCTTTTTCTCCTGCTTTATTTTACATATACCATTTTCTCCCCCACAACACATTGTATATCAGCTCAAGGCCCTGAATCCCATGAAGGCCCTGGATCACATTTTATATCCCCAAAGGCCCTGGATCCCCTGAAGGCCCTGTATGACATTTTATATCCCCAAAGGCCCTGGATCCCATGAAGGCCCTGGATAACATTGTATATTCCCAAAGGCCCTGGATCCCCTGAAGGCCCTGGATCACATTTTATATCCCCAAAGGCCCTGGATCCCATGAAGGCCCTGGATCACATTGTAGATCCCCAAAGGCCCTGGATCCCCTGAAGGCCCTGGATCCCCTCAATCCCCCATATCCCCTCAAATCCCTTGATCCCCTCATTTCCCCAGATCCCCACAAACCCGATAAACCCCTCAAGACCCTTGATCCCCTCTAAACCCTTGTTCCCCTCAATGCCCCTGATCCCCTCAAACCCCTTAATCCCCTCAAGCCCCTTGATCCCCTCAAGCCCCATGATCCCCTCAAACCCCATGATCCCCTCCAGCCCCTTGATCCCCTCTAAACCCTTAATCCCCTCAAGCCCCTTGACCCCCTCAAACCCCATGATCCCCTCAAGCCCCATGATCCCCTCAAACCCCTTGATCCCCTCAATCCCCTTGATCCCCCTTAAGCCCAATGATCCCCTCAAGCCCCTTGATCCCCTCAAGCCCTTTGATCCCCTCAAACCCCTTGATCCCCTCAATCCCCTTGATCCCCTTAAGCCCAATGATCCCCTCAAGCCCCTTGATCCCCTCAAGCCCTTTGATCCCCTCAAACCCCTTGATCCCCACAAGCTCTATGATCCTCTCAAACCCTTGATCCCCTCATACCCCTTGAGAATTTCTCCAGCTCCAATGTCGCACCACTTTTTTTGTCTCTGTTATGATTCAGGGAGTTGGGGAAAAGAGAAAAAGTACTCTCCTTTGTTTGGGGGCACGCTTATCAAAAAGAAGAAATCTTTATGTATTGGTTTTTTAATTTAAAATATAACTTTTAATCAACAATTTTAAAAGGCTTATTGGACAGACACACAAGTACAAACTACATACAACATGAATGAGTGGAAAAAACCACTATTTGGACTCAAATGAGTCCCTCCAGCGTTGTGTCGCTGGTAGTGTTCCACCACTGTGGGTGGATAATTTACCACTAATGTGGATCAAAGTGATACACTGATTTTAAAGAAAAAACGCTGGTAGCGAAATGGATTAGTTTCAATAAGTGGGTTTCATCCAACAAATTGTATGGTGTGTATCCGTAATGTTTTCAAATTGCAAAAAAACCATAACAATTTGCTCAGTCGGCAATAATTTGTGATAGCAAACACAGAGCTCCAAATGCTAGCGGTAAAGACAGGTAACCCAGTGATAGCCACAGCAAGAGAGTGATTTTTAATTCTGGTCTAGCAGGGATATAGAACTCCACGGTGGTACACACAAAACAACAATAATAATGCTCTGTCGACCGGCTAGTAGTTAGCCCTAAGTCGACACCGTAGGCAGAATGTGTACTCAACCCGTTTTTATGGAGTTATGCTAGAGAAGTATAGAGAAATAGCATCTGCTGTCTCTTCCCCACTAAACAGGTGCCCTGTTGACACTGTCAGTGCAGGGTCCTGCCGTTATTTAGATGGGTGGAGATGACAGTGCTAATTGAAAGATAAAAGGGAGTGCTGTGTCAGCGTGACAGCAAGTCGACTTATGCCTGATGGGCTAGTAGGCTGCTGCTTCCCAGTGTCAAACCATTGGTGGGAAGTGAGCGGTACTCACCATAGGCTGCGTAGGAAGTAGATAGTGGAGTATCTCTTTCCACTTATATGAGGGTATAAGGTGCCCTGTTGACTAATAGTCAGAGCAGGGTCCTGCCGAATCCCCCTTTAGTGTCAAAATAACTCCTAGCAGAAATATGTGCACGAGATAGGAGATAAAGGGAGAAGGGTAAAGAAAAACATCTGGGTCTGTTTTAATAGTTATCAGATCCCATTGCTGACAAGCATTGGTGGGAGTGATTTAAATACTATGTCTCAGACGTTTTTGAATAAGTGTCGTAAGTTAGCAGATATACCCGTAATGGCTGCAAATCAGGCCCAGAGTGCTAGGTCACTTGCTGGCACCAATTAATATTATGTGCTCAACGTACGTGAAGGGACGTTAATGCAAGTAAGGGGTGAGCTAGTGATCCCACCCGAAAAGACAGGGCGCAGTGTGGCTAACACTGCTTACCTGCCGCCGGGTAGCTTCTGTGTTGTTCTTGTGGATGTCTCCCAGACCGGCGCTGAGTAGCGGCGTCAGGTCTCGCCGGCGCCGGATGTAATCTGTGAGAAAAAAGAGCAGACAGCTGTTTCGCTCCGAGAGCGAGCTTCGTCAATGCTGATTCAGGGAGTAACTCAGGATCCTGAATGCTGCCCAGGCTGGGCGGAGAGCTATCCCCTATGCTGACTCTATTGGTCCTCTCCGCGTGGTGACCACAGACTGCTGGGTGCTAGGCTTCGCCTGTAGCCGCCACGTTTGAAAGGGCGAGTTAGGCCCGCCCAAGCTCCGGTGCAGCCAGGTGTTAGGTAAGGACAAGCCAGTGGCGACCACCAGAGAGGATCCAAGAGGGAATCTAACTAATATGAGAACCCAAACAGGCTAATGGTATAATGAGAACACTAAAGGTATATATCCCTAATATACACTGGAACAGAATACCATAAAGAAAATATTGCGACTCCGTCGCAACAAATCCATCAACCCTGGTCACAATAATCCTGTGTGACCAACACACAACACAAAGAGGTTGTGAACCTCATAAAATAAGTTTTCTTTTATGCCAGGAATAAAAAAAAATGTCAGCAAGATTGCAGTTTTCACTAACAAGTCTCTTTTTCTCCTGCTTTATTTTACATATACCATTTTCTCCCCCACAACACATTGTATATCAGCTCAAGGCCCTGGATCCCATGAAGGCCCTGGATCACATTTTATATCCCCAAAGGCCCTGGATCCCCTGAAGGCCCTGTATGACATTTTATATCCCCAAAGGCCCTGGATCCCATGAAGGCCCTGGATAACATTGTATATCCCCAAAGGCCCTGGATCCCCTGAAGGCCCTGGATCACATTTTATATCCCCAAAGGCCCTGGATCCCATGAAGGCCCTGGATCACATTGTAGATCCCCAAAGGCCCTGGATCCCCTGAAGGCCCTGGATCCCCTCAATCCCCCATATCCCCTCAAAACCCTTGATCCCCTCATTTCCCCAGATCCCCGCAAACCCGATAAACCCCTCAAGACCCTTGATCCCCTCTAAACCCTTGTTCCCCTCAATGCCCCTGATCCCCTCAAACCCCTTAATCCCCTCAAGCCCCTTGATCCCCTCAAGCCCCATGATCCCCTCAAACCCCATGATCCCCTCAAGCCCCTTGATCCCCTCTAAACCCTTAATCCCCTCAAGCCCCTTGATCCCCTCAAACCCCATGATCCCCTCAAGCCCCATGATCCCCTCAAACCCCTTGATCCCCTCAATCCCCTTGATCCCCCTTAAGCCCAATGATCCCCTCAAGCCCCTTGATCCCCTCAAGCCCTTTGATCCCCTCAAACCCCTTGATCCCCACAAGCTCTATGATCCTCTCAAACCCTTGATCCCCTCATACCCCTTGAGAATTTCTCCAGCTCCAATTTCGCACCACTTCTTTTGTCTCTGTTATGATTCAGGGAGTAACTCAGGATCCTGAATGCTGCCCAGGCTGGGCGGAGAGCTATCCCCTATGCTGACTCTATTGGTCCTCTCCGCGTGGTGACCACAGACTGCTGGGTGCTAGGCTTCGCCTGTAGCCGCCACGTTTGAAAGGGCGAGTTAGGCCCGCCCAAGCTCCGGTGCAGCCAGGTGTTAGGTAAGGACAAGCCAGTGGCGACCACCAGAGAGGATCCAAGAGGGAATCTAACTAATATGAGAACCCAAACAGGCTAATGGTATAATGAGAACACTAAAGGTATATATCCCTAATATACACTGGAACAGAATACCATAAAGAAAATATTGCGACTCCGTCGCAACAAATCCATCAACCCTGGTCACAATAATCCTGTGTGACCAACACACAACACAAAGAGGTTGTGAACCTCATAAAATAAGTTTTCTTTTATGCCAGGAATAAAAAAAAATGTCAGCAAGATTGCAGTTTTCACTAACAAGTCTCTTTTTCTCCTGCTTTATTTTACATATACCATTTTCTCCCCCACAACACATTGTATATCAGCTCAAGGCCCTGGATCCCATGAAGGCCCTGGATCACATTTTATATCCCCAAAGGCCCTGGATCCCCTGAAGGCCCTGTATGACATTTTATATCCCCAAAGGCCCTGGATCCCATGAAGGCCCTGGATAACATTGTATATCCCCAAAGGCCCTGGATCCCCTGAAGGCCCTGGATCACATTTTATATCCCCAAAGGCCCTGGATCCCATGAAGGCCCTGGATCACATTGTAGATCCCCAAAGGCCCTGGATCCCCTGAAGGCCCTGGATCCCCTCAATTCCCCATATCCCCTCAAAACCCTTGATCCCCTCATTTCCCCAGATCCCCGCAAACCCGATAAACCCCTCAAGACCCTTGATCCCCTCTAAACCCTTGTTCCCCTCAATGCCCCTGATCCCCTCAAACCCCTTAATCCCCTCAAGCCCCTTGATCCCCTCAAGCCCCATGATCCCCTCAAACCCCATGATCCCCTCAAACCCCATGATCCCCTCAAGCCCCTTGATCCCCTCTAAACCCTTAATCCCCTCAAGCCCCTTGATCCCCTCAAACCCCATGATCCCCTCAAGCCCCATGATCCCCTCAAACCCCTTGATCCCCTCAATCCCCTTGATCCCCCTTAAGCCCAATGATCCCCTCAAGCCCCTTGATCCCCTCAAGCCCTTTGATCCCCTCAAACCCCTTGATCCCCTCAAGCCCCTTGATCCCCACAAGCTCTATGATCCTCTCAAACCCTTGATCCCCTCATACCCCTTGAGAATTTCTCCAGCTCCAATTTCGCACCACTTCTTTTGTCTCTGTTATGATTCAGGGAGTAACTCAGGATCCTGAATGCTGCCCAGGCTGGGCGGAGAGCTATCCCCTATGCTGACTCTATTGGTCCTCTCCGCGTGGTGACCACAGACTGCTGGGTGCTAGGCTTCACCTGTAGCCGCCACGTTTGAAAGGGCGAGTTAGGCCCGCCCAAGCTCCGGTGCAGCCAGGTGTTAGGGAAGGACAAGCCAGTGGCGACCACCAGAGAGGATCCAAGAGGGAATCTAACTAATATGAGAACCCAAACAGGCTAATGGTATAATGAGAACACTAAAGGTATATATCCCTAATATACACTGGAACAGAATACCATAAAGAAAATATTGCGACTCCGTCGCAACAAATCCATCAACCCTGGTCACAATAATCCTGTGTGACCAACACACAACACAAAGAGGTTGTGAACCTCATAAAATAAGTTTTCTTTTATGCCAGGAATAAAAAAAAATGTCAGCAAGATTGCAGTTTTCACTAACAAGTCTCTTTTTCTCCTGCTTTATTTTACATATACCATTTTCTCCCCCACAACACATTGTATATCAGCTCAAGGCCCTGGATCCCATGAAGGCCCTGGATCACATTTTATATCCCCAAAGGCCCTGGATCCCCTGAAGGCCCTGTATGACATTTTATATCCCCAAAGGCCCTGGATCCCATGAAGGCCCTGGATAACATTGTATATCCCCAAAGGCCCTGAATCCCCTGAAGGCCCTGGATCACATTTTATATGCCCAAAGGCCCTGGATCCCATGAAGGCCCTGGATCACATTGTAGATCCCCAAAGGCCCTGGATCCCCTGAAGGCCCTGGATCCCCTCAATCCCCCATATCCCCTCAAAACCCTTGATCCCCTCATTTCCCCAGATCCCCGCAAACCCGATAAACCCCTCAAGACCCTTGATCCCCTCTAAACCCTTGTTCCCCTCAATGCCCCTGATCCCCTCAAACCCCTTAATCCCCTCAAGCCCCTTGATCCCCTCAAGCCCCATGATCCCCTCAAACCCCATGATCCCCTCAAGCCCCTTGATCCCCTCTAAACCCTTAATCCCCTCAAGCCCCTTGATCCCCTCAAACCCCATGATCCCCTCAAGCCCCATGATCCCCTCAAACCCCTTGATCCCCTCAATCCCCTTGATCCCCCTTAAGCCCAATGATCCCCTCAAGCCCCTTGATCCCCTCAAGCCCTTTGATCCCCTCAAACCCCTTGATCCCCTCAAGCCCCTTGATCCCCACAAGCTCTATGATCCTCTCAAACCCTTGATCCCCTCATACCCCTTGAGAATTTATCCAGCTCCAATTTCGCACCACTTCTTTTGTCTCTGTTATGATTCAGGGAGTAACTCAGGATCCTGAATGCTGCCCAGGCTGGGCGGAGAGCTATCCCCTATGCTGACTCTATTGGTCCTCTCCGCGTGGTGACCACAGACTGCTGGGTGCTAGGCTTCGCCTGTAGCCGCCACGTTTGAAAGGGCGAGTTAGGCCCGCCCAAGCTCCGGTGCAGCCAGGTGTTAGGTAAGGACAAGCCAGTGGCGACCACCAGAGAGGATCCAAGAGGGAATCTAACTAATATGAGAACCCAAACAGGCTAATGGTATAATGAGAACACTAAAGGTATATATCCCTAATATACACTGGAACAGAATACCATAAAGAAAATATTGCGACTCCGTCGCAACAAATCCATCAACCCTGGTCACAATAATCCTGTGTGACCAACACACAACACAAAGAGGTTGTGAACCTCATAAAATAAGTTTTCTTTTATGCCAGGAATAAAAAAAAATGTCAGCAAGATTGCAGTTTTCACTAACAAGTCTCTTTTTCTCCTGCTTTATTTTACATATACCATTTTCTCCCCCACAACACATTGTATATCAGCTCAAGGCCCTGGATCCCATGAAGGCCCTGGATCACATTTTATATCCCCAAAGGCCCTGGATCCCCTGAAGGCCCTGTATGACATTTTATATCCCCAAAGGCCCTGGATCCCATGAAGGCCCTGGATAACATTGTATATCCCCAAAGGCCCTGGATCCCCTGAAGGCCCTGGATCACATTTTATATCCCCAAAGGCCCTGGATCCCATGAAGGCCCTGGATCACATTGTAGATCCCCAAAGGCCCTGGATCCCCTGAAGGCCCTGGATCCCCTCAATTCCCCATATCCCCTCAAAACCCTTGATCCCCTCATTTCCCCAGATCCCCGCAAACCCGATAAACCCCTCAAGACCCTTGATCCCCTCTAAACCCTTGTTCCCCTCAATGCCCCTGATCCCCTCAAACCCCTTAATCCCCTCAAGCCCCTTGATCCCCTCAAGCCCCATGATCCCCTCAAACCCCATGATCCCCTCAAGCCCCTTGATCCCCTCTAAACCCTTAATCCCCTCAAGCCCCTTGATCCCCTCAAACCCCATGATCCCCTCAAGCCCCATGATCCCCTCAAACCCCTTGATCCCCTCAATCCCCTTGATCCCCCTTAAGCCCAATGATCCCCTCAAGCCCCTTGATCCCTTCAAGCCCTTTGATCCCCTCAAACCCCTTGATCCCCTCAAGCCCCTTGATCCCTACAAGCTCTATGATCCTCTCAAACCCTTGATCCCCTCATACCCCTTGAGAATTTCTCCAGCTCCAATTTCGCACCACTTCTTTTGTCTCTGTTATGATTCAGGGAGTAACTCAGGATCCTGAATGCTGCCCAGGCTGGGCGGAGAGCTATCCCCTATGCTGACTCTATTGGTCCTCTCCGCGTGGTGACCACAGACTGCTGGGTGCTAGGCTTCGCCTGTAGCCGCCACGTTTGAAAGGGCGAGTTAGGCCCGCCCAAGCTCCGGTGCAGCCAGGTGTTAGGTAAGGACAAGCCAGTGGCGACCACCAGAGAGGATCCAAGAGGGAATCTAACTAATATGAGAACCCAAACAGGCTAATGGTATAATGAGAACACTAAAGGTATATATCCCTAATATACACTGGAACAGAATACCATAAAGAAAATATTGCGACTCCATCGCAACAAATCCATCAACCCTGGTCACAATAATCCTGTGTGACCAACACACAACACAAAGAGGTTGTGAACCTCATAAAATAAGTTTTCTTTTATGCCAGGAATAAAAAAAATTTCAGCAAGATTGCAGTTTTCACTAACAAGTCTCTTTTTCTCCTGCTTTATTTTACATATACCATTTTCTCCCCCACAACACATTGTATATCAGCTCAAGGCCCTGGATCCCATGAAGGCCCTGGATCACATTTTATATCCCCAAAGGCCCTGGATCCCCTGAAGGCCCTGTATGCCATTTTATATCCCCAAAGGCCCTGGATCCCATGAAGGCCCTGGATAACATTGTATATCCCCAAAGGCCCTGGATCCCCTGAAGGCCCTGGATCACATTTTATATCCCCAAAGGCCCTGGATCCCATGAAGGCCCTGGATCACATTGTAGATCCCCAAAGGCCCTGGATCTCCTGAAGGCCCTGGATCCCCTCAATCCCCCATATCCCCTCAAAACCCTTGATCCCCTCATTTCCCCAGATCCCCGCAAACCCGATAAACCCCTCAAGACCCTTGATCCCCTCTAAACCCTTGTTCCCCTCAATGCCCCTGATCCCCTCAAACCCCTTAATCCCCTCAAGCCCCTTGATCCCCTCAAGCCCCATGATCCCCTCAAACCCCATGATCCCCTCAAGCCCCTTGATCCCCTCTAAACCCTTAATCCCCTCAAGCCCCTTGATCCCCTCAAACCCCATGATCCCCTCAAGCCCCATGATCCCCTCAAACCCCTTGATCCCCTCAATCCCCTTGATCCCCCTTAAGCCCAATGATCCCCTCAAGCCCCTTGATTCCCTCAAGCCCTTTGATCCCCTCAAACCCCTTGATCCCCTCAAGCCCCTTGATCCCCACAAGCTCTATGATCCTCTCAAACCCTTGATCCCCTCATACCCCTTGAGAATTTCTCCAGCTCCAATTTCGCACCACTTCTTTTGTCTCTGTTATGATTCAGGGAGTAACTCAGGATCCTGAATGCTGCCCAGGCTGGGCGGAGAGCTATCCCCTATGCTGACTCTATTGGTCCTCTCCGCGTGGTGACCACAGACTGCTGGGTGCTAGGCTTCGCCTGTAGCCGCCACGTTTGAAAGGGCGAGTTAGGCCCGCCCAAGCTCCGGTGCAGCCAGGTGTTAGGTAAGGACAAGCCAGTGGCGACCACCAGAGAGGATCCAAGAGGGAATCTAACTAATATGAGAACCCAAACAGGCTAATGGTATAATGAGAACACTAAAGGTATATATACCTAATATACACTGGAACAGAATACCATAAAGAAAATATTGCGACTCCGTCGCAACAAATCCATCAACCCTGGTCACAATATTCCTGTGTGACCAACACACAACACAAAGAGGTTGTGAACCTCATACAATAAGTTTTCTTTTATGCCAGGAATAAAAAAAAATGTCAGCAAGATTGCAGTTTTCACTAACAAGTCTCTTTTTCTCCTGCTTTATTTTACATATACCATTTTCTCCCCCACAACACATTGTATATCAGCTCAAGGCCCTGGATCCCATGAAGGCCCTGGATCACATTTTATATCCCCAAAGGCCCTGGATCCCCTGAAGGCCCTGTATGACATTTTATATCCCCAAAGGCCCTGGATCCCATGAAGGCCCTGGATAACATTGTATATCCCCAAAGGCTCTGGATCCCCTGAAGGCCCTGGATCACATTTTATATCCCCAAAGGCCCTGGATCCCATGAAGGCCCTGGATCACATTCTAGATCCCCAAAGGCCCTGGATCCCCTGAAGGCCCTGGATCCCCTCAATCCCCCATATCCCCTCAAAACCCTTGATCCCCTCATTTCCCCAGATCCCTGCAAACCCGATAAACCCCTCAAGACCCTTGATCCCCTCTAAACCCTTGTTCCCCTCAATGCCCCTGATCCCCTCAAACCCCTTAATCCCCTCAAGCCCCATGATCCCCTCAAACCCCATGATCCCCTCAAGCCCCTTGATCCCCTCTAAACCCTTAATCCCCTCAAGCCCCTTGATCCCCTCAAACCCCATGATCCCCTCAAGCCCCATGATCCCCTCAAACCCCTTGATCCCCTCAATCCCCTTGATCCCCCTTAAGCCCAATGATCCCCTCAAGCCCCTTGATCCCCTCAAGCCCTTTGATCCCCTCAAACCCCTTGATCCCCTCAAGCCCCTTGATCCCCACAAGCTCTATGATCCTCTCAAACCCTTGATCCCCTCATACCCCATGAGAATTTCTCCAGCTCCAATTTCGTACCACTTCTTTTGTCTCTGTTATGATTCAGGGAGTAACTCAGGATCCTGAATGCTGCCCAGGCTGGGCGGAGAGCTATCCCCTATGCTGACTCTATTGGTCCTCTCCGCGTGGTGACCACAGACTGCTGGGTGCTAGGCTTCGCCTGTAGCCGCCACGTTTGAAAGGGAGAGTTAGGCCCGCCCAAGCTCCGGTGCAGCCAGGTGTTAGGTAAGGACAAGCCAGTGGCGACCACCAGAGAGGATCCAAGAGGGAATCTAACTAATATGAGAACCCAAACAGGCTAATGGTATAATGAGAACACTAAAGGTATATATCCCTTATATACACTGGAACAGAATACCATAAAGAAAATATTGCGACTCCGTCGCAACAAATCCATCAACCCTGGTCACAATAATCCTGTGTGACCAACACACAACACAAAGAGGTTGTGAACCTCATAAAATAAGTTTTCTTTTATGCCAGGAATAAAAAAAAATGTCAGCAAGATTGCAGTTTTCACTAACAAGTCTCTTTTTCTCCTGCTTTATTTTACATATACCATTTTCTCCCCCACAACACATTGTATATCAGCTCAAGGCCCTGAATCCCATGAAGGCCCTGGATCACATTTTATATCCCCAAAGGCCCTGGATCCCCTGAAGGCCCTGTATGACATTTTATATCCCCAAAGGCCCTGGATCCCATGAAGGCCCTGGATAACATTGTATATTCCCAAAGGCCCTGGATCCCCTGAAGGCCCTGGATCACATTTTATATCCCCAAAGGCCCTGGATCCCATGAAGGCCCTGGATCACATTGTAGATCCCCAAAGGCCCTGGATCCCCTGAAGGCCCTGGATCCCCTCAATCCCCCATATCCCCTCAAATCCCTTGATCCCCTCATTTCCCCAGATCCCCACAAACCCGATAAACCCCTCAAGACCCTTGATCCCCTCTAAACCCTTGTTCCCTTCAATGCCCCTGATCCCCTCAAACCCCTTAATCCCCTCAAGCCCCTTGATCCCCTCAAGCCCCATGATCCCCTCAAACCCCATGATCCCCTCCAGCCCCTTGATCCCCTCTAAACCCTTAATCCCCTCAAGCCCCTTGACCCCCTCAAACCCCATGATCCCCTCAAGCCCCATGATCCCCTCAAACCCCTTGATCCCCTCAATCCCCTTGATCCCCCTTAAGCCCAATGATCCCCTCAAGCCCCTTGATCCCCTCAAGCCCTTTGATCCCCTCAAACCCCTTGATCCCCTCAATCCCCTTGATCCCCTTAAGCCCAATGATCCCCTCAAGCCCCTTGATCCCCTCAAGCCCTTTGATCCCCTCAAACCCCTTGATCCCCACAAGCTCTATGATCCTCTCAAACCCTTGATCCCCTCATACCCCTTGAGAATTTCTCCAGCTCCAATGTCGCACCACTTTTTTTGTCTCTGTTATGATTCAGGGAGTTGGGGAAAAGAGAAAAAGTACTCTCCTTTGTTTGGGGGCACGCTTATCAAAAAGAAGAAATCTTTATGTATTGGTTTTTTAATTTAAAATATAACTTTTAATCAACAATTTTAAAAGGCTTATTGGACAGACACACAAGTACAAACTACATACAACATGAATGAGTGGAAAAAACCACTATTTGGACTCAAATGAGTCCCTCCAGCGTTGTGTCGCTGGTAGTGTTCCACCACTGTGGGTGGATAATTTACCACTAATGTGGATCAAAGTGATACACTGATTTTAAAGAAAAAACGCTGGTAGCGAAATGGATTAGTTTCAATAAGTGGGTTTCATCCAACAAATTGTATGGTGTGTATCCGTAATGTTTTCAAATTGCAAAAAAACCATAACAATTTGCTCAGTCGGCAATAATTTGTGATAGCAAACACAGAGCTCCAAATGCTAGCGGTAAAGACAGGTAACCCAGTGATAGCCACAGCAAGAGAGTGATTTTTAATTCTGGTCTAGCAGGGATATAGAACTCCACGGTGGTACACACAAAACAACAATAATAATGCTCTGTCGACCGGCTAGTAGTTAGCCCTAAGTCGACACCGTAGGCAGAATGTGTACTCAACCCGTTTTTATGGAGTTATGCTAGAGAAGTATAGAGAAATAGCATCTGCTGTCTCTTCCCCACTAAACAGGTGCCCTGTTGACACTGTCAGTGCAGGGTCCTGCCGTTATTTAGATGGGTGGAGATGACAGTGCTAATTGAAAGATAAAAGGGAGTGCTGTGTCAGCGTGACAGCAAGTCGACTTATGCCTGATGGGCTAGTAGGCTGCTGCTTCCCAGTGTCAAACCATTGGTGGGAAGTGAGCGGTACTCACCATAGGCTGCGTAGGAAGTAGATAGTGGAGTATCTCTTTCCACTTATATGAGGGTATAAGGTGCCCTGTTGACTAATAGTCAGAGCAGGGTCCTGCCGAATCCCCCTTTAGTGTCAAAATAACTCCTAGCAGAAATATGTGCACGAGATAGGAGATAAAGGGAGAAGGGTAAAGAAAAACATCTGGGTCTGTTTTAATAGTTATCAGATCCCATTGCTGACAAGCATTGGTGGGAGTGATTTAAATACTATGTCTCAGACGTTTTTGAATAAGTGTCGTAAGTTAGCAGATATACCCGTAATGGCTGCAAATCAGGCCCAGAGTGCTAGGTCACTTGCTGGCACCAATTAATATTATGTGCTCAACGTACGTGAAGGGACGTTAATGCAAGTAAGGGGTGAGCTAGTGATCCCACCCGAAAAGACAGGGCGCAGTGTGGCTAACACTGCTTACCTGCCGCCGGGTAGCTTCTGTGTTGTTCTTGTGGATGTCTCCCAGACCGGCGCTGAGTAGCGGCGTCAGGTCTCGCCGGCGCCGGATGTAATCTGTGAGAAAAAAGAGCAGACAGCTGTTTCGCTCCGAGAGCGAGCTTCGTCAATGCTGATTCAGGGAGTAACTCAGGATCCTGAATGCTGCCCAGGCTGGGCGGAGAGCTATCCCCTATGCTGACTCTATTGGTCCTCTCCGCGTGGTGACCACAGACTGCTGGGTGCTAGGCTTCGCCTGTAGCCGCCACGTTTGAAAGGGCGAGTTAGGCCCGCCCAAGCTCCGGTGCAGCCAGGTGTTAGGTAAGGACAAGCCAGTGGCGACCACCAGAGAGGATCCAAGAGGGAATCTAACTAATATGAGAACCCAAACAGGCTAATGGTATAATGAGAACACTAAAGGTATATATCCCTAATATACACTGGAACAGAATACCATAAAGAAAATATTGCGACTCCGTCGCAACAAATCCATCAACCCTGGTCACAATAATCCTGTGTGACCAACACACAACACAAAGAGGTTGTGAACCTCATAAAATAAGTTTTCTTTTATGCCAGGAATAAAAAGAAATGTCAGCAAGATTGCAGTTTTCACTAACAAGTCTCTTTTTCTCCTGCTTTATTTTACATATACCATTTTCTCCCCCACAACACATTGTATATCAGCTCAAGGCCCTGGATCCCATGAAGGCCCTGGATCACATTTTATATCCCCAAAGGCCCTGGATCCCCTGAAGGCCCTGTATGACATTTTATATCCCCAAAGGCCCTGGATCCCATGAAGGCCCTGGATAACATTGTATATCCCCAAAGGCCCTGGATCCCCTGAAGGCCCTGGATCACATTTTATATCCCCAAAGGCCCTGGATCCCATGAAGGCCCTGGATCACATTGTAGATCCCCAAAGGCCCTGGATCCCCTGAAGGCCCTGGATCCCCTCAATCCCCCATATCCCCTCAAAACCCTTGATCCCCTCATTTCCCCAGATCCCCGCAAACCCGATAAACCCCTCAAGACCCTTGATCCCCTCTAAACCCTTGTTCCCCTCAATGCCCCTGATCCCCTCAAACCCCTTAATCCCCTCAAGCCCCTTGATCCCCTCAAGCCCCATGATCCCCTCAAACCCCATGATCCCCTCAAGCCCCTTGATCCCCTCTAAACCCTTAATCCCCTCAAGCCCCTTGATCCCCTCAAACCCCATGATCCCCTCAAGCCCCATGATCCCCTCAAACCCCTTGATCCCCTCAATCCCCTTGATCCCCCTTAAGCCCAATGATCCCCTCAAGCCCCTTGATCCCCTCAAGCCCTTTGATCCCCTCAAACCCCTTGATCCCCACAAGCTCTATGATCCTCTCAAACCCTTGATCCCCTCATACCCCTTGAGAATTTCTCCAGCTCCAATTTCGCACCACTTCTTTTGTCTCTGTTATGATTCAGGGAGTAACTCAGGATCCTGAATGCTGCCCAGGCTGGGCGGAGAGCTATCCCCTATGCTGACTCTATTGGTCCTCTCCGCGTGGTGACCACAGACTGCTGGGTGCTAGGCTTCGCCTGTAGCCGCCACGTTTGAAAGGGCGAGTTAGGCCCGCCCAAGCTCCGGTGCAGCCAGGTGTTAGGTAAGGACAAGCCAGTGGCGACCACCAGAGAGGATCCAAGAGGGAATCTAACTAATATGAGAACCCAAACAGGCTAATGGTATAATGAGAACACTAAAGGTATATATCCCTAATATACACTGGAACAGAATACCATAAAGAAAATATTGCGACTCCGTCGCAACAAATCCATCAACCCTGGTCACAATAATCCTGTGTGACCAACACACAACACAAAGAGGTTGTGAACCTCATAAAATAAGTTTTCTTTTATGCCAGGAATAAAAAAAAATGTCAGCAAGATTGCAGTTTTCACTAACAAGTCTCTTTTTCTCCTGCTTTATTTTACATATACCATTTTCTCCCCCACAACACATTGTATATCAGCTCAAGGCCCTGGATCCCATGAAGGCCCTGGATCACATTTTATATCCCCAAAGGCCCTGGATCCCCTGAAGGCCCTGTATGACATTTTATATCCCCAAAGGCCCTGGATCCCATGAAGGCCCTGGATAACATTGTATATCCCCAAAGGCCCTGGATCCCCTGAAGGCCCTGGATCACATTTTATATCCCCAAAGGCCCTGGATCCCATGAAGGCCCTGGATCACATTGTAGATCCCCAAAGGCCCTGGATCCCCTGAAGGCCCTGGATCCCCTCAATTCCCCATATCCCCTCAAAACCCTTGATCCCCTCATTTCCCCAGATCCCCGCAAACCCGATAAACCCCTCAAGACCCTTGATCCCCTCTAAACCCTTGTTCCCCTCAATGCCCCTGATCCCCTCAAACCCCTTAATCCCCTCAAGCCCCTTGATCCCCTCAAGCCCCATGATCCCCTCAAACCCCATGATCCCCTCAAACCCCATGATCCCCTCAAGCCCCTTGATCCCCTCTAAACCCTTAATCCCCTCAAGCCCCTTGATCCCCTCAAACCCCATGATCCCCTCAAGCCCCATGATCCCCTCAAACCCCTTGATCCCCTCAATCCCCTTGATCCCCCTTAAGCCCAATGATCCCCTCAAGCCCCTTGATCCCCTCAAGCCCTTTGATCCCCTCAAACCCCTTGATCCCCTCAAGCCCCTTGATCCCCACAAGCTCTATGATCCTCTCAAACCCTTGATCCCCTCATACCCCTTGAGAATTTCTCCAGCTCCAATTTCGCACCACTTCTTTTGTCTCTGTTATGATTCAGGGAGTAACTCAGGATCCTGAATGCTGCCCAGGCTGGGCGGAGAGCTATCCCCTATGCTGACTCTATTGGTCCTCTCCGCGTGGTGACCACAGACTGCTGGGTGCTAGGCTTCGCCTGTAGCCGCCACGTTTGAAAGGGCGAGTTAGGCCCGCCCAAGCTCCGGTGCAGCCAGGTGTTAGGTAAGGACAAGCCAGTGGCGACCACCAGAGAGGATCCAAGAGGGAATCTAACTAATATGAGAACCCAAACAGGCTAATGGTATAATGAGAACACTAAAGGTATATATCCCTAATATACACTGGAACAGAATACCATAAAGAAAATTTTGCGACTCCATCGCAACAAATCCATCAACCCTGGTCACAATAATCCTGTGTGACCAACACACAACACAAAGAGGTTGTGAACCTCATAAAATAAGTTTTCTTTTATGCCAGGAAAAAAAAAAAAAATGTCAGCAAGATTGCAGTTTTCACTAACAAGTCTCTTTTTCTCCTGCTTTATTTTACATATACCATTTTCTCCCCCACAACACATTGTATATCAGCTCAAGGCCCTGGATCCCATGAAGGCCCTGGATCACATTTTATATCCCCAAAGGCCCTGGATCCCCTGAAGGCCCTGTATGCCATTTTATATCCCCAAAGGCCCTGGATCCCATGAAGGCCCTGGATAACATTGTATATCCCCAAAGGCCCTGGATCCCCTGAAGGCCCTGGATCACATTTTATATCCCCAAAGGCCCTGGATCCCATGAAGGCCCTGGATCACATTGTAGATCCCCAAAGGCCCTGGATCCCCTGAAGGCCCTGGATCCCCTCAATCCCCCATATCCCCTCAAAACCCTTGATCCCCTCATTTCCCCAGATCCCCGCAAACCCGATAAACCCCTCAAGACCCTTGATCCCCTCTAAACCCTTGTTCCCCTCAATGCCCCTGATCCCCTCAAACCCCTTAATCCCCTCAAGCCCCTTGATCCCCTCAAGCCCCAATGATCCCCTCAAACCCCATGATCCCCTCAAGCCCCTTGATCCCCTCTAAACCCTTAATCCCCTCAAGCCCCTTGATCCCCTCAAACCCCATGATCCCCTCAAGCCCCATGATCCCCTCAAACCCCTTGATCCCCTCAATCCCCTTGATCCCCCTTAAGCCCAATGATCCCCTCAAGCCCCTTGATTCCCTCAAGCCCTTTGATCCCCTCAAACCCCTTGATCCCCTCAAGCCCCTTGATCCCCACAAGCTCTATGATCCTCTCAAACCCTTGATCCCCTCATACCCCTTGAGAATTTCTCCAGCTCCAATTTCGCACCACTTCTTTTGTCTCTGTTATGATTCAGGGAGTAACTCAGGATCCTGAATGCTGCCCAGGCTGGGCGGAGAGCTATCCCCTATGCTGACTCTATTGGTCCTCTCCGCGTGGTGACCACAGACTGCTGGGTGCTAGGCTTCGCCTGTAGCCGCCACGTTTGAAAGGGCGAGTTAGGCCCGCCCAAGCTCCGGTGCAGCCAGGTGTTAGGTAAGGACAAGCCAGTGGCGACCACCAGAGAGGATCCAAGAGGGAATCTAACTAATATGAGAACCCAAACAGGCTAATGGTATAATGAGAACACTAAAGGTATATATCCCTAATATACACTGGAACAGAATACCATAAAGAAAATATTGCGACTCCGTCGCAACAAATCCGTCAACCCTGGTCACAATATTCCTGTGTGACCAACACACAACACAAAGAGGTTGTGAACCTCATACAATAAGTTTTCTTTTATGCCAGGAATAAAAAAAAATGTCAGCAAGATTGCAGTTTTCACTAACAAGTCTCTTTTTCTCCTGCTTTATTTTACATATACCATTTTCTCCCCCACAACACATTGTATATCAGCTCAAGGCCCTGGATCCCATGAAGGCCCTGGATCACATTTTATATCCCCAAAGGCCCTGGATCCCCTGAAGGCCCTGTATGACATTTTATATCCCCAAAGGCCCTGGATCCCATGAAGGCCCTGGATAACATTGTATATCCCCAAAGGCTCTGGATCCCCTGAAGGCCCTGGATCCCATTTTATATCCCCAAAGGCCCTGGATCCCATGAAGGCCCTGGATCACATTGTAGATCCCCAAAGGCCCTGGATCCCCTGAAGGCCCTGGATCCCCTCAATCCCCCATATCCCCTCAAAACACTTGATCCCCTCATTTCCCCAGATCCCTGCAAACCCGATAAACCCCTCAAGACCCTTGATCCCCTCTAAACCCTTGTTCCCCTCAATGCCCCTGATCCCCTCAAACCCCTTAATCCCCTCAAGCCCCATGATCCCCTCAAACCCCATGATCCCCTCAAGCCCCTTGATCCCCTCTAAACCCTTAATCCCCTCAAGCCCCTTGATCCCCTCAAACCCCATGATCCCCTCAAGCCCCATGATCCCCTCAAACCCCTTGATCCCCTCAATCCCCTTGATCCCCCTTAAGCCCAATGATCCCCTCAAGCCCCTTGATCCCCTCAAGCCCTTTGATCCCCTCAAACCCCTTGATCCCCTCAAGCCCCTTGATCCCCACAAGCTCTATGATCCTCTCAAACCCTTGATCCCCTCATACCCCATGAGAATTTCTCCAGCTCCAATTTCGTACCACTTCTTTTGTCTCTGTTATGATTCAGGGAGTAACTCAGGATCCTGAATGCTGCCCAGGCTGGGCGGAGAGCTATCCCCTATGCTGACTCTATTGGTCCTCTCCGCGTGGTGACCACAGACTGCTGGGTGCTAGGCTTCGCCTGTAGCCGCCACGTTTGAAAGGGCGAGTTAGGCCCGCCCAAGCTCCGGTGCAGCCAGGTGTTAGGTAAGGACAAGCCAGTAGCGACCACCAGAGAGGATCCAAGAGGGAATCTAACTAATATGAGAACCCAAACAGGCTAATGGTATAATGAGAACACTAAAGGTATATATCCCTTATATACACTGGAACAGAATACCATAAAGAAAATATTGCGACTCCGTCGCAACAAATCCATCAACCCTGGTCACAATAATCCTGTGTGACCAACACACAACACAAAGAGGTTGTGAACCTCATAAAATAAGTTTTCTTTTATGCCAGGAATAAAAAAAAATGTCAGCAAGATTGCAGTTTTCACTAACAAGTCTCTTTTTCTCCTGCTTTATTTTACATATACCATTTTCTCCCCCACAACACATTGTATATCAGCTCAAGGCCCTGAATCCCATGAAGGCCCTGGATCACATTTTATATCCCCAAAGGCCCTGGATCCCCTGAAGGCCCTGTATGACATTTTATATCCCCAAAGGCCCTGGATCCCATGAAGGCCCTGGATAACATTGTATATTCCCAAAGGCCCTGGATCCCCTGAAGGCCCTGGATCACATTTTATATCCCCAAAGGCCCTGGATCCCATGAAGGCCCTGGATCACATTGTAGATCCCCAAAGGCCCTGGATCCCCTGAAGGCCCTGGATCCCCTCAATCCCCCATATCCCCTCAAATCCCTTGATCCCCTCATTTCCCCAGATCCCCACAAACCCGATAAACCCCTCAAGACCCTTGATCCCCTCTAAACCCTTGTTCCCCTCAATGCCCCTGATCCCCTCAAACCCCTTAATCCCCTCAAGCCCCTTGATCCCCTCAAGCCCCATGATCCCCTCAAACCCCATGATCCCCTCCAGCCCCTTGATCCCCTCTAAACCCTTAATCCCCTCAAGCCCCTTGACCCCCTCAAACCCCATGATCCCCTCAAGCCCCATGATCCCCTCAAACCCCTTGATCCCCTCAATCCCCTTGATCCCCCTTAAGCCCAATGATCCCCTCAAGCCCCTTGATCCCCTCAAGCCCTTTGATCCCCTCAAACCCCTTGATCCCCTCAATCCCCTTGATCCCCTTAAGCCCAATGATCCCCTCAAGCCCCTTGATCCCCTCAAGCCCTTTGATCCCCTCAAACCCCTTGATCCCCACAAGCTCTATGATCCTCTCAAACCCTTGATCCCCTCATACCCCTTGAGAATTTCTCCAGCTCCAATGTCGCACCACTTTTTTTGTCTCTGTTATGATTCAGGGAGTTGGGGAAAAGAGAAAAAGTACTCTCCTTTGTTTGGGGGCACGCTTATCAAAAAGAAGAAATCTTTATGTATTGGTTTTTTAATTTAAAATATAACTTTTAATCAACAATTTTAAAAGGCTTATTGGACAGACACACAAGTACAAACTACATACAACATGAATGAGTGGAAAAAACCACTATTTGGACTCAAATGAGTCCCTCCAGCGTTGTGTCGCTGGTAGTGTTCCACCACTGTGGGTGGATAATTTACCACTAATGTGGATCAAAGTGATACACTGATTTTAAAGAAAAAACGCTGGTAGCGAAATGGATTAGTTTCAATAAGTGGGTTTCATCCAACAAATTGTATGGTGTGTATCCGTAATGTTTTCAAATTGCAAAAAAACCATAACAATTTGCTCAGTCGGCAATAATTTGTGATAGCAAACACAGAGCTCCAAATGCTAGCGGTAAAGACAGGTAACCCAGTGATAGCCACAGCAAGAGAGTGATTTTTAATTCTGGTCTAGCAGGGATATAGAACTCCACGGTGGTACACACAAAACAACAATAATAATGCTCTGTCGACCGGCTAGTAGTTAGCCCTAAGTCGACACCGTAGGCAGAATGTGTACTCAACCCGTTTTTATGGAGTTATGCTAGAGAAGTATAGAGAAATAGCATCTGCTGTCTCTTCCCCACTAAACAGGTGCCCTGTTGACACTGTCAGTGCAGGGTCCTGCCGTTATTTAGATGGGTGGAGATGACAGTGCTAATTGAAAGATAAAAGGGAGTGCTGTGTCAGCGTGACAGCAAGTCGACTTATGCCTGATGGGCTAGTAGGCTGCTGCTTCCCAGTGTCAAACCATTGGTGGGAAGTGAGCGGTACTCACCATAGGCTGCGTAGGAAGTAGATAGTGGAGTATCTCTTTCCACTTATATGAGGGTATAAGGTGCCCTGTTGACTAATAGTCAGAGCAGGGTCCTGCCGAATCCCCCTTTAGTGTCAAAATAACTCCTAGCAGAAATATGTGCACGAGATAGGAGATAAAGGGAGAAGGGTAAAGAAAAACATCTGGGTCTGTTTTAATAGTTATCAGATCCCATTGCTGACAAGCATTGGTGGGAGTGATTTAAATACTATGTCTCAGACGTTTTTGAATAAGTGTCGTAAGTTAGCAGATATACCCGTAATGGCTGCAAATCAGGCCCAGAGTGCTAGGTCACTTGCTGGCACCAATTAATATTATGTGCTCAACGTACGTGAAGGGACGTTAATGCAAGTAAGGGGTGAGCTAGTGATCCCACCCGAAAAGACAGGGCGCAGTGTGGCTAACACTGCTTACCTGCCGCCGGGTAGCTTCTGTGTTGTTCTTGTGGATGTCTCCCAGACCGGCGCTGAGTAGCGGCGTCAGGTCTCGCCGGCGCCGGATGTAATCTGTGAGAAAAAAGAGCAGACAGCTGTTTCGCTCCGAGAGCGAGCTTCGTCAATGCTGATTCAGGGAGTAACTCAGGATCCTGAATGCTGCCCAGGCTGGGCGGAGAGCTATCCCCTATGCTGACTCTATTGGTCCTCTCCGCGTGGTGACCACAGACTGCTGGGTGCTAGGCTTCGCCTGTAGCCGCCACGTTTGAAAGGGCGAGTTAGGCCCGCCCAAGCTCCGGTGCAGCCAGGTGTTAGGTAAGGACA